>NC_134211.1:32934871-33575255 GCF_965140235.1 Caretta caretta | reverse complement strand
TTTTGCTATAAAGGAAATGCATTTTTTTTGGTCTTCACCAGGAGTGCATTACTTTGTAACTTACGCAACGGGTTATTCATTATACCATCTTACCAAAGCCAGTTTAATCTGATTCATGTGTCTTGTCCTCAGTCTTGCAGGGCTTGTTTAGACAGTTAGCTCCTCTTTAACTCCTTCCAATCACATGTAGTGTGTAGGTTTTACTGGCCTTTGTTTAACCTAGTGACTCACAGAAAACACTTTTACAGATAAAAGTATGAATGTGTTTACTAGACAAACCTCATGAACTCTTTGTCCATGATCAGCAATACTTTCAGAGATATTACATAAAGGTTCAGAAGTTGAGCCTGGATCAACCACCAATAATGGGCTATAGATTCAGGTTTACCTTTGCATACTACCATTTGAGGTCATTGTTAAGCAGTGTTAGGATTGTTTTCAGAGGAGAAAATCCTTGGAAATGGGATAGAAAAGGAGGTGTAATAGAAAATATTTGAACTACTGGAAAATATTCAGTGGGTGTTATACCAACTTGAAAAATAGAAATCAAAACTGACGGTCAAAGAAAATGCAGAAAAATCACAGGATAAGGCATTTGCATACTTATTACAAATTTTCCTCCAATGACTCCAAGAATTCTTAATAATTTTTCATTTTTATTCTTTGTTCTGTTTTGGCTATGGGTTCATAATTAGTAAAACACACTTTTTTTTTTTTAAGGAATCCAAAATGTTCTGAGCTTGTTCTGTGCGGTCCTTACAGAAAATAAGGTTCTCTTTCATTCTGCAAGTTTTCAGAGGCTCAGTGATGCCTGCAGAGCACTGGAGTCCTTAATGTTTCCTCTCAAATATAGGTGAGTTTTGTTAGACAACTTTGACACTTTGGAGTTGATGTTGAAAACCTGTATTTATACAAGTTTTCCTTACTCATGCAAGATGTGCCATTGAAGTTAATGGACTATTTTCATGAATAAGGATTACCACATGAGGAAAGGCTTTCAGGATCAGACATTTGGTCTTACGGTTTGTGTACTTCATCTATCAGAATCTCATTTAGTCCATTTCAATGTAAATTGTATGTAATTTAACAAAAATACTGTGTAGACACCTTGCCAGCAATACTAGCTGATTATAAATCTCTTTTTCTAATGCAGTCATGATCCACGAGCAGAGGCTGACACTTGTAGCAGTTTGTACGATAGTTTTGTAAGGTGTACAAATGTCCGCTATGGACTACAATGCAACCAACAAGCTAATTCCTTGTGAAAAAAGCCACATTTGAACCCATTTTTTTAGGTCAAAAGCTAGTGTATCAGCCTCTTAGGGCAACAGTCAGCGGTGCCATCACAGTTGGGGTAGGGATACCCTTGCTATCTTTAATCTATGTAGCATGGCTAAAAGTAGCAGTGAAGGTGCAGCAATACAAGCTGTACAAGCCCACTGGGAACCCTCAAGAACGTACTCGCATTGCTAGCCCATGCCGGGGTCTGTGCCACCATGTCTTCACTGCTATTTTTAGGTAGGTTAGGTAGATCGAAGATAGTGCTAGTATGCCTACCTGAGCTGCAGACCCACCTCCAATTGCAGTGTCGTATTCTCAGTTTAGTCCTAAGTAAACATTGTCTGCATCACAAAGCTCTACATTTGGGAATTTTGTTGTACTATAATGTATTATATATTGTACTTCATGCTTTACTTCAAACATACTATATTGTTAAAACTTAGTGTGCACTCCATAACAGATCTAATGTCTCTAGTGCAATAATAATCTCTTTGTACACATTTATCATATCAGTGGGCACCATATACGAACCTAGATAGATTACTATGAATATTCTTTTTTGTCTTTTCTTCTTAGTTTACATGCATATTCAGAAATAGTTTATTTATTTGTGATAGATTTTTATAAAGGAATTACAAGCCCCTTGTGATAATGGCTGGGGTTTTGATGTACTACTTTATATTTTCATGCCAGAATGTCCTCATAACTTTGAGTGTGGTACTTTATAATTGATGTACTGAATGCCCCAGAATTTTAATTGACAGATTATGAAGTAGTTATAATAGGTGGCAGAAAGGTGAAGAAAGACTTCATCTAATGGGGCAGACAAAAAGCATAACTTTTTATTAAATCTCTTCACAGCTATCCCTATATTCCAATTCTACCTGCACAGCTGCTAGAAGTTCTCAGTTCACCGACGCCTTTCATTATTGGTGTACATTCCATCTTTTGTGCTGACATTCATGAGCTTGTAAGTATGCCTAAAAAGATTATGTACAGTCATGGTGACAAATGTGATATTTGTGTAGAGAATTTTTTGTGTTTCGAGCATTATTAGTTTAAGCTATTCATAGCCATACAAAGTAAACTCCTCGGGGAATTCTGCGCCAAAAAATAAAAAAAAATTTGCACAGTATTTTAGAATTCTATATATTTATTTGTTAAAAAATAAAGATAATTGAGCTGGTTTTAAATTATTTTGGTAATTTATTTAAACTACAATACAATGGATGAAGAATGGGAGTAGGAAGCACTGGAGGAATTCCCCCAAGCCTCCTCTGTCTAATAGTAATGTAACTAATATTGACCCTTTACTGCTAGTTATTAGTCAACAAATATATGCAGCCATATGATCAGTGTTACATCATAGGCAACTGAAAAGTAAGTGAGGGCTGGGGACTCAAACTCACACTTTATATTGGCTACTGACAATGTCCAGAAAGGTCAGTAGCAAACAATTCATAGAGCACATTTTGATAGGAGATTTTTTCAGTCCAAAAATGTAGACCAATTCTAATCACTAAAGCACCATAAGCAATTATAAGGTCACACTGTCCATTACAATAGTGCTCCTTTACATGACTTTGGCAATGTAAAGAGCCTTAAAATTTTTAGACCTGTTTTGTATTCCTGGGGAATTCACTAAGAACAATGGGAACAATTCACTAAGCTGCTACATTCTGCTCTGCCTGAGGAGACACTCCTACCTCCCCAGAAACACCCCCAAAGCCCTGCCCTTCCACACCAAGTGTGCCACAATAACGATTGAGAGGGGACAGAGTGTCTCTCTCAAACACATGACTGCCCAGCCCTCCTGACCCGGTGGTGATTTATGTCTCTAGTGGCTGCTCCAGGCACCCAAACAGTGCAGACAGGGATGCATGACCGCTTTTGCAGCTTCCCTTTGCTTCCCCGTCAGAAGTCATTTTTCTGCTGGGAAGCAAAGAAATCTGCAGGAGTCATGGATTCTGCACATGCTCAGTGACACAGAATTCCCCCAGGAATAAAAGTACCAGTAGATAAAGCAGGACAATCAGTAATAGGCAAAAACAAAGAAAAACCCTCACACACCAATTAATTGAACCTGTTGTCAGTTCTTCTACAAATACCAATACAAGCTGTCAGAGGGAAATAGGGTGAGGGAGGGAAAAACTCAGAAGAATATTTTTGAGATTAAGATGTAGGATGTGAAGTCAAGACAGGGATATATTTCCAGCTCTGCTTCAGACTTCTGTTGCGACCTTGAGCAATTCAATTAGACCAACATTTGCCAAGGTATCCTTTGATTTTGGGAGTCCTCCATTTTTGCAGTTGTGGTTGCTCAGCACTTCTGAAATTCAGTCATAAGCTATCTCAAGTTGGAGACCCAAAAACTAAGGCACCCAGAACTAGAGGCCACTCTTGAAAGTTTGTCCCCTCTCTCTCTCTGAATCACATAGGTGTTTTGAGGTTACATTCATTAACATTATTTGTGCCCAAGTTCCTTCATTAATGGCACTATAGAATTGTGAAGTAATATTATCTTCACAAATTTTAGGCTAAATAATATGTAAAATCTGAATGCCCGTTTGGTGTTTTAACTATGTGCATCACAGAACATACTATATATAAAGTATTTGTTTTTCTTTTTCAGTTGGATGTAATTATAGCAGACCTGGATGGAGGCACAATTAAAATTCCTGAATGTATTCATCTATCTCAGCTCCCAGAGCCACTGCTACATCAAACTCAAACAGCTCTTTCTTTAGTAAGTCTCATTTCCTGATCAGCTTGTCCAGCTCTTATTTTTAAAAATGTAAAAAGAAATAAAATCATTGAATATTATGAAACATTTTGAAAATGACTTATGAAGATTTAAAAGCAAGATGAATTAACTCCTTAACATTGTTTGTGAATACCAAATATACTTAGAATTTAAAAGATGGAGATTACACTGGGCCCTAAAGGCCCATCAGCCTACTCTTTGGCAAGCATTTTTTATTATATGCAGGTATACCCAGATGTGATATTGGAGGTTTGTATATTTTTCACTTAAATGTCTTCTCAGATTTAAGAGGAACAGCCGTGTTAGTCTGTATTCGCAAAAAGAAAAGGAGTACTTGTGGCACCTTAGAGACTCAAATAAATTGGTTAGTCTCTAAGGTGCCACAAGTACTCCTTTTCTTTTTTCTCAGATTTAGAATCATAGGACTGGAAGGGACCTACAGAGGTGATTTAGTCCAGTCCCCTGCATTCATGGCAGGACAATTATTATATAGACCATCCCTGACAGGTGTTTGTCTAACCTGCTCTTAAAAATCTCCAATTATGGAGATTCTACAACCTCCCTGAGCAATGTATTCCAGTGCTTAACCACCCTGACAATTAGGAAGTTTTTCCTAATGTCCAACCTAAACCTCCCTAGCTGCAATTTAAGCCCATTGATTCTTGTCCAATCTTCAGAGTAAAGAAGAACAATTTTTCTCCCTTCTTCTTGTAACAACCTTTTACGTACTTGAAAACTGTTATGTCCCCCACAGTCTTCTCTTCTCCAGACTAAACAAACCCAATGTTTTCAATCTTCCCTCATAAGTCATGTTTTCTAGACCTTTAAATCATTTTTGTTGCTCTTCTCTGGACTTTCTTCCAGTTGTCCACATCTTTCCTGAAATGTGGCGCCCAGAACTGGACACAGTACTCCAGTTGAGGCCTAATCAGTGCAGAGTAGAGTAGAAGAATTAATTCTCGTGTGTTGCTTACAACACTCCTGCTAATACATTCCAGAATGATGTTTGCTTTTTTTTGCAACAGCGTTACACTGTTGACTCATATTTAGCTTGTGGTCCACTATGACCTCCATATCCCTTTCCGAAGTACTCCTTCCTAGGCAGTCATTTCCAATTTTGGATGTGTGCAACTGATGGTTCTTTCCTAAATGGAGTACTTTGCATTTCTCTGTATTGAATTTCATCCTATTTGCTTCAGGCCATTTCTACAGTTCGTCCAGATCATTTTGAATTATAATCCTATCCTCCAAAACACTTGCAATCCCTCCCAGCTTGGTATCATCCACAAACTTTAAGTGTACTCTCTGTGCCAGTGGGGGTCAACCTGCAGCCCATCAGGGTAATCCACTGGTGAGCTGCCAGACAGTTTGTTTACATTTGCACGGCTGCCAGCAGCTCCCAGTGGCCGCGGTTTGCCATTCCCGCAGCTCTCATTGGCCAGGAACAGCGAACTGCAGCCACTGGTAGCTGTGGGCGGCCGTGCAAATGTAAACAAACTGTCTGGTGGCCTGCCAGTAGGTTACCCTGACGGGCTGCAGATTGCCCACCACTGCTCTATGCCATTATCCAAATCATTGATGAAGATATTGAACAGAACCAGACTCAGAACTGATCCCTGTGGGATCCCACTGGTTATGCCCTTCCAGCATGACTGTGAACCACTGATAACTACTCTCTGGGAACAATTTTCCAACCGGTTATGATCCCACCTTATAGTAGTTCCATCTAGATTGCATTTCCCTAGTTTATTTACTTACAAACCTATCTTGGTGTAATTGGGCTCACCTCTGTTGAAGCCATTGAAGCTTATGCAAGGGTTAAGTTGAACCCATCATGTTCAGTTCATTAAGCCTTTCCTCATAAGGAACTCTTTGCTTGTTGTCCCTAATTACTTGATCCTGCGCTGCTGAAATCAAGGGGAGCTCTGCTGTTGACTTCAGTGGATGCAGGGTCAGGCATTAAATTAGCCTTGTTGCCCTTCTCTCAGGCATTTTTCTAAAAAGAGCGTTCACCTTCCTATGCCTAGAATTGCACATAATACTCTGTTAACAAAACTCTTTTTAAAAGAACTATTATCTTTCTTGATTTGTAACTGATTCCACTTATCACATATCATAAGACTTCATTCATTTATGGCATGTAACTTCTTAACATTTGAGAAGGGGAGAGTGACCTTTTTCTCCCTAATAATACATAGAATCATAGAATCATAGAATATCAGGGTTGGAAGGGACCCCAGAAGGTCATCTAGTCCAACCTCCTGCTCAAAGCAGGACCAATTCCCAGTTAAATCATCCCAGCCAGGGCTTTGTCAAGCCTGACCTTAAAAACCTCTAAGGAAGGAGATTCTACCACCTCCCTAGGTAACGCATTCCAGTGTTTCACTACCCTCTTAGTGAAAAAGTTTTTCCTAATATCCAATCTAAACCTCCCCCACTGCAACTTGAGACCATTACTCCTCGTTCTGTCATCTGCTACCATTGAGAACAGTCTAGAGCCATCCTCTTTGGAACCCCCTTTCAGGTAGTTGAAAGCAGCTATCAAATCCCCCCTCACTCTTCTCTTCTGCAAGCTAAACAATCCCAGCTCCCTCAGCCTCTCCTCATAACTCATGTGTTCCAGTCCCCTAATAATTTTTGTTGCCCTTCGCTGGACTCTCTCCAATTTATCCACGTCCTTCTTGAAGTGTGGGGCCCAAAACTGGACACAGTACTCCAGATGAGGCCTCACATTTGGAAATACATCTCAGTTTTAATATTTTGCTTTAATAATTATTACTGAAAATTCAGCTGCTTTATTATGATTTACCTTGGCGGCTTTTCAATTGAATGCACAATTCCAAGAATCCATTTTAATTTTAAATTACCATGATGCCTGGCAAAATAATTGTAAAAGAATAGCTGACCAGCTACAGTTTTTCAGTAAATATTTTTTTATATGCTTGATTATCATTCCACATTGAGGAATCACCACAAGCTTCCTGTCATCAAAGGAACTGCCTTTATCCAACGTTATCAAAAACTGAAAAATACTGTTTCAAACATTTCTGGTCTGACCAATAGGGCCAACCTCATATGGTGACTGATTTCCTGACACAGCTTTTGTAATGGTTGGATTATTTCACTTTTCTTTCCTCATTCCTTCCATCTTTCCATCCTCTTCTCTTTTATAGGGTTGACCACACTGGAGCTCATCCGTGATCATTTCATGTGCATGCTTTGCTGTGTGGTTCAGGCAAAAGTTTTAACCCTAAGAAGAAAGGAAAACAAATGAAAGAAAACTGGATGGAGTTACAGATTGTGTGTGTGACAGTAGATTTTTTTTTTTTTAAATGTAGTGGCTTAGCACCACAAATTAAACTGAGGAGCTCCCAGGGCTAAGGAACAGCTTCATTCTCAATACTTTTAAACAGAGTAAGCATATAGGCCAAGATTTTCAAATAACTAATGATATTGGGTGCTTTGGTTATGGAGTTCTTAACTCAAAACACCCTGGAAGGGCCTGATTTTCAGAGAGCAGGTGCTCAGCATTGTATGAAAATCACGCCCCTTTATTGTGTGTCAGTTTGAGCACCCAAGATCACTAGTCACATTTGAAAATCTGGACTATACTCTGCAGTAGAGAGTCAATTTATTTATTGCTTACACCATGAGATATAGATTCAGAAGAATTGAGTTATTTTCTTGACTGGCACTGACTCCCTGTGTGACCTTAGGCAAATATCTTAACCTTCTCTGGATCAGCTAACACAAATGTAAAATCTGGGTAATAATTCTTACCTACTTCACAAGGGCTTTGGAATCTTACTTAATGTTTACTAAATTCTTTGAGATGGTTGGACAAAAGATGTTCCAGAAGTGCAAGTAATTGTTGTTGTTACTGATAAAAAATAATTTATTGATTAATGACCTAACAAATCTCACTGAAAATGCAGTCCATTTTCTGAATACAGAAGTGCAAAAGTAATTTAAATGAATGTACATTCAGTTCTGTTCTGGCCCTACCAGCAAGTGTTTGTATAAGATTCCTGTTGAATTCTATGAAAGAGAATGCTGTACACAAAGGAACAGCAAAATCAAGACTTACCGTTAAAAAGGCAAAATAAGCAAAAAACCTGAAACATTTTCCTTGCTACATTGTACTCCAAAAACTTACTTTATGGGTTTAGAATTTTTTCAAAAATTTCATCCCAGAGATATTTATGTTGTGCAGCTATAAGCCTTTGCAATACAGGAGTTGCAAATTAAAACAAGTTAGAAATAATAGTGATAGCATGAACTTTAACAATGCTGCTTATGACATTTAAGATGACAACCCTGACATTCAACACCTACTAAAATCTATTGCAAACGTTCCCCACATTCCATCAATTGAAGTATTAACAAAAAATAAATAAGACCAGGAAAAAAGTTAACAATTGTACTCACTTTTTAATAATTATTTTCATTAATTAAAAAATATGTTACAGGTTTTACACCCTGATTTGGAAACGGCAGATTATGCATTCCCTCCACCACGAACGGCTTTATCACACTCAAAAATGCTGGTAAGACACATTATTTCTGACTTTGTAATAAATAGAAAAACATTAAGTTTTTAGAATTAGCTTCTTTTAAGAAGCTAGATTTCTGTATTTACTTTTCTCTATTCTCCTACAATATATGTGAGGAAGAACAAGTTCTTTAGCAAGAAAATACTATAAGTATTCACTTTTCTTAAACAGAAATGACATGAAGTACAAGTTAGAAAGTAATCTACAGATTTATTATTTTCCATTAGTTCGGTATGTTGAAAGAGAAATGTGCTAAATCAATGTTGCCAAGGTAAAGGGTACTATAGAAGTGCAAAGTATTATTATTGCTATTATTGAACTAGACTAGAGCTCTTTAAATGTAGACTTGGGAGGTAAAGAGTATTTTCCCCCTACTTGAAATTTTGTTAAACCTGCAAAGAATGGCTAGTTGTCAGTTACGTAGTTACTTTGTAGGCTAGAATTTTTTTAATGAAAATTTAAATTCCACAGGATTTAAGGTGATGGGGGGAGGGGTGTTCATGAGAGGGCAATGTACAGCCCCATAAACTACTCGCCACAGGTTTGGAAGCTTGAGCTGGAGACTGTGTAAAACCAGTGAGAGAGAGCCAAACCAGAAATTACTATGCATCACTAAGATTTCCTAAGACCAGTAGTTCACAAATAAAAAAAAACAAAGAAAGAAGAGGAAGAATCAATGCTGTTGGAAGTGAATGAGAACTAAATATAGAGGAGAAGAGCGAAGTAAGAGGCTGAGAGTGCTCCAGAATGCAAGCTACCAGTGACGGACTTAAAAAGGTGGTGTAAACTTGGAAATCAACATACTTGCATTCACTTATGAAATTTGATACCACCATCTCAGGAAGCCATTACTACAAGACAAAAACCTGATTAGAACAGTGAATAAAAGAGAATTTCGTTTGGAAAACATTGTCAGCTCAACTCTTTAAGAAAGCCATTCTGTGTCTAAAAAAAAAAAAAAAAATGATGCCGTAGGTTACCTAGCAACTACGGCAATGGTCTGACTATATGAGAAATAGAGATGGGACTCATTAATTTTATAATAAAAAAGGAAACTAAGAGTATATTTTATGTTTGTGCATATGCATGGTATATTTATACACTACAAAGAGAATTCTAGCTTCTTAACGTTGCATTGTGCTCTGGTGAACATAAACTTGGAGGGAGGAGTATGTAATGCTATCTAAGACATAAAATGGAACTCTTTATTAAAGATAAAAATAGCATAACTTCACTCAAATGCTGCAGTATTTTTCCTGGTTTTTTATATTTCTTGTTTCACCTTAAAAGATCCATTTTTCAGCCCTGAAGTCAAGGTGAAATCCTAGCTCCATTGAACATTGAAGCCAGGATCCCACCTTCTGTGGGTTGCCTTAAATTGGTGTAGTGCATATTACAATATTGATGCTTTCAATCCTGTATAATTTGTGTCTAACATAAGAGAAACAGACCAATAAATGTTTTGTGGTGGACACCTGTGTATATGACTTCTATAATTTGTACAAGTCACTATAAACTATTTGGTGCTAACTGTGGTGAGCAGTCTGGCCCTGAAATAAATAGTGTATCTGCCAATAAGAGTAGCTTTTATTGAATCCTAAATTAATTTGTAAGCGGAGAGAACAACACTGAACACATTCTTAATGAAATTCAGGGCCATCATCTAAAAAATAGTTGTTCTTTATAGAATCTTTAGTGAAACATAAAAGTCTGCTTCCAAAATAATCTATTGAAAGATTAAATCTTGATGTCATAGCTTAATAATTTGATTCACTGTGGCCTGGAATTCATTTGTGCTTGTATTTTTCAAATCAAAGGTTATATTTAAAGTGCATTTGAGACTTATTGTAAAATTGAAGTCCCAGAGCAACCTGCAGGTTGGCTGCAAAAAGAGTGATTGTACTGAGAGTCTGGTCTTAGCTGAGGTAAAATGTACTAATCTAAAGTGACAGAAGGGATTGCTAGTGATGAGCATAATGCTCAAACTAAATAGCTAACTAACACACACGTGTATACATAGTCACTCTACAATTGGGCTGCTACCCTGCTGTACTGTTTTGGATATTGTCTGAGAAAACAGATTATTCTGTTTTACAAATGTTTGTGACATAGTTTAATACTTACAGGGGGGTAGGGAGGTAGGAGGAAGTTATAGAAGAAAAGTGTTTTACACCATATTTAATTATCATTTCAGGATAAAGAAGTACGGGCAATTTTCCTTAGATTGTTCGCACAACTTTTCCAAGGATACAGGTCATGCCTTCAGCTGATCAGAATTCATGCTGAGCCAGTTATACATTTTCACAAGGTAAAAGAGAAAAAAGGTTGTCTGTATTTAGTGAATATTTCACATATGATTTGAATTCGTATCAATCTCATATACTTGCTTTCTGAACCTGCTTCAAATACACAATCTTGGAATTTAATTGTGTATCTGACATACAAAAGTTTCTTTATATATGATATGATAAAATCATATCATTCTGATATTACTGAGGCGGTACTGTACAATACAGTTTAACAGGCCCATTTACTGTTGCATTTACAAACAGATTTGTTTAAGATGAAATCCGTAGCAAAGACTGCATGTTAATATTTAAAGTAAAAAAAAAAACAATTTTGGAAGTAATTAATGGATTTTAAGAAATGTTTACCTATAGTTAAAAGAATCAACTTAATGTGTACTAGACTTATTTTGTATTTTGCCTCCCAGAAGTTTTATTGCTCAAAGAAAACAGATTTTTGAATGATCTTTAAAAGTGTGTGTGTGAGAGAGAAGGGGAGAGAATGTTCCAGTTCCAATACCTTTTATTTTATTCAACAAAGAAAGTTTACAGCTATTGTCTCTTAAAACACTTTGCACATATTATAAGCAGAAGAAGGTTTAAGCTATTAATATACCTGGAGTTGATTAAATTTTCTATTCGTTTCCATAACTTTTTAATTATACAGTGACCAATCCCTCTTTACATTCGCTGCAGGCGGCCTTTTTGGGCCAGCGAGGCTTGATTGAGAATGACTTTCTCACCAAAATTCTCAGTGGAATGGCATTTGCTGGTTTTGTATCTGAGCGAGGTCCTCCCTACAGATCCTGTGATCTCTTTGATGAGGTAAAAATTCTGTTCTGTATGATTATGTTATATTCAAAAGACAGTTAAAATATAGATAAGATGCTTCTGTATGTAGAAAAATGGTAATTGAGAAACTTCTGAATCTTAATATATTCAAATAAATATGATTACTAAAAACATATTTTATAAATTATCTAGCAGCATATGATCTTTTAAGGGCTGATGCATAAATGAGGATACACATGAAGTTACTGGGACAGTCACTTACCTAAAGTTAACCATGCGTGTAAGTCATTGTGGGGTTGTGGCCTAATTTCTTTATGGTCCCATTTGGAACTCTGTATACTGATAATACCTGCTAGTACAGAATTATTTTGAATAATTCAATTATATTTTTAGAAATATCTTGAAGAAGTAAAACTTTTGACAAATGTTAATAAATTAAATACACACTTGACAAAGGAAACTGAGGCAAACATCTTCTCTTGTACAACGTACAATGGAATCGTCAACGTTCCCACTGCTAGAGCTGCAGTTTTTAAATTCTTGCCTAAAAAGACCAGACACAGTAAATTTTTCATTCAAACTTGCTGTGCTGTTTAAACTTGAATGTTTTATACAATACTGATATAGCTCTGTATTACTTTTATGTGGAAGGTTCAGAAACACAGCATGTTGTATTATAGATGTTAAATGAACACAGGAACATTATAGATGTTAAATGAACAGGAACACAGGTTTACTGCACCAGAGCGGTCTTAAACTCCATCAAGTCTGGTATCTTGCCTCTGGAGCTGTGATTTGCCCTATGCCTAAAGCTTCAGAGAAAAGTGAATACTCCTTATAATTCACCTAGGAAATGGTGCACTGCTTCCCAGAAGCATAAGAGATTTTTGAATGTACAATTTTCTGTACACCTTTCCGTTTAAGATGAATATTATGTATTTTGTGTATTAGCAACGTTATTTTAAGTTGATTTTTAAACATTCTGATATTTTTTTTTAAGTTGGTAGCTTTCGAAGTGGAAAGAATTAAAGCTGAGGAAGGTAACCCACCAAAAATGATGAAGCACGTCAGAGAGCTTGCAGAACAGCTGTTCAAAAATGTAAGTTTATTGTATCCATGTATGTACTGTACTATAGAATGCTTCAGTAATTCTTAACTAACATGGTTTATAGCCTGAACAACTGAAACTAATGACTCTTCGTGGTGGTCATCTTTGTATTTTGGCTAAAACCTTTGAAACGTTAAATTGTATTATACTCCAGCAATTTACAACACATGTTGAAGTAGTTCAATATTATTGTTAACTTTCCTTCAGCCGGTGCACTCTAGCCGGTGCTCTTCTTAGTTAACGTGTATTACTTAATGCTTTTAAGGTTTCTTTGTTACCTCTAGTATAGCCTCTCCACATCTCCCACCAACTCACTGCCTCCCAACAACTCTATGCTCCTCAAACCCAGTGCCCCCCATTCAGCACAAACTCTGTCTTCCCTGTGCATGCTTCCCTGGGGGAGCCCTGCTTCCCAATTTGCATCCATCCACCAAGTCTTGTCTACTCCATTTCTCACTCCCACCCCCACCCAAAGCTGTCCCATGCACATTGTATGTTTTTCAGGACATCATCCTCTATTGCCTCCTGTCTCCATTATACTGACTAATCCTTACTTCATCTCCATGCTGCTGCACTAACAACCCATGCTTTTGGCTGGTCCGGTATATCCTATGCCCTCCCACCCAAGACTATCCATATCCCCTTCTCCATTAACCACCAGTGTTTCTGGCTTAGCCTGTGATCCTCCAAACCACCCACTACCTGACAGCTTCTGCTGTCTTTCCTGCCTCCAGCATGTTTTTTCCAACCAGCATCTACTGCTCCCATCTCCTTTGCATCCCCCTTCCCAGAATTACTTTCCACTTTTACACTTTCTCTTAAACATGGAAATTCAAACACAGTAACTTAAAATTAAAGGTTTTTTTCAAGTGAATTTCCTTTCAACCTGTAATCTCTAAGGATCAAGGAAATTGCCAGTTAAAGTGAGATTAACATCCAGAGGTTATCCCAAAACTCTGCAATCTGTGACTTCAGTAGGCTTTGGTTTGGTAACTCGCAGCACACAAGTCACATCAATAGCGTGCGCACAGGATACTTGTTCCGTTTTCAATTTGCATTGTGTGAACATAGAGCAGTGGTTTACTGTCAGCTGAGGGAGTAGTGTTCTCGGGGGGATATCCCTTGATCCTTTATTTCATGGTTGAGCAGTGTGCATCATTGGACTGTTCTTGCTGTAAATTGTGGGATTCAAAGCAGAAGCCAGGTAGATTTTTTTTAAGCCCATATTTCTGCTGCCTGCGCCCCAGACTTCCTTCCTGTGTGGGCTAGCACAATTTTCAAATTGCTGTCTGCCAGCATGGACTCACTAATGCTCAGCTCCACTATCGTGGCAAGCGTGAATACACAGAGGCTGCTTGGACTGCATTACAGCATTCAAACCCAGACACATTCAGCACTGGACTTTCCTTGCCACACCATCGAGCAGATGCTGCGGGTCCAGGAGAATATTCAATGCAGCATCACTGGCTCCTCCAGCAACAGGACAACACTGGAAAACTGTTGCAGCGAGCTGCAGATGCTGAGTTGTTGGAACCAAAGGATCGGTTCAAGTGTCAGCACCATTTCTGGGCCCTGCCAACCTATGTAAAATGGTGGGAGACATTCATTCTGCATTAATGCCATGGAGGTTGGGCCAGTTATTCAGGGAGACCCCACTTTTCCTCTGATTCCCTGGTTAATGAAGCCATCCACAGGCCACTTGGTGGTTGAGTGTGTGTTTGGTCATTTGAAATGCAGATAGTACTGCTTATGGAATCATATGGAAGTATCAGGAAAAAAAATCCCCCAACCATTATAGCTGCATGTTGTGTTCTGCACAATATCTGTGAGACCAAGGATGATAGTCTTAGCAATGGGTGGCATGCGGAGTTGCAGAGACTTACTTGGTGGTTCAAGCAAGCAGCCAGGCATCCCGTAGAGAACACGAACACCCAGTGGAATATTGTCAGGGATGCCTTTTGTTCATATTTTGTGTCTTGAGGTTGACAACAGGTGGACGTTCAGCTGCTAATCTACGGAGGCAGGTTGGGATAGCTGTGGGTAGTGCAATGTTGTTTATGGTGATGGAAGGGGGGACATTGCCTATCTACTTCTGTAAAACCAAATTAATTATTTTAGCTTTACTTAAAGGATTTTGTGTATTACATGCCATGATGGACCAAAATGGATTTGTAATTATTTTTATTAGAAACAATAGTAACAAAGCCAAAAATAAAGGTTTAATTGGACTGATGGATAAATAACACCTTTTTATTTGAACATACATTTACCAAAACAGTTAACTGACTAACCATCAAAAAGAAAACTTTTATATAAAACAACAGTGCAAACCAAACAATTCAAACTGGAAAAATAACAAGGTTGGAAGAAGGGTTTAAAATTGCAGGCTCATGTTCCCTCTGCCTCCTCCTGTATGCAGGGTACTGGGGTTGAGTGCTATGGCTCAAAATTTTCATGTATATTGCAAGGCTCAAAAATGCTGGCTCCCAGGAGCCAGTGTTCTTAGTGGGCAGATAATGGACCTGAGCGGAGAATGGCGTTTGGGACATGTGTTGTGTGGGGAGGAGTTGCTGTTGGTCCCAGTAGCCAGTATTGTCCAGAGGCTGAAGGACATGTTGGGTCCCAGTTTATGGGACTACATGGCTTGCTGGTCTAGCAGGAGCATGACCTTCAGCCTCTGGACAATACTGGCTACTGTAAAATGTCCATGAGTTGCCTCTGTATCTGCTTGTCTTTTTCCATGCTCTCCTTGGCCATGGCAATTGTTTTCCTTGGCTACTGCCACAATCTCCTAGGAGAGCTACATTTCTTTCTCTTTCTGGATCATCATGTACTGCCTCCACCTCTCAGTCAGTGCAGTTTTTCTCTGGGACTCTGCTATGAGTTGACCAAACATCTCTTCCTGAGTCTCCTTTTTTGCCCCCTTAGGTTGGCTAGCCTCTCAACAGTAGATAGAGGCTCTGTCCTTGGTGGTCTGGCTATTGCAGGTGCTGCGGTAGTGTGTGTGGGGAAAACAGTCACTTATTGTTCATATTCCAGACAGGCCATGATAGGACTTTTTTTTTTTTTTTTTAGTATGTGTATGTGACTTTACAGTCTGCTGCATATGCAATTTGCCACTGTGGCGCGGGGGATGAGGATGGGGGGGAGTGGGTGGAATTATGCTCCAGTTTTGGTTTTGCAGTTTTGTTTGTGCATTTGAGTTGCATCTGTGAGTTTGGAGGGGTTATGGAGGGCATCGGGGAGGCCAAGCCAGATAGTAATCCCTCTGCATCCACATTAGGCTGCCCTGACTCTTGATGACATTACACAGAGGTGGGTGATTAGGAAGCAGAGAATAGTCTTATTCAAAAAGCAAAAGGGCAGACCAGAAAGAGACGCATTGAAGTTGCTCACCAAGATGGTCCTCACAGAGGTGCTGCAAGAGTTGAAGGGCTTGTGAGCTATACTGGGGGGATGAGCATGCAGCCATTCCCTATAATGTGTGAACCAAAATTGAGCAGTTTCTCAGTCTTAAGTTCTTCTACTTTATCTCCATTGCAGACATAAAGTGCAAAGAAAAATAGATAGAGTCCTGCAATGATTGTCAAGTAGAATGTACGTTACAGGACATTTAAATCTCATCAGGGAAAAGTTCTGTTTGCACCTTTACCAGGCGTGTGATGTCCATGTAAACTATGAACACAATCAAACTTCTTTCCCTCTAAATATTGTCTTAATAAACTGTTTCACTTTGCACAAATAATTTTTTAATTATTTGAATGTGCTGCAGGAGGGAGGGTGGGGCAGAGGCTGCACCTGCGCCATGCTGCCAGCTGCCATTTCAGGCAGGCGAATAGGGCAGGACAGATAAGGGAATGGGAAAGGAAAACAGGCAAATGAGTAAGCGCCCTCTCTGCCACGGTCTTGAAAACTATCAATAGTCATGGCTTTTGCATGAGACAGGCCAGTCGCTCATGTGGAACAGCCACCATTCTGGAAATATTGGTGGGGGGTGTGCCAAACAGCGTGGGCCGAGGGAGGGAGGGCAGGCACAAGGGCTGGATATTTGGAAGGGCTCCTAGCTCACGTTCATCTGAAATGGCTACCTCCGTGGGGCACTTGGAATAGAGTGTAGAAAAGCAATATAACACAATAATAGTAAAAAAAATTGGAAGGATAGGTACTTCCCTTCCAAAGTTACTTCCAGAGAATCTGCCTCTTCAGTTCTGGCCTGGGTTTCTAGCTGGGACCTGATCTCAGCCAATGCAGGGCAAGAATTGGGGTACTTTGCAGCAGGGTATTATTGTGGCTGCATTTCCAACTGGCCAGTGTCAGGGTCCTAAGTCCCCAAAAGATCATTGTCTCTCAGGGCACAGCTCCTCTCTGCCATCCTTCCCCACCCATCCTCCAGCAGGCCTTGCTGATTGTCCACAGTGGGCAGGAAAGTGTGGCCAGCGGGCTCTACATGGTGTCTTGGACAGGTTATGCTATAATTGTGTAGGATCGTGCAAGTTCATCATAAAATGGAGAGGTCACATGCCCCTTGCCGAATTGTATCCTTTTGTCCCCCCCTTTCAATGTACTTACTCCCAAGTTGTTTGATCTTTATCTGGCATTGGTTGGCATCCCAGTCATGGCCCCTCTTGGACATTTGCTTGGCAATGTCCATAAAAAGGTTTTTATTCAGGTAGCTGACCACAAGAGCTTTCTACACTAACACTTCTCCCCAGATAGCAATGAGATCCAGGGTCCCAGCACAGCTTCAAACAGCTGGGCACAGGATGTTGTGGGACTTCTGGAGCGCTATTGTGGTTGTATCACAAGAATGCTGATACGGTCGGATCCAGGAACAAATGGGTGAATTCTGGCTCTCTGCCAACCTTTATGAGGGAGGAGGGGATGTCCTGGGAACTTGACATCAGAGTCAGGGGAAGGCACGCTGGTGGATAGGCAGGTCAGTAATGATTGACTTGCAAGGCACTGTTGGAAACATGGGGAAAACGTGGTATGCAGCAGTTTTGTCCACATGAGCAGTAGACCACACTAATTCAATTTGCAGCAAAACCTAATCCATTTGGCAAGAGGATTCCAGAGTTCATGGCAAATGTGGAGTGAGTGCACAGTGATGGATTATGTCGTGTGTATGCAAACCATTTTCAAACTGCACTCACGGCATTTGATCCTCTTTTAAACCCCTGTGTAGACAAGCCCAAAGCCAGGGGTTCTCACAAGAAATTTTTTGGTGGCCTTAGACTGCAGCCACAAACTCCTGCTGGTGCCTCTGACAATTTTTCTTAAAATACTTAATTAACTTTAGGAAAAACAAATAAATATGCACATATCCATGTCCAAATCATTGTAATTTATTTATGTTGGGATTTTTTCAGACTCAATAATAAAAATAATGTACAGTTGTCTCTATCCTTTACTGGACCTAAACAGAATAGAAACAAAATAAGGTGCTTTGCAAGTTCTTTTCTTTTTTGTTGTTTATCTTGTTTTTTTGGTTGCTAGTTTGTTTGTTTTTTAGACTTGCTAGTCTGCTCCTGTGAAAACTGATATTTGTAGGTTTGTTAATATCGCTTTTCACAGCAGACTTACTCAGCCCTGGCAAGCCCGGGGACAAATCAAGCTCTGAATGGAGAGGTGGGTAGGGAGGCAGCTGTGGCCAGGGCGATGGAGGGCTGGGGAAGGCGGGGCTATGGACGATGGAGGGGAGGGTGGTGAGCCCGGGGCCGGAGCCCAAAGCCCCGTGGCCAGGGATTGGAGCCCGAAGCCCTGCAGCTGGAACCTGAAGTCCCATGGCTGGAGCTGGAAGTCCGAGCCCCACTGCCCCTCGGAAAGAGGGGAACTCACACAGGCTGCCTGCTCCTCTGGTGTTTGTAGCTCCAGAGGGGGGCAGGGCCCAACCCCTACTGGTGGCCCCAGGGAAGGGTGAAAGCTTTGCTGCCCCCTCCTTCACCCCTCCCAGTCTCTACCCAGGAGGCTGTGGCCGCAAGAAAAAACCCTGGTGGCTGCATGCGGTCTTGGTGGCCACATTTGGGAAACGCTGCCCTCAGTGCATGTGACTATTTAGACAATACTTTTAACATTTCTTAAAATGGAGTGTCAATAATCCATTTTAGTCTAATTTATGAGCATAAATATTTTTAAATCACTGACCTTATAAAATTACTCAAACAAAGTTACCACCAGTGACAAACTGTAGTTAACAATTAAGTGATATTCCTCAGGCTGTCATGCATACAGCCACATATTTTAAAATCTGAATCTATTTAAATAGAAAGCATCATGATGCACAACATACATTCCGAAAGTTACACAAAGGGTTCCCTGGTGTAATCACTCTGAACCTCCCAAGGCATTGAAGGGATTAATTTGACAACTGTTCCCCACTATTTTTATGTAGTGAGGTAGATCAGTTTAGACTTACATTCCTAATGATTTCACACCTGGAATGGCATAATACAGGCACTTATTCTGAGGAATTTGTGTAGTATAAGGCTGATTTTCCCCATAATTTAAGTGTGGGGGGGTCATAATGTGAATCTTGATTATTTGATTTTTGGTAGACAGAAAGATGGAAACATTTTTCTACCGAATAAGTGCTGCACATTATCAACATTTATCAGCATGCAGATGCTATTCAAGACTTATTTTTTAGAAACAGAGAATCCGCATTAGTAGATTAATCACTGGCATTGATTTTCCACATTGCATAATATCAAAACCTATGGCTTGAAAAGCCTTCTCAGATGTAATTTTTCAAGGTGCATGCTAAAGGATTAAAGTGCTAGCTAAGAGGACCTTCAATCATTTAGTCTGATGCTGGATTGACAGACTTTACAGATAGAATTTCTCTACCAAGAGACAGGTTTCAGAGGAACAGCCGTGTTAGTCTGTATTTGCAAAAAGAAAAGGAGTACTTGTGGCACCTTAGAGACTAACCAATTTATTTGAGCATGAGCTTTCGTGAGCCACAGCTCACTTCATCAGATGTGTACCGTGGAAACTGCAGCAGACTTTATATACACACAGAGAATATGAAACAATACCTCCTCCCACCCCACTGTCCTGCTGGTAATAGCTTATCTAAAGTGATCAACAGGTGGGCCATTTCCAGCACAAATCCAGGTTTTCTCACCCTCCACCCCCCCACACAAATTCACTCTCCTGCTGGTGCTAGCCCATCCAAAGTGACAACTCTTTACATTAATCAAGTCGGGCTATTTCCTGCATAGATCCAGGTTTTCTCACTTCCCCCCCACCCCCATACACACACAAACTCACTCTCCTGCTGGTAATAGCTCATCTAAACTGACCACTCTCCAAGTTTAAATCCAAGTTAAACCAGAATATCTGGGGGGGTGGGGTAGGAAAAAACAAGAGGAAACAGGCTACCTTGGAACACTATCCCCGATAATGTCACGGCTAACCTGGTGGCTGAACTTTGTGACTTTGTCCTTACCCATAACTATTTCACATTTGGGGACAATGTATACCTTCAGATCAGCGGCACTGCTATGGGTACCCGCATGGCCCCACAGTATGCCAACATTTTTATGGCTGATTTAGAACAACGCTTCCTCAGCTCTCGTCCCCTAAAGCCCCTACTCTACTTGCGCTATATTGATGACATCTTCATCATCTGGACCCATGGAAAAGAAGCCCTTGAGGAATTCCACCATGATTTCAACAATTTCCATCCCACCACCAACCTCAGCCTGGTCCAGTCCACACAAGAGATCCACTTCCTGGACACTACAGTGCTAATAAACAATGGCCACATAAACACCACCCTATACCGAAAACCTACTGACCGCTATTCCTACCTGCATGCCTCCAGCTTTCACCCTGACCACACCACACGATCCATCGTCTACAGCCAAGCTCTGCGATACAACCGCATTTGCTCCAACCCCTCAGACAGAGACAAACACCTACAAGATCTCTGTCAAGCTTTCTTACAACTACAATACCCACCTGCAGAAGTAAAGAAACAGATTGATAGAGCCAGAAGAGTTCCCAGAAGTTACCTACTACAGGACAGGCCTAACAAAGAAAATAACAGAACGCCACTAGCGGTCACCTTCAGCCCCCAACTAAAACCCCTCCAACGCATTATTAAGGATCTACAACCTATCCTAAAGGATGACCCAACACTCTCACAAGTCTTGGGAGACAGGCCAGTCCTTGCCTACAGACAGCCCCGCAACCTGAAGCAAATACTCACCAACAACCACATACCACACAACAGAACCACTAACCCAGGAACTTATCCTTGCAACAAAGCCCGTTGCCAATTGTGCCCACATATCTATTCAGGGGACACCATCACAGGGCCTAATAACATCAGCCACACTATCAGAGGCTCGTTCACCTGCACATCCACCAATGTGATATATGCCATCATGTGCCAGCAATGCCCCTCTGCCATGTACATTGGTCAAACTGGACAGTCTCTACGTAAAAGAATAAATGGACACAAATCAGATGTCAAGAATTATAACATTCATAAACCAGTCGGAGAACACTTCAATCTCTCTGGTCACGCAATCACAGACATGAAGGTCGCTATCTTAAAACAAAAAAACTTCAAATCCAGACTCCAGCGAGAAACCGCTGAATTGGAATTCATTTGCAAATTGGATACTATTAATTTAGGCTTAAATAGAGACTGGGAGTGGCTAAGTCATTATGCAAGGTAGCCTGTTTCCTCTTGTTTTTTCCTACCCCCCCCCCCCCAGATATTCTGGTTTAACTTGGATTTAAACTTGGAGAGTGGTCAGTTTAGATGAGCTATTACCAGCAGGAGAGTGAGTTTGTGTGTGTATGGGGGTGGGGGGGAAGTGAGAAAACCTGGATCTATGCAGGAAATAGCCCGACTTGATTATGTAAAGAGTTGTCACTTTGGATGGGCTAGCACCAGCAGGAGAGTGAATTTGTGTGGGGGGGTAGAGGGTGAGAAAACCTGGATTTGTGCTGGAAATGGCCCACCTGTTGATCACTTTAGATAAGCTATTACCAGCAGGACAGTGGGGTGGGAGGAGGTATTGTTTCATATTCTCTGTGTGTATATAAAGTCTGCTGCAGTTTCCACGGTACACATCTGATGAAGTGAGCTGTGGCTCACGAAAGCTCATGCTCAAATAAATTGGTTAGTCTCTAAGGTGCCACAAGTACTCCTTTTCTTTCTACCAAGAGAACAGAAGAACCTTCATATATCTTTCATAAAATGAAATACATGAGCAGCCATCAGCTTGTGTTGACATTTGGTTACTACTTATCTCGGATGGATTTAAAACTAGTGCCTAAGAGGTGAAAAACTGAACTGGATATCACACTTCCCAACTTCATAGCCATCCAGTTCCGCTTCTTTGGTTTTTTTTAACTTTTTGCAGCAGCTTTTAACAGGACCTCCTCTGTCATGGTAATTGTAGAAGACTATGGGAATGAAAGACTAATGATACTACACTGGAACAATACTTTCAAGGCAGCCAAGTTTGATAAACTTGGCTGGAAAAGTGAAAATTTACCATTTTTAAAGGCTGACCTCATGATGATGTTCTCTTAACATTTCTTTACCAGAGTTATAACATGACACACATGTTGTTCTAATATAATATGAAATACACTGGCATCTTCTGAAAAAATGATACGGGGTATAATTTGTCTGTTGACTTTCCTGCTGACATAGTAAGTATAAATAACCTCCCTTGGAAGTATCTAAGAGATTAGGATTTGGCTAGAATACCCCTATAGAGTATATATGCTCCGTGTTATTGCTTATTACCTTCTAGACATCTCAGGATTGCCCAGTACTCCCTAGTTTGATTTCATTGAGAATTTGTCTCAATAAAGCTAAAGGCTGAATTTTACTATTTTCCCTACAAAGGGTCAGATTCTTTCCTCATGCCCCATTCAACACCACTAGACTCAATGACATTGTATATCAGAAATCAGGGTAGAATTTGGCTCTAATTCTTTAAGGAATATAGTTGGGTTTAGATTTTCCAGTGTGCATTATTTTGTATTTACCAATGTTGAATTTCATCTGCCATTTTGTTGCCCAGTCACCCAGTTTTATGAGATCCCTTTGTAACTCTTTGCAGTCAGCTTTGGACTTAACTATCTTGAATAATTTAATATCGTCTGTAAACTTTACCACCTCACTATTTACCCCTTTTTCCAGATCATTTATGAATCTGTTGAACAGCACTGGTCCCAGTATAGATCTTTGGGGAACCTCTCTCCATGGTGAAAACTGACCTTTCATTCTTATCTTTCTGTCCTATCTTTTAATGATCCATGAGAGGACCTTCCCTCTTATCCCCTGAGGCTACACAGACCCAAGTGGCTTGAAAGCACAGGCGATCCAAGGGTTAGGCTCATTAAAGCTGACTGGTGACCATCCACTGACAGGGGGACTCAGCCAGGGATGTAATAGTGGCCTCTCCTTTCTGTCCACGTAGCTGAATCTCTCTCCAGATCCTCCACATTTCTCATCTTGACGACTGCAACATTGTCATCTCTGACCATGAGAAATGCAATTTTGTACAGTTTGTATCCATTTAAAACGCAGCTGTAAACTTCATTTTCATGGTTCATCACTTCAACCATTCCACACCTCTCTTGCATCCCTACAATGGCTCCCCCTTTTCCACCGTATGAAACACAGAGTAGTCATTTTCATTCTTAAGTCCTTCATGGCTTATTCCCCGTATCACCAGTTATTTTGTGTACACTATCGAGATATCGGTTCCCATCTCTGTTCTGCTAATGATTCCAGCCTTCGTTGCCAATTTCTTAAATTTTAAAACAAGCATTTTACACTCTCTCTTCTGCTCCCCCATGCATGGAAGGAGCTCCTCTGAAACACTCATAAAGTCAGCTCATTGCCCTCTTTCATATCCCATCTTAAAATTCTCCTCTGCTGTGATGCATACAAAGAATTTGTTAGTAATTAGGCAACTGGTACATTTTGACTGCTCTTCTCTTTCTCAGTAATATTGTCTTGTTGCTACCTTGTGCTCCCATGTTTGTTTGGTGTATCCACCAGTTCTCTCTTGTCTTATATGTAAACCTCAAGCTCTTTGTGTTTGCACAGCACCTGATACAATGCTATTAATACCAACCATGGGAGAAGTCTTCCTGAAAAAAGTAGGGTTCTGCTACATTTACTAAGAGTAGAAACCTCACTCCAGAGGCAGAACACACAAGTCTGCATGTAAGAGACAGCACTGATAGTGGTACGGAGAGATCCCAAGACAGCCTACAGAGCTACAGCAACCAACCAGATATCCTGAGTAGACAGAGCAGTTATAGAAGCCTAGTACATGATTCCGCTGCAGCACAGCACATAAGTGTTGAGACTGAGGCCAGCCTCATACTGATTATATACTGATTACATAGCAGCTAATGTAGAGATCATTCTAATGGAACAGATAAATCAATGTTCTGCCCTGTTCTGAACATAAAGTTGCACAGGTTTTTCTTTTTTACTCAGAAACGATCTCTTCCTTACAATTTGCGGTGGGGGGCAAATGGGTTTTCTGGACTGAAAAGTAAGTAATAAAGACAACAGAATGGTGAATGAAATATGAATGGATGTGAATTGGCATGTCTTTAACTACCTTTTCTGAGTCCAGCATTCCTGAATAATTTAAAATTCTTTTCAGGGATTGAGTATATTCAGAAATCTTCGCAGCTATACATAATGCTCCACATCAGTCTAAATGCATTTATATTAGTACAAGGCTTTTTACCCAGGCAAAAACTATTAATACAAAAATATTAACATTTGCATTGAGCCAGGGTTGCAAATCTTAGTTTCACCAAATTTTTCTTAATATCATATCACCATCCCTACAAGTGTTGCTTATAAAACTGAGGGAAGATTTAGATACATTTTGTATAAAAATAAAATCACTTGAGCCCCAGTGATGTTTCAGCTGAGCTGCTTTAAGGACCATACATAGTATCCAAATTAATGTTTAAAGATTAGGCCAATTTCCATTTTCTTCAGATGGAGAGAATGAATTTGTTATACTTGAAACTAGTTTTGCTTGACAAATAATACTTAGATCAAAGCATTTCAGATCAAGGGTGGGAAAAACTTAAAAGGTTTTTAGGATTAAGAACTGTAGACGTTTTATTTTTAAGTTGCAGTGTTCCATAAAAAGCTCTAACACAATTTTGAAATAATATTGTTTTGAAGCATGTTTTTCTAATTAAATTAATTACTTTATAGCTTATGCTTTAAAATAATTTTAATTTCATCACAGTCCATTGGTTGAAGGGCTGTCATTGGTCTTGGTACTCTTTATCCTCTCTGTTTCAAAAGGAGTTGACACATGATGTCTTTTCTAGGACTTTGACTTGGTGACCGCTAAGGCATGAGGCATATGCAATCCTAGAAATGTAGGGCTGGAAGCAACCTTGAGAAGTCTTTTAGTCCATCCCTACATGCTTATGCAGGAAGGAGTATACCTAGTTCATCCCTGACAATTGTTTGTCCAACCTGTTCTTAAAAACCTGTAGCAATGGAGATTACATAATCTCCCTTGGTGTTACCTATTCCAGAATTTAACTATTCTTATAGTTAGAAAGTTTTTCCTAATATCGAACATAAATCTCCCTTGCTGCAGATTGTCCTACCTTCAGTGGACTTGAAGAATAATTGATCACTGTCCTCTTTATTAACAGTCCTTAACACATTTGAAGGCTGTCCCCCTATAGTCTTCTTTTCTCACACCTAGTTTTTTTAAGCTTTCCTTATAGATTGTGTGGTAGACATTTACTGATATTTGTAAATACCAAGGCTCAGAGAGTAATTGGTTAGTGAGGTGCAGAGGAGGTGGTCAAGGTCACCATGTTGTACTGCATAGCTTTTGTTTCACTTAGTTTCATGGACCTACCCCGGCTAACTGTTTTAAATGATTTTGGCATCCATGCAGACAATAGCTGTACTGGGTTGACTCAAGATCATATGTCTGATATTTGCCTTTCCCATCCAGATTGGGGCTCTATCCGTATAGGTGGCATATTCTTTAGATATTGGTTTTGAACTGAGTTTTTAGAAGGTTGAAAAGTGTCCTGATATGGTCCAATCAACTTCTTCTGTTTGACAGTAAAACATACTTTTGCCCCTATCATGGGAGAAGACTTATTTTACTGGTCTACTCAGGAAGATTGAATGACCTGATGGTACTATCTAGTTTTCTAAGTGTAAATATGTTACAGCTGATGTCCATGCCTATCAGTATCCTCAGAGTTCTCTCCCTATATGTCATCCTCAAAGATGGTTTTTATATCCAAATTATCTGCAAAAGATGAACCATCTGGGATGAAGATGAGAGCTCCAGTGGTAAAAATCACAATCCAAGTCTGATTTCAGCCTAGAGAGATTTTAAGGTTCTTTGCCATATCTATATTGGAGGCATAAGGGAGATAGTCTCTCTCCCCAGGACATTCTTAGTATGTAGAATTTGGTTTCTCCCCCATCAGAACTAGGGTCTGTACATTTTTAAGGCATGATGTAAGGCCTCTCTCTCTTCTTCCATGCTTTTGCTTAATTAAGGTTGATTTTAGTGATGGGAATCCCATAGTTTTGCAACAGTACAAATGTCTTCTTAACACTTTGTACAATGCTTAGAAACTTCAGGCACTTTTGTAAGCAAAAAATGGTTAAATAAGTAACTATAAGAGTAATGTAAAAATATGAGGAGAGGAAAATTTAGGGTGAATATCACAAAATATTTGTTAATGGTAATAGCTGTTACACTGTGAAATAGCCTTCCGAAAGGACGTAATGAAAGTCCTAATCTCTTGAGTTATTTAAAACTGAAAAAAGCAAAAACCTTGGAAAATATTCTTTAGGGAACCATACTACGTTAATTTCCATTGAATAGACAAGATGACCTCTAGAGAGACAAGGTGGGTGAGATAATATCTTTTATTGGACCAACTTCTGTTGGTGAGAGAGACAAGATTGTCCAAAATAGTCCAATAAAAAATATTACCTCACTCACCTTGTGTCTCTAATATGCTGCGACTCATATGGCTACAATTATACTGCATACAAGATGACCTCTAAACTTTTCCATTTCTCTGATTCAAAGACCCTATGTCCCAATTCCCTGTTACATATCTGTTTTGCTACTGTGGTTTTGGCCCTTCTTTTCTTCTAGTTGATTTTTTGTCCATCTCCTTCAAGTTGTGTCTAATGCATACAGTGAGCTGTAGAGCCATATTGAGCTTCTCTGCAGATAAGAGTTTAGTAGCTCCAGAGACATGCCCACTGATGGAAACCTGGTGAAGTGTGTTACACAAAACTGCATTTTCACTATGTAAATTTTATATTTATATATTGTGCTCTTGAAATACTCCTTCTCCTGACTGTATAGAGAAACTCTGCAAGACCTGGGCATGAAAGAAGCAAGGAAAATCCAGTCGCTGCAACATAATGGTCAGAAACCAGATAGTTTTGTACCATAGACCAAAAGAACTCTCTTATCAAAGTCTTCATATTGATGTTCCTAAAGCACTCCCCTTTCTAACTCTCTAATTTATATATTGTCTGCCACAGACACTACTCTACAAAAAGAAAAGGAGTACTTGTGGCACCTTAGAGGCTAACCAATTTATTTGAGCATGAGCTTTCGTGAGCTACAGCTCACTTCATCGGATGCATACCGTGGAAACTGCAGCAGACTTTATATACACACAGAGATCATGAAACAATACCTCCTCCCACCCCACTGTCCTGCTGATAATAGCTTATCTAAAGTGATCATCAAGTTGGGCCATTTCCAGCACAAATCCAGGTTTTCTCACCCTCCACCCCTTCACACACAAACTCACTCTCCTGCTGGTAATAGCCCATCCAACGTGACAACTCTCTACACAATGTGCATGATAATCAAGGTGGGCCATTTCCTGCACAAATCCAGGTTCTCTCACCCCCTCACCGCCCTCCAAAAAACACACACACAAACTCACTATCCTGCTGGTAATAGCTCATCCAAAGTGACCACTCTCCCTACAATGTGCATGGTAATCAAGGTGGGCCATGTCCAGCACAAATCCAGGCTTTCTCACCCCCCCCTTTTTTTTTTCCCGGGGACACACACACAGACTTGCTCTCCTGCTGGCAATAGCTCATCCAAACTGACCACTCTCCAAGTTTAAATCCAAGTTTAACCAGAACGTCGGGGGGGGGGGGGGGTAGGAAAAAACAAGGGGAAATAGGCTACCTTGCATAATGACTTAGCCACTCCCAGTCTCTATTTAAGCCTAAATTAATAATATCCAATTTGCAAATGAATTCCAATTCAGCAGTTTCTCGCTGGAGTCTGGATTTGAAGTTATTTTGTTTTAAGATAGCGACCTTCATGTCTGTGATTGCGTGAACAGAGAGATTGAAGTGTTCTCCGACTGGTTTATGAATGTTATAATTCTTGACATCTGATTTGTGTCCATTTATTCTTTTACGTAGAGACTGTCCAGTTTGACCAATGTACATGGTAGAGGGGCATTGCTGGCACATGATGGCATATATCACATTGGTGGATGTGCAGGTGAACGAGCCTCTGATAGTGTGGCTGATGTTATTAGGCCCTGTGATGGTGTCCCCTGAATAGATATGTGGGCACAGTTGGCAACGGGCTTTGTTGCAAGGATAAGTTCCTGGGTTAGTGGTTCTGTTGTGTGGTATGTGGTTGTTGGTGAGTATTTGCTTCAGGTTGCGGGGCTGTCTGTTAGCAAGGACTGGCCTGTCTCCCAAGATTTGTGAGAGTGTTGGGTCATCCTTCAGGATAGGTTGTAGATCCTTAATAATGCGTTGGAGGGGTTTTAGTTGGGGGCTGCAGGTGACGGCTAGTTGCGTTCTGTTATTTTCTTTGTTAGGCCTGTCCTTTAGTAGGTAACTTCTGGGAACTCTTCTGGCTCTATCAATCTGTTTCTTCACTTCCGCAGGTGGGTATTGTAGTTGTAAGAAAGCTTGACAGAGATCTTGTAGGTGTTTGTCTCTGTCTGAGGGGTTGGAGCAAATGCGGTTGTATCGCAGAGCTTGGCTGTAGACGATGGATCGTGTGGTGTGGTCAGGGTGAAAGCCGGAGGCATGTAGGTAGGAATAGCGGTCAGTAGGTTTCCAGTATAGGGTGGTGTTTATGTGACCATTGTTTATTAGCACTTTTGTGTCCAGGAAGTGGATCTCTTGTGTGGACTGGACCAGGGTGAGGTTGATGGTGGGATGGAAGTTGTTGAAATCATGGTGGAATTCCTCAAGGGCTTCTTTTCCATGGATCCAGATGATGAAGATGTCATCAATATAGCGCAAGTAGAGTAGGGGCTTTAGGGGACGAGAGCTGAGGAAGCGTTGTTCTAAATCAGCCATAAAAATGTTGGCATACTGTGGGGCCATGCGGGTACCCATAGCAGTGCCGCTGATCTGAAGGTATACATTGTCCCCAAATGTAAAATAGTTATGGGTAAGGACAAAGTCACAAAGTTCAGCCACCAGGTTAGCCGTGACATTATCGGGGATAGTGTTCTTGACGGCTTGTAGTCCATCTTCGTGTGGAATGTTGGTGTAGAGGGCTTCTACATCCATAGTGGCCAGGATGGTGTTATCAGGAAGATCACCGATGGATTGAAGTTTCCTCAGGAAGTCAGTGGTGTCTCAAAGGTAGCTGGGAGTGCTGGTAGCATAGGGCCTGAGGAGGGAGTCTACATAGCCAGACCATCCTGCTGTCAGGGTGCCAATGCCTGAGATGGTGGGGCGCCCAGGATTTCCAGGTTTATGGATCTTGGGTAGTAGATAGAATATCGCAGGTCGGGGTTCCAGGGGTGTGTCTGTGCGGATTTGATCTTGTGCTTTTTCAGGGAGTTTCTTGAGCAAATGCTGTAGTTGCTTTTGGTAACCCTGAGTGGGATCATAGGGTAATGGTGTTGGAGAGCTGCCGAGCAGCCTCTTGTTCATATTCCGACCTATTCATGATGACAACAGCACCTCCTTTGTCAGCCTTTTTGATTATGATGTCAGAGTTGTTTCTGAGGCTGTGGATGGCGTTCCGCATGGCTGAGGTTATGTGCAAGTGATGCTGCTTTTCCACAATTTCAGCCCGTGCACGTCAGCGGAAGCACTCTATGTAGAAGTCCAGTCTGCTGTTTCGACCTTCAGGAGGAGTCCACCTAGAATCCTTCTTTCTGTAGTGTTGGTAGGGAGGGAGGCCTCTGTGGATTAGTATGTTGTTCAGAGGTATTTTGGAAATATTCCTTGAGTCAGAGACGTCGAAAATAGGATTCTAGGTCACCACAGAACTGTATCATGTTCGTGGGGGTGGAGGGGCAGAAGGAGAGGCCCCGAGATAGGACAGCTGCTTCTGCTGGGCTGAGAGTATGGTTGGATAGGTTAACAATATTGCTAGGTGGGTTGAGGGAACCATTGCTGTGGCCCCTTGTAGCATGTAGTAGTTTAGAAAGTTTAGTGTCCTTTTTCTTTTGTAGAGAAGCAACGTGTGCGTTGTAAATGGCTTGTCTAGTTTTAGTAAAATCCAGCCACGAGGAAGTTTGTGTGAAAGGTTGGTTTTTTATGAGAATATCCATTTTTGAGAGCTCATTCTTAATCTTTCCCTGTTTGCTGTAGAGGATGTTGATCAGGTGATTCCGCAGTTTCTTTGAGAGCGTGTGGCACAAGCTGTCAGCATAGTCTGTGTGGTATGTAGATTGTAATGGATTTTTTACCTTCAGTCCCTTTGGTACGATGTCCATCTGTTTGCATTTGGAAAGGAAGATGATGTCTGTCTGTATCTGTACAAGTTTTTTCATGCAGTTGATAGATTTCCACTCCATACAGCTAAATGCAGTGCCTTGCATAATGACAGGTTTCAGAGTAACAGCTGTGTTAGTCTGTATTCGCCAAAAGAAAAGGAGTACTTGTGGCACCTTAGAGACTAACCAATTTATTTGAGCATGAGCTTTCGTGAGCTACAGCTCACTTCATCGGATGCATACCGTGGAAACTGCAGCAGACTTTATATACACACAGAGATCATGAAACAATACCTCCTCCCACCCCACTGTCCTGCTGATAATAGCTTATCTAAAGTGATCATCAAGTTGGGCCATTTCCAGCACAAATCCAGGTTTTCTCACCCTCCACCCCCAAACTCACTCTCCTGCTGGTAATAGCCCATCCAAAGTGACAACTCTCTACACAATGTGCATGATAATCAAGGTGGGCCATTTCCTGCACAAATCCAGGTTCTCTTACCCCCTCACCGCCCTCCAAAAAACACACACACAAACTCACTATCCTGCTGGTAATAGCTCATCCAAAGTGACCACTCTCCCTACAATGTGCATGGTAATCAAGGTGGGCCATGTCCAGCACAAATCCAGGCTTTCTCCCCCCCCCCCCTTTTTTTTTCCCGGGGACACACACACACAGACTTGCTCTCCTGCTGGCAATAGCTCATCCAAACTGACCACTCTCCAAGTTTAAATCCAAGTTTAACCAGAACGTCTGGGAGGGGCGGAGGGTAGGAAAAAACAAGGGGAAATAGGCTACCTTGCATAATGACTTAGCCACTCCCAGTCTCTATTTAAGCCTAAATTAATAGTATCCAATTTGCAAATGAATTCCAATTCAGCAGTTTCTCGCTGGAGTCTGGATTTGACGTTTTTTTGTTTTAAGATAGCGACCTTCATGTCTTTGATTGCATGACCAGAGAGATTGAAGTGTTCTCCGACTGTGCAAGGAGTACACTTGTTCTTATCTTGCTCAGAGGAGGGAAATCCATTATACACCACATATACATAACTAGTCATGCAGAAGATCACTTAACACTTTCATTTGCTCTTGGTATAATGATGTAGACTTGATTGGACAAACAGAAAATCCCTTGGATTTCCAGAAAGATTCAGTATGCTATCACTGCTCTGTTGTGCTGCAAGAGGGCAGAGGAAACCTGAAACTTATACCGAGGATGAAATTCTAATTGAATTCCTTCCAAAAATTATGTATCTTGTAATTAATACAGATAGAACAAGGTTTTGTGCAGTCTTACTCTATGACTAAGAAGCTACTCTATTAAATTCTTATTTTGTGTTCATTATTATGTTGTCTGTGTGCCTGGAGACATTTATGTATTTCAGCTACTCAACATAGTGAAATGACTGTGTATCACACCACTCCTCTAACCCTTCCAGTAGTGAAATGGTAGGCTGTTTCAGTTACCTACCATCTAAGTGTCAGTTATGCACTAAATTAAGTTTATCTGGCTTAATTTAAGCAATCATTTCCATTTTCTCGCTTTCTCCTCTGAGTTGCTTTGAATGCCAACAGAATTCTTTTGTAAATTGTGTGGCTGAGGAGCATACTGTGACATTTCTCTGTTGTTTCAACATCATATGAGCTTACCCAGGAATTAAACAGTTCATAAAATCCTTTAAAATTATAAAAGTGAAGTTGGAAAAGTTACAGTTAAGGGGATTGGATTGATGAGAATTTGGAACATAACATTACTGTGTCATTTTGAGTATGTAGAGTTTTTATTCTTGAAGCATAAAGGACACACAAATTGTCCATGAAATTGGGCTTAACGATTTTTCAACAAGCAAACATTCAATGCCTGCAAAATGTAGAAGAATTTTTTGTGATTGTGCAAAGATTATTGTAATGCTAAAATGTTCTGGTGCTGTTACAAAGACTAAGGCCTTTTTCAGTAGCAGGAAGCACCTGCCAACTTCACCTATTGAGTTGACCACTCAGTGATTACTCTTTATTTGTCTGTGTTCCAAGATATTGTGCTGCTTCTATATGAAGTGTTAATATAAAATAACCATTTTAATATAAGATGTTATGGTTTTTGGTTGTAGGAGAATCCAAATCCTCACATGGCATTCCAGAAAGTTCCACGGCCCACTGAGGGATCCCATTTACGAGTTCATATCCTTCCTTTCCCCAAAATTAATGACAGCCGGGTTCAGGAACTAATTCAAGAAGGCCTGGCTAAGAACCAAAGTGTACCACCTGCTGCTCGGGTAGAAAAAAAGTGCGTGGTTCCTCCTGGTCCGCCTGTTGGTATGTTGCATTGTTATCTGCCATATATTTGCCATATTAGCATGCGTGGAAACATCTACTTTAATTAAAACGTGTTTTAATGGGGTGTTTACCTGAGAGATGGGGGAAGGCAAGAAGGGAATTCTTATCGTAATGAATTGAACATATCATTAATATATCAAATTTGTTGTTCCCAATTCAGCACTTATATAGTGGGTTGGTTTCAGAATTTATGTAAAATCCATGTTCCATTTCAATACCTTTTTTATAAGAGCTAGGTATTATAAACTTTCTCAGAACAAATGCAGATAAAAAGTTTACCAAAGAAATGAGGAACTTGCCTTTATCTGATTGAACTGTAGATTTTCCAGTGTACACCTTTTTAATATTAATTCCCCTTCCTCATGTTGGCTATGTCAGCACACATAGTAGCTCATTTTATGTGTATATATGGGGGGGGGGGAATGTGGAGGGTATATTCTGCTCTCACATCCGTGGCGTTCTCTCTATTTTTGATGGGGGGAAGGTGGAGGGAAAGAGAGAGAGCAAGAGAACGCTAGATCTTCTATCAAATAATCTCTAGAATTCAGCAAATCCTAGTCTAGATAGGAGAACTGAGTTGTAAACTTGCTTTTCAAGTCATAAGATCCTTTAAGTACTTGATTCTTCTGAGGATTTTTGTTATGGAGGATCCAGTTTTGTAAATTCTTTGAAACAGCTCTAGGTTCCTCTACTTTAAGGAACCATATATTATTTAATCAGTTTATTTAAAAGGGTGGTTCTTAGCACAATATACACAATGTTCATTGGACTGTCAACAGAAAAATCTGAAATTTGTCAGGGTTCATTGATTTGCACATATTTGAGTGTAAGAATCCTCATGTGAAAATGATGAATTACCCCCTTTGTTTTAGTAGAAGGATGCAATACATCAGGTTTCATGCAAGACTTGAGTGTCTGCTTACACTTGTTTCAGTGTACATGATGACAGAAGTAATAGATAGTGAACTATCAATTTATTTAATAAATCGTTCTGTTTTTTTAAAAACCAGGCAAATATGGAACTATGCAGTTGCTTAACCTACAGCAGACTAAAAAATAAGACCTGTTTTAATTAGCCATTGCAGTTTGTTGGATTTAAAACTTAGGGGAGATAACAGATATGGTTGTACACTTTTGCAGCAAGGCAAAACAAAGATGCAAATCTGCATAACAAAGAGGTTGTCAGAGAGAGTATAACTTTAGGAAAGTGAAATTACAAACAGAAATTTGAAGTGTTTCTGTCATACTGAGTTTGGTGAGTGTAAAAAAAAAAAAAAAAAAGTATGGTTAGCATTGTGAGATGGAGCCAAGGAAAGGTTCTACACAAATTTATTATCAACTGGCCTGGTAGCACCTCCAGCATGAATCTGTGTATGTGGACAAACCAAAGAAGAGAGATTAAGACGAGGAGTCAGGAAGGGCAGAAATTTTTTAAAAAGACGTATAAGTTGAAATAATTAAACAGTTGTACTCATGTAACTCGGTGATTTCCATCCCTGTACAGTAAAAATGAAAATAAATGACAGGGTCATGGAATTCACTTTTTTCATGCCATATTGGTTAGGATAGTGATCTTGAAATCCAAACTCAATTAGTATGTTAATACCATTAATTTAGTTTTACAGGTTGGAGTCTGGTCGTCTATATGAAACAGACAAGCAAATAAATACTCCATTTAAAATTCAGAGCACAGCCACCAGCAAACCAGCTGCAGGCTGTTCTGCATACGGGTAACTGAAGAAAAGCAAGACTGAGCAATAACTTGTTTTTAAAGGCTACTTAACAGTTTGTAAATTCCTTCTCATATAAGCCTAATAATGACAAACAACTAAGCAAAATAAAATTTAGACTTGAAGCCATGTTAGGATTTTTCTAAAAGTACTGTCTAATTACTATTTGTGGCTTTTACAGAGAAACTGTTTCTCATCTGTGTGTACTTCTCTTTCTTTGTTAGTTTCCATAATGGAAAAGACCAATACAGTTTTCAACAGTGCACAGAGGCTGGAAGTTGTTAGAAACTGCATCTCATTCATATTTGAAAATAAAATTTTGGAGACTGAAAAGGTAATAATAATAAAAAAGTTAACTCTCCTAAATAAGCATTTACTGCCTACAAGTTAAACTAGCACATGGTAAGTGACTGACTGACTGACCTCCTCACAAACCCTGTCACGTTTCTTGTCATATTTTTTAATGTTCATTATCTGTTCAGTCATTTAAATGAGTGATAATGGTAAGCAGTATAACCACCAAGGGGTCTAAATACAGTACCATATGGTAGTGTGCAATTGCTCCCTCTGAAGACCTGTTTTTAATGTTCAGTATGCTCGTTCAATTTTTGGCTAACCATCCAGAGATTATTCATCACATATTATTTTCCATATGGATTTACAAAAAAGATCATTGAGAGTTTCAGCCTAATTTTCCAGTTGTGAGGCATGTGAACAAAATATAGGCATAGTCATTTAATCTCATTGTTTGCCAACAGGTGCTCTATTGAACTTTTCAGTTAAGTTAATTCTTGTTTGTTTTAAAAGTGATAACAGAATTTAGTGCAATGTGTAGAACACAAGACATGCTTAACTATTTGACTGACTCATTTTTAGTAAAATCCACTAGTAACTTGCCACAATTGTTATCCTTGATAGTTTTATTACTTCTGCCTTTCAGATGTGGCCAGCTTTTGTGGATTCTATCCATGGAATTTTACAACTATAAATTCAACAGCATATCATTCATTTATTTTTTACAACAAAAAGCTCAGGACAGAAAGCCAAGTGGATTGTCACCTTGATCCAGAAAACAAATTAGAGCTTTAATTCTACTATTTTTTTCAGTTTTACTACATATATAGTGGTGAAATCCATGTGATAAAATGAATTCTTAAGTGTCTTTGTCTCACTTGCATTGTGACCACAAATCCACCTGTTTTGAGACTATTTCGAACACTCCAAACCTCTAAGCAACTTCAAATGGCTGCATTTAAAGGGAGTAGGAAAAGTTGAACCAGAAATGTTATTTCTCCCCCACTCATTAGATTTGGTGGAAGTTGCCTTTCAAATTTCACAGATCAGTGGTTCATGCCAGACAGTATTCAATCCTGAAATAGGAACGTAGATTAATGATGTCAGAACTCATCAAGGCTGTAAAATGACATATTAGAAGTGAATTTGTAGTTATTATGTCTGGAAAAGTTATTTTAGGAAATTTGTAGAGATTTCTAAAATTTAACTATAAATTTGCTCTCGTTGGAGATGAGTTCATGTATAGATGAGTTCATGTAACTAAGATGAGTTCATCTTAGTGATAGATGAGTTCATGTAACTAAGTCACTTGACTTTAGTAGTGGAGGGGTATGAAGGAATCCCAATAACATTCGTAATAATTTTTCTAAGTATTTTTAAAATAGTTTTTCCATAAAATATGTAGTTTATTTAGAATGCATCATGGCATGGTATAAAGATTTTATTGGGACTTGTTTGGGATGATCTACATCCGAGGAAGTGTAGCTCACGAAAGCTTATGCTCAAATAAATTTGTTAGTCTCTAAGGTGCCACAAGTCCTCCTTTTCTTCTTATAACATACTAGTGGCTCCACTGCTTGTGAATAATATGTCCATCCCAGACTCATGCTGAAAAACTTTATAACTCACTATATATCAGGACAGATTCTCAGGACCTAGCCCATCATATGTTCTGCTCTACCAGAGGGACAGAGAGCCCTCACTCTCATGCACAATAATCTTCTGACTGATTTCATATTTGTTTTGTTACTTATCTGTATTCATTTTTTCCCACTTTGGGATTTAGCAGAAAATTTCTGCAGTTTATTATTGGTGTATATAAAAAGAGCAATCAGAGCTTGAAAGTCAATGCCTGGTTTAGCATAAAACCAGTTATCATGAGAATTTGATGTTCTGGCTCTGGATTCATTTGGGCATTTAATTTACTGTTCTTATTTGCTATTCTTATTCTTGACAAAGAATTAATGACAGCCAGTATTTCAGTGGCATTTCAGATCATTTTAATGAGGTTAGGATTTCTTGTCTGCAGACTCTGCCCGCTGCGTTGAGGGCACTAAAAGGAAAGGCAGCTCGACAGTGCCTGACACAGGAGCTAAGCCTGCATGTTCAGCAAAATCGGGCAATACTGGACCACCAGCAGTTTGATTACATAGTGCGGATGATGAACTGTACCTTACAGGTATTTTATGCTTCTTTTGGCCTCCTTTCCCATCCCTCCCTGGTTATTTTAAAACAGCATTGGTGAAACAAAATAGGGTTTGATCAGGTGGCAATGCACGATAGTAGATTTAACAAGTGTTACCTGTCCATAGACTTCTGAGACCTGTAGAGTTGAAAAGATAACAAGCCAAGATCCACAGTGCTCTGGCCAACTACATCTATTTAGTATTTGGAAAGTAGTCCATAGTGTTAAATCTCCTTTCCATTCATACTGTCGTATGCTGTTCAATTTTTTGTTTTCTTTTGAAAAATATTAATTATTCCATTAAGCATATTGCCATCCTTAAAGAAATTGCCTTTTAAAAGTGTTTCAATTGATTTGAAGCTCAGGATCTGTCTATTTGATGCTATTTCTGTTGAGAACCTAAGCTTGAGTATTCTTTACTGACATTTTGCATGGTGAAATCCAGTGGTTCTGAGAAGTGCCATCAGTATGGACAAAAGCATAGACCATCCATTATCAAGTGAGTGGTGCCAGTTGATCGGTTCAGTATCAGTTAGAGAGTTCCCTTTCACTATAGACCATCAGTACAGAAATGGATTCACTTGTCTCACTTGCCAAAGACAATTTTAACAACAACAGTTTATTTTATCTAATTAATGATATTGTGTGTTACATAGCAAAAATTTACTTATTGGCGAGAGAGAAAATTTTGACTCCATTATAAAGATGACAGCTTTAATTTGGTTTCAGTTAACTAGTAAAAGCGATTGGGAGACTGGTATTCATGCTTGTCAGTGGTGAGATTTTAGTGTTGGAGGTGCTCCCTACAGCTATTTATACCTTGCTTTTGAGATAATTCTAATGATATTTTTTTAAAGTATTCCGTAGCCAAAGTCTGACCAGCCTATTCCAGCCAAACTAAAGTAAAATAAAATAAAATATATGTAGATCATTTTGGCCTTCATTTGAACTATTTAGTCTGCCTATGCACTGGCATGTACTTGTCAGAAATTGTAGGTCTGATCTAAAAGTCGGTAGGGTTTCAGCCTAACATATGAATATGTTTAAAATATTTTACATTTTTAGAGTGTGATAATGTTTGCTGTGGGTAATTTGTATCTCTAACCTTTTTTCCTTTAAATCATTAAAGTTCTAAGAATTACATTGCAAAATGTAAAAGAAAGATCTTTGAATATCAGCTCTTTACGGGTTTCCATTCTTAAAACAAAGGGGCAAGCAAATTTGCTAATTTTAATTCATCTGGCTAGTTGTTTTAAAAATGTTTCTCAGTGTTTTAATATTAACTTTTTATAGTGTATATGGTGTATATTGTACATAATGAGAAGAAATCCAGAAAGATCATTATAGCATCTGTATTGTCGAGCAGTTTAAAAGAAAACAAAGGAGACAGCCCCATAATTTAGGGTATGATACCATTCTGTAATGTTGTATATAATTTGTTACACTAAAAATAGTACGGCTTTTACCTTCAATTTATAATAAATTTAAATAGCCATAGATGTGTATTTTGATTTTTTGAATATGATCTGTGTATGACTATATGATGCACTGTATTTTTCATAGTAAAAACTCACCACATCTCAGACTCATGCTGATATTGAATGTTCCAAATAGACCCAAAGGTGAAAGCCTAGCTTTGAATTTTTTATTTATGGTCAACATGGGATTTATTAATATTTATATTTCTTCTTAGAACTGTGTGCTTTTCAGGGTCTAAGTTAACAGTCTGAACATTTTTAAAGCACTGAAAGTTCCATGGCCGTGTGTCCAAATATCTGTAATGTTAGTTTAGAAAAGCAGTATTGTTCAAAATGAACCAAATCTAGATAACAGTGATTTTATCAATAATTAATTAAATAATTATTATTGCTTTCCCTAACCTGGAGCTGTTCTGTTTCCTGTACTTAAGATGGCAAGGTTTTTTTCCAGTATGCATAAGATAGAGTATAATTACCACATTGAGGTTGTTTATTTCCTTTATCAAGCAGTTTTTATCCAACGCAATGAAAAGTGGTTGGCAAAACACACAGCCCTCCTCCTGTGCATTTGTCTGTCACTCAAAAGCGAGATCAGCTCATAAACCTGTCTAAATAGTTCCATTCTATTGGAATATGGAAGTAATTACATGAAAATAGCTGCGTTTGAGAAATATGACTTTTTCCAAATGTGAAGAGATTGAGGTTGTTTAAGCAGTTATGAGGTGATGTCTGATCAAATGACAGGTAGGTGTATAGGACTGTGCTTATTCATGTTTTACATAAGATTTTGTATAAATAATTACTTGTTGAATTGTTTTTCTGTAATGCTGACTTTATTAAAACTACCATAAGAGCGGTAAGAACACCCATTGTTTATTAAATAAAGGTTTTTTAAACATCCTAGCGCAGGGGTGGACAAACTTTTTGGTCCAACGGTCACATCTGGGTATGGAAATAGTATGGCAGGCCATGAATGCTCACGAAATTGGGGGTTGGGGTGTGGGAGGGGATGAGGGATTCAGCTGGAGGTGTGGGCTCTGGGGTGGGGCTGGGGATGAGGGGTTGGGAGTGCAGGAGGGTGCTCCATGCTGCGACTGAGGGGTTTGGAGGGGGCTCAGGGCTGGGGCAGGGGGTTAGGGTATAGGAGGGGGTCAGGGTGCAGGCTCTAGGCGGCGCTTACCTCAAGCAGCTCCCAGAAGCAGCGGCATGTCCCCCACTCTTACGCAGAGGCGTGGCCAGGCAGCTCTGCGTGCTGACCCGTCCGCAAGTGCAGCCCCTGCAGCTCCTATTGGCCGCATTTCCTGGCCAATGGGAGCTGCAGGGGCGGCGCTTGGGGCAGGGTCAGCATGTGGAGCCCCCTGGCTGCCCCCACTAGTAGGAGCTGGATGGGGAACATGCCGCTGCTTCCAGGAGCTACGTGGAGTGGGACAAGCCCCCTACCACGCTCCCCGGCGGGAGCATGAGGGCCTCATTAAAACATCTGGAGGGGTGGATGCAGCCCCTGGGCCATAGTTTGCCCACCTCTGTCCTAGCCTCATGCAGATATGTTCTCAGGCAAATCCACCACAGTTCTGCTTCATGAGGGGGACAGGATGTAGAATGTTGCCTAGGAGAATCCGTACCTCAAGTTCCTGGCTGAGGAAAGGGCAAAGGTGTGGCCAGTGGACTGACAAACCATGCAAATGATCTGGGTCAGTGATCTCTTTAGAAGGCACATAGTGTGCTCTGACCTCCACTACGACTCAGAATCTTCAGCAGCAGCCACAAACTGGCTACAAAACTGATTCATGCCCTATCTCTGGGTTATGAAGGATTCCTTTTCCTCCCACATCTCCCTGTATATCCCCCTTGTAACATTCATTTACGCAGCTTTTGCGCTGGGGACGTGAGTTTGGCCCTTCAGAAATATTCCTGCTCCAGTTATTTATGGCTGTTATAGAAATAAAAACAAAACTAGTAAAACTGTCCAGAACTGACCAAAACAAATTGTTAGTGCTCCAAGGGGCACCTACTAAATTAGCAGGTTTTTTAAAAAGGCATACTGTGTAAATAGTGAAATTATTTTATGCACACACTGTTTTATGCTAAGACTTTTTTTTTATGTGTTTGGCCTTCTGGAGAAATAGCATTTGAAGCTACCTTGCAGATTTTAATAGCATTCTTAAACCTTTTCTGATTGGAGTCACCCAATACCAATTTATTTATTTTTTGCGCTCATCCTATGTAGTCTGTAGATGTTAAATACTAGGCATTTAGGTGCAGCCTTTGAATGTAAAATTTTTTCTGAAGTTTTCTGAACTAATTTCTAAAATACTGTAAAGGTTTCATAAAATTTTCTTATCCAAGAATAACATGGTGACAAAAGTTTGACAGTATTTGTAGGCTGTCTTAGTTTGGAGCTATGATATTCTATCAGCAAGGCGAGGATTAAGATGCATGGCCTTTTTGAGTCCTTGGAGAAGGGCTTAATAGTCAGAAGAGACTAGAGAAACAGTGTTGTGGTAAATGCCCTCTCCTCAAATCCTCAAAACAAGAGGTAGACTAGGATCCACCATTTGAAGAACCACACTTACTGTATTGTAAGTAACCACACTTTATCACTGAAGTGAGCACATCCATTTTAGTAGCAAGCTTGGCCAATTTGCAAGATTTTCTGATTCTTTTCCAGGCATTATACAGTTAGTTAGAGATATAATTGATAGCATTTGTTGCTCCACATGTGGAAAAACATCACTGTTTTTTTTTTCAAGCTGAAGACATCTTTGGGGTAGGGACAATCTTTTTGCTTTGTGTTTGTACAACACTTAGCAAAGTGGCATCCTGGTCCATGACTAGGACTTGTAAGTGCTATGCTAACACAAACAATAAATAATAGTGATTCATAATTTAAGTGTGTGTCCCTTTGTCCACCCATCTTGGATTTTGGAACATTTTTTTTCTTCTTAATGTATATTGTGATGTTTAGCAGATTTCCTTTATCAGCTAATGGGTGGAAAGGATAACTTTTTAAGAGGACATGTTACACTCCTTTATACAAAGGAGCTATAAAATCAAGATGTATAAAGTGATTTCTCACCAAAGCATTTATAGTTGCATCTATGATGGGATTCCCCGTGGTACAACATTGAACTGTGGGATCACTGTGCCCCCTTAACACTCCTCCAAGATGCTTTGCTAGTGACAAGCAGCAAACCTCTCAAGATGCTGTGGTCATTCAGTCAACATCATGCAGGGACACACCCAGCTTAGTTACATGAATGCTTTCTAAGCCACTCATGAATCATACACAGGGAAACATCGTCACTCAAGATCATCTCTTGAACAATGCAAGCTCATTAATTAGTTTGTCACTTCGTCAAAGGATAGTCAACATGCTTACCAGCCTTTGTAATTTGAGTAGATTCCCCAAGCAAGTTAGACAAACTCACTGGTAAGGATAAAACAGTAAAACAAGTTTATTAACTACAGAAAGATAGATTTTAAGTGTTTATTTGTGATAGGCATAAAGATCAGAGATAGTTACCTAAGAAAATAAAAAGTAAACATGCATTTTAAATCCTAAACTTTCAGACTAAGCAAGATTTGAATCAAACAGCTTTTCTCACCCCGCTGGATATTGCAGGCAGGTTACAGTTCTTAATACAAAGGCTGAATTTCCTTTTCAGCCTGGGACCAGTCTTTTTAGTTCAAAATCGTTGTCTTTCCAGCGTTCTTGTTGCCTTCAGCGTAGGTGGAGGAGGAGAGAGGTGGACTCATGATGCCACTCTCCCTTATTTTATACTTTCAATTCATGTCCCAGGAAAGATAATGGCCCAGGTATGTCCTGGTGAGCCATGCTGAGTCACAGCACTGAGCAATCCCCATTTTGTGGTGCTCAGCTGTCTCTTACAGAATTGTAAATCTCTTGTTTACAATTCCCCTGATTGTCAATGGCTCATGATGTTCGCTTAACACACCCACACCATCTTTATTGTCACTGGAGAGCTACCAGTGAGTGTTTCCCAAGCTCTCAACATTTCAATAACAACCATATAGCAAAATCTCATAACTTCATAGAATATTAGGTTTGGCAGAAACCTCAGGGGGTCATCTAGTCCAACCCCTACTCAAAGCAGGACCAACACCAACTAAATCATCCCATCCAGGGCTTTGTCAAGACGGGCCTTAAAAACCTCTGAGGATGGCCCTTCAGGGCTTTGGATCCGGCCTGCGGGCCCATAGTTTGCCCACCCCTGCTCCATATATACCTACAATAAGAGACTGTCTAAAAATATTTTTAAAATGAAGTGTCATCAAAAGACTGCAACTCCAACTTCATTAATAAGGCACTCTTAACAAAGCAGTATGGTCTAATGGACTAAGCAGAGGTTTGAGAGGCAGGAACGTCTCAATTTTAAACCTGGCTTTTCAGTTTACACACTCTGAATCCCTGAGGAACGGTCACTTATCTCTCTGAGTGTTTTCACCAACTGTAATATGGGGAAACTATACTTACCTAGTACTAGGTGAGTTGTGAGGTTTACTTTGTTAATGTTTGTGAAGCACTGTAAAGTTGTAAAAGGCTTGCAGTCATTTCACACATTCTCACTGAAGTCAGTGGAAGTTTTGCATACAAAAGATGGTAGGAGTGGGCCTTTTGTTATATTTTACAAATTGATTTAATTCCCATTACTAGTTCTTGGCTATCTTATGGAGTTTATTTCAGAACAAGGCACTTCACATTCTTCTGTTTGTTAAATTTTAGGTTTTGAAAGTTATGGTTAGTTTATGCATTTTTCTTTGTTATTTATTTTACTCTCTAGACAATTAGACTTTGTTGAATTCTTTCATAATTTCTTTGCAATTTGTTTTCTTTACAAATTGGACTGGTAAGTTCACATCTGCTTATGTTGTAACATAAATGGGTCTCCTCATTCCATGCCTTTTTATTTCTTGCTTAGCTATTTCTGATTAACTGTTCATCTGTTCTGATAGTAGATTGGTAGTAAGTTGAGGTTGCTTTACAGTATTGTTACTAAGGGCATGTCTACACTGTAAGAGTTACAGTGCCGGGTGTTACAGCGCCACTCATAGAGCGATGAAGGGAAACCGTGTTGTGTGTTCACACTGTCAGCTGCCTGTGCAATAGCATGTTCACATTTGCGGCACTTGCAGCAGTATTCAGAGCTGTGCACTCTGGGAGCCACAGAGCATCTCTTCCTCTTCTGCCACTAAGAGTTGTGGGATGGCGGAGGGGGTCGTGGGGCCTCCTGGGTCCTGTCCCAATGCCCCGTGATGCGTTGCTTCGCATCCCAGCAACCCCTGTGCTTCCATCCGCATTTGACACCATCTTTCAACGGTTTGTGTACTCCGCGCCCTGCCTCTTCGGGCTTCAGGAATGGATCCAGAGTATGCTGCTCGCTCTGACTAACACGTCACGAGTGGCAGTGGAGTTATTCCTTAAACTACAAAGACAAGAGGAGTACGACATTGATCTCGCCATGCTTAGTAGCTACGACACGAGATCGCTTGTGTCATTCACGGAGGTGCTGACCACAGTGGAACGCTGCTTTTGGGCTCGGGAAACAAGCACTGAGTGGTGGTCTGGGATGATGAGCTGTGGTTGCAGAACTTTTGGATGAGGAAAGCCACATTCATGGGACTGTGTGATGAGCTCACCTCAGCCTTGCGGTTCGAGGACACGAGAATGAGAGCTGCTCTGCCGTTGGAGAAGCGCATGGTGATTGCACAGTGGAAGGTGGCTACTCCAGACTGCTACCGATCGGTCACTAACCAGTTCAGAGTGGGAAAGTCTACTGTTGGACTCGTGTTGACAGAAGTCTGCAGGGCCATTAATTTCATCCTTCTCTGAAAGACCGTGATTCTGGGCAACGTGCGTGACACTGTAGATGGCTTTGCACAAGTGGGCTTGCCTAATTGCAGAGGGGCGATTGATGGCATGCATATTCCAATTCTGGCACCAGACCACCTAGCCACCAAGTACATTAATCACAAGGGTTATTTATCTATGGTTCTCCTGGTGCTTGTGGATCACCATGAGCATTTCACAGACATTAATGCAGGCTGGTCTGGAAAGGTGCATGATGCACGCATCTTTCGGAACACTAGCCTATTCAGCAAGCTGCAATCAGAGACTTTCTTCCCGGATCAGAAGATCGTTGTCGGGAAAGTCAAAATGTCCATTGTGATCCTGGGAGACCCTGCCTACCCCTTAATGCTGTGGCTTATGAAGCCATATATGGGCAACTTGACAGCAGCAAGGAGTGATTCAACAACAGGCTGAGCAAGTGCTTCTGGCCATTTAAAAGCCCATTGGCGCTGCCTCTGTGGGAAGCTGGACCTGGCCCATGACAATATTCCTATGCTTATAGCCGCTCCATAATATTTGTGAAGGGAAGGGTGAAAGCTTGTCCACCACGCAGGTGCATTTTTTTTACAGTCATCCTGCAATTCAAGTATAATAGAATCATAGAATAACAGAGTAGGAAGGGACCTCTGGAGGCCATCTAGTCCAACCCCCTGCCCAGAGCAGGATCAATCCCAACTAAATCATCCCAGCCAGGGCTTTGTCAAGCCTGACCTTAAAAACTTCCAAGAAAGGGGATTCCACCACCTCCCTAAGTAACGCATTCCAGTGTTTCACCACCCTCCTAGTGAAAAAGTTTTTCCGAATATCCAACCTAAATCTCCCCCACTGCAACTTGAGACCATTACTCCTCGTTCTGTCATCTGCTACCATTGAGAACAGTCTAGAGCCATCCTCTTTCGAACCCCCTTTCAGGTAGTTGAAAGCAGCTATCAAATCCCCCCTCATTCTTCTCTTCTGCAGGCTAAACAATCCCAGCTCCCTCAGCCTCTCCTCATAAGTCATGTGTTCCAGACCCCTAATCATTTTTGTTGCCCTTCGCTGGACTCTCTCCAATTTATCCACATCCTTCTTGTAGTGTGGGGCCCAAAACTGGACACACTACTCCAGATGAGGCCTCACCAATGTCGAATAGAGGGGAACGATCACGTCTGCTGGCAATGCCTCTACTTATACATCCCAAAATGCCATTGGCCTTCTTGGCAACAACGGCACACTGTTGACTCATATCCAGCTTCTCGTCCACTGTCATCCCTAGATCCTTTTCTGCAGAACTGGTGCCGAGCCATTCAGTCCCAAGTCTGTAGCGGTGCATTGGATTCTTCCATCCTAAGTGCAGGACTCTGCACTTGTCCTCGTTGAACCTCATCAGATTTCTTTTGGCCCAATCCTCCAGTTTGTCTAGGTCCCTCTGTATCCTATCCCTCCCCTCCAGCGTATCTACCACTCCTCCCAGTTTAGTGTCATCCGCAAACTTGCTGAGGGTGCAATCCACATCATCCTCCAGATCATTAATGAAGATATTGAATAAAACCAGCCCCAGGACCGACCTTTGGGGCACTCCGCTGGATACCGGCTGCCAACTAGACATGGAGCCATTGATCACTACCCGTTGAGCCCGACAATCTAGCCAACTTTCTACCCACCTTGTAGTGCATCCATCCATACTTCTTCAACTTGCTGACAAGAATACTGTGGGAGACCATGTCAAAAGCTTTGCTAAAGTCGAGGAATAACATGTCCACTGCTTTCCCTTCATCCACAGAACCAGTTATCTCATCATAGAAGTCGATTAGATTAGTCAGGCATGACCTTCCCTTGCTGGCTGTTTCTGATCACTTTCCTCTCATGCAAGTGCTTCAGAATTGATTCCTTGAGGACATGCTCCATGATTTTTCCAGGGACTGAGGTGAGGCTGACCGGCCTGTAGTTCCCAGGATCCTCCTCCTTCCCTTTTTTAAAGATTGGCACTACTTTAGCCTTTTTCCAGTCTTCCGGGACTTCCCCCGATCACCATGAGTTTTCAAAGATAATGGCCAATGGCTCTGCAATCACATCTGCCAATTCCTTTAGCACTCTCGGATGCATCACATCCAGCCCCATGGACTTCTGCTCATCCAGCTTTTCTAAATAGTCCCGAACCACTTCTTCCTTCACAGAGGGCTGGTCACCTCCTCCCCATGCTGTGCTGCCCAGTGCAGTAGTCTGGGAGCTGACCTTGTTCCTGAAGACAGAGGCAAAAAAAGCATTGAGTACATTAGCTTTTTCCACATCCTCTGTCACTAGGTTGCCTCCCTCATTCAGTAAGGGGCCCACACTTTCCTTGGCTTTCTTCTTATTGCCAACATACCTGAAGAAACCCTTCTTGTTACTCTTAACATCCCTCGCTAGCTGCAACTCCAGGTGTGATTTAGCCTTCCTGATTTCATTCCTATATGCCCAAGCAATATTTATATACTCATCCCTGGTCATTTGTCCAATCTTCCACTTCTTGTAAGCCTCTTTTTTGTGTTTAAGATCAGCAAGGATTTCACTGTTAAGCCAAGCTGGTCGCCTGCCATATTTACAATTCTTTTTACACATCGGGATGGTTTGTCCCTGTAACCTTCATAAGGATTGTTTAAAATACAGCCAGCTCTCCTAGACTCCTTTCCCCCTCATGTTATTCTCCCAGGGGATCTTGCCCATCAGTTCCCTGAGGGAATCAAAGTCTGCTTTTCTGAAGTCCAGGGTCTGTATTCTGCTGCTTTCCTCTCGTCCTTATGTCAGGATCCTGAACTTGACCATCTCATCTCATCTCGCTGTATTTTATGATGAGATTACTGGTTCTGTGGATGAAGGGAAAGCAGTGGATGTATTGTTTCTTGACTTTAGCAAAGCTTTTGACACGGTCTCCCACAGTATTCTTGTCAGCAAGTTAAGGAAGTATGGGCTGGATGAATGCACTATAAGGTGGGTAGAAAGCTGGCTAGATTGTCGGGCTCAACGGGTAGTGATCAATGGCTCCATGTCTAGTTGGCAGCCAGTATCAAGTGGAGTGCCCCAAGGGTCGGTCCTGGGGCCGCTTTTGTTCAATATCTTCATAAATGATCTGGAGGATGGTGTGGATTGCACTCTCAGCAAATTTGCGGATGATACTAAACTGGGAGGAGTGGTAGATACGCTGGAGGGGAGGGATAGGATACAGAAGGACCGAGACAAATTGGAGAATTGGGCCAAAAGAAATCTGATGAGGTTCAATAAGGATAAGTGCAGGGTCCTGCACTTAGGACGGAAGAACCCAATGCACAGCTACAGACTAGGGACCGAATGGCTAGGCAGCAGTTCTGCGGAAAAGGACCTAGGGGTGACAGTGGACGAGAAGCTGGATATGAGTCAACAGTGTGCCGTTGTTGCCAAGAAGGCCAATGGCATTTTGGGATGTATAAGTAGGGGCATAGCAAGCAGATCGAGGGACGTGATCGTTCCCCTCTATTCAACATTGGTGAGGCCTCATCTGGAGTAGTGTGTCCAGTTTTGGGCCCCACACTACAAGAAGTATGTGGATAAATTGGAGAGAGTCCAGCGAAGGGCAACAAAAATGATTAGGGGTCTGGAACACATGACTTATGAGGAGAGGCTGAGGGAGCTGGGATTGTTTAGCCTGCAGAAGAGAAGAATGAGGGGGGATTTGATAGCTGCTTTCAACTACCTGAAAGGGGGTTCGAAAGAGGATGGCTCTAGACTGTTCTCAATGGTAGCAGATGACAGAACGAGGAGTAATGGTCTCAAGTTGCAGTGGGGGAGGTTTAGATTGGATATTAGGAAAAACTTTTTCACTAGGAGGGTGGTGAAACACTGGAATGCGTTACCTAGGGAGGTGGTAGAATCTCCTTCCTTAGAGGTTTTTAAGGTCAGGCTTGACAAAGCCCTGGCTGGGATGATTTAACTGGGAATTGGTCCTGCTTCGAGCAGGGGGTTGGACTAGATGACCTTCTGGGGTCCCTTCCAACCCTGATATTCTATGATTCTATGATTCATGGTAACTGCCTCCCAGGTTCCCATCCACTTTTGCTTCCCCTACTAATTCTTCCCGGTTTGTGAGCAGCAGGTCAAGAAAAGCGCCCCCCCTAGTTGGTTCCTCCAGCACTTGCACCAGGAAATTGTCCCCTACAGTTTCCAAAAACTTTCTGGATTGTCTGTGCACCGCTGTATTGCTCTCCCAGCAGATATCAGGATGATTGAAGTCGCCCATGAGAACCAGGGCGTGCGATCTAGTAGCTTCTGTGACTTGCCAGAAGAAAGCCTCATCCACCTCATCCCCCTGGTCCGGTGGTCTATAGCAGACTCCCACCACGACATCACCCTTGTTGCTCATGCTTCTAAACTTAATCCAGAGACTCTCAGGTTTTTCTGCAGTTTCATACTTGAGCTCTGAGCAGTCATACTGCTCCCTTACATACAGTGCAACTCCCCCACCTTTTCTGGCCTCCCTGTCCTTCCTGAACAGTTTATACCCATCCATGACAGTACTCCAGTCATGCGAGTTATCCCACCAAGTCTCTGTTATTCCATTCACATCATAATTCCCTGACTTTGCCAGGACCTCTTGTTCTCCCTGCTTGTTTCCCAGGCTTTGTGCATTTGTATATAGGCACTTGAGATAACCCGCTGATCGCCCCTCGTTCTCAGTATGAGGCAGGAGCCCTCCCCTGTCACACGCTCCTGCTCGTGCTTCCTCCCGATATCCCACTTCCCCACTTACCTCAGGGCTTTGGTCTCCTTCCCCCAGTGAACCTAGTTTAAAGCCCTCTTCACTAGGTTAGCCAGCCTGCTCGCGAAGATGCTCTTCCCTCTCTTCGTTAAGTGGAGCCCGTCTCTGCCTAGCACTCCTCCTTCTTGGAACACCATCCCATGGTCGAAGAATCCAAAGCCTTCTCTCCGTCACCACCTGCATAGCCATTCATTGACTTCCATAATTCAACGATCCCTACCCCAGCCTTTTCCTTCCACAGGGAGGATGGACGAGAACACCACTTGCGCCTCATACTCCTTTATCCTCCTTCCCAGAGCCATGTAGTCTGCAGTGATCCGCTCAGGGTCATTCTTGGCAGTATCATTGGTGCCCACGTGGAAAAGCAGGAAGGGGTAGTGGTCCGAGGGCTTGATGAGTCTCGGCAGACTCTCTGTCACATCGTGAATCTTAGCCCCTGGCAAGCAGCAGACTTCTCTGTTTTTCCGGTCAGGGCGGCAGATAGATGACTCAGTCCCCTTGAGGAGAGAATCCCCGACCACCACCACCCGCCTCCTTCTCTTGGGAGTGGTGGTCGTGGAACCCCCAACCTTAGGACAGTGCATCTCATGCCTTTCAACTGATGGAGTCTCCTTCTGCTCCCTTCCCTCAGATGTATCATCTGGGCCACTCCCCGCAATGGTACCTGTGGAGAGAACATGAAAACGGTTACTTACCTGTATCTGCGTTGCTGGTACATGGACGTTCCCCCTTTTTCTTCTGGAGGTCACATGTTGCCAAATTTCTTCACCGTCCTGTCCCCGCTGCGCAGCCTGCTCTGAATCTTCAGAACCTTGTGCCCGTAGAAGCATATCCTGACGTCTGTCCAGGAAATCTTCAGTTTCTCTTATGCAACGCAGGGTCGATACCTGTTGCTCCAGACCTTGAACCTTCTGTTCCATTATGGAGACCAGCTTGCACTTTGTACACACCAAGTCGCTTCTGTCCTGTGGAAGAAAGACAAACATGGCACATCCAGTGCAGGTCACAACAGCTGAACACTCCCCATCCATATTACCTTCCTACTACGAGCTTCCTCAGGAGATGCAGTAATTACTCAGAGAAGTCCTTAGGGTGTAAGCCTCAGTGGGCTAACCCCAGGCGAACTCCCAGGCAAACTCCTGCTGTTTGCTGCTCTGCTGTCCCCCGCTGCTCAGCTGGTTCCCCGCCACTCAGCCGGTTCGCGGAGCACCGGCTTTTTTAAACAGCGAGGCTCACCTGAAACAAAACACTCCCAACTCCCGCCCTTTTCAGCCAGCCAGTCAAACACTCGCTCAAACTTTCAAGCTGCCCTCACTACAAACACTCCGATCCTCTCACCAAACACACACTCAGATACCCAGATACTTACCAACACAGAGTAGGGCCTTAATGACTGTTAATTATCTGATTTTCAGTCAGAGAGAACATGCATGCTGTAAGGCTTGAAGGGTTTACACAACAGGATATTATATCCATATATTTTAGTGATGCTAGTTAATTTGTTAAAATATTTCAAGTAGGGCTGTCATTATATCGCAGTTAACTCACGTGATTAACTCAAAAAAATTAATCGTGATAATCACACTGTTAACCAAAAGAATACCAACTGAAATTTATTAAATATTTTTGGATGTTTTTCTACATTTTCAAATCTATTAGATTTCTATTACAACATAGAATACAAAGTGTACAGTGGTCACTTTATATTATTATTTTTATTACAAATATTTGAACTGTAAAAATGATAAAAGAAATAGTATTTTTCAGTTCACCTCACACAAGTACTGTAGTGCAATCTCTTTATCCTGAAAGTGTAACATACAAATATAGATATTCTTTGTTACATAACTGCACTCAAAAACAAAACAATATCAAATTTTAGCGCCTACAAGTCCATTCAGTCCTCCTTCTTATTCAGCCAATCACTAAAAGAAACAAGTTTGTTTACATTTACAGGAGATAATGCTGCCCACTTCTTAATTACATCACCTGAAAATGAGAACAGGGGTTCAAATGGCACTGTTGTAGCCAGCACTGTAAGGTATTCGTTTGCCCTTTCATGCTTCTGCTACCATTCCAGAGGACATGCTGATGATGCTCGTTAAAAAAATAATGCGTTAATTAAATTTGTGACTGAACTCCTTGGGGGAGAATTGTATGTCTCCTGTTCTGTTATAGTATTTTTGGATGATGACCCAGCACATGTTTTAAGAACATTTTAACAGCAGATTTGACAAAACGCAAAGAAGGTACCAGTGTGAGATTTCTAAAAATAGCTACAGCACTCAACCCAAAGGTTTAAGAATCTGAAGTGCCATCCAAAATCTGAGAGGGACGAGGTGTGAGTCTGCTTTCAGAAGTCTTAAAAGAGCAACACTCAGATGCGGAAACCACAGAACCCAAACCACCAAAAAAGAAAATCAACCTTCTGCTGATGTCATCTGACTCAGATGATGAAAAAGAACATGCGTCAGCCTGCTCTGCTTTGGATCGTTATCAAGCTGAACCCATCATCAGCATTGACACATGCCCTCTGGAATGGTGGATGAAGCATGAAGGGGCATATGAATCTTTAGTGCGTCTGGTACGTAAATATCTTGTGATGCTAGCTACAATACAGGGTGACCAGACGTCCGGATAAAATTGGGACTGTCCCGATTTTTAGTTCTTTGTCCTGCGTCCCGACCGATGCACAGTCAGGACGCCATTTATCCCGATACTGCGACTTTGGACGCTTTGGCAGTGTTTTGATTTTTTTTTTGTTTGGTTTTTTGGCTTCCCCCATGTGTCCCGATATTTTGTCCCTTAGATCTCGTCACCCTACTACAGTAGTGCCATGCGAACACCTGTTCTCACTTTCAGGTGACGCTGTAAGCAAGAAGCGGGCAGCATCATCTCCTGCAAATTGTAACCAAAATTGTTTGTCTGAGTGATTGGCTGAAGTAGGACTGAGTGGATTTGTAGGCTCTAAAGTTTTACGTTGTTTTATTTTTGAATGCAGTTATTTTTTGTACATAATTTGATATTTGTAAATTCAATTTTTGTGATAGAGATTGCACTAGAGTACTTGTATTAGATGAATTGAAAAATACTATTTTTTTTGTTTTTTTACAGTGCAAATATTTGTAATAAAAATAAATATAAAGTGAGCACTGTACACTTTGTCTTCTGTGTTGTAATTAAAATCAATATATTCAAAAATGTAGAAAACATCCAAAAATATTAAATAAATGGGTGTTCTGTTATCGTTTAACAGCACGATTAATTGTGATTAATTTTTTTAACCACTTGACAGCCCTAATTTCAAGCTCTGAAACGCCAGATTGAAAATTTCAAAGATTCTGAGCCAGGTGTTTAATCTATGGTATATTGAATAAACATGTTAAATCATGAAGCCTCATTGAAATCAATGTAATTGCAGGATTGGAGCCTGAATCTTTTACTAAAGTATATTGCTTTTTCATTGACCCAGCTATAGTATCTATTGTAAAAGAAACAGCTGAGACAATTGAATGAATGACCACATATCCTTTCTCAGAATTCATGTTGAACCTGAATTCTGCTTGCTTGATGTCTTCCAGTGAAAAATACCTTAGCAAAGTCCCTCTTAAAAGACGCTACTGTTGCTACTTTTTTGCTTTTCCTATCTCTGCTGCTGAAAGAGATGCTGTTTATCCATATCTTCAGCTATTCATGAGTCCACACAACCAGAGAAAAATAAAAACAAAACAAAAAAAGCCACCCAGTTTCCTTTGTATTAGAGAAGTGAAAAATAAGTGTTAAATTACAGGATACAGAGACTGTACGCGTACAAAAATGGACCGTAGATCAAAAGAGCTCATAATGAATATGTGCAAAGGACTGGTGAGATATCTGCTATGAGATGTGTGACATACCCAGGGTAATGAGTCGATGTGTCACCTTGTGTGCTAACGGGGGGTACCCTTTGCATTACTTTGTGAGCAGTCCAGACTGAAGGCTACAGCAGCAAACAGCCTCAAGCATGCAAGTCACGCCCAGCTATGGCTGTGTGTATGCTGCAGCCAACCACGCCTTGGCTCTTACAAGCCTTAGTTATATTGCAAGGTGACCCCCACATACCCCCAGTCCTAGATTTCTCCCCAAAAATGTATGTCCTGTACTGTCCAGCCCTTTCCTGGACAATGCAAATTATATAAAGTGTGTTGTTACTTTAGTAGACATAATATGCGCTTAACTTGCCATCCCAAATAGAATTTGCCAGGCACTTCAATTCAAACACATTGGATTAGATAAAAGAGTAAAACAAATTTATTAACTACGAAGAGAGGGATTTTAAGTGAATACACATAATGAGGCATAGAAGTCAGAAATGCTTACAAGAAAAATAAAGATAAAATGCAACTGGTGCCTAGCTTAACAAACTACATTAAGTTCAAAGCAAAGTTTTCTCACCGCTTGCTTTCAGTAGTCTCATTGACCAAACTACTAAAGTCAGGACCCGGTCCCCAGTTCAGTGGCTGCTTCCTTTGTCCCTTCTGGTGTGATGAATTGATGGTCAGAGAGAAAAGAGGGTGCCTTAGGATGTCTGCCACCTTTTTTTTTTTTTTTTGTAGTCCTATCCCCCTTTGAGAAGTATTTCCAGCCGGGAGCAAGGTGACAAACAGTCTGTGTGGAAGGGAACTCCATGCGGTTTCTTTGCTAAGATGTAGATTTTTGCTCCTGCACCCTTTCCTGCCAAAGAATGGCCACTTAGCAGGTAATGGTCCATCAGCCTTGTTTACACCTGGCTGAGGCGTCTTTGTTCTTTGTCTCTGAGGAACCAGTTTGGCCAGTCCCCAGACTTTTCTCTGCATCCGATGAAGTGAGCTGTAGCTCACGAAAGCTCATGCTCAAATAAATTGGTTAGTCTCTAAGGTGCCACAAGTCCTCCTTTTCTTTTAGACTTTTCTCTGGAAAACATACTTTTAGACATGATCTCAGCTTATGTTTATAATTTCACATATAATGCTGCTATGTGCATTTTTTTCATGATATTATTGATCAGAAAATTGAGTTTTTAAATGACATTTCGCAAAGGTGTACTTTGTACAAAGATTATTATAATAGTGTATAAGGTGTGGACACAGATATGTTCTGTCACAGGGTGCAAATAGAGAACAGGTTTTGGGGGGATGGATGGAATGTATGTAAAGATTACAGCAGGGTGAGCTATAAGGATAATAGTTGTGGATCTCAGAAAAAAGCGATTTATAATAATCAGAGGTCATGGTGGAACATTGCTTATCTTGAATAGTTTGTGGCACCTATATTCTTTATATGATGATCTGAATTATTTCAGTAATCAGGCATAAATGAACAGAAACTAAGAGGGAAAGCATAGGAGAATTTAACAAAAATGTCTTCACACAGTGGGGTACTTAAAGCTGTATTTGTAGCTTAGACTGAATATATCCACAAATATATGATACAAGTCCTTTCAAAACCAATTACATTACAGGATACAAATACTCAGAATTGTAGGTGTTGGATGGTCATACTTTCAGTTCAGTGGGTTGGTATGTACCTTAATAGGACCAAACTAATAAGATAATTTCTAAAAAGTATATAATTAGAGCATCAAAATGCCTAATTTGTGTGGTATATTAAATTGCCTGGTAGCAGAAAATAATGTGATAGCACAAACATACTAGACTCACTAAAACTTTAACATCTGTGCACAAGAACAGTCTTAACTTTGAATTTCCTTTCTTTTTTTTTTGGCCTCAGTCCAATCCTTAATATTGCTGTTAGCATAGTGTTTTGTGTGTGTATGTACAAACATCTCTTATTGAAATTATAGAGCTTCTTGGATCATTGATGGAGTAGACTGTAACTGCTCTGTAAGTGTTTTTATCATTCATTGTATCATTGTGGTGGTTGCCAAACATTCCTTTTAACTCTCTGTACTATAGGTTTTTGGCTATTTTGATGAAAAGCAGACGTGCATTAGGCTAGTCATGACTGTAAATAAAATAACTTGGGTTCAGAAGCCATGTCATGCTGCTCTGCAGTTACTCTTTAGCTTATCCATTAAAGAACTGAGATGGCTGATAAAAAGGAAAAGAAAGTAAAAGCAAAATATAAGATCTTTGTGGTTTAGGGGACCAAAAACCTATTTTAAGAATAGTGCAAAGGTATGTGAAACTAATCATGTCTATTTTTACAAAACTCTTACCATCATATATATAGAATATAAAAAATAAGACAAACCAGTTGGTAGTGTGTATGTGATTCTTCTGAATTCACTGTATATTATAGTATGCTTCAGTACTGGTACACTGTAATGTATCTAGTGAATTAAATAGCCATTGTGACTGCTTATATGGCTTTTGCCCCAGCTTCCCACCTTTCGGGGTCTGGCTACCAGCAGCTGGGAAGTGTAATTACCAGCTTGGGTAGACATATACATGCAGCTCATCTCAACCTAGTGCCTGAAAATACCAGTCTGGCTGCAGCAGGTTGGACTAGCTGCCCAAGTATGTAACCGGGGGCTTAGGCAGGATTGTGCTCAGGTGGCTAGCCCATGCCACTGCCTGTGTAGCCATGGCTAGATTGCTAATATTAGGGCATTGGTTTGATCTGAGCAACTTCCCATCTGTTATGTAGACACATCCTGAAAGGGAAGACAAGAGTATCCTCATCTACCTTTGTTTCACCTCAGGCCCCTCCCCCTTGCATGTTTCCAAGCTCTGAACCCTTCACATATTTGCCTGAAAATCCTGCCCTCTTTTTCTTGTACAGCAGAACCACACTAGGTCAGCTGCTTGGGGATACTTTTCTGCTATGAAGGTAAAGGCAGGGTTTGGTCCTATGATGATTGACTGACTGGCCAATATGCCAAAAGAATCGTGCCTTGTAGCAGCATGGATTGTTGTTTCTTTGGATAGGAAATTTATAATGTTGACTCTGTGTTTTGAATGTTTTATTTCATTCAGGGAGTGTGCATGAAAGATGTAGTAGAATGGCCACAAGAATATAAAATATTTTATTAATCTTTCACATGCTGTCATCTCTAAAACAACAACAAAGAGCCCAGAAACAGAATCATAGTTGCTTAGTCATTTGGTTGCTATAACATTTGGTTAACCTTTGGTTCAAACCGCTGAAATCTTGGCAACATAGTCTTTGAAGATAATAAAGTGTGGTGTTGAGATAAATACTATAAAAAATTCACCCAAGTTCTGGGTTTTGTCAACATTTTGTGTGAACCTGTACAAAGAAATAAAGGTAGACAAATTTGAAGGTGATGAGCCAAGAATAACTTTCATTAGAATGGCAGACCTGTATTTAGCCCTTTCAATGACAGAATGCAGTGCAAGCAGCGTATGACTTTTTATAACAAATTGTGGAAAATAAGGGTGTAAACAACCCCCCACTTGAAAATCTGCATATGTTGTGAAAATTTCATAGAAATCTTGGCATCAGTTTTTGCTATTACAGACCAGATTTAGAGTTCTGTGAATTGGTTGCGAAGATGCATGGGGAAAACACTTTGTAGGCCATATTGATGATTGATTTGGTATTGTCAACCTTATCCACAATCTTTATCACAGTGGTAGGTTCTTAAATGTAGCTAATACAACAAAATATTAGAGAAAAACTTGATTTAATACTTCGGTATCCTTTTTTGGTAGCTGTAACACACAATAGATCAAGAACCTAATTCCTGATTTTTCTGTACTCAACTGTTAAGTATTGATTTTTATCTGAATAGCCATGTCTTAGGTACAGTAACTCTAGAACAGAGTGGTGTTTCTGACTGTACATTTAACAAAACTGCAAACTGAAATAGCTTCCTCTCTGGCTTCTTTAACCTTTAGAAAAGGAACAACCCATGTTGAAGGAGCTAATGGTAACTCCTCCCTCCCTTCATTGGGCTTATTCCTGTGAGGTGCTGAGCATCCGCCATACCCGTTGTTTTCAGTGATAGATGAGACACTCGGGGAACTGTGCCCACTCTGGCCTACCAAAATAAGTTGCATACAACTAACTTTCAATCACAATATCCAGATGTATGGATAAAGAGAAGTTGGTATTATAGAAAGTTAATTAGAATGTGGTTAGGTAAGCGGTTTTCGAAAGCCACATTCTTAATGGCAGGATGGCCTTTTTAGTGATGTCACAACCATTGTCCAATAGAGCCTGCAACATTATCACTGTGGATGGGGGAGAGGAAAATCCTAAATTCATCAATTAAAAAGGTTATGAAAAGTCAAGAGGGGATTGTTAGTATCTTTCCCTGACTTTTTCCAGTGTGTAATACTTCTCACAATTGTTTAGGTGCATTAAGACAACAAAAATATAAAAATGTCACCAAAACAATTACAGTACTTTTTCCCAGACAAAATCCTTCAAGAAAAAGAAGAGAAACCCTTCTCATTCAACCTACCTGCTCCAAAAAGATAAAATAAGTAAATAAATAAGTCATGCAGCATGCCCTGTAGGTCAGTAAATTCTGTTTCTTTTGGTCCAACTGAGGAATCCAGTTCCAGAGATGATGGCCTGGCACAGCAGATGTAGTGTCATCCCCCCATCCTCTCCCATACAAATTCTGAGGACAGTTACCTTGAATAATCTGATTTCAGATGTCAAGATAAAGTACAGAGAGAGAGACAGATTATGAAATCATTTCATAATCCCCACCACCTCCTGCCTATTACCGCAACTTCCTGTCGCCTTTTCCATCTGCCTTCTTTGTGGCTCTTTTGAGTATGTCCTCTTAAATTAAAACCCTAACCTGCGATGTCTAAATTAAATCCCCATTTACCATATCATTATAAAGTTATATTTAAATTTAGCCTACTCACTTCCATGCCCTGTTGAGTGCCATGACCAGGCTTCAGGGGGAAACTGTTTTTTCTTTGATATCCCGCTGTCAGGAGCACTCTGGTTCTTTGGGAATATAATCAGATGAATACATTTTGACTGCTGATTACTGTTCATTTGCAAACAGCACTGGAAAGCCAAGCATTTACAATCCTCAGGTTTCCACATGGTGAGCTGTCCAAGTCTAGCCACAACAGTCATCAGGAGAAAATTGTTAGTGTGTCTCTTTTCATGATGAGATGCTTAATGAAGTACTGGGATAAACAAATTTTCCCCTCTGAAGAGATTAGATTATAAATCACTCTAGGTACTTGCCTGCAAAAATTAATTTACAAAATGTAAAAGTTCCCCAGGAGCTTTGATAAAATAGTGGGTGATTATCTAGACATGAGTTAAATTAATATATAAACCCTACTAGCTTGACACTTGTCATGAATATAGGGGGAACGGTTGCAACATTTATGTATGCTTGGCAGCTGTATTGGATTGCCTTACCTGTAAAGGGTTAAGCAATTCAAATAACCTAGTTGGCACTTGTCCAGAAGGACCAATGAGGAAAGAAGATACTTTCAAATTTTGGGGGGAAGGATTTGTTTTGTTGTTCTGTTGTTGTTCTCTCTCCAGATGGAGGGACAAGCCAGCAGGTACACTATCTCCCAAAAATCATACCTGGAATAATCCAACTAAAACCACAGAAACTGTAAGTAGGGCAAGGAAATGCGTTAGGTTATCTTTTGTTTTGGCTTGTAAATTTCCCTATGCTAAAGAGGTAGTTTCATTCTTGTTTGTAATTGTGAAGCTGAGCCCAGAGGGGAATCCTCTGTGTTTTAAATCTTTTTATTACCCTGTAAAAGTTACCTTCCATCCTGATTTTGCAAGTATGATTCTTTTACTTTTTTCTTTATAAATAAAGTTCTTTTTTTAAGAACCTGATTGATTTTAGTGTCCTGAAGGCAAAGGGTCTGGTCTGTGCTCACATTGCTAAGGCAACTGGTCATTTTATTCTCAAGCCTCCCCAGGAAAGGGGATGAAGGGCTTTGGGGGGATATTTTGCAGGGGGTAGGGATTCCAAGTGACCCTTCCCTGAATATTTTGTGTAAATCACTTGGTGGTGGCAGCAATATCAGTCTAAGGAATTAGTGCCTTAGAGAAGTTTTAACCTAAACTGGTAGAATATAAGCTTAGGGGGTCTTTCATGCGGGTCCCACATCTGTACCCCAGAGTTCAGAGTGGGGGAGGGTGGAGAACCCTGACAACACTAGTGTCCTTTTGATCTCAGAACAGGCTGAGGTCACAGTATTCCAATTATGAAGTGTACCCATGCTTTAATTTATAACCTGTTAGCTTTGTCTGAAGTGTAGATAGGACTTAATTTGTGAATTTAAATTTTAATTAAGACATTTTAAAAAGTACAAGTTTACTTAAATGTATTGTGGGCTGCCAAGTAATCTGTTCTGTTAATAGTAAATGACCATTTCGATAATTAATCAAAAACATGTTTTAGCTATTAGAACTTAGGCAGAACAATTAATTGCTTTTTAATTATAAAGGGGAAAACATATGTCAGGCTTAAAATCAAAATTGTGAGGCCACAATTCAAAAATCAGGCAATTTACAGTTCTCAGACCAATTCAAGCCAAATTGTAGCTCAATTGACTTCATTGGAATGAGGCCCATTGTGTTTCCATAATTTATTCAAAGGTAAGTTGTTTCCATAAAATACATATAAAGAAGGATATTGTTATTAGTGGATAATTGTGTAGTGTTACTGCCATTTGGGAATACAAGCAGCTGAAATTCTAACCACAGGGGGTTCCGTTTAAAAGCAACAGGCTGAAACTTTAGTAACATAAACAGAAATTGTTACCCAGGCTCCTCATCCTTAATGTAGCAGACTTTGACTCTGTGCCTAATCATGACAGATAACCCTGCATCCCCATTCGGAGGCAGGATTCTTTAAAGAAAATGAGGCACACTCATGGACATGCCTTATATCTGTGACCAATTATAAGATCCACAATCTTATTTTGGGAAAAGTGGCTTAGACGACTGCTCTCACTACAAGGAACTGCTCCAGGAAAGTTTCAATAATAAAAAGACCGTATAACTAACCACTGTGTAACCAAGATGTGAATTCCATCTACTGTCTTGTCAAACATCTAAAATGAAAGTCAGTTTGGGACAAACATGAAATCAATATGCCATCAGAACTGACTCACTTAAAATCAAACATATTGAGTGATTCTTGAAGGATGATCCAGAGTGAAAGAACACCATTGAAGCTTATTCAGCATCCTACAGATGAAGAGTTCCTTCCTGACTCCAAATATGGTGACTGGATCTGGCAGGGCTCCCGCCCCACTCTGAACTCTAGGGTACAGATGTAGGGACCCACATGAAAGACCCCCGAAGCTTATTTCTACCAGCTTAGGGTAAAACTTCCTCAAGGCACAAACTCTTTGCCCTTGGAGGGTACGCTGCCACCACCAAGTGATTTAACAAAGAATCAGGGAAAGGACCACTTGGAGTTCCTATTCCTCCAAAATATCCCCCAAAGCCCTTACTCCCCCTTTCCTGGGGAGGCTTGAGAATAATATCCTAACCAATTGGTTACAAAGTGATCACAGACCCAAACCCCTGGGTCTGAGGACAAGTAGAGAAATCAGTCAGGCTCTTAAAAGAAACAGAACTTTATTAGAAAGAAAAAAGGTAAAAGAAGCACCTCTGTAAAATTAGAAGGGAAGCCTAATCTCACAAGGCAATCAGATTTAAAACACAGAGGATTTCCCTCTGGGCAAAACTTTAAAATTACAAAAAGAAAACCAGGAATACACCTTCCTCTCAGCTGAGAGAAAATCACAAGCCAAAACAAAAGTAAGCTGACGCATTTCTTTGCTAGTACTTGCTAATTCTAATGGAGTTGGATTGCTTGCTTTCTTGATCTCTCTCCGGCAAGCACACAGAACAGACAGACAAAAGCCTTTTCTCCCCCCTAGATTTGAAAGTATCTTGTCCCCTTATTGGTCCTTTTGGTCAGGTGCCAGCCAGGTTACCTGAGCTTCTTAACCCTTTACAGATAAAAGGATATTGTGCCTCTGGCCAGGAGGGATTTTATAGTACTGTATACAGGAAGGTTGTTAACATTTCCCTTTATATTTATGACAGGATCATACTACACATGTGAGGAAGGATTAGCCATACTAAACCGTATGAGATATTTTGATTATCACTTGTATCAAAAGTCAGACTTATCAATAACTCACTTGGCTTTTGTCAAATATGAAGCCACATGGAAGTGATGCAACAAGGTGGAGAGCATTGGGGAGATCTTTGTGCTTTTGGTGGATATGCTTTTCCACAAAGACGCCTCAGAGAAGGCCATTCCTGTGAACTGGCAGAGTTTGAATCTGCTGTTGACACCCACCAGAATTATGCAAAAACCCACAAGTCACTCTGGAAATTTCATGCTATCTGATGGGATCACCAATTAATAGTGCCAATTTCAGTGTGCGACAATAGCAGTTGACTTATTCTCTGTTTTCACAACTCAGCTGGGTTATATTGTTAAACCTGATTCAGTTCAGGTTAAATCAGCTCTGTTTTTGTCTATAGATTTAGTTTCCTTGACATATTGGAGACTTTCAGGTTCAGTTACTGATTTTCAATTTTAATTAAATTCAAAGCTTCTCTGTTTATTTTCAAAGCTCAAGACAAGAGTAGATAACTGATATGAGAAAAAGGAAAGTGTGTACCTCAGCTCATAGTTTTTCAATCAGCAAAAAATTCTGTCCTTAGCAACGATAGCATAGCTTGAAATTCTGGCAGGGCCTTTGACTCATGTGTCATTGATAGAAAATCTTTGTCTATTCAAGCAACATGATCTGAAAGAGAACATGAACAAATTAAGCCTGATAAGGTCAAAACTGCATGATTGGAGAGTTTTCAAATTATTTAAGCGCAATGGAAAAAGGTTTGGCCAAAGAGAAACTAGGGTTTGGGAAACTCACAGAAAACATGACTGGAACATTTGAGATGAGTATGCAACCGCTTTTTGAAATAATAAAAAGCTAAGTACTTTAACAGAAGCTAGTCTTGGATTGTCTGATGTGTAGAAAGAAGCCGTTACTGTTAGTGGTAACACATGAAAATCCTTACCTTACTAGCCAAGGTGTAGCTTTGATAGGGCCAGGAGCAATAGAGACATCTTTGGGGCCATAGGTGGGCTTTGAGATCTTAACTGGGAGCAACTGTGCTCCTCTCCCTTCTTTACCCTTTTGTCCCCCCTGTTGCTTCTCTCTTCACACTCCCTTCCTCCTGCTTAGAGTTTGGGCAGGGAAACTGTTGCAGTAGGGCATATTCTCCAGACTGGTGATTAGACTGGCCCCTGGGACCACCAGATATCCAGCAACTTCGTTAAGGGTGAGGCTGAAACCGTGAGCCCACAATGTCTACACTCCTCCCGGAATCCTTTTTTTTTTTCTTTCTTTCTGGGACAGGACTAAGTTGTAATTTTTCAAATAGTTTTATCATGACAGACAACCAGCTTAACTGATCATCATTGCAAAATTCAGTTGAGTCTCTGTCCATGTTTGGGAAATTAGCATTTGTTGTATAAGTCATATGTAGAAACAGTCATTTCTGAAATTTCCTACTATTACTGAGAATTGGAACTCAGAGAGCTTGCTTAATTAAGATAAATATTTCTTCATTTACCTCTTTAGTGAGTTTCTCCAAATGCTACAGGATTTTTATATACTATTCAAAGAGAGTTGTGCTATTGTAAAGTACAACTCATTACTATTATCATCCAGTGTATTATTGTACAGTTAGCTTTTCCACTTGCTTCAGTGGCCTTTGGTATACACCTCTACCCTGATATAATGCGGTCCTCGGGAGCCAAAAAATCTTACCATGTTATAGGTGAAACCGCGTTATATCGAACTTGCTTTGGCCTTGAGCATTTCCATTATTAATAGTCACTTCTCGCCCCCTGACTAACCCCTCAGAATCCCTGACCCATCCAACCCCCGCCCGCTCCTTGTCCCCTGACCGCCCCCACCAGAGACCCCCCTCCCATCCTTAATCACCCCCACAACCCCACCCCCTACCCAACCCCTCTGCTCCCAGTCCCCTGACTTCCCCAACCCCTATTCACACCCCCGCCCCCTGACAGGCCCCCTGGGACTCCCACACCCTATCCAATGCCCCCATCCCCTGACCGCCCTGCCCCAGAGCCTCCGAACCATCCAACCATCCCCCCCCCGCTTCATGTCCCCTGACTGCCCCCCGAGACCCTCTGCCCCTTATCCAACCCCTTGGCCCTGGCCCAGCACCCTTAACACTTCGCTCAGAGCAGTGTGTCAGAGCCTGATGCACTGATCTGCCAGAGCACACAGCTCCGCCCCCCAGAGTGCTGCATACCGCTTTTTCTGAATTTGTGTTATATCGGGTCACGTTATATCGGGGTAGAGGTGTATTAGTAAGTTGCCAAGCATTAGGTTTTCCGAACAAACTTAGGTTCCTTTTACACTATTTGCAAATGTGCCTGGTTGAAGTGAGCAAATAGTGGTTTAGTTATGCAATAACACGAGTATACTTATGGAAGAAAATAAAGAAATAGAAGTTATCTGTTGTACTAGTTTAAGTAAACAAATCCCTGTCCTATTATTGCTTCCAATAAAATGAAACCATGATCAACAGTAATAAAACAAAAAACAGACAAATAGTTTATCTTTCTGCTCAGCTCATTGAAGATCATTGAGGATGCATGTACTACATTCAGAAAGAAGCCAGTTTTCAGAGATTTATCAGAGAAATCCAGTGTGGTGTTAAAGCCATGCTGGGTTTTGGCTGACACCTAGCAAAGATGTGTATGATCTGGTTCACCACATCATTAATTGCCTCTTTTAAAGGCAATTAGTGACTTTTTAGGAATGCTTCTTGAAAATTGTTTTCTGGGTGATGTATGTGTAATAGTGGCAATGACTTCCGGAAAAAAAAATTAAGACCTGTATGTTAAAGTAATATACAGTAATTTGCCAAGTTCAGTACAAACATTTTTGAGTTAGCAACTACATATGTATTATTGGAAGTATGAATTTCTGTAATATAGTCCATCTTTCAACGCATATGGTCTTCCAATAAGAACTTTGGCCCTTTATCAGCCTGATGGGATAGGAAAAGGAATATTCAAAATAAGATCTCTACTTCAAGATTGAAAATACATGCCCTTGACTATATTACTGTAAAAAGATAATGTGAACAGATCACAGCATTGAAATATTTGCAGCAACAGAATAAAATGCTGTTGATCTGAACTTGAGTGATGTGCATAAAAAAATACAAATGATTGGATGCCTTATTTAGTATTATATATATTATCTTGGCTTTGAAGGAAGCAAAATGCTATGAAAGTTTAGTATATGATTTCATTAGTGGAGGTAGAAATATAACAGATCCTGAGATAAATTTGAGTGTAGAGCCCGGGACACCAATGATGGAATAATATTTGTGACAACATATGTATATAGTTAAGACTGTAACACATCTTATCATCATAACTTGAGTCTGATAAACTATTTTTCAGACTTATTTGGATACCAGTAGAATCAAAAAGCAGGAATTTGAGTATTGGCATTGATAATCTTAATATGAAAATTAATGATTGTTTTATAAGGTAATATAGATTTGTGCTAAGATGTTCTGGGATCAAGTTATTGACCGGGCTAGAATTTTCAGAGACTTACAGGATCTAGGTGCTCAGCTCCCATTGAGTCTTAGTAGGCTTCTTTGAAAATCCCAGATCAATATAGTTTTTGGTATTGATAGGGATCTCCACCTATAGGGCTCAAGGATTCTAATTCTAGGTTTTCCTATTGTATGCAGATGCACCATTCTGATAAACATATCAAAAACTTTGAATTTACAGCTAGGCTAGATATATGTGTTTTTACAACCCATGTTACTAGTTGAACACAATCTTTTGTCCATCTCCCAATAAATTTAGAATTTAAAATAATTGGTGCTGTTTTTAAAACTTATAATCTGAAGATTCTGAAGAAGGAAATAGTCTGTCTAAAAACTGTTCTCTGTCAGGTTTTTAAATACTAGCTAGACTTCTATTTTACTGGATGTTTAAGTGTTCAGCTTCTATATGACTGGCTTGTATAAAATAATGTTTTGTGACCTCTAAAAAGTGTTGATGATGAAGCTGACTTCTGAAACAAAGATCTGGATTGCTCAAAATTAATACTGATTGAATTTCTGTAAGGGCAGAAATCTGTGGAGAGCATATCCAAGTGAACTTCTATCATCAAGATTAATTTGATATTCCAAGGAGTAACTGTAAGGCTCTGAATTATGAAAACTGGGAATTTGACTTAGTTACAAGAATATTGTTGAGGCATTACTATGAGTACACTTGGTACCATAGCAAGAGATTTCTATCAAGGGAATTTTTGTTACATTCTTGCATTTTACCAGTAATCACTGATAAGTGTACTTGCTTTCAGGTTGCCCAAGAGACTAATTCTTTTGTGTCACGTAACTGAGATTCCAGAATGAGGTTGAGGAATTGTAAAATGGTTATAATTTTGTGAATCCATTTTTTATTTATTCCCTGACTCATTTCTTTGTATTGAGTTGATGATTGTAAAAGTAATGAATTAAATAGAAAAATGTTTGTATGTTCTAATTTGCTTCTCTTTCTCTCTGGGGTATATTGCTTTTCCATGCCTTCTGTTTGTTTAATTAAATAGGCTTCGGGGAGGAGGGGGGTTCTTTTATTCGGGGGCAGGAATCAAACTCAGTTAAAGAAAAGACATGTGACATGGCTGAAGTCATACAAAGCAGTGATTATGCAAACTATTATTTAGGGGGTTGAAAGTCTTATTCTTGAAGTTTCTCTAAGCTTTGTTTTATATTTTTCTTTTTACATTTTAATTTAAATTTTTGCTGGTCATCATGACAAAATCTCTAAGGCTGACTGTTTATCAGTATCATTGCCATTATTTAATGTTATTTATAAATATGAACTTTTCACTTAACTGTGCTTAAAGGAAAACATTTATCCATGATAATACCACACCTCCAGCTCGGTATAATGCCACCTTCTCAGAGACCTGACTTTTGGAGGGTATTAGGGAAATTTATTCATAGGAGTCTTTTAGGGTGATCAGAAATGGGGTTTTGTGAATGAGCCACTTTACTGTTGCAACTCTTTTTTAAATTAATTCATAGGCTGCATGGACATGTGTATGTGTATATTCATTTCAAGTTACTATTTATGCCTGTCTCACACCTGACCATTATAGACAATACAGATATCAAATGCATTAGTAATCTTAAAAACAGAATAAAAAAACTTCCCCTGCAGTATTATTTCTATCACGATCCTCTTCACCCATCCTCAATTAATATTGTCTTTGGATCTAAGAGAGCATGTGAGTCTTGCAGAATGCCCTAAATATTTGCAAATTTGGACTCTGGTGAACCAAGACAAGAAGCAGGTTTCTGAGTAAAATAGTTCTCACTGAGAACATCCAGCTGTCAGCCCCCTCAGTCCCCCCTATTTACACCAGTTCTGATAATCATAGATGCTGTTGTGCTGCATGGAGAGAGTGATTGTCTCCCAGTAGATTGGATCCAAACTATTTAGGTTATTACTGTATAAGTCAAACCCAACACCCTGTCACCTGAAAATCAACTGCTAACCAGTTGAGATCACTGCTCACAAATGTTAATATGCACTGTTGTGAAAGATCACTCAGTAAGCAGGTACCTCATTCATTCTGCACTAGCTGCAGTGGATGCAACTTTCTTGCTAAGTGCATATAAAAAGCATCTTGACAACTGCTGCATCGTCACATTCAGAAACTCTTGGAAATACAATAATATCATGATGTGAGCTTTAAAGACAAAAGCATACAAATCCATTTATCAGGAGTGCAAATATAGGAGTAGATTCTCACCTGCAGGTAAGCCCTGCGTCTAACAGGATATTAGCTGTGACTCCCTGATCTGTGCTGCCCAGTCTCAGCATAAATCTAATCAAGACTGGATGGTTTTTAAAAGATATGTTCTAGTTGAAACAGGAATTATTTCAGGGAAATTCTTTGGCCTGAGTCATGCGGGAGGTCAGACTAGATGGATCACAGTCGTCCCTTTAGACCTTAGAATATATGTAATCAGAGCAGCTGCTCTTTTCATAGCCTATCTCTAGTATGCATCCGTAATGGCTCCTGCACTAAAGGTGGAGGGACTACTGGCACAGGAGCCAGCTACATAGCCTCTGCCAGCTATACATCAGAGAAAAGTGGTTATAGCAGAGCTGAGAACATGAGTCATTATCTCCACCGTTTCTTTTGGTTGTTTCTTCTGTTCTAGATTCTTCATTTTCTCTGAATTGAATTTTGGCCAGTTAGTCCTCTCCCAAGCTCCATTTTTCCCTGGGTAAATTGTTCCTCTGCACTAGGTAGATCTAACAAAATGGATTAAGGGCTACAATACAGCCCTTGGGAGGATGGAAGACATGGAAAGGGGAGAGAACTTAGGGGTTAAGAATGAGAAAGAAAATGCATCCAAAATTAACAAAAATAATTTTAAAAATTGAACTATCAGATTTTCCAGTCCTTACTCTGCTTCAGTGGTGAAAAACCATTCACTCCACATCAGGGAGTCCAGAAATCTCTTGTCTTTAAAAAATATTAACTTCAAACATTTTGCATAATCATGTACGTAGAACTGTCAGAAAATGTGGTTTTTAATAGAAAATTTAGAGTTTTTTCAGTGAAAAATAAAAAACTTTCAACTGAAAACCAAATATTTTTATTTGGAAATGCTGCCCACAAAGCCTCATGGGGTTGTGGATAGTAGGGTTGCCAACTTGGTAATATTTAAAAACCAGACACTCCAGCAGGAGTGCCGGAACCTCCCCTGCGCTGCCTCTTCCCCCTGAGGCCCCACCCTTGCCTGCCCATTCCCCTGAGGCCCCCCTCCCATCCACTCCTCTGCCACCCTCCCCCCTTCGCTTGCTGCTTTTCTCCTCCTGCCCCCGTGCCCGGGTCAGGAGGCACTCGTCTGCGGATCCTGGGTTGGGAGCCACAGCCGCCCAACACAGGTAGGAAGTGGCCCCGGCTGAGTAGGGGCTGGCACAGATGATGACCTGACACCTCCCTGTCTCCCCCGCAGTAACCAGACATTGGGTGTTTGGTCAGTAGATGTGACCAGAAACTGTCGGGTCCCCTTTTCAACTGGACTTTCAGGTTGAAAACTGGGCACCTGACCACTGTGTAGTTGCACCATTCCCCAGTCTTCTCATGGAGGAGTCAGTGGGCATGAGGCACAATGGCAGCATTTTTAAATCAAATTTTTTTCTTTTTTTTTTTTTGCCAAAAACCGGAGGGGGGTGGAATTCTTTCGGGTGTTCAGTTTTTCAACAAAAATTGACTTTTTTGTGGAAAGCAGACACTTTTGAAAAGTCAGTTAGGGCTTAAGCAGGGATTGCAGGATCAGGCCCAGAATCTTTTGATGAGTTTCATTTCATATAAATGCCAAATACTGATATTTAAATATAAAATTGCTCCATCCTACCTTTTAAAAAACATCTTTTGAAAAAGTGAAGAACGAACTTTTCAGTTAACCAGAATATAAGCTGATAATGATATTTGAAATGTAGTGTAAAGTAAGACCCTGAGACAAGTTTTCTTAAAAACAAAAAAAATAGGAAATTCTAGTGACAACTGTGATGTGCTATACAAATACAGAAAAATTTAAGTGTGTGAAATATTAGTAGGAAATTAAGGTCCATTTCACTGAGAGAAAAGCAATGAAATATAAATTATTCAGGGAATTACAATGTGTTATACACTTCATGCTTTTGAAAGTGAGTAAATTCTTCGAGATGTTGGGAACAGAGATGCTGCCGCACAGCAACGGGATATTAGAATACACATTGTGTATTTATGAACTGATTCCCTAATAGATAACAACTGGACTGGACTGGAATGTTGCAGCTATTTTAATAGCCCTTCCATTATTCTAGGGATTTTTTCCATTGTTTCTTAACTCAATTAACTAGAATGGCTGTAAAGTGGTTTACAAAGTATTTTGTATTTATGTTTTGCAATCATTGCACCAATGTTTTACTGCACCACAAATTTTAGACAAGCTCTGCAGTATATAAACATCTTGTAAATTAATATCCCTTCTTGTCTAAGTGTTTAATGACTATTGATCACTAGTTTGTCATGAATTGTAACGTATCCCATAGTTTAATTTAAAAAATATTTGTCAAATAGTTTAGAAATTATTGTGCAGGACTTCGTATCACAGCTGGTGTAGTTTAAGGTTTGGACAGAGTCACTGCAAATGAAGCCCTGCTGTGAAATAAAAGTCAAAAGGCATCTTGGCATCCCAACCATTTCCTTGGGAGAAGATTACAGCCTGAGTATGCTGAACTTTATTGCCATGGGCCTCATGACAGTATTCAGAAACATGCATGGCATTTTTGTTAAAGAAACTCAGATGTGCTCAGACACAAGGGATGGCATTCTTGTATTTATCTGCATCTTAAACAGAAAAATTAAAAACAAATTTTACACTCATTACAAAAGAACTATAATGGGGTACAGTAAAAATACAGAAGAATTTATTACTTCTGCATGTAGGAGTTGTTTCCTTGTTCCCTAAATATTTTTGTTATTAAAAAATGGTAGAACAACAAATCATAACCTTAGATTGTGAAAAATGCATGTATTGTGAGATAGGCACCCAAGAGCTCTCTTTCTAGTAAAGTACTGTTGCTAGTGTTTGTTTGCTGCTAGACCAGAAGATCTGTGGGACCACAAGCGGAAAAATTCTGCATTGTTAGTTCATCATCCAGAGTATAGCTGGGTTAAACTTTTTAAAATTGAATAAAAATTAGGTGCTTGAATGCATCCATCCAAAATTGCATCCATGACATTCTCTCCCCTGCATTCTCCATCAATAAATCCACACAAACGTATGAGAGGCCAGAACCTCGTAAAGCCAAGTATAAGAAATTTTCTAAAGTTAAAACAATCTTGGCAGAACTTCCTACAGACGGGGATGTCATTCTGCAGCCTTTCACACCAAAGATCTGTTTTGCAAGCTACCAGCTCTCTCGTTGGCTAATGAAATGATCTACAGGGCCCGTTCTTGCTTCCAGCTGTGGCCCCTTTGCACCATTTTAGTGGTGTAGTGGGGCCAGAAAGTCATCTTAACCAACCAGCTAAGGGGATTTCTCTGGGGTGAGGTAGACAGCTCTGTGTCTTCCCCCTAAGAATGCCTATTATGGGGCATGGTTGGAGCATATTTTTGTTCCAGTGATCCCAGGATAGTGTAATGTCCCTTGTGGGTGTTGCACCTAGTGTATCTCAGGGCAGAGGTGAGGTTGGTCTAATTTGCATTGAATCATCCATAAGATCAGGGAGTCACACAGGCAGCCGCCTTTGCCCCTTGCTTTGCATTGTACTGAGCACACACAGCTGCAGCTTGAGCCCATAGCATCTTTCCAGCCAGTGGTCAATCTCACAAGAGGTAATAATAGACTGTAACCTCTTCACTTTTTGTTACTGAAGGTAACTGGAGCTCCGTCCTGCCCAGAACACTAGTTAGAGGTATGTATCACCTGAGTAGGCATAACTACAAAATGTTCAAGGGGACTTGTGGGGATATGAGTTGGTGAATTGCACCCTCCCTCAGTAAACTTTCTCTTCATAAACTTTCCATAAAGTATAAGACATTTTGGGGTGGGGAGTTTGCACCTACAGGGTTTGGGCCACATGTGGTTACACCAGATAAATTGGGGAGACATTTCAGGCAGAAGTAGTAGTTTCCATAGTGGGGAAAAACTGCCTTGCCAGTATTACCAGAGATTTGGGGTTTAATGTCATACATGAAGTACAAATGGCAAACAATGCCAAATATGCATATTTCACTTAAGCCCTTATATGCAAATATTGAAGCACATTAGTAAAGATAGGTAGATGCATTTTTGCATGATCAGGCTTGTGGTGTTTATTGTGCAAAATCAAGCAACTTTATTTTGTGTATCTTTGCCTCTTCTCCATTGTGTGATACATTCTATCCCTGCATCATGTCTTCCTTCTGCCCCATCTACAACAAATTTCAGAGTAACAGCCGTGTTAGTCTGTATTTGCAAAAAAAAAAGGAGTACTTGTGGCACCTTAGAGACTAACCAATTTATTTGAGCATGAGCTTTCGTGAGCCACAGCTCACTTCATCGGATGCATACCGTGGAAACTGCAGCAGACTTTATATATACACAGAGAATATGAAACAATACCTCCTCCCACCCCACTGTCCTGCTGGTAATAGCTTATCTAAAGTGATCATCAGGTGGGCCATTTCCAGCACAAATCCAGGTTTTCTCACCCTCCACCCCCCCACACAAATTCACTCTCCTGCTGGTGATAGCCCATCCAAAGTGACAACTAAAGAGTTGTCACTTTGGATGGGCTATCACCAGCAAGAGTTGTCACTTTGGATGGGCTATCACCAGCAGGAGAGTGAATTTGTGTGGGGGGGTGGAGGGTGAGAAAACCTGGATTTGTGCTGGAAATGGCCCACCTGATGATCACTTTAGATAAGCTATTACCAGCAGGACAGTGGGGTGGGAGGAGGTATTGTTTCATATTCTCTGTGTATATATAAAGTCTGCTGCAGTTTCCACGGTATGCATCCGATGAAGTGAGCTGTGGCTCACGAAAGCTCATGCTCAAATAAATTGGTTAGTCTCTAAGGTGCCACAAGTACTCCTTTTCTTCTTCCATCTACAACAAAAGCATTCTGTTTCCCAGGTAAATTGCAATACACACACAGAGTGCTGCATACAGATATTATAAAGTAATTATACATTTGTTATATGAAAAACAACCTTGAATTGTGTTAAACTTTTTTAGAAAAAAATCTACCCATGTAAAAGGGTGTATATCACATCCACATTCAAAGATTTTAAGAACAACTCAGAGCAATTTTCCCCACAGCAGAGAGAAAAGATAGCTCCTTGGAGGCTTCACAACCACTCTGATAGTCCTGTAGTTGGAGAGGTGAGGGCACAGGTTCTCTGTGTGGATCCTTCAGTCATTGTCTTCCTCTATGCCTCACAGAGGTAATATGTCCAGGCAGCCTCAGTGGAATGGATGTAAACACTATTACAGCCTAGAGGAAGAATTCCTTCTTCCTCACCCCATTGTGGAGCAGAGGAACACAGAGTCTGGTACTGACTTCATAAGTGAAACCTATCTGTATTTGATGGTTATAAATTAAGTAACCATGAAATTAGCTTTCCCTAAAAGACGTAATGGCTGAAAACCATGTCCACATTGAAATTAGTTTGAGTTTTGCTGGTGATTTCAATGGGGCTTAGGATTTCATTGTAATTTAAGAAAAATTAGATTCCATGCTGTATTTTGAATATATATATTCATTATATTATATGGCTTTTGTTATAGGAATAACAAGTGTTTAATACCTCTTTTGACAGTCATTAAAGGAGGATAGCAGATTAGGTTATCTATAGGGTTAAAAACCTGTATTTAAGTGTTTTAAAAGGTTCTTATAATAAAATTCCACATAGGAACATATACTTTTTCATTTAATTAGAGGCAGCATCTAAATAGATCATATAACAGATATTATATGACTGTTAATATCTCATAAAATTGTTATTTTATGTGAAATCTATTTTTAACTCTGGGGAACGTATGAATCATAGCCTTGAATGTGTGCTCAAGTATTTCTATTTTAGATTATACAACCCATTAGATGCATTGCTTCATGTAAAATAGATAACATGACTGTCTATAATTAAAATAATTAAATCTTATAAATATTTCATATTGTAGCAGGATAAGAGATATTTTTGTAGGGTGACTAGAAGAGTTTCTAATTTATATAATTAAGAAAAGGGTAAATCTGCAGTGCTTTTTTCTTAGGTAACAATGTTGGCTGTTTTATGTACATTCATTGCTTGATTTAATTAAATTACATCTTACACTTATTTGCTTGTTGTATAAAAGATGATGTTTCCTCTTGTTTACAAATCAAGAATACTGACTTGTAGCTACATGACATTAACACTTTCTGTGCCAATGAACATAGAAACTATATTCAACCAATCTCATAATAGTAGGTGCAAAATATATTTTTAAAATTTGGAATATTAAAAAGAGTTAATCTGTTTTGAAATATTTTCCTAAATATACTTTCTAAATTACTTATCAATAAAGTTGTAGTCCCATTGTTTTCTAGTAACACAGAATCAGTTCATAAAATAAAGCAGTCTTTCTAATCCACCCTAATGAGCTCTGTTATTGCTTTAGATGAAGAAAAAACAGAAAATACTGTAGTAATTTGGGTTGAACAATATAAAGTAATCCCATAATGTAAACTGTACGGACAGTATAAATGCTGTAAACCAATAAGAAGCTAAACAATATAAAATGTAACGACAATATAGGGTGAAATCCTGGCTTCACTGAAGTCATTGAGGGGAGTTTTGCCATTTACTTGATTAGGACCACGATTTCAGCCTTAATGTTTAGTCAGTGTTGCAGAAATATACGTCATCGCTTGTAGTTTCACTACTCATGGTGAGTTATCAGTTCTTTCCTCACTCCTTTGATAAACATAGCTCACTTTAATCTTACATGCATTTTCCTTTCTTTATGCATTAAGGGCCTAATCCTGCAAGGTGCTGCACGCTCTTGGCATTCATTAAAATAGATATTCAAGGCACTCATTACATCACAGGAGGTGATCAGCACATGGCAGGATCTGTATCAGTATATTGTATAGGTGTATACACTGTACCATTATGCACACACATTTTACCATATATCAACAACTGGTATGTAGCTCATTAGTGTGTGACTTTATATGGTCTATGTTATGTTTATTATATAACAATGTACAATAGACTGCAGCTAATGGCATTTATTTAAAATGTTTCAGAACTTTGAGCAAAATCGTGCTCAGCTCTGTACGGAATGTAGAAAACACAGTTCCTGTTCAAAGAGCTTACAGTCTAACGTAGATACAGTTTATAGTTATACAAGACAAAAATTGCCTTCAGTGATAGAAAATCTCAGTGTGGTGTAGATTTTCCTATTTTATTAAAAACACAACACATTTTAAGATGGCTAGATAATGAGAAACTTCATAGAAGTAGTGAATTTTCAAGAGGACAGGAATATTGCTTCTCAGTGGAAGATATCCCTCCCAAGTTTTATAGGTCATGTGACTGAAAGGGAACTGGCATCCCTAAGAGTTTACTGTTGCTTACTATGGCTCCAATTCTGGAAAACACTTAAGAATATGAGTTATCCTGTTGAAGTCAGTAGGATTATTCACAGGTTTAAGGGATTTGCTGAATCAGTGTGTGTATTTCCCCTGAATTCAAGCAGGAACTCCTTCCTTCATGTGGATGTTCATTAGCTGTTCTCCACTGAGAATAGGAGGAGGATAGCAGGTTGTTGTCAATGGTTGATGAAGTGAGGAAGTAGCAGTTGAAGCCTCCCAAAAATGCAGGTCAACTCTGACCCTGACTATAAGGGTGAGGGAAAGAAGAGATGCCTCCCCATCCCAGCGCCAAAAGCCTAAAATTTCCACTAGGTTCCAAAAGCCAAAACAGCCTCCTGCCTTCTTCCAGATTCAGAAGCTCCAGCTGCCTACAGCAAGTTGCCAAAACCTCCAATTTGCTTCTGTGAATTCTACAAAACAGATAGTGTCAATACAAAAATTTACTGTACATTGAAAATCTGAGGGTAGCATAAAATACATTTAAATTTAACGTCAAAAGAAGTAAATGGAAGAATACAGTGCTGATTTTATTAAGTATTTTCATATTTTATTCAATAAATACTTCCATTTTAATATACTTGAAGCTGCCATTGAATTTTCGGTTTACTTCATAGAATCATAGGGTTAGAAGGGACCAGAAGGGTCATCTAGTCTAACCTCCTGTCAAGATGCAGCTTCAGAAATGTCTGGTCCACAAAGTGAATTTTTAGTCCTTACTCAACAGGGCATGGAATCAAACCAGTTTTCTACAAGAGTTGGTATCTCATTATCAATTGTCATTATTTATAGAAAGGCTATTTGTGTGCTAGGAATAATTCTTGATTCCCCATGTCACTCATCTTCATTCTATGTAAATTAAGATAGCAATTTCATTGCTTTGCAATATCTCATCAGGAATTGGTATCAGCCCCTTATATAGTGATGGTCTGGCCTTCACAAATCTGAATTCATTTCATACAGTACCAGTAGTTATGTGACATTTACAGTACCTGCATGTAGGTAATTAAGAGTGTTTAAGATTTCTACATATAATCTCCATTAATTGTGGTATTTTAGTGTGCTCAGACAAAGCAAATGAATAGTTAATGGATTTTACTGTACTTCGAGCATCAGTATTAGGAAGGTATTTTGGGGAGAAATTTGTCCTGGAATGGGATCATTTTACTTGTATTGTCTAATGCTTTCATCACATGCTGGACAATATATATCGATTATACCACTACATTAGAAGTGTAGAGAGTACTGCTGACATACCAAATGTGGGGAATTGCATATTTGTAAGTAAAAATGCAAAAATAAAGCACCATATGTTGTCTGTGCTGTGGTGATATATATCTTTTAGACATATGTTAGCTCTTGGAATACTGAATGCTCTCTAGGTGAGGATTCTAAGATTGCTCAGTTTTAGAAAGATATTTTTGTGTATGTTTTGGGTAAAAGCCAAAACTCCAACAAAATAATTTGAGCCAAAAGATTAAATGGACAACTTGAAACAATCAGCATAGATCATTTTGCATCTAGACACACATCCATAAAATATACAAAAGGAAAATAAGTATTTCTTTGTAAAGCATTGAGAATTTTTAAATAATATATAGTCTCACCTTAAATATAGAGTCATCTTACTAACTTAAATTGAAAATATTGAAAATGTTAAAAATGTGACATGTATTGTATACACATACCATCACATGAATATGTGTGTCAAACCACAAAACATTCTTATAAAGTAAGGTTATAGATATGGGCAACAACATAATAGCAAATAATTCACAGTTTGAGAATGAAAGGCATGCCAGACTTTCCCTTCTGAACTCCGTTATGTCTAGACACTGGAAGAGTGGGACTCGTGTATAATTTTACAAACTACATAGTATTCTCAGACACATATCACAGTAATGAAAGATATCATCAGAGTATCTATCATGCTTTTCATCATCATTTTTTTTTCAGTCTATAATGATCACCTTCTCAACTGGTATGAGATGCATGTGCAGAATGCAGTTTTACATGCACGTATTTCCATGCACAGTTGGCACATTCACGTTCAGACAAGGCACAGGTCTAGACAACTAAAAGTTCATTTACAAGTACAACTGGGGTAACCTTGCATAAATGTAGGCTTACAAGTGTGCATCCATTTATACACCACCTTTAAAATCTGTCTCTTAAATCTTTTGTCAAATTTTGTTTTTTTCATGACTGTGTGTACATTGATGTGTTACTCAGGATGACTGGGCTACTTGAATTGAGAAAAGAGCACTGAAGTACTTGTTATGAAAAAAGTATTAAAAATCACATGGACTTTTCAAACAACTAGAAAAAACTACCTGAAGATTAGATTTTTGGTCTATCAACTTTGGATCCAGTCCTGTGGTTCTTAACACTAATAGGCCCATTGACTAAATTATGACTTCTTATGTGAAAAAGAACTGCAAGATAAGGCCCTTTAACAGTGTCCAGTGGTCCTCTGTTGATATGAGTGCGTCAAGTATTACAATAAATTGCGTAACAATTCACATGAGCAGTCACAATGAAGTTAGGATTACTAGAATGAGGAGAATGCTTTCCTAGTTGTAGGTACAGATGAAGAGTTGAAATTCGACATTTAGTAGAATTAAATTGCAAAAAGTTTGATTTGAGAGAAAATTGTAAGGTAGGAAATGTGTCAGGATGAAGGTATAAATAAAAATCTTGGCAGAGGAACAGTCCAGATAATTTTGGATTCGGGTAATTTATCAAAGATTAATAATAGATAAGCAGATCTCAGATCTTTGGGTTGAATTGAAGGTTCTCAACAGTAATGGTCAGCATGAAACAGGAGTTGAAAAAGATAGTGCTTATGGAAGTTATGTTTATGCCACTCATTATCCAGTATATAACTGGGTATTTGTCTTATAGAAAGTTGCATTATCATGTTTCTCCAACCTTGGCAACAAGGACCAATGAAAAATATCCAGTCCATTTAAAATTAAAAAAAAAAAAAGAGAGAGAGAGAGAGGCCTTTCAGAAACAGATTTCTTTGGATAGGGCGTCGTGGACTGCTTTCACATTATGTTTTCACTGATTGTTGTTTGTTAATTATTTTAAAAAAATCTTAAAAAGTCAAGTAGTTTGTTTTTTAAACCTTAAGCTACCTATCAATTCTAGTTTCCCTTAAATGATTTCCACAACAAGATCATTATTTTCTTCAGTCCGCTCACTGCTTCATTTACTTTGGCGTGACATCTCTTTCTTTATCCTTATTTTGAAAGATCTGAGTGACACATTTCACTGTTAAATTAAGCATTCTCAGACTATAAACAGTTAGTGGGTTTTTTCCTCTTTTAAAATAGTCCATTTCAAAGCTTTTGGAAAAATCATGGAGGTAATCATTTCATATAGGTTAAAGTCAATTTTTGCATATCTTAAAAATTACAGCTAATGAAAGAGTTTGGTCCCAGTCTTGCTCACATTAAAGTCAACATGAGTTTTGCCATTCACTTCAGTGGGTTCAGAATAAGGTCCACTTATATTGTTTCACATAAGGAGCTTCAATTTAATTTAATTGTATTATACAAAATAGGATTACTGACCTTTTCAGTTCACCGGCGTATGGGTAGTGAAAGAGTTAAGACTTTGCATCATATTCTGTACCAGAAGGCTCTATTCATTAAAAGTGTTTTGTGGACATTCCACACGCAGAAGGCTGCAGTAGAATTGCCTACCTTTTCTAATCTATTGAGCAGAAATTTGGCAATACTGCTATTTCATAGTAAATTTCTACTGAACATTAAGAGGTTTTGGAGGTTGAAACAAATTCTGCTCACCTTACTCTCATAAGTGTCTGTCTTTCACTTTGTTGGCATTTGTAAGTAAAGAGAGTTAGATTTGATACTTAGTTATAAAAACCTTTCTTCCCACCTTCGCCCCTATTCATTGCAGTGGTGTCATTCATCTTCTAAGATCTTGTCATGTGAAAGATGATGTTCCCCCATTAATACAATATGCAGTTCAGTCATTAATACAATATGCAATCTGTATGGATTGTCTTCATTTTCTGCCACAACTTAGTGGTAACGAAAGAAACAAACCCAAACTCCATTACAAAACAAAAATCTTTAAATTTCTTCCCCACCAAATACAATTAACTATGACAGAAAATATCATATTACCTCTGTAGAAATCCATGGTATTCCCACATCTTGAATACCGCATGCAGATGTGCTCGCCCCATCTCAAAAAAGATATATTGGAATTGGAAAAGGTTCAGAAAAGGGCAACAAAAATTATTAGGGATATGGAACGGCTTCCATGTGAGGAGAGATTAATAAGCCTGGGACTTTTCAGCTTGAAAAAGAGATGACTAAGGGGGTATATGATAGAGGTCTATAAAATCATTACTGGTGTGGAGGAAGTAAAGAAGGAACTGTTATTTACTCCTTCTCGTAACACAAGAACTAGGGGTCACCAAATTAATAGGCAGCAGGTTTCAAACAAACAAAAGGACGGATTTTTTCACACAATGCACAATCAACTTATGGAACCCTTTGTCAGAGGATGTTGTGAAGGCCAAGACTATAACAGGGTTAAAAAACCAAACTAGATAAGTTCATGGAGGATAGGTCAATCAATGGCTATTAGCCAGGATGGGTAGGGATGGTGTCCCTAGTTTCTGTTTGCCAGAAGCTGGGAATGGGTGACGGGATGGATCAGTTGATGATTACCTGTTCTGTTCATTCCCTCTGGGGCACCTGGCATTGGCCACTGTTGGAAGACAGGTTACTGGGCTAGATGGACCTTTGGTCTGACCCAGTATGGCCGTTCTTATGTTCTTAACTCTGATTATTCTGTGAACTATCTTTGCGATAGTTTTAAGCTTCTCTCAAATAAAGTGTCTTTGAAGCTTCATTTCTAATTTTATCTATTCAGAATTCAGAATTTAAGCTGTTCTTCACATAGCCTCTGTATATGACCACTTATGGGATCAAGGCATCAGGACATGTGAATATACAGAAGCTCATCTTGAAGAATTACAGCTACTACTTTTCTTTTGTATAGTTTGTTTTTGGTAAATGTACTTCAGTATTTATCATTTGACTCACCATGATGATAGTTAATTGAATGTCATAGATTTAAATATAATGGGGCTTATTCTTATCTCTCATGCTGATGTATATCAGATGTAACTCCACTGAAGCTAGTGGAATTATATTGGCATAAAATAGATGTGAGATGAGAATCAGTCCCAGCATGTTAAATGAATGCCTGCTTAAATAGTGGTTTCTTGAAATAACATTTCATCAACTGTGTGAAAAATACTTAAATTAGAATGGACTAGTAATAACCTCCTCTATAATGATTCATACTTTCCTTCCATAAAAGTGATTATGAACAATGTACTTGTTGTTTCCTTGTGTAAGTTTTGAATTAAAGTACGTTACATGCACCTATTTACTGTATTTATACAAAGTAAAATTTCAAAATGATTGTATAAAATAAAGTTGAAACCAAAAGTTCATAGAAATGACTTTTCTGTATGTTTGCAGTTATTATTACCAGACTTTTGTTGTGGTTGAAACTTAATGCTACTGTGCCTTAGACTCAGCATTGGCAACAACCTAGCAACTTTGCTTCAAGTCGGTTAATGGCCTTGTTATTACTCTGGGGTGTGCAACAAGAATGATCCTCAACCCCTAAGAAAGGGGTGTGTGGACTACCCATCTCTAAGAGCACATTCTTATTGCTGATATATGGAGTAGAATTGGCTCACCCTTATGACTGGAGGTTAAGGTACCACTGTTGGAACAATAAGGGCAGAAAGGGACATATAACAAAAACGCCCATCCCCAGCAAAAAGGAAAAGGTCAATCTGCCTATTATGTATAAATGTGGTTCATGCTGTCAGCTAGTCATCATGACTTTGCTTATTTTCTGTGTATGTTTTTCTTGAAGGATTGTTCAACTTCAGAAGAATACAGCATTGCTGCAGCATTACTGCCCCTTACAACTGCATTCTACAGAGTAAGTTTTTACTGGTTTTAGTTTAAATTGATTACTGTTTTCTTATACGTGTTTACATTTATTTAGATCAACAGTTCTCAAACTGTGGGTCAGGACCCCAAAGTGGGTTGGGACCCCGTTTTAATGGGATTGCCAGGGCTGGCATTAGACTTATTGGGGCCCGGGGCCCAAGCCTGAGGACTTCAGCTCTGGACGGCAGAGCTCAGGCTTCAGCTCCAGCACTGGGCAGCTGGGCTCAGGTTATAGGTCCCCCCTGCCCGGAGCTGAAGCCTTTGGCCCCCCGCCTGAGGGCAGTGGGGCTTGGGCAGGCTCAGGCTTTGTTCCCCCATCCTGGGGTCATGTCGTAATTTTCGTTGTCAGAAGGGGGTCGTGGTGCAATAAGTTTGAGAACCGCTGATTTAGATCACTAAAAGGATGGAAGTGATGACAGGAGAAAACCTAAAAGGTAGGAAGCCTTCTGCCAAAGCCCATTGAAGTCAATGAGTGTCTTTCAGTGAACGTCAGAGGGCTGTGCATCAGGCCCAGAATGAGGGGGAATGCTTGGCAATAGGAGTTCTGACTACAGCAGAACAAATCATTGATTTTTCAGTTCGGCCAGCAGACTAAAAAATCGGAAAAAATATTCAGTTCATTTCCAAAAACGTGTGGAATTTGTCAGCAAATTGTACAAAAAGTTTTGTTCTGGTCAGTATCATATTTATTGCCCAGGTCTACAGTTATCCAGTGGAAACACTCTGAGACTATGGAAGTTGAAAGGATGATGATTTTCCATGTTTCAGACCTGAATAGAAAAACTAAGAAATCTGACTGTCACTTGCACAAACCAGATGTTGCTGCATAATGGAAAAAGAATTTTGTTTTTCCCAGATCTAATCTTCAGGTTAAGTGACTGTCCCTGGTTTATGCCTCATAAGACTCACATTCCTTGGCAAAAATGCAGAAGCAGGTTTTATTTTGGTTATATTTTTGATAGAAAATTAAGATTTAATCTGTTTTTAAAAAACGTTGTTTAGAATGCCAGATCAGCAGGGGAACTTTTGGAGGGTCTAAGTACAGGGATTCCATTTGGAGTTGGAAGATGAATAGAACTTTTAAAATATATTTCAAATTCTTTAGAGTCTTCCAAAATTTATGCTGGACTGGAACAAATAGGTCTCAACCTCTCATGGGTCTTCGTGGAGAGGGCTGTGTATGGGCATTCTTCCTAGGAAATTGGTACCTATATTTTTTTTTAAACCATCCTTATCCCCCATTACTTGTTTGGTACTAATTCTGGAGAGCTGCACTGAGTCAGGCAGCTGGTGGTGGTCCTCCATTTCTGATTTTGAGGAGAGGACACCATCAAGGAGGAGAGGACTACTGTCAGGCATGCTTCCCTTCCTACCCATTCCTAGTGTTTGGAGCGGAGGTCGAAGCTGTATGTAGGGTTGGGCCTGGATCAAGGGGGCACTGGAATCGAGATCTGGGGACAGGTCAGGGTCAGAACCGAGATCAGAATCAGTATTGTAGCTGGAAACCAGGTGCAAGCCAGGGGTCAAAGCTCTGTGACCAGAATCCAGGGACAAGCCAAGTCAGTACTGTAGCCGGGGTTCATGTCCAGGCCAAAGGTCAAAGCCGGATAGTCAGCATCCAAGGAGGATCAGGAAGCAGAGGCAAGGCTGTAAGCAGGTCAGTAGCAGGGCTTGAGCAAGATTAGAGTAGGGCAAGGACAAAAGTGGAATGAGCTCAGGCAAGGCTGGGGAATAAAGAGGAACAGGATCAAGAGCAGGCTTGGAGTCTCAAGCGTCTGATGCACTGCGGGGCTGCAGGAGAGTTCCTGGCGGTATAGTGTTGTTGTACAAACTGATCTGCAGCTTTGGTGGAGTTTGGGAAATACCTAGGAGTGGGGGTCATCTGACCCACGCTGTACTACAGGATAGGCTGCTGCTGCATGCCTAAAGGCTGTCATTACAGGCTCTGTAGGAAGAGTAAGTTAGTGCAGCTGAGGTATTGCTGCGTGTTTGAGTGGTGACTCCCCACAGCTCTGTTGGAGGTGAGCAAGAAGCCCTGGGCCGGCTGCAGGTTTGCCTCACAAATACTGCTGCTCATCCTATTTCCTCACCTGAGTTTTCCTGTGAAGGACCTCATAGCTTATTGAATGGCAGGCTGGAAGATTCTCTCCTCTCTTCAAATGGGCTTCCCTTTATAGCAGCCCTAGCTAGAAGAATAAAAGCTTTCCAGATTCTCACTAGACATGTTGCTATCTGTGATCAGCCCAAAGGGACATACAAAATTCAAACTAAGCTTGGGAAAATTGTTTGGGGGGTTATTATTTTTATTAAAATGTATTCTGGCACAGAATTAGATTTGTTATTAGAACCAAATATATGTCATGGCTTTTCTTGCTCTGTTGCTTATCAGTGTTATTAACGATATTTATAGGATAGATTTTTTTCTCATTATCTTATTTCTCTTCAGGAAAAACCAGTGTAGAGGCCATTGGCATTCTAATTCTGTTGCACACATTTGTTGACAATCCATACCCTGAACTCTACTATGACTATTTTTACATTTTCCATAAATGAAGTTATAGTGGTGCTTGTAATTATTTGCTTCTTTTAATAATGTTTTTGTTATCACTCCTCAGTATAAAATGTAATAGGCATTTTAAATACACTTTGAAATGGTCCATCCAAGAAGCACAATCTTAATGATAGTTGAAGAATCTAAGGCCAGGAATAAACAGGAATCTCAAATTTGTTAAGGGTATTTGTTTTACTTTATGCCATGTTCCAGGGGTACCCTTTTGTGTCTCATGTGCAATTTGTACTATTTCACAAAGGGGTTGTATCCCAAAAGAATTACCAGTGAGACAAACCCTACAATAAATCTAGAGATGCTGTAAAATTTAATTCAAAAACATGAAATTTACAGAACTGCTAAGTATCTTCTCAGTCTTTTATAACTAAAACTCAAATGTACCAGTTTAATAACTGATTTATCCCTGGGTCTGGGGACCATAATACCAGTATATCCTGAAATTGCAGTGGAATAGATTTTTCCATCTTTAACTATTATAATCTTATCATTAACATCATTTCCTGTTCCTTCAGATCAGATAGTAAAAACGAGTAATCCAACGTCTCAATTCCACATCTAAGGTACTGTGCGTAGGAAATATTAGTATTCATAATGTGCATTCATTTGAATTACCCAATGAGCTAAAATTATTACAAGAGAGGCATTTAGTTGAAAGTGTGCCAGAAGTTTACTTTGTTATCTCTTTGTTTAAGTTCATAAAGCAAAAGTGATGACAACTCCTCAGTGGAACTGTTCTATTTACTTTCCAGGCATCTTTACTGTATATGTATGAATGCTGTACAGCTACAAGTATTTAAAGTATATATATATTGCAGCAGAAGAAGCATTATTTAGGATAGTCCAAATAGGCATAAAGAGGTGTTGGAATCATAAATGCAATCAAGAAGAAGAAAAATTAAGCTGAACAACACGCAAAACTTACTTAATGGTGTGGTTTGTTAGACTATAGGATGGTTTTCCAATGGAAGTGGTAAAAGTTCCATCCTTTGAGACATTTAACAGTATACTGAAAAAGCATTAAAAATATATTGTAGGGAACAAATGTGCCCTGGCATTGGGTGAACAGGGTGATCTAATAGATCTTTTCAATCTCCTAATGTCTCTGATTATGAGAAGTTTACTGTAAGGGGGTTACTACATGTATTTAATTAAAATAACAAGACAGATTATTTCAGTTTGCACCATGCTGTGGCTTTGGCTTTTGGGATGTCCAGTAAAATTCCAAACTAAGCTGTTGTGAAATGTGACAGTACAGGATGTGATTGTGGAAGTATACTAACTCATTGTTGGCAGCATTCAATTCATAGACAACAAGTCAGTACATATTTGCGAGCTGAAAAAACGCTTTAAATATTATCTACAAAAAATCACAATGTTTTTTTAAAATCACAGTACTTTTTTAAAAGCATTTAACATACTAGACATAAGTTATTAACAGAATGTGACTTATCTGTGATAGCAGTCCTCTTCACTGTGTACTGTAATGTCATGTAAGCAAACAAATCTTTTGCCTCTGATCAGAAAAGGTTTTAGCTTACTATTAGTAATACTTATGGAATTTTGTTTAAATTTTAAACAATATAAATAAATAAAACTTATGTATGCCTGAAGATAAAAATATATTGTCCAAGGTTTGCAGATGTCCTCTGTTATTTGTTCTTTATTTGCTTTCTAATACAGAGTTGTATAAAACAAAAAAAGTATAGTGTTCTCCTGGTAGATGTTTCTTGATAGACAAAAGTATTTCACTTAACTGATTCCATGAAGAATGCTACAGTATATGGGACATTTTCCTTTACTTTTTTCATAATAATCCTTAACATTTTGTGGTACCTTATGTCCTCAAAGTTCTTTACAAACATAAAAGAGCTCAAAGCAACTGTCATAGAAGTCAAGAGGAATATTGTAATTAACTCATTTCTGTTATATTTTTCCTCTTTGTATGGGGTTTCCTTTCTATGAATTAGGAACATAAGTACTGTAAGAAGTTCCATGACAAATACTATGTTGTCTTTGGCTATATGAAAATGGGAGTAAGTTCAACAGGGGAGAAAGTCTTCTCCACTGAGACCTTTAACCTTACTTCCTGTAGCTGCACTTTTCTGGTTAGGAAGGCTAGCAAGCAGCTTTCTTCAAATCTGACAACTCTAAACTTTTCCACTAACTTTTGCCACTATAATGAGTTAATCCAATAAAGGTAAAAAAGATAAAGGTAAAGGTAAAAAGCGTCACCTGGCTGCAATGAACCTGAGGTTCAGAAACCCAAAACTGTTTTGAGTAACAGCACACAATATTTTGAATTTTTACCATCCTTTCTGGATTAATTCTAATACAAACATGAATTAGATGTTGTAGCAGCAGACTGTAAAGTGGCATATAAAACAGTAAATACGTTTCAGTATTTTTAATTTTTCTATAAACCTTAAAACATATGGACTGAAAAAAATTTAAAAATTTAAGACAATGTTTGTCTCTTGTTACCTCTGTCCTATTTTGGGGTTGTCTTTGTTGTGAGTTTCATTTGCTGCCATTTATTTCTGGGGGCCAGATTCTGTTTTTACACACACATTCAGGTCTCCCATTGACTAATCTATCCTAGCAGTTCATCATCCTTAAACAATGTGGGTGAAATTCACACCTGTGCAGTAGACCAACATAAGCCCTGTGTATCATTTAAATCTCATGTAAGTAATCAAAATAGTGCTTCAGTGGTGTACAGGACTTGTGGTGAATTTCACCTACATATACTGAAGTTATGCATTTAAATAAAGAAATCAATTTAGGTGAACAAGAAATATTGATCAGGACACAGAACAACGAAATACCGGTATGGAGATGCATTTTGAAGTGAACTTTATTAATTTTAACTTTTATGGAGGATCTATCTCACTTCTCCTAAAATACCATGCATTTACTTGAGTACACTGCAGTGTTAAGTAGCCTCATGCTAAATAGCCAGTATTCTGGGTTTGCTCCCTTCATCCCAACCTCTAGGATTCAGACCACGTTGCAACTCTCTTACTCTTCCCCCAAAAATAAAATACACTTTAATGTGTACCACAAGCCAGGTCTACGTTACATGTTTTTGCCACCAGAGCTGTATTAGTTAGGAGTGTGGAAAAAATCACACCTCTAACCAACATAAGTTATGCCGGCAAAAAAAGCCATGAAGGTGCAACTTATACTGGAAAAAGAGTCCTTTCATCAGTATAAGTTCTTGTCATTCAGGGAGGAGGTTTAACTATACCAGCAAAAGAACATCTCCACTAGGGAGTTTTACCAATATAGTCATAGAATCATAGAAACGTAGAGTTAGAAGAGACTGTGAGAAGTTATCTAGTCCAGCCCCCTAGACCATCCCTGATAGGTGTTCTCCAACCTATTCTTCAAAACCTCCAATGATGGGGATTCTACAGCCTCCCTTGGCAACCTATTCCAATGCTTAATTATCTTTATTGTTAGAAAATTTTCATAATATCTAACCTAAATTTCCCTTGCTGTGGATTAAGCCCACAATTTCTTGTACTATCTTCAGTGGACATGGAGAGTAGTTGATCCCTATCCTTTTTGTAACAGTCCCTTAATGTATTTGAAGACTGTTATTAGGTCACCCTTTTCTCAAGACTAAACCTGCCCAGTTTTTTTAACCTTTCCCCACAGATCAGGTTTTTTAAACCTTTTATAATTTTTGTTGCTGTCCTCTGGACTCTCTCCAGTTTGTCCACATCTTTCTTAAAATGTGGCACCCAAAGCTCATATACTATATCAGAGTATATCAGCAAACCCTTTATAGTGTAGACTAGCCCTCAGACTTCTAAGATGTAAGGTGTCCTCTTCATCCTACATAATAATAGGTTCCACCAGTTATTTCCTGGGTCTCTTACCATATTTACATCTGGTAAACCCTTTGAGCTTCTCATCCACAAGTTGGCAAAATTCTGAATTCCACTTATAAATGTACATCATTTAAATTCCTATTCTTCTTGGAGTGATTGCTCATGTGTATTCCACAATAGGTGTACGTGCTTGCCATGCACACCGGTGCTGGAAGTTTTTCCCCTAGCAGTACCCATAGGGGGAGCACCCCAGCGACCTCTGGAGTGGTGCCTCCATGGCATGGTATATGGGGAGCTGTGTGCTCCCCCCTCCCTCAGTGCCTTCTTGCTGCTGGTGAAGGATCAATGGAACTGTGCTGCTCCAGCTTTGCTGTAGCTCGTCCCCAGAACCTTTTGTTCGTTCAGTGCTAATACCTGTAGTTAGTTAGCTGTTACAGTTAGTTCATTTAGTTAGAGTACCCGGGCCGGGGCATGCCCCACACCCCAGGTTTTAAGGCGTGCAACACTTGTCAGCGATCTATGCCAAGGAGTGATCCGCACGCAGATTGTCTGTTTGGGTAAGACCCATATCACTGATCATTGCAAAATTTGCAAGTCATTTAAACCTTGGACTAAGAGAGAAAGAGACATTACGCTCCGGGACATTTTCATGGAGTCGGCGCTGACCCCGGCTCCAGCGCACCACTCCGAGTCGGCACCAGGCACTGCGGCATCGGTGCGCAGCGACTCCCGGTGCCTTCAACTAGTCGGCACCACTCCCCGTCTATGGGGCATAAGAAGGCTAAGAAAGTGCCTTCTTCGCAACGGCACCGAGGTAAACCAGGGGCAGAGACTAGACCCATGTCGGGCAGTCCTCGATCCCCTCCAGCCTCTAGGCCTCCTACTCACATTGAGCAGAGTAGCCTGGCCGCATCGGACCAGGCCTCCCCAGATATCCGGATGCCATCCACGCCGGAGGCCCTGTCATGACCATGCCGGTACCAGGAGTGCTGCCAGTGTCAGCCCTTCGCTCCAGAGGCAAACCACTGCTGGGTTCTCCACAGTCACCCCCGGCGCTGGTCTTGGTCATGGGAACGTTCCCGACACCATCCTCCGCCCAGCAACCATTTGGTATGCAGTCCTCGTGGCTTGTCCTCGACTCCCACCAGACTGTCTGGTTGGGTACCGTCCGATCGGGGCTCCCAGCACTGCTCCACGCCATGGAGCGATTACCGCCGGGACTGAGGCAGACGTCGCCAGAGGTCCTCGTCTTGCAGGGGTTACCGCAGCCGGTTGTGGCACGGACGTCGTCGCTGTTCCCGCTCGGAATCCCACTCCAAGTCTCCGCCAAGACGCTGTCTCCACAGCCTGGGGTGTTGCTCGCTGGCACCACACCACGCCGTCGCAGGTCCGCCTGTTGGAGCAGATCGCGGAGCAGCAGCTACAGGTGGTACCAGTCCTCCTCATCCAGATTGTGGTCCCGTGGGCGATGTCGCTCCCGGCACCGCCGTTCCTCCCGGTCCCGTGACAGTGGCAGGTTGTTCGTCCGCCCGATCTCCACTCGTAGTCACCCTTCCATGGGCTAGGCCAAACAGCTGGGGCCATCGGTGCCAGAGCAGGTGCAGTGGCACCAGGCCCAGTGGCTGGCACAGTGGTACCAGTGGGCACCGTGGCCTCCGACGCAGCCCCCGGTGCAGGTACCCAGGGCCTCAGAGGTGCCGTCGGCCTCCCTCTCCAGGCCCCCAAGGAGAGGGTTGGTGGGACGTACATCCTCGGCACCGTGCCCAAAGACCAACCAGGTGGTGGACCCTTCAGTGCCAGCGGATACCCAGAGCACCGTACCGGCTTCCTCGCCCTCCCCAGATGAGGCAATAGTGGTCCCTCGCCCTCCCCGGCTTCCTCACCCTCCCCGGATGAGGCAATAGTGGCCCCTCGCCCTCCCCGGATGAGGCAATAGTGGCCCCGCAACCCTCCGTCCCACAGGAAGACTTCAGGGCCCATCAAGAACTTCAAAAACGGGTGGCATCAAGCCTTCACTTCCAGGCAGAGGAGCTGGAGGAGCCCTCGGACTTCCTGTTCAATATACTGTCATCTTTGGCACCGGGCAGGGTAACTTTGCTCCTCCATGAGGGGGTGGCAAAGATTTCAAATGCCCTGTGGCAAACACAGGCTTCCCTGGCCCCCATCTCGAAGAAGGCGGAAGCAAGTACTTTGTACCCACCATGGGGCACAAGTACCTCTACACCCACCCAACGCCCAGTGGTCAAGTCGGTCAACCACAGGGAGCGGCAGGGCCAACCAGCCCCCATTCCAAAAAATAAAGACTCAAGGAGGCTGGACTCTTGGCAGAAAGGTTTTTTCATCCTCGAGTTTCAACCACCATGCTGTCCTGGGCAGATATGAATTCAAATTGTGGGGTTCGCTGCCCAAATTAGAGGACTCCATCTAGGAGTGCGATAAGAAAGAGTTCAAGGCACTGGTGGAGGAGGGTGCAGCTGCTGCCAGGGCGTCCCTGCAGGCGGCGTCAGATGCAGCGGACATGGCAGCTCGATCCATGGTTTTGGCGGTGTCCATGAGAAGGGCATCGTGGCTCCAGGCTGTCCAGTGAGGTGCAGTCAGTCATGCAGGATCTCCCGTTTGACGGCAAGGCTGTTTGCGGAACAAACGGATACACAGCTGCATGGCATGAAGGACTCCTGCAGACCCTGGGTCTTTATTTTCCGGCTCCGGCCAAAACTAAGTTTAAGCGGCAGCAGGCCCCTGCCCCGGCTGCCCATAAAAAGTCAAGAGACTATAAGAGGTGCCCTCAGAGGCAGTCAAGGCTTGCCCTGCTGCCTGGGTCCTCCAAAGGTAAGCAGGCGGGAAAAAGGCGATTTTGATGGGACGCCGGGGGGCACCCTGACGGTTCCTGAAGGGGATCCCCCCTCAATAAAGCTTCCCTTCTGCAATCGGTTGTGTGCCTTCCTCCCAGAGCGGTTGCGACTAACCTCGGACCACTGGGTCCTCAACACGGTCTTCCAGAGCTACACGCTGCAATTTGTTTCACCCCCGCCCAACCATCCCCAACCCCCATTCCTTCTGGGGGATCCTTTGCACAAAGCCCTGCTAGAGCAGGAGGTGGGGCGGACATCTCTCTGAGGACCTTCCACCTGCCGGGCGCCCGCAACATGCGGGCAGATCGCTTGAGCAGGGACTTCTTCCAGCACGAGTGGTCTCTCCACCTGGAAGTGGCTCACCAACTCTTCGAGTGCGGGGAACTCCCCAGGTGGACCTGTTCTCGACAAGATAGAATCCACGCCGCCCCCGGTTCTGCTCCAGGTGGGGTCTGGGAAAGGGTGCTATCTCCAATGCCTTCCTCCTGTCCTGGTCGGACCAGTTTCTCTATGCCTTCCCCCTGTTCCCTATCATCAGCAGGGTCCTGGAGGAAGTAAAAATGGACAAGGCACAGGTTCTCCTGATTGCCCCGGCATGGCCCCAGCAGCATTGGTACGGGACCCTCATGGGCCTGGCAGTGGCTCCGCCGCAGCAGTTGCCACTCCGCCCAGACCTGCTCTCCCAGGACCGCGGCTGCCTCCTCCATCCCAACCTAGCAGCTCTCCACCTCACGATGTGGCTGCTCAATGGCTAGGCGGGGAGAGCGGACGTGTTCAGAGGGAGTCCAGCGTGTCCTTCTGGAAAGTAGGCAGCCCTCCACACACCGCGCCTAGTTGGCAAAGGGGTCCCGATTCTCCAGATGGGCCTCCGAGCAGGGTGTTTCCCCGGTAGCCACCCCGATCCAGCTTATCCTGGACTACCTCCTTCACCTTAGAGCCCAGGGCCTGGCAGCCGTATCGGCCTTCCATCCGCCAGTGCAGGGACACACAGTGTTCTCCCATGCTATGACTGGACGATTCCTTAAGGGATTGGATCGTCTTTTTCCATATGCTAGGCCCCCTGTCCCACCGTGGGACCTGAACGTGGTGTTATCCTGTCTCACAGGGCCCCCGTTTGAACCTCTGGCCACGTGCTCCTGGTCTCACCTCTCATGGAAGGTTGCCTTCCTGGTTGCTATCACATCAGCCAGGCGGGTCTCGGAGCTCAGGGCCCTGATTTCCAAGCCCCCATACACGGTTTTTCATAAGGATAAGGTTCAGCTCCGCCCACACCCCACGTTCCTCCCTAAGGTGGTCTCCGCTTATCATTTGGGCCAGAACATTTTCCTGCCTGTCCTCTGCCCCAAGCCACACGCGTCCAGTGAGGAACACCGCCTCCACACACTCGACGTGCGTAGGGCGCTGACTTTCTACCTGGAATGAGCTAAGCTGTTCAGGAAGTCCTCTCAGCTATTTGTTACCTCAGTTGAACGCATGCGGGGTCGGTCGATTTCCATCCAGTGCCTCTTCCACTGGATCACCTCATGCATTCGCACCTGTTATGATTTGGCGAGTGTTCCCCCACCACCAATTGTAAAGGCACACTCGACTCAGGCCCAGGCCTCGTCAGCTGCCTTTGTGGCCCACACAATATCCAGGATATTTGTAGGGCCGCCACTTGGTCTTCAGTTCACACATTTACTTCACACTGTACGATTGACTCCCAAACCAGGGATGATGCCGGGTTCGGCAGGGCCGTACTCCGTCCTGGGGATCTGTGAACTCCTCTCACCTCCAAAAGATATGGCTTGGAATCACCTATTGTGGAATACACATGAGCAATCACTCGAAAAAGAAAAGACAGTTACCTTTTCCATAACTGGTGTTCTTCGAGAGGTGTTGCTTATGTCTATTCCACATCCCGCCCTCCTTCCTCTCTGTCGGAGTTGTCTGGCAAGAAGGAACTGAGGGTGGGGGGAGCACACAGCTCCCCTTATACCGTGCCATGGAGGCACCACTCCAGGGGTCGCTGGAGTGCTCTCCCTATGGGTACTGCTAGGGGAAAAACTTCCGGCACTGGTACACGTGGCGAGCACACACACCTATTGTGGAATAGACATGAGCAACACATCTCGAAGAACACCAGTTACGGAAAAGGTAACTGTCTTTTCTTAAAAAGAAAAGGAGTACTTGTGGCACCTTAGAGACTAACAAATTTATTTGAGTATAAGCTTTCGTGAGCTACAGCTCACTTCATTGGAATCCGATGAAATAAATTGGTTAGTCTCTAAGGTGCCACAAGTACTCCTTTTCTTTTTGCGAATACAGACTAACACGGCAGCTACTCTGAAACCTGTCTTTTCCTAGTTCATATTAACCTATAATTGGCCTCTAGAGTGCTCAAGGAAGGCAAAAAACAATTTGGACAACTTCCCAATCTTTCCCCAAAGGAAAAAAAAAATCCCTTCCTGATCACAAAAAAACTGACAATTAATCAGACCCACAGTACCTTGGAAACACAGTTCCAACTATACCTCCTTTATAGGGCGGGGCAGCAACTGCAACAGAATGGCTGCTGCAGGCTCCGAGGGCTTCATATATAGAAAAGGGTCTTCCATGAGAGACAGTTAATACCTTCTTCCCACCGTCCCAGCCGAGACACTGGGCAATAGGGATAGGCAGGAAAAACCTCTCCTCCCTTGCCCCTCCACACCCAGGAATGATCTCCATGTGGTTGGTTTTGTGGGAGGAAGGCTCCCCCCACCCTTTTCTCTCAGCACCTTAGGGTTTGTCTGTCACCTGGCAGTCTGATCAAACATTCCTCCTACTCCCTCAACCCCTTACCCCTGCTGAGATGGGGATAGGGAGCATTTTGATGCTACATTCTGTCAATGAAGATCCAGTAAGGATTTTCTAGTTTCCAAGAAATAGATTTCTTGAATTTTTGAATAGAAGCTTGAATTTCATGTAGGCTTGACTTCTGAGTTCAAATAATTTAATCTTTAATTATATGCAGTAGCCTGTATAGCTATATCTGTGTATGGAAAATTACATTACATGACAGATTATTGACCTAATTTTCAAGTTTTATTATTCAGCATTCATAATAGTGAATATTTAATTCACCCATAAATGATTAAAGAAAATAACATAATGAAAAACATTCCCCTTTAGAAAGCCAAATTTATCTGTTTTGTATAGAAAATGTAGGGCTTTAAGTTTTCCATTGTAATGAGCATTCTTGTAAATTTTGATGACTAGGATGATCTTGCAATTCAGTATCCCAAGTGTTCCATTTAGAATTCTGAATCAGTTAATGTTTCTAATGGCTTGATTTAAAGCACTTGTCAGTGATCATCTTGTTTTGGCAAACAAGACATGTAGTAAGCTATCTCATGTCTTGGATATGTTACATAAAAATCAACATATACCATTTAAGGTAACACATTTAGATACTTCAGTGACTAATTACTTCATAGATCGCAATACATGATTAAATTATGCAATTGACCTCATTTGTGGTTCAAGATATTGTGTCAGTCCTGAACAATTGTTCGCTTGGCCAAGAGAGCTACAAGTTTACTTGTAACAGATTCATCCAAATGTATCACTTTAAGTTTTGTTGGTTTTTTTCCCCACTTCTGAGCCATCCAGTCTCCAATAAAATTTAAATTGGATACTGATGACAATTTTGAATCTAAATCTCATAGTGAAACACTGAAAAAATATTTTGCAAAAATGGACACTGGGATTAGCAGGTTAATTCTTAGTTAGAACCATTGTTTGTACACCCACATCCACCCACCATTATTTTTATATTAAGTCCCCAGGCAAGGCATTTTGTCATGATGTTGCTTACTTTAGTTGGAAGAAAACATTTTGGTAATGGAATTGGGTAAAACAGACTTCCTGTTTCACTGATACAATCTTTTTAAAATGTACAAAAAATTTATTCAGTTGGCACATGTGGTACCTTTTATAGAACATGAGCCCTTTTTTCCAGAACATTTGAGGAAGGGATTTACTGATGGTTCATTATTGGATTAAGAGGGATGGTGTATTAAAGTTCAATGAAAACATTTTAAAGAAACATCTCTCTATCAAAAGCAATCATGATGTGAGAAGTAAAACGAGAGATGGAAGAAAAGGGTAGTGATAAATTATTAAATATGGGACAAACAGTACGCATCCTGAGACACCGGATAAATAATTATGATGGTGGTTCTTTAAGTCATTGCACATGTCTATTCCACTTCAGGTGCACGAGAGTCAGAGATTTTTCCCTCAGCATTACCCATTGGGGCAGTATATGTACCCTCTGCTGCCTTGTGCTGCTGCATGATGGTATGAAGGGCAAAGCCACCTCACCTACCCCGCAGTTTCCTCTTACTGCCCATGATTGGTAGTCAGAGCAAATTTTCTCCCCTTACAGGGAATTTATCCTATCTTTCTGTGAATAGTTGTTTCTTGTTAGATGTTAATTGTTTAGTATGTGTTTTATTTGTTGGGGGTTTTTTTTGTTATTTTATTGGAGCATTGGTTCCTTCTTGTTGTGGGGTGTTGACACTCAGAACCTGAATATGCCTCGGTCTTGAGGGTTTAAGCCTTGTGATGGCTGCAAAAGACCTATGGCAGTAAGTCAACCTCATTCCACCTGCCTAAGCTGCTTCAGTGGGAGGTCATATTTTAGGGACTTTAAGCTGACAAATGTATAGATACTTTAAGCCCAAACAAAGAGAGAGAGGCAAGAGTGTGCCACATCCTTATGGAGGTTTCCATGCATCTGCCTTCTGAGCCTTCCTGTTCAAGGAGCGCACTAGTGCTTCAGCATCGAGAAGTGCCCCTCCAGTCACTGCCCGGGAGCATCAGCACTGATCCTCTGAGGCCAAGGAAGAAACACAAGAGATTGGAACAGTCCAAGGAGCTAAGACTTAGCTCCACTAGATGATTGAGTTTCCTGGTACCATACACTAGTAAGCACTCAGGAGGTCAGAGAAGGGGGTCTGCAGGCAAGATACAGTATCCAGTACCAATCTCCTCACGCAGTGGATCATCAACTCTGGCACCAGTACCCGGGCCGAGTGTTTGTGTCAGTTGCAGACAGGATGAAAGGCCTTCCAGTCTTGATGCACAGAACTTTGTTCTGGATTTCATCCTGCTTATATCTGTGCTATGGCATTGTCAATGTCCCCCCTCCAAGCAGCGTGATAGCATATGCTACAAGTTCTCAATCAGCTTCCACAGCTCTTTTGATTCACATACCTATAACAGATATTTGTAGAGCTGCAACTTGGTCATTGGTACATACCTTTACAACTCACTATGCTATAGCTCAATATGCCAAAGATAATGCAAGTTCAGATGAGCAGTCCTTCACTCATTTTTCAGGTAGCATCCAAAATCCACCTCCGGATTGAACTGCTTGTGAGTTACCTGAAGTGGAATGGTTGTGCTCAAAGAAGAAAAAAAATATTAACCTGTTCTGTAACTCTTGTTGTTCTAGATGTGTTGCACATGTTTATTCCACAAGCCACCCCCTAGCCCTTTATATTGGAGTCTGTCTGGTTAGAAGTAACTGAGGAGGGCCTGGGAAGTCTCTACCCTTTTTACCATAGTGCAGCAGCATGAGCCAGCAAAGGGCACATTCACTGCCCCAACAGCTATTGCTAAGGGAAAAATCTCCAACTCTGGTGCACTGGGCATGCACACACCAGAAGTGGAGTGGACATGTGCAACACATCTCACAGAACAATAGTTACATAACAAATTAGTAATAGGGTTTTGGTTTTTCAAAGTGGAGAGACCATATTCTTCATAGCTTAGGATCAATTAGACCAAATGAGAACAGGAATATACTTTTCCTAACTAAAGACTTTCACTAAGGACTTATACACAGCGTTTATTTGGCATGAAGCCCTTACAACTTAAACTTCGTAAATTCTTTCATCTCCTTTATGGACCTCAATAGATAACCAGTTCAATTCAGAAGCCTTTCAGCTGTGGGGAGGAGCTTTTTGTTATAACAGTATAGGACCTCTAAGAAGATCAAAAATTGTAACACTCAGGACAGCCAGGTCTCTGTATCACATTCTAAACATACATCTATATTGTCATCTTAGACACTTTCTCAAAGAGGTAAACAGTTCCACGTCACTCAAGGAACCAGAATGTAATCATTTAGTATGTTATGTGTTTCTTACAGTATCTATTAAATGAAAGATGAATTATTTATCTGTATCAATTGCTATATGAAAAGCATGAAGGCCTGTTGTGGAAAGCAAAGACTAAATGTCTAATGGATGTGAATGTTAGAATACTCTGGTGATGGGTAGAGGGTTAATTGAGAACAAACTAGAGACAAATCTTGTAGTCTTATTCGAGACTTATTCAGGCAAAAGTCAAAGTGACTTCAGTTAACATCAACTGGAGTTGGTGGGAGTTTTGCCTGAATCAGTCTTGAGAAAAGACCGAAGGATTTGGAACTAACACATTGTCTATTAATATGAAATGCAGAATAGCTTGTAGTCATCTTTATTTGTAGAATTTTTATGACACTAGCAAGTTATATAGAATTAATTACCAGTACCCTAAGTTTAGAAAATCAAAACTAGTATATTATTTCACAGTTTAATTTCAGAGTTCACTCTATAATGTTCAGCCTCTCTTTTAAGCCCTCCCTAGACATATCAGCATCTATCTTTGTCTTTCTTTATTTGAGTGTAACCAAGATGTCCATTCTTCTATGTAAGCAGTCTGATATGTGATTGGTTTCAGAGTAGCAGCCGTGTTAGTCTGTGTCCGTAAAAAGAAAAGGAGTACTTGTGTCACCTTAGAGACTAACAAATCTATTAGAGCATAAGCTTTCGTGAGCTACAGCTCACTTCATTGGATATGTGATTGTGTCTCTCCATCTAATCGTTCCCTTTCTCATGTAATATCCTTTTGCTCGGAGTCATCTTCAATTTTCTGTTGAGTTTTATACCTAATTATACTGCACTCTGCAAGTCCGCCTACAATCTCCTCTCCATTATAGTTCACATTTGCCATAGATTTGACACTTAGCGCATGGCTACACTTGCAGATGTAGAGCACTGGGAGTTAAACCAGCCCTCGGAGACCACAGCAGGGAAAGCGCTGCCGTGTGTTCACAGTCAGCTGCAAGCGCACTGGCATGGCCACATTTGCGGTACTTGCAGCGGCATTGGGAGCGGTGCATTATGGGTAGCTATCCCACAGAGCACCTCTTCCCATTCTGGCGCTGTGGCTTGTGGGAAGGGGGAAGAGGGGAGCGGGGCATTCTGTGTCCTGTCCCAATGCCCAGTAATGCATAGCTTCGCATCCCAGCAATCCCTGTGCTTCCATCCACATTTGGTGCCATCTTTCAAAGTTTTTTGTATTGCGCGCTCTGTCTTCCCTTTCGGTCTGTGGGAATGGATCCTGAACTTGTGAGGAATATGCTGATGGGTCTCGCCAGCACATCACGAATTGCAGTCGAGTTACTCCTTAAGCTACAGAGTGACAGTGAGGAGTCCGATGATGATGTGTTATATGCGTTATGCGAGTCGACAAGGTGGCTTGTGGCATTCACGGACTTGCTCACCACAGTGGAATGCCGCTTTTGGGCTCAGGAAACCAGCACTGAATGGTGGGATCACATCGTCATGCAAGTGTGGGATGACGAGCAGTGCCTGCAGAACTTTTGGATGAGGAAAGCCACTTTCATGGGACTGGATGCTGAGCTCACCCGCACTCTGTGGCGCAAGGACACGAGATTGAGAGCTGCCCTGCAGGTGGAGAATCAGGTGGCTATTGCAATTCGGAAGCTGGCAACTCCAGACAGCTACTGATTGGTCGCTAACCAGTTTGGAGTGGGAAAGTCGACCGTTGGAATCATGTTGATGGAAGTTTGCAGGGCCATTAATCGTATCCTGCTCAGAATAATCGTGACTCTGGGCAACGTGCGTGACATTGTGGCTGGCTTTGCACAAATGGGTTTCCCTAACTGCGGAGGGACAATAGATGGGACACACATTCCATTTCTGGCACCAGACCACATAGCCTCCGAGTACATAAATCGGAAGGGGTATTTCTCTATGGTTCTCCAGGCGCTTGTGGATCACCGTGGGTATTTCATGAACATTAACACAGGCTGGTCTAGAAAGGTGCATGATGCACACATTTTTCAGAACACAGGCCTGTTCAGGAAGCTGCAAGCTGGGACTTTCTTCCCAGACCAGAAGATTACCGCAGGGGAAGTCAAAAAACCCATTGTGATCCTTGGAGACCCCGCTTACCCTTTAATGCCATGGCTCATGAAACCCTACACAGGGAGCCTTGACAGCAGCAAAGAGCAGTTCAACAACAGGCTGAGTCGGTGCAGAATGACTGTGAAGTGCGCTTTAGGCCATTTAAAGGGCCGCTGGCTCTGTCTGTATGGGAAGCTGGACCTGGCCAATGACAACATCCCCACGGTTATAGCCACGTGCTGTACCCTCCATAACATTTGTGAAGGGAACAGTGGAAGCTTCACTCAGGCATGGACCACGGAGGTTCAACGCCTGGAGGCTGAATTTGAACAGCCAGAGACCAGGGCTATTAGAGGGGCACAGCGCAGGGCTGTAAGGATTAGGGATGCCTTGAGGCAGCAATTCAAGGCTGAAGCCACCAGTAATATCTGGTGCCCTGCACAGGAGTGCAGTGCAGAGGTTCCAATGCTAGTAGGCTTCTGTTTTTGCTACATGTGATGCACTGAATTGCAGTGCCTGTTGCTTTCCTAGGCTACGGTATGTTTTATTTAATGCAATAAAAAATGTTTTCAAAGCCAAAAAATTCATCTATTGAAAAGAAATACAACTGCTGGGGAAACAGAAAAGGCATGCAACATCTGTGCTGTGTGGGAGGAGGGAAGGGGGCAGGGTGGGGAACGGGACAATCATAGATTTGCGTATGTCCTATTATCATATTCAGTCTTCCCGTCTGGAGTGCCGTACAATGAGTGCTGCACTTCAGGCTGGCTAAAATGCATGGTGATGGGGGTTGAGTGCAGTGGGTAAGGGTCGTAGTTTGCAGGGCTGGGTGGTGATGCTACAGGTGCTGGAGGCAGCTGGTGGTGATAAGAAACCGGATGTTTGGGGAAGTGGGTTGGCGGGGACATGGGAGCACAAGGGAAAGAGTTTTGGCACAAGGGCTGCGGGGGCAGTGGGCGCGGATCTGCTCCGTCTGCAGTGCTATGAACTCCTGTATCGAGCCCAATTGGCGCTCAATAATGCTTAGCAACCGCTCCATGTTTTGGTGCTGGCGAGCCGTATTCTGCTGGCGGACCCTCCTTTCACTCTCCCGCCACTCTTGTACTTTTTGATTTTCATTAAGGGACTGCTGCATGACTTCATGCAGCATGTCCTCTTTGGTTCTTCGCGGACGCTTCTTGATTCTTTGCAGTTTTTTGGCCCTTGATAACAAGGACGGCTGGGATCTCAAGGTTGCATCTGTAAAGCCAAAATGCAACACTTAACAGAGGCAGCATTGTTCACACCAGACATAGCAATGATTTGTCCGTACTGAAAGACAGGTACAGTGTACACAATATCAGAAATTGCCCATCCCAAAGTGAGCGCACATAACCCACAGGAGCCCCAAAATGGTGAGTAAACACAGGGGCAAGCAGGACTGATTGTTTCAGGGCTGTACTGTCCTCTGGGGTTCTGTGCCTTGGGGAGAGCCAACAGCTGCAGGGGTCCCTTATACTGTCCCCACATTTTCCACAGGATGAGTTCGTCCTGGAAGATATCTCACTGCTGAGGGTGACCTGGGAAGCAAGGGAGGGGTCTTCTACTACAATGCGGCTTCTGCACTGGCCCTTATGCCGCTTGCCTGTGTGCAGCAATGGTCCCCCCGCCCCACACGGCACAGTGGCATGGACATGTTAGCCTTACAGGAACGAGGAGCACAGTAGCTCTGCCAAGGAACCTGCACAAGCAGATTGCCCAGCTTCTGCATGAGACCTTTGAAGAGATCACTGAGGCCGATTACCGCGATGTGAGAGAGCACATCAATGCTCTATTCCGTATCTAGGCATGCATGCAGCCTTAGCCCTTCTTTCTGCAACCTTCCTCGCCGCAAGAGCTCGCACCGAACAACTACCTTCCCAAAATAAAAGCCACTTACCGGGCACCTCCTCTGATGTTTGTTCTTCCCCAAGCACCATCCGCTGTGACTGGTTACCTTCCTCCTGGCTTGAAAACAGCTCCTGGCTGCATGCATCTAGGGATGCCGGGCTGTCCTTTGGCTCTGCCCCCCCCCCCAGCTCCCTTGCTCCCTCTTTGCTCCTCCTGCCTAGTTGAACTCTGTGCTGCTCTGGCCTCTGAAGTGTCCATGGTGGTCTTCGGAGTGGAGGTGGGGTTGCCCCCAAGTATCGCATCCAGCTCTTTGTAGAAATGGCAGCTCGTGGGGGCAGCACCGGTGGTTTGCCTCCCGCGCTTTGTGGTAGGCATTCCACAGCTCCTTTACTTTAACCCTGCACTGCACTGCGTCCTGGTTATGGCCACTTTCCATCACGTCCCTTGATATCTGCCCGAAAGTATCATAATTCCTACGGCTGGAGTGCAGATGGGACTGGACAGCTTCCTCCCCCCAAACACTGAGGAGGTCCAGCACCTCGTCATTGCTCCATACTAGGGATCGCCTGGTGCGTGGAGGCGTGGTCACCTGGAAAGATGCGCTGAGAGCACTCCACGCCTGGCTGAGCAAACAGGAAGGGTAATTTCAAAATTCTCAGAGAATGTAAAGGGTGGGTCTGACGGTTGGTCATCTGAGGGCAGGGCAGTAGAGTTCAAAGTGATGACCAGAGTGGCTAGAACAGGCATTGTGGGACACTTCTGGAGGTGGATCAGAGCGCACTAACAGACCAGGGTGTCCACACTGGCGCCGCAGCGCTCCAGCCGAGCTGCAGCAAGTTTTATGTTTCTCGTGGAGGTGGATTACCAGGAGCGCTCCAGTCGCAGAGTCTGGGCGTTCTACATGCCTTGCCAGTATGGACACCTCAGGAGTTAGGGTGCCCGGGGCTGATTTAATGCACTCTAACTTGCAAGTGTAGCCAAGGCTTAGGTAATTTATTTATTCTTGCATTTGCCAGTGTAGGCTTCGATTATTGCAACTCCCTCTTCTGTGACCTCCAAAATCACTTACATCCAAACTCTGTTATGCTCAGAGTACTGTGGCACACCTTCTCACTTTCATAAATTCACATCATCCCTATCATGAAAGATGTCTACTAAAAATTGTTTTGTCATCTTTGTGGCATCTTTGTTTACACCAAGATTTTATATCTTCCTTCTGCCAGTTCTGAACCCGTCTTGTTCCACAGAGATATTTTTTATGAATTACATGGTATTATAATATTACATTTTATGGCATTTGCACCAGTATTTTCCCATTCTCAGTTTCTGCAATTGTGGACACTTTTTTTGTGTCAACAAAATGAAAAACAGCAACAACAGGTGCTCAGATCACATAATGGGTGTGATATAAAAAATCTGAACTGACGACAGGAGAATTTATGTAGGCCTGAAAAGTTGACAAACTTTTAATTTGTGTTATAAATTCTTGGCTTAATACTCTATTAAAATATACAGTCATATCATTTAGGGCTTAAGTGTTTCCATTAAATAAGCACTGTATTAGCAAAATACTACAAAGGTTTCTACTAGCATTTCCATTATTGGATTTTGCTGTTCTTTCCCTGTCTAGTTTATTAAAACCCGATGCTGCTTATGTTAGAAAAACCTGTTATGTTTCAGCTGCATCTTAATATAGACTATCAGTCTGGTTTGGAAGGAGAGAGATCTTTTGTAGTTTTGGGCAGAGGCGATAAGATGACATAATATATCTGCTGAATGTTGCTCTTAATTTGATATCCTTTCAGAGGATATTCAGTCTTTACAGGAAAAAAAAATCTCTTGGGTATGTGTTTATCCTTAAGGCTGAGGTCAGTTCTAAGAGTACTAACCACAAGCTCAACAATATGAGAAATGTTTATCCACATCGTAATCCCAATATTTTGGAAAATCACAGTGGTTTTCTAAATGCCCTAATTAAAAATGTTTTGTGTATGTGTATAGGGTCTCAGGTAATAGCTTTCCATTTAGAGATTTTACCCATTTTAAACATGTTGAAATTGGCACAGAAAAAATGATTGCTATTTACCTATATTCTCAAATATACATATTATTATTATTATTGTTTATTTGTATTACTACGGTGCTTAGGAGTCCTACTCATGCAGTAGGACCCCACTGTGCTAGGCACTGTACAAACACAGAACAAAAAGACTGTCCATGCCCCAAAAACTTGCTGTCTAAATATGAGAAAAGAGACAACGGATGGGTACAGACAGAAAAGTACAAGGCAACAATGAGACAGCATCGGTCAGCATGCTGGGTTGTGGTGTCAGCACACTGAGGGCCCAACCAATGTCAAGTTCTTTATAAGCATCATGGAAAAAGAGGGTATAAAATAATGACAACAGATGCGGGAGTACAAGGAAACAATGAGACCGTCTTGGTCAGCATAAGTAGTGGTCTTAGCACAGCAGAAGCCTTACTGCTGTCAAGTTTTTTTTTAGACATCACAAAAAAAGAGAGTTTTAAGGAAGGTTTTGAAGGAAGATAATGTGAGGTAGTTTTGAAGACGTTCACGGAGAACTCTCCCAAGAGTGAGGGGTGGCATGGGAGAAAATAAAATATGATAGTTGAAGTTTTGTCAGTGTTTCCACTTTTTTTCCCCTTATTTCAAGGCTTATACCATGGCCATAAAAATTGACTTGGAAAAAGGACTCAACCTGCAAATTATTTCTACAGAAAGATGATGTGTTCTGAGGTTAGAGAATGAAACTAGGAATCCAATCTCATATGCTCAATAGTAGTAGTAGGTTTTTTTGTGGTAGTACCTCCAAGCCCCACTCAGACCCCAGTGTGTGGGAAAACAGATAGCAAAAAGACGGTCTGCCCCTTAATATTATTTACCAGCAGCATTTTGTGTTTGAATGTAGTATGCAGGATATGTCAGTTTAGTTTCCACTTAATTTGCAGGTGCTGTGCAGCTCACTTCTGCTTTTAAAATAATTCTTGGGTGACTAGGGTTATTATATTAGATCACAGTAAGAATATGGGTTTAAAGGGGGGCTTGGTCATGCCTAGGTAACATCATTACTGGAGAGCATCAGTTTTGCATTTTTGATTGCTATGTGTTATAAAGTGAAAGGAGTCAAGGCCCAGTAAAAATCTATTTTCACACCTCAGAAGGAGAGACAAAAGAGAGGATTTTATTAACTTCTGCCTGTAAAGGGACCGTTGGACAAGGATTACGGTAATAACTTTTCTCTGAAGTAGCATAATTTCCCAGAATGATAGAGTCATGAGACACACTGAGAAAAGCCTGCATTCTTCAGTTCCAGCCCTCTGAGACTTGAGGGAGGAGGTGCTTGGTTGAAAAATAAGTAATAGAATAGGAAGCAATGATAAGATTTTCAGTAATGGTTGGTTCTGTCATTAAGGACCCAGTCCACTGTTTGTTTAGGTAAATAGAAAGACTCACATTTAGTCCCACGGCATTGGATTACAGGAAAATAATTACTCTTTACATTGTTTTTATTCCAGGACAAAGCAGGGTTGTTAAATTACATGCGTATTTCTTCCCCACCCCCTAGAATTTTCACCAAATATGCAGTTTTCTGCAAACATGTATATGAATACTTTAAAGGCATACTTTATTATGTCCAGTAAATTGGGTATGGTATTCTTCATTTCCTGATCTAAACTGTTATGTAGTGTAGTGGCATGCTGTTAAAACCCCAGAGACAGCTGCATTTCAGTGGTGGCTGAAGCAATTAGGAGAATCACGGATGAGGGGTCCCAAGATGCATATTAAGGAAAGGCTGAGTCTTTTATGCATATTAAACTTTAAATGTATAAAGTTTGATATATAAGTTTAAGCACCTGAAGTTTTCAATGTGGGTAAGAGCATCTCCCCTTCCACTACACTGTACTGTACACTACCTCCTTATTTGACTTAGTTATAACGCCTTTCTCTTTCCACACTTCTCCTTTGGACCATAGATGCTGGAACTAGGGGTGCTGTGGGTGTTGCAGCACCTCCTGGATTGATGTGATTTCCATTACATACAGGTTTTATAGTCTGGTTCAATGGCTCTCAGCACCCCCACAATAAAAATTGTTCCCGAACCCCTGCTTTTGACTCACTAAAGACTGCAAGAGGGGAGCACCACTATGGTGGGCCTCATAAAGTCTGTTGGCACAGATTATCATGATTTAACATAGCACAGATTATCATGATTTAGCACTTCTTTTAAATTATGATCTCTTCGAGACCAGGACCATTATTATTATTAATCATGTTTATTACTGTAGTGCCTGAGGGCCAACTAGGAGTGAATCCCCATTGTGCTTAGCACTGTTCTAACATTTAGAGTAGTAGATGGTCCACGCCCTGAAGAGTTTACAATCTACATAAACAAGATAGACAGGCTGGTGGAAAGGGTACAACACACAAGCAGAGTCTGACACAGACGCTCCTAGGCAAAAGGTCTGCTGTACACCAAACACATGACTTACAGGAAATTTATTTATAAAGAGTAACATGTAAGGTATTTACAGAAAGCCAGCCAGCTCTGCAACAGACTGAACTCTGGGCGGGGAACCTACTTTGTTATACAGGAAAGGTAACTGTTAATAAGTGTAGGCCCAGGCTTGCATTTTACAGTTTTGTTTTGTTTTGTAACTATTTGTTCCCAGCATTCTTTCTTTTTTCTAGTTAGAATCTCAATTCTTACATAAGTAAACCTACTTTTGTTTTATTAATTATTATAAATGCTCACAAGTGCTGTGTGATTTTACAGGAGCACTGATTTAAGGTCAGACTAATAGACTGGGGCATACCACTCCTTTTGGGGCAGAGGATCTGGGATTTCTGTGAGTAGCCAGTGTCGGGCTGGATATGACAGGGGAGAGATTCAAAGAGACTTGGGGACTGGGGTGCACCTATTGTTCATCTGCAAGATGAAGACAGGTCTTCCATAGCTCAGAGGAGAGTGCTTGAGTGACTAAAAGACTGGTGGTGTTAGGGAGCTGACTCCCAGCCAGTCACAGGCAAGACTCCCTCACAGTGGAGGCAGTGTGACTCAGTCCTGGGTATACCAAGAACTATCATACAGAGTGAACAATATGATGGCAGCAAACATAATGTTAGTTCCGTGATTTTTTGGGGAGTTGGTCTACTTAGGAGGGGATAAGCTAAATGGAAAGAAAAGGTACGGGAAGGGGGTTGAGGGGAAGAGGCAGGGAAGAACAGGTGTGTAGTGAAGCAGAGGTGAAGAGACTGTGAGGGAGCAGATGGGAGAGGGTTAGGGTTGAAGCAAACAGCCAATCAGCACAGGGCAGAAAAAGTCCAGTCAAAACTAGAAAGTTGCCTGAATGTCCAGAGGGTCCCTACTTCTGCCTGTACCAACTAGCGTCTATGACTGACTCCTCTCTGCAGTTTCCACCCCAAGGTCACATTCTGGGTTCAGCAGGGTGCTGAGGGCAGGCTTGGCCCTGGCTGGGGCCCAATTTTACCCCCTCACTTCAGTGCATCTGTCCTTGCTTTGGTTGCGTCTGCTTCTACTGGCTGGAGTCTCTGGCTGGCTCCCTGCCTTCTCATGTTCAGAAAGCTTTTAGTGCTCCCTGAGAGCTACCAGAAATAATAATAATAATTAATAATAAATAATACAAAAGAACACCTTTACTGGGCTACCTCCTGTCTTAGGAGGCCATCCCAAGGAATACTCAAACTCATTACAATTCTGCACTTCTTTTATTTGAAGACTACATATTTGAAGCCACTAGTTTTTCTTCATTTCAGTAGTCTCTCCTGACAAATTGAGTACAAAGAGAACTCCACCATCAAAGATGGAGGATGTTAGCATAAGGGAAGAAAAAAACCACAAGTTATTCATATAAAGTCCTGTCACATTATCTAATATTTATTTTCATTCACTTATTTCCGCACTTTCTTCCAGATTATTACCTAATTTTTGCACTCCTCACTTTGGATGCTGAATGCAATATTAACCAGGCTTTACATTTCTTTTCTCAACAGTAGGACAAGCCTGAATCAATAACTGGACATAAAACACTCTGGAGTTTGCATGTTTCTAAATGGAGATTTGGATCTGAATTTCATTGCTGGCCTATTAAACAATCACTACTCAGAATCTAGGTTTAATATTCAGACCATGAATAGTTAAATTTTTCAGTATAACATCTCATTTCACTTATTTCAGTGGGCTTTCAAAAATAGGGAGAATTTTAGAGATAATTATCCCTAAAATATTTTGTGGTTTCACCCTATCAGTATTAAGATCAGAATTCACATTACTTAAGGAAAAGTGAAAGTATTTTTAATCCCTATCTGCAAGCAGTTGGGATTTTCCGAAAACTAATAGTGCATGCAGTCACCCAAATACTGTGGGTATCAGTGTTGGCTTTGTAAATCTTGACATTTGATACCAAATGGCTAAGATAAAAAAACTCTTTGAAAGTAACAGTGTCAAAATCTCAGGAACTCACCAAGAGGAGGGTTCAAATGATCCAAAACTTAAGGTCAGTGAAATAAGTGTTTGACTGGAGCACTTGAATCTTCTTGTCAGTTGGACACATGACCAGCTGTGCTATGGATTTAGATTTTTTTTTTAATTTTGCTTTATATTTACCTTTTGTAATGTAACCAAGCATATGAATTTACTGTAGGTAGAGGAAAAGCACCACTGTGTTACTTACCCACTTCTTTGAACCATCCTTCTTACCTTATATTTATCATCCATAATCTCTATTCTCTCCCTTGCCTGAACTCTTGTCCTGTGTCTTGGTTTGTGTTTGTCTTGTCTAACTTCATGTCAGTTCATTTCAGGTACTGAGGACCCTCATCTCTCATTGACTTCAGTGCATTTCAGGTGTTCAGCACATTGCAGGATCAGGCTCTTTGTGGAAAGAAAGGATCATATGATTAATTATTATTTATTATTCAATATGTTGTGTAGTTTCGTACTGCTAGATACCTCAAAAAATAAATATTAAGACAATCTCCCTGCTCAGAGAAGTACCTTGCTCTCTGATTTTAAAGTATTCTGTAAATTTATGGTGCTACATGTGATTTTTAATGTTATAATCCAAATTGGCCATAATTATTCAGTCATTGTGCTTGCTTTATCAGATTTCATGCCAGAAGATAATAATTGTTAATATATGACAACATATGTAAAAGCTGAATTGTAATAATTTCATTTCTCTTTCCGGGGGGTGGAGGGAGGGAAATGACATTTGGCATCAGCAGTTCTTTGACTGAAGTAAATACCATTTTGTGGAGCCCCAGTGCAGGCTTATATTTGGCAACACATTTTGGGAACGCCTTCCTTTCAGCTGGTGATGCTCTCAGTATCCAGCAGACGCAGCATTCTTTATTAGGCTTTATCAATCTCTACCCCATCAGGGAATGATGATTAAATCTAAATCAAGATTACCTGTCGTGCCAGCTGTAATATATTAATGGATTGCAACTGTTACTGAGAGGGTAACATTTTTAAGGGGAAATAGGAAACCAAAAATGAAATTTTAGGATCTGGTGATTACAGTCTTTAGTCACTTCATACCACTCCTATGGTAAGTTCCTCAGGGCAGGGGCTGTGTATTTTCCTATGTGCTTGTACAGCTCTAAGTAAAACAGCCCTCAGTCATGAGAGTGGGGGTGTTACTGGGAATTACTGCAATACAAAAATAATGTATAATAGAGTGTACATTTTTTTCAAGAATATGGGACGCACAAAAAATACATACTTAGATGCTGGGTTTCTTCTGCCAGAAAATGTATATGGTAAATAAATCTCTGCCTAGAAGGATTACATACCATTTCTGCAGAATTCTATTGCCCTCTACTGGTTCACTGTACACAGCTGTGATTTGGTAATGCTGACTAATATAAGATGACCTTTTATGGGTTTCATGGTGAAATAACAGTAGACAAACAACATGAGGGCTCAGTGTACCACTCACATTTAAAAGGGAATACGAATCTAAATACTCTTGAGTGTTTTATTTATTTTGTATTATGTTTTTTATTTTGTATCCAAGGGTAAATGCAAAAATAAATAGTTTTCCTAACAGCAGTGAGCCAACACAGCTAGTTCTCTTTTGTGCACTATATCCCTTTACATTTATGTGTATAAATGTCTGTGGCCCCAACCTTACAGATGGGAGGACCCCCATTGACTTCAACAAGCTTCCACAAGAGCACAGGGGTTTGCCTATATAGAGTCCACCATAGGATTGAAGACTATACCTATAAACACAAGTAAATATGTATGTTTGAGATACAGATATATACACACACAATATAATATGCATGTGTACCCATACACTAAAGCTCCTGCAATCTGATCTATATGGCAGGACCTCTATGCCTGAATGTAGTCCCACTGAACTTAATGGAAGTCTGTGGGTATGTCTACACTACGGAATAAGGTCGAATTTATAGAAGTCGGTTTTTTAGAAATCGGTTTTATATATTCGAGTGTGTGTGTCCCCACAGAAAATGCTCTAAGTGCATTAAGTGCATTAACTCGGCGAAGCGCTTCCACAGTACCGAGGCTAGAGTCGACTTCCGGAGCGTTGCACTGTGGGTAGCTATCCCACAGTTCCCGCAGTCTCCGCTGCCCATTGGAATTCTGGGTTGAGATCCCAATGCCTGATGGGGCTAAAACATTGTCGCGGGTGGTTCTGGGTACATATCGTCAGGCCCCCGTTCCCTCCCTCCCTCCGTGAAAGCAAGGGCAGACAATCATTTCGCACCTTTTTTCCTGAGTTACCTGTGCAGACGCCATACCACTGCAAGCATGGAGCCCGCTCAGATAACCGTCACCCTATGTCTCCTGGGTGCTGGCAGACGCGGTACGGCATTGCTACACAGTAGCAGCAACCCCTGGCCTTGTGGCAGCAGATGGTACAGTACGACTGGTAGCCGTCATCGTCATGTCCGAGGTGCTCCTGGCCACGTCGGCTGGGAGCGCCTGGGCAGACATGGATGCAGGGACTAAATTTGGAGTGACTTGACCAGGTCATTCTCTTTAGTCCTGCCTGCAGTCAGTCCTATTGAACCGTCTTATGGTGAGCGGGCAGGCGATACGGACTGCTAGCAGTCGTACTGTACCATCTTCTGCTGAGCAGCTATGAGATGTGGATGGCATGCAGTCCTTCTGCACCGTCTGCTCCCAGCCAAAGATGTAAAAGATAGATGGAGTGGATCAAAACAAGAAATAGACCAGATTTGTTTGTACTCATTTGCTTCCCCCCCTCCCCTGTCTAGGGGACTCATTCTTCTAGATCACACTGCAGTCACTCACAGAGAAGGTGCAGCGAGGTAAATCTAGCCATGTATCAATCAGAGGCCAGGCTAACCTTCTTGTTCCAATAAGGACAATAACTTAGGTGCACCATTTCTTATTGGAACCCTCCGTGAAGTCCTGCCTGAAATACTCCTAGATGTAAAGCCACCCCCTTTGTTGATTTTAGCTCCCTGAAGCCTACCCTGTAAGCGCCCCTCCCGGCGTCAGAGCAACGGCAAACAATCGGGCATCTGAGAGTGCTGTCCAGAGCAGTCACAATGGAGCACTCTGATGGGGCTAAAACATTGTCGCGGGTGGTTCTGGGTACGTATCGTCAGGCCCCCGTTCCCTCCCTCCCTCCGTGAAAGCAAGGGCAGACAATCATTTCGCACCTTTTTTCCTGAGTTACCTGTGCAGACGCCATACCACGGCAAGCATGGAGCCCGCTCAGGTAACCGTCACCCTATGTCTCCTGGGTGCTGGCAGACGCGGTACGGCTTTGCTGCACAGTAGCAGCAACCCATTGCCTTAGAATCATAGAATCATAGAATATAAGGGTTGGAAGGGACCCCAGAAGGTCATCTAGTCCAACCCCCTGCTCAAAGCAGGACCAATTCCCAGTTAAATCATCCCAGCCAGGGCTTTGTCAAGCCTGACCTTAAAAACCTCTAAGGAAGGAGATTCTACCACCTCCCTAGGTAACGCATTCCAGTGTTTCACCACCCTCATAGTGAAAAAGTTTTTCCTAATATCCAATCTAAACCTCCCCCACTGCAGCTTGAGACCATTACTCCTCGTTCTGTCATCTGATACCATTGAGAACAGTCTAGAGCCATCCTCTTTGGAACCCCCTTTCAGGTAGTTGAAAACAGCTATCAAATCCCCCCTCATTCTTCTCTTCTGCAGGCTAAACAATCCCAGCTCCCTCAGCCTCTCCTCATAACTCATGTGTTCCAGACCCCTAATCATTTTTGTTGCCCTTCGCTGGACTCTCTCCAATTTATCCACATCCTTCTTGAAGTGTGGGGCCCAAAACTGGACACAGTACTCCAGATGAGGCCTCACCAATGTTGAATAGAGGGGAACGATCACGTCCCTCGATCTGCTCGCTATGCCCCTACTTATACATCCCAAAATGCCATTGGCCTTCTTGGCAACAAGGGCACACTGCTGACTCATATCCAGCTTCTCGTCCACTGTCACCCCTAGGTCCTTTTCCGCAGAACTGCTGCCTAGCCATTCGGTCCCTAGTCTGTAGCTGTGCATTGGGTTCTTCCGTCCTAAGTGCAGGACCCTGCACTTATCCTTATTGAACCTCATCAGATTTCTTTTGGCCCAATCCTCCAATTTGTCTAGGTCCTTCTGTATCCTATCCCTCCCCTCCAGCGTATCTACCACTCCTCCCAGTTTAGTATCATCCGCAAATTTGCTGAGAGTGCAATCCACACCATCCTCCAGATCATTTATGAAGATATTGAACAAAACCGGCCCCAGGACCGACCCTTGGGGCACTCCACTTGATACCGGCTGCCAACTAGACATGGAGCCATTGATCACTACCCGTTGAGCCCGACAATCTAGCCAGCTTTCTACCCACCTTATAGTGCATTCATCCAGCCCATACTTCCTTAACTTGCTGACAAGAATACTGTGGGAGACCGTGTCAAAAGCTTTGCTAAAGTCAAGAAACAATACATCCTTCTGGCAGCAGACGGTGCAATACGATTGGTAGTCGTCCTCGTCGTGTCCGAGGTGCTCCTGGCCACGTCGGCTGGGAGCACCTGGGCAGACATGGGCGCAGGGACTAAATTTGGAGTGACTTGACCAGGTCATTCTCTTTAGTCCTGCAGTCAGTCCTATTGAACCGTCTTATGGTGAGCGGGCAGGCAATACGGACTGCTAGCATTCGTACTGTACCATCTTCTGCCAGGCAGGCAAGAGATGAGGATTGCTAGCAGTCGTATTGTACCATCTTCTGCCAGGCAAGCAAGAGATGGGGATGGCTAGCAGTCGTACTGTACCATCTTCTGCCGAGCAGCCATGAGATGTGGATGGCATGCAGTCCTTCTGCACCGTCTGCTGCCAGCCAAAGATGTAAAAGATAGATGGAGTGGGTCAAAACAAGAAATAGACCAGATTTGTTTTGTACTCATTTGCCTCCTCCCCTGTCTAGGGGACTCATTCCTCTAGGTCACACTGCAGTCACTCACAGAGAAGGTGCAGCGAGGTAAATCTAGGCATGTATCAGTCAGAGGCCAGGCTAACCTCCTTGTTCCAATAAGAACGATAACTTAGGTGCACCATTTCTTATTGGAACCCTCCGTGAAGTCCTGCCTGAAATACTCCTTGATGTACAGGCACCCCCTTTGTTGATTTTAGCTCCCTGAAGCCAACCCTGTAAGCCATGTCGTCAGTCGCCCCTCCCTCCGTCAGAGCAACGGCAGACAATCGTTCCGCGCCTTTTTTCTGTGCGGACGCCATACCAAGGCAAGCATGGAGGCCGCTCAGCTCACTTTGGCAATTAGGAACACAATAAACACCACACGCATTATCCAGCAGTATATGCAGCACCAGAACCTGGCAAAGCGATACCGGGCGAGGAGGCGACGTCAGCGCGGTCACGTGAGTGATCAGGACATGGACACAGATTTCTCTGAAAGCATGGGCCCTGCCAATGCATGCATCATGGTGCTAATGGGGCAGGTTCATGCTGTGGAACGCCGATTCTGGGCTCGGGAAACAAGCACAGACTGGTGGGACCGCATAGTGTTGCAGGTCTGGGACGATTCCCAGTGGCTGCGAAACTTTCGCATGTGTAAGGGCACTTTCATGGAACTTTGTGACTTGCTTTCCCCTGCCCTGAGGTGCAAGAATACCAAGATGAGAGCAGCCCTCACAGTTGAGAAGCGAGTGGCGATAGTCCTGTGGAAGCTTGCAACGCCAGACAGCTACCGGTCAGTTGGGAATCAATTTGGAGTGGGCAAATCTACTGTGGGGGCTGCTGTGATGCAAGTAGCCCACGCAATCAAAGATCTGCTGATATCAAGGGTAGTGACCCTGGGAAATGTGCAGGTCATAGTGGATGGCTTTGCTGCAATGGGATTCCCTAACTGTGGTGGGGCTATAGACGGAACCCATATCCCTATCTTGGCACCGGAGCACCAAGCCGCCGAGTACATAAACCGCAAGGGGTACTTTTCGATAGTGCTGCAAGCTCTGGTGGATCACAAGGGACGTTTCACCAACATCAACGTGGGATGGCCGGGAAAGGTGCATGATGCTCGCATCTTCAGGAACTCTGGTCTGTTTCAAAAGCTGCAGGAAGGGACTTTATTCCCAGACCAGAAAATAACTGTTGGGGATGTTGAAATGCCTATATGTATCCTTGGGGACCCAGCCTACCCCTTAATGCCATGGCTCATGAAGCCGTACACAGGCAGCCTGGACAGTAGTCAGGAGCTGTTCAACTACAGGCTGAGCAAGTGCAGAATGGTGGTAGAATGTGCATTTGGACGTTTAAAGGCGCGCTGGCGCAGTTTACTGACTCACTTAGACCTCACCGAAACCAATATTCCCACTGTTATTACTGCTTGCTGTGTGCTCCACAATATCTGTGAGAGTAAGGGGGAGACGTTTATGGCGGGGTGGGAGGTTGAGGCAAATCGCCTGGCTGCTGGTTACGCGCAGCCAGACACCAGGGCGGTTAGAAGAGCACAGGAGGGCGCGGTACGCATCAGAGAAGCTTTGAAAACCAGTTTTATGACTGGCCAGGCTACGGTGTGAAAGTTCTGTTTGTTTCTCCTTGATGAAACCCCCCGCCCCTTGGTTCACTCTACTTCCCTGTAAGCTAACCACCCGCCCCTCCTCCCTTCAATCACCGCTTGCAGAGGCAATAAAGTCATTGTTGCTTCACATTCATGCATTCTTTATTCATTCATCACACAAATAGGGGGATGACTACCAAGGTAGCCCAGGAGGGGTGGTGGAGGAGGGAAGGAAAATGCCACACAGCACTTTAAGCACAGCACTTTAAAAGTTTACAACTTTAAAATTTATTGAATGACAGCCTTCTTTTTTTTGGGCAATCCTCTGTGGTGGAGTGGCTGGTTGGCCGGAGGTCCCCCCACCGCGTTCTTGGGCGTCTGGGTGTGGAGGCTATGGAACTTGGGGAGGAGGGTGGTTGGTTACAGAGGGGCAGCAGTGGCAGTCTGTGCTCGAGCTGCCTTTGCTGCAGCTCAACCATACACTGGAGCATACTGGTTTGGTCCTGCAGCAGCCTCAGCATTGAATCCTGCCTCCTCTCATCACGCTGCCGCCACATTTGAGCTTCAGCCCTGTCTTCAGCCCGCCACTTACTCTCTTCAGCCTGCCACCTCTCCTCCCGGTCATTTTGTGCTTTCCTGCACTCTGACATTATTTGCCTCCACGCATTCGTCTGTGCTCTGTCAGTGTGGGAGGACAGCATGAGCTCGGAGAATATTTCATCGCAAGTGCGTTTTTTTTTCTTTCTAAGCTTCACTAGCCTCTGGGAAGGAGAAGATCCTGTGATCATTGAAACACATGCAGCTGGTGGAGAAAAAAAAAGGGACAGCGGTATTTAAAAAGACACATTTTATAAAACAGTGGCTACAGTCTTTCAGGGTAAACCTTGCTGTTAACATTACATACATAGCACATGTGCTTTCGTTACAAGGTCGCATTTTGCCTCCTCCCACCGCGTGACTACCCCCTCAACCTTCCCCCCTCCCTGTGGCTAACAACGGGGAACATTTCTGTTTAGCCACAGGCAAACAGCCCAGCAGGAATGGGCTCCTCTGAGTGTCCCCTGAAGAAAAGCACTCTATTTCAACCAGGTGACCATGAATTATATCTCACTCTCCTGAGGATAACACAGAGAGATAAAGAACGGATGTTGTTTGAATGCCAGCAAACATACACTGCAATGCTTTGTTCTACAATGATTCCCGAGTACGTGTTACTGGCCTGGAGTGGTAAAGTGTCCTACCATGAAGGACGCAATAAGGCTGCCCTCCCCAGAAACCTTTTGCAAAGGCTTTAGGACTACATCTAGGAGAACCGCAAATGCCAGGGCAAAGTAATCCTTTCACATGCTTGCTTTTAAACCATGTATAGTATTTTAAAAGGTACACTCACCAGAGGTCCCTTCTCCACCTGCTGGGTCCAGGAGGCAGCCTTGGGTGGGTTCGGGGGGTACTGGCTCCAGGTCTAGGGTGAGAAACAGTTCCTGGCTGTCGGGAAAACCGGTTTCTCCGCTTGCTTGCTGTGAGCTATCTACAACCTCCTCATCATCATCATCTTCTTCGTCCCCAAAACCTGCTTCCGTATTGCCTCCATCTCCATTGAAGGAGTCAAACAACACGGCTGGGGTAGTGGTGGCTGAACCCCCTAAAATGGCATGCAGCTCATCATAGAAGCGGCATGTTTGGGGCTCTGACCCAGAGCGGCTGTTCGCCTCTCTGGTTTTCTGGTAGGCTTGCCTCAGCTCCTTCAGTTTCATGCGGCACTGCTTCGGGTCCCTGTTATGGCCTCTGTCCTTCATGCCCTGGGAGATTTTGACAAAGGTTTTGGCATTTCGAAAACTGGAACGGAGTTCTGATAGCACAGATTCCTCTCCCCAAACAGCGATCAGATCCCGTACCTCCCGTTCAGTCCATGCTGGAGCTCTTTTGCGATTCTGGGACTCCATCATGGTCACCTGTGCTGATGAGCTCTGCATGGTCACCTGCAGCTTGCCACGCTGGCCAAACTGGAAATGAGATTCAAAAGTTCGCGGTTCTTTTCCTGTCTACCTGGCCAGTGCATCTGAGTTGAGAGTGCTGTCCAGAGCGGTCACAATGGAGCACTCTGGGATAGCTCCTGGAGACCAATACCATCGAATTGTGTCCACCAAAAACCCCAAAATCGAGCCGGCAACGTCGATTTAAGCGCTAATCCACTTGTCAGGGGTGGAGTAAGGAAATCGATTTTAAGAGCCCTTTAAGTCGAAATAAAGGGCTTCATTGTGTGGACGGGTGCAGGTTTACATCGATTTAACGCTGCTAAATTCGACCTAAAGTCCTAGCGTAGACCAGGGCTATGAGGGCACACTGCAGATCTTAGTGCAGGATCAGGGCCATATAATGAGTGTGTGTGTACGTGCACGTGGAAAGTATTGGATGTGGAAAGTGAGAATAAATCTTTTTTCTGTAATATCAGTATTTTTAAAGACTATTTTAAAATGTAAAGTTGGTTGTACTCATTTTGAGTAAGAGGATCCGTGAGAAGTAAATTCTAGGTATGCAAGGATATACATGAGAATGAATGAATTTACAGATAAGAGGTCCATAGTGATTTCAAAATCTACCTTTGTATTGATTATTACATAACATATAGATTTCTTAGTAATATTTGTCTGCTGAGAGAGCACAGCATACCTTGCAGGAGAAGTTAGCTCATGTTCAGAGTGTTCCTACGGCTCAAATGACATCAGACAAACAGCTTTATATCAAAGACTTCTTATTAGTTCAGAAGCTTTGGTGAAATCCTTGAGAATTGAATGAGAATTACATATTTCATGTTTATGTTCGAGTTAATTATGAGCACATACTTCAATGAGGTAAATTATGGCAGAACGTTACATGTTATTTTCTGAAGTGTTCCATTTCAAAATATCTATTCTGTGATTGTTCATAAATACATGGCATATGATCAGACATTTAAGTGCATCATTACTTGTTCTTGGAAGAAAACACAGTGTAGAAACAGAATTGTTCAGAGGACTTCAAAACTAGTCTTTCAAAAATTTGAATAGTAGTTTGCTACTCTTTGGTATGGAAGGCCCTTTCTGTCTGATATTGAAACACTACACTGGCTGTTCTGCATATTTTTATAGTTAAAAATATCAAATTGAGTATGATTGAAAGTAGTTTGCAACATGTTGTTGTCAAGGAAGTGTTGTCCTTGACTTTAGCAAAGCTTTTGACACAGTCTCCCACAGTATTCTTGCCAGCAAGTTAAAGAAGTATGGGCTGGATGAATGGACTATAAGGTGGATAAAAAGCTGGCTAGATCATCAGGCTCAACGGGTAGTGATCAATGGCTCCATGTCTAGTTGGCAGCCGGTATCAAGTGGAGTGCCCCAGAGGTTGGTCCTCGGGCCGGTTTTGTTCAATATCTTCATTAATGATCTGGAGGATGGTGTGGATTGCACCCTCAGCAAGTTTGCAGATGACACTAAACTGGGAGGAGTGGTAGATACGCTGGAGGGTAGGGATAGGATACAGAGGGACCTAGACAAACTGGAGGATTGGGCCAAAAGAAATCTGATGAGGTTCAACAAGGACAAGTGCAGAGTCCTGCACTTAGGATGGAAGAATCCCATGCACCGCTACAAACTAGGGACCGAATGGCTCGGCAGCAGTTCTGCAGAAAAGGACCTAGGAGTTACAGTGGACGAGAAGCTGGATAAGAGTCAACAGTGTGCCGTTGTTGCCAAGAAGGCCAATGGCATTTTGGGATGTATAAATAGGGGCATTGCCAGCAGATCGAGGGACGTGATCGTTCCCCTCTATTCGACATTGGTGAGGCCTCATCTGGAGTACTGTATCCAGTTTTGGGCCCCACACCACAAGAAGGATGTGGAAAAATTGGAAAGAGTCTAGCAGAGGGCAACAAAAATGATTAGGGGACTGGAACACATGACTTATGAGGAGAGGCTGAGGGAACTGGGGTTATTTAGTCTGTGGAAGAGAAGAATGAAGGGGGATTTGATAGCTGCTTTCAACTACCTGAAAGGGAGTTCGAAAGAGGATGGATCTAGATTATTCTCAGTAGTAGCAGATGACAGAACGAGGAGTAATGGTCTCAAGTTGCAGTGGGGGAGGTTTAGGTTGGATATTTGGAAAAACTTTTTCACTTGGAGGGTGGTGAAGCACTGGAATGGGTTACCTAGGGAGGTGGTGGAATCCCCTTCCTAAGAAGTTTTTAAGATGAGGCTTGACAAAGCCCTGGCTGGGATGATTTAGTTGGGGATTCGTCCTGCTTTGAGCAGGGGCTTGGACTAGATGACTTCCTGAGGTCCCTTCCAACGCTGATATGCTATGATTCTATATATTAGTTTATGTAAAATATATCTTTCAGGTGCAGAGTATCTTTTATGTGATGTTTAACAATTGTTAGTGTGGTACTTTGTACTAAACTAGATGTAAATAAGCATATCCTTCATCATCCAGACTTACTGCTGCTGTAGCTATAACAACTTCTTCGAGTGCTGGTTCCTATATATATTCCCCTATGGGTATGCACGCACTCCATGCACCAGACACCGGAGAATTATAGTAAGTATTGTGCTTTGGTCCACGCCTGTACCCCAGCTTTCCTCATGCGCCATGCCAAGGCTATAAGGGGCAGTGCAGACTGACATCTCTCCAGTTGTTTCTCATGGCTGGAGTTGGAATATCCAGTGTCTAGAACTGATCCTCTTCAGCGTTTTTTCCAGTGACTATTTTTCAGAGTTTTATAAAGTTAGTTGCTATTGTTAGTAGTTCATTAGTTTAGATAGTAGTTATTTCAAAACCTCACCTGGGGAATCCTCTGATCCCCTAGTGCAGGACTTAATTATGCCCAGGCTTCCAGACATTAAGAATTGCATCTCATGCCCTCACTCCTGATGTGTCAGGGACAACTGCCAGCTCTACCTCTGCTGCCTCAGACAAGCTCATATTTCTGCTAAGTGCAGTATCTGCCATTGCTTTCCTAACCAAATGTGACAGGCATGAGAATTCCAGCTTCAGAAACACCTAATGGAACACTCCATGAGGCCCCAATCAAATCCAAGCCAGGGAGACCCCCCTGCATATCAGCCGAAACATCGATGAGTACAAATTCTAGCTCAGTGTCTGACTCAGGAAAGGGAAGGACTAAAGTGAAGGACCCTTTGTCTGGGCATTCTCACTAGTATAAGGGGTACTCTCATAACCGTAAAAATAGATCGCCTCCTAGTTCTAAGAGAAAGGATCTCTCTCCACTCCATACAAGTTGGGCAAGTCCTTGCACCCAGGACACAAAGATTTAGGTTCTCCTAAATTTCATGGCAGTGATCAGAAGGCGCATATGAGCAAGGCGCCTTCAATACTGTTCCATGCGCCACCATTGACACTGAATATGGTACCAACTAAAACTAAGCACCAGGACCTGATGGACCAGCCGTGATCACATGGTCAGAGGCTCCTTCACAGGCAGTATCTTCACAGCCCCAAAAGGAACCACCAATTACTAAGAGTACCTTTACAACAACTCTGCTGGCACAAGGTAACAACCTGCAACCTTCCAAGGCTCCAGTATACTACACCACTCCAGGGGATATCTTCATCCTCCTGGAGCCGCAGTCTCCCCTGTTGTTAGGACCAACCCTCAACAGGGAGATCCTAAGACCAGGGAAAAGCCCATCTCCCAATCCATCCATTAGCTGCAGCTTCCCAACACCAGTACTGACAGCACCACCAATGGAACCAGATCGGACCTTCTCATCATTGGGAGAGTCAGACATACTGGTGGAACATCGTTCCCTCCACCAAGGGAGTTCAGCCCAGAAAGGGGATTGAGAATCTTCTACTACCCGTCTCATCCATCCAGGTTGTGACCCATCCTCAGAAACAATGTCTTGGGAATCACAACTTACATTTGAACCCTCAAATTGGCCTTACTGGGGACTATGGGACCTGTATGACTGGCATTCAGAATCCATGCTATCCAATAGGGAGTCTTTCCACCTCTCCCCTCCAAGAGGCCAATCAGAACCTCCTGAGCTTACGGAAGAGGAAAAAGGTGAACCGGATCCTTGGTACCACCAATACCAGCAAATATTTCTCCCTTCTCCCCCAATGGGGCATTTGTTCCTGCCTCACCATTTCTTTCAGTTGGCCACAGACAGTTTCAAGAGCTGCTTCAGAGAGTAGCAGAAGAGCTCCAAATCCCTTTAGATGAGGTCCAGGACTCTCAACGCAAGCTTGTGTACATTCTGCCACCTACGGGATCTAGCCGACTTGCACTCCCAGTCAATGAGGCCATACTGGAACCTGCAAGAACTGTGTGGAATGCACCAGCAACCTGTGCTTCTACCCCTAAGAAGACAGAAAAGCAGTATTTTGCCCCAGCTAAGCAAGCAGAGTTCTTGTTCTCCAATCCTGTCCCACACTCCCTAGTCATCCATTAGCCATGGAAAAGTTGAGATAACAATATGCAAGAGCTGCCCTTGCAGATAAGGATGCCAAGAGTTTAGACCTTATGGTGAGAAAGGTATTTATTTCCACCAGCCTCTAATTTAGAATTTCCAACTAACAGGCCCTCGTGGCAAACGGACAATTACCTGTAAATGGGCACTCACCTCTTGAGTGCCTCTGAGCAGCTGGGTGCTGTATCACAGTCCTTTTCGTGGCCCCGCTCTCACCCTGGGGGCTGCCAGCTAAACCACAAAGTCCAAATGAATCCCTTCTGTGGTATTAGTCCGTTTGCCTTGGTAGGGTCTTAAACCTCAGTTCTAGGCCTTTTAAATTCAGCCTTTTGTTTGGGCTCCCATATAAGCCCTCTCCCCTTCTTGGGGTTTGTGCCACTTTACCCATGGCTGATAGGGGAACCGAGACCCACCCACTACTTTGGGTTCCAAGCCATGGATCCTATACACAGCAGTCCACATACCGCTTACTTGAATCCTTTGCTGATATTTCTCTGGTCTTCTTCATACCGGGCCCTTTTAACTCCAGCCCTCTCTCAGGGCCAGTGTCTTCTGGTTATTCTCTCTCTACAATCCCAGCTATGTAAGTTCAGCCAGCTATAGATCTGTCTAATAGTTGGCTCTTTGGCCCAAGAGGAGAACCCTTCTTCACTCCTCTGGTCCCAGCCAGAAACTCACCTGCTAAGGCCAGGCAGCTCCTTTTTTTGTGGTCCAGCAGGACCCTGATTGGCTGTTCCTAGCTCTTCTGGCCCTTGGAGGACCAGGTCTCTTGTGGTTTTCAAAATGGCTGCTCAGAAGAGTCCTCTCTAAGCAAACCTGGAGGACCCATCTTCAGTGCTGTTTTCCTCTCAACCCATTGGTTCTTGGGACACAGTGAGTAGAACCACAGGGCCCTCAGGATGGAGCCTCAAAGGCCAAATGTACTCCACCAAATTACTCCAGGAGAATAGGCTTCAATTTCAAACCCATGATTTTTATTTGGAAATCTGATATTTTGCTAATATGTTGGTTATTTGAAATTACATGATTGCATTTCTTACTCTGAAATACAAAAACTACAGAATAAACTTTACATAGATGAAGGAATATCCTAACACTTCTTCGATGATCCATTATTCATACTGAATGGCTTTAGAATATCAGTAATAAAAAGTGAAAGATTACATACTGTTTGGCAGCTAAGCTATATTTTGTATTAAAAAATTATTCTTTAAAGATACCATCATCACGGGATTTTCACTCGTGAGTCTTGCCTCCAGTGCAACCCAAGCAGGCCCTATCTTGTACTGGCAGATCGAGACTCTAGAATGAGAATCATCCTTTGAGATGATATCTTCAAAGCAAAATTACATGTAGGTAATTTTTCTTTTTCCCGTGTTATGATAGATCTGAAGGGATACATTGCAATGGATCTTATGTGACTACAGCTTTTAAAGTAAACAAAACTCCAAATAGATAGATAGATAAAGTGTACTGAGCCTGCATATTCCACTGTTGTAAAAATATATCAATATACACATTGATGATTATTTTAACTGATATTCTTATTTCTGTGCTTTCAGAAACTGGCACCTGGAGTTAGTCAGTTTGCTTACACCTGTGTACAAGACCACTCTATATGGGCTAACCAACAGTTTTGGGAAACCACATTTTATAGTGATGTGCAAAATCAAGTTCGTTCCTTGTATCTCACAGCTAGGGAAGACAATCATACAATACGTTTGAAACAAAAGGTAAGAGAATATATAAAATAAACGAAGTGCAAAAAATCTATGTTACTGCAGTGTAGTGGCTGACATTTTACATGCAACAAAAGTCATGAAGATGTAAGTTTATGGCTCTCACCAGTTCTACAAATGTAGTGTTTTCTTGTTACTATTTCCACATTAAATAGATATATGTTATTAACTTTGTTCTGTAATCTGCATCTGAAATTTATCTAAGTTATGGGGGCAAAGTTGTGAAATATAACTTGTGGACATACTTTACAGTATATTGCCCTTGATTTATGTGCAGATTAATGACAAATAATAAAACTTTAATTTTTTTTTTTTACCTACTGATACCCAAAGGTCTCCATCACAGGGAGTTATTCCTGGGTATGAAGGAAAGTTCTGAATTTCATTGCTGTCTCAACTTTAACATTCCACTAAAATATATTTTCCTTTAATTTCCTAAGCAAAAAAAAATCCTTTTAGTGACTTTATAGTATGCAAACTTTATATTGCATTTCAGAGACATTTTGCTAAGCAGGAAAACAGCTTTTAGCCTTGTTGATTAATCAGCACTCAGCTCCCTTAACTTTAGATCATTTATATCTCCCAAACAACATAATTTACTGTCGCAGCTGGGGGAAAGTGTTTCTGTAATGGAGGAATGGATGAATGATGTGCGCATTCAGAAAATACTAAAATAAGAATGTTCCACCAAGCTGTGTATCATCATGCCAGGTGTGATCTACTGGACCATCCCTATCCTCTTCTGTTATGTGAGCTCCCCAGAACCATCATCCCTAATCATGTGATTTGAGAGATAAGTACTACCAAGGATGTATGATGAGAAGAGAGAGAGTTGCAGAGTATAGATCCACATAACCATATGGGCTTGGGAAGAGTGAGATGCAGAGAATGCACCCTCAGTCATGTGGTTTGTCAGGGGGATGGGAAAAGTTGCTGAATGAGGAAGTCCCCTGTCCACTTGTGGTGTGTGGAAAGCTGCGGAGGGAAGGAAATTACTGTAGGGGAGGAAACACAGGCAGACACCCATATTCACATTCCCAAATAATGTATAATTGTACTGAAAATTACTTGTAAAAATGTTTCCACATTGAATAGATCCCTGCTATTTTAATTCTTTATCACCAGCTAAATGAGGATACATGATATCAGCTACCAGATGTCTTTATTTGAATTTCCTCGGGCTATCATATAATTAGCCGACATGCCATCTACCATGTTTACAGAAAGCAAATGCTTGAATTGGAATCCAGCATGTGAAAACATGAACATTTAAGCTGTGCTATAAATTATGTATATCCACACAAGCCTCATCTGAACACCATAGGACTTTGGACAAAATCATCTGTGTCAGGCAATTAGGGTATGTCTACACTACGAAATTAGGTCAATTTTATAGAAGTCGATTTTTAGAAATCGATTTTATACAGTCGATTGCGTATGTCCACACTAAGTGCATTAAGTCAGCGGAGTGCATCCTCACTACCGTGGCTAGCATCGACTTAGCTATCCCACAGGTCCCGCAGTCTCTGCCGGCCATTGGAATTCTGGGTTAAGCTCCCAATGCCTGGTGGGGCAAAAACATTGTCGCGGGTGGTTTTTCGTACATGTCGTCAGTTGCCCCTCCCTCTGTGAAAGCAACAGCAATCGTTTCGCGCCTTTTTTCTGCGCAGACGCCATACCACGGCAAGCGTGCAGCCCGCTCAGCTCAGCTGACCGATACCGCCGCTGTTGTGTCGTGGGTGCTGCTGGCAGCAGACGGTGCAGTAGGACTGCTAACCGTCGTCATACACCGCTTCCGCTGCAACTCTGCTCTGCTGCTATTGTCTCAATAGCGAATTTCTCCATGTTGTCTGTCATGGGCTCCCGGGTACGTGAAGGTCATAGTGGATGGCTTTGCTGCAGTGGGATTCCCTAACTGTGGTGGGCCGATAGACGGAAACATATCCCTATCTTGGGACAGGACCACCTTGGCAGCCAGTACATAAACCACAAGGGGTACTTTTCAGTGGTGCTGCAAGCACTGGTGGATCACAAGGGACGTTTCACCAACATCAATGTGGGATGGCCGGGAAAGGTACATGATGCTCACATCTTCAGGAACTCTGGTCTGTTTGAACAGCTGTAGGAAGGGACTTATTTCCCAGACCAGAAAATAACCGTTGGGGATGTTGAAATGCCTATAGTTATCCTTGGGGACCTAGCCTACCCCTTAATTCCATGGTTCATGAAGCCATACACAGGCAGCCTGGACAGTAGTAAGGAGCAGTTCAACTATAGGCTGAGGAAGTGCAGAATGGTGGTAGAATGTGCATTTGCACATTTAAAAGCGCTCTGGCGCAGTTTACTGACTCAGTTAGGCCTCAGCAAAACCAATATTCCCATTATTATTGCTGTTTGCTGTGTGCTCCACAATATCTGTGAGGGTAAGAGGGAGACATTTATGGCAGGGTGGGAGGTTGAGGCAAATCGCCTGGCCACTAATTACACGCAGCCAGACACCAGGACAATTAGAAGAGTACAGCAGGGCGTGCTGCGCATCAGAGAAGCTTTGAAAACCAGGTTCATGACTGGCCAGGCTACAGTGTGACAGTTCTGTTTGTTTCTCCTTGATGAAAACCCATCACCTTGGTTCACTCTATTTCCCTATAAGCCAACCGCTCTCCCCAATTCTATCACCGCTTGCAGAGGCAATAAAATCATTGTTGTTTCAAAATCATGCATTCTTTATTAATTCATCACACAAATAGGGGAATAACTGCCAAGGTAGCCCAGGAGGGGTGTGGGAGGAGGGAAGGGCAAGGCCATGGCCACACTACACTTCAAAACCTATTGAATTCCAGCCTTCTGTTGCTTGGGCAGTCCTCTGGGGTGGAGTGGTTAGGTGCCCGGAGGCACCCCCCCTCGTTCTTGGGCATCTGGGTGAGGAGGCTATGGAACTTGGGGAGGAGGGTGGGTGATTACACAGGGGCTGCAGCGGTTGTCTGCCTTTCCTGCCTTTCCTGCAGCTCCACCAGACGCTGGAGCATATCAGTGTGATCCCCCAGAAGCCTCAGCATTGCATCCTGCCTCCTCTCATCGCACTGCTGCCACCTCTCATCTTGCTTCCGGAGATGATAGGGGGAGCATTGAAACATTTGCAGCTGTGGGAGGGAAAAAAAGGGAGAGTAGTATTTAAAAAGCCACATTTTAGAGAACGATGGGTAGACTCTTTCACGGTGAACCAAGCTGTTAACATTACATAGCACATGTGCTTTCAGTACAAGGTCGCATTTTGCCTCTTATATTGAGGGCCTGCCGGTTTGGTGTAAGAGATCACACACGCAGGGCCGGGCAACAGAATTCGGCTTGCAGGCAGCCATGGTAAGCCAAAGTCTTTCGGCTTCTTCAACCTTCATAACGTGGGAATGGTTTCAAACAAGAGCGCCCTCCTTTCCAATACCAAGCACCCGTTGGGTTGGCCATTTAAAAGGAAGGGCTGCGGTTTTCGGGGTAATGTGCAGCACAAACCCAACTAAACCCCCCACCTACCCAATTCTCTGGGATGATCACTCTCTTGAGGATAACACAGAGAGATAAAGAACGGATGTTGCTTGAATGCCAGCAAACACCAGGACCATATGCTGCCATGCTTTGTTATGCAATGATTCCAGACTACGTGCTACTGGGCTGGTGTGGTAAAGTGTCCTACCACGGAGGACACAATAAGGCTGCCCTCCCAGAAACCTTTTACAAAGGCTTTTGGAGGACCTCCAGGAGAGCTTCATGGAGATGTCCCTGGAGGATTTCTGCTCCATCCCCAAACACGTTAACTGACTTTTCAGCAGTAGGTGTACTGGCCACAAATGCATCCCAAGTCTTCAGGGCAAATTAATCATTAAACATGCTTGCTTTTAAACCATATATTATATTTACAAACGTACACTCACTAGAGGTGCCTTCTCCAGCTTCATGGTCCGGGAGCCCGCCTTGGGAGGGTTGGGAGGGTATTGGCTCCAGGGTGATAAACAGTTCTTGGTGGTCTGGGAGACGGTTTCTCCTCTTGACTGCTGTGCCCTATCCTCCTCATCATCATCATCATCTTCCTCATCCCCAAAATCCTCATCCATGTTGCATGAGACTCCCCCCTTGCAGGTGTCCACGGACAGGGGTGGGATAGTGGTAGGGCCTCCTCCTAGAATTGCATGCAGCTCATCATAGAAGTGGCATATCTGGGGCTCTGACCCGGAATGGCCATTTGCCTCTCTGGTTTTTTGGTAGGCTTGCCTGAGCTCCTTAATTTTCATGCGGCACTGCTGTGGGTTCCTGTTGTAGCCTCTGTCCATCATGCCCTTGGAGATTTTTGCAAATATTTTGGCATTTCATCTTTTGGAACAGGGCTCTGATAGCACGGATTCATCTCCCATACAGCAATCAGATCCAGTTCCTCCCGTTCGGTCCATGCTGGAGCTCTTTTGCGATTCTGGGACTCCATGGTCACCTGTGGTGATGAGCTCTGCATGGTCACCTGTGCTGATGAGCTCGCCACGCTGACCAAACAGGAAATGAAATTCAAAAGATCCCGGGGCTTTTCTTGTCTACCTGGCTAGTGCATCTGAGTTGAAAGTGCTGTCCACAGCGGTCACAGTGGAGCACTCTGGGATAACTCCTGGAGGCCAAGACCGTCGAATTGCATCCACACTACCCCAAATTCGACCCGGCGATGTCGATTTCAGCGCTAATCCCCTCATCGGGGAGGAGTACAGAAATCGATTTTAGAGCCCTTTAAGTCAACAAAAATGGCTTCGTCATGTGGACGGGTGCAGGGTTAAATTGATCTAACGCTGCTAAATTTGACTTAAACTCGTAGTGTAGACCAGGGCTTAGCTGCATCTTATTTCTCCATCCAAATAAAGCTTGATCTCTGCCTGAGTTTGACTCTGCAAGCTGAAAAGAACAGCTATATAATAGAATGTGAAACCCAACTCAGCAAAAAATGAATACACAAAGATGGTATGGGCGAGAAAACACTAGAACTGAATCAAACTATTAAATTGAACTTGGCTATACTATGCTATTTGCATTATTTCAGTACAATACCTTCATCCTTTTAAGGATGCAATCCTTAAATCCTATTACAAGTAGATATAATTGTTAGATTATTTTTTTTTACATTTTACATAATGAAATGAAATTCCAACACTTTGGAATTAATGTGAATATCTCTTTTATTAATGTTAATAATATAACTCTATCATCTATTGTTTTTATGTGGCAATATTTATTCTAGGAGAAAAATTCTGTAGGTCTGGACCAGGAGAAAACAGCCATGGACCTGGCTGCTGAGCAGTTGCGTTTATGGCCAACACTCAATAAAGAAACTCAGCAGGAGCTAATACAGAATGAGGAAAGTACAGTTTTCAGTCAGGCAATTCATTTTGCTAACCTCATGGTCTACCTGCTAGTGCCACTGGACACAAGTAAAAACAAACTATTGAGAACATCAGCTACAGGAGACTGGGAGAGTGGAAGCAACAGCATTGTCACAAATAGGTACGTAAATAAAGACATGGTTTGGTAGTAAACAATTGTGGGATGTAACTCGATCCTTTTCATAAAAATACTGTATTAATTATAAAAATTAAACACAGGAGCACTTTACAATAATGAAAGTTCATGTCCTATGTTAACGTTTGTAACAATGTAAAAGTAAGGAACTTTGGAATTGTAATTCCTGCTGATATTCTTTCTAACCTTCTGTTCAGTTTGCAGTGCTCTGTATTCTTAATACCAGTAATATCAACATAATGTTTTAATATCATCCAAAAAGTGCCATTTTCTCCTTTGACACAATCCTTACTTCTCTAAGCAGTTTCAGAGTATTGAGGTATTAAAAACATTATGCCAGCAAAGCAATATTTCCTTTGGTAGTAATTAAGGCTGTAAGGCAATTCAGTAGTGGATGATGTGACCATTCTGTGCATTTTGTACGTTAGCCTAAGGTCTTAATCCTGCAAACTGCTCTAAATACACAAAGTCCTGGTGAAGTGAGTGAAGTTCTGTGCAAGCACAGGGATCCACCTGTGTAGAGCACCTTGCTGGTCTAAATTTGTAAAACATTTTATGACCTTTCCAGTAACAGGTGTTATGTAAACTATTGTTCATGGAGCATATAAAACTCTGCAAGAAATAAAGGGAATGTGATATAACAAGGCTCACCCCGCTCTCAAGTACCTAAAACATTGTTTTCAAATAATCTCAAAGGCATCAGAGAAATTCTACTGTGTGCACCTCTTCTTTTAACTGATTCAAGAGCAATATATTAAGGAGTCCAGAAGCTTAGCATGGTCATTCTCATGTAACATGATACTTTTTCATTTGTATTGAGGAATAAGGAAGAAAACTCCTTCCCTGTGCCTTTAGTACCAACATAAACAAAATCATATCGTCTAGAATTAGCAATTAGCTCCTTAGTTATAATAGATTTGGGGGTCAGGAGTAGCCATTAGTGACAGGGAACACTGAAAATACATTAAATACCTAGGTATTTATTTAGATAAAGTGCTCTCACCCTTACTCTCTTTTCTTCCTTTCTTTGAATTGATCAAAATTTGACCAAAAGAGTAATAATTATTAAATTGCCTTTTTGCTAGCAAATATTGGAAATGATTCCATGTACATTTAAATGAACTTTAAGAAGTAGGGCATTGGCAAAATTCATATTGTCTTCAACAGGACTAGGAGAAGACCAGTAACATTTTCTATAATAGTGAAATAGAAGTGTAGGTTGATATTTTGCTGGCTGTGGAAATCATGTAACTTGCAATCATTTAAGAAATTCACAATCAGTTTTACATTCATCATCCAGTCTGGAAATATTTGTTGGTGTCTCTGTTGTTTATTCTGTAAAATGCCCAAACCAACAAAACCATGTTCTCTTCTCAAGTATCATTATAAATATGACAACACTTTCAAATGTTTTTGTTTAATAACTAGAGATCGTGAGAGACTAGGAGTGTCACAGATTAGAGCTCTTGAATGATCCAAAGGCTGAAACATAAGTAGTTATTGCACGATGTCTTTCCATTATCATCCTCTCATACTTCAGTGAGATTATTTAAATCTATATGCAGTACTTGTCCTTTGGGCATTGTTTAAATGATTGCTAATTGTGTGGTAAGTATGTGGTAGTTTGATACTAAAGGATATAAAGCTCCGTGTTGCTGCTGAAGAGAATGTACAGTTTTACTTTAAAATTTGTATAGTTGCTTACAGTCTACATAGAAATTTTAAGTTCAGTTTTCATTCTTATTTTTTCACTTACCCTACCTTCCTTTTCTTCTTAACTCCTTAGAACAGCTACGAAATACAAATTATTTGAATTATTATTTTGCATGCCATTTCTTGGAGAAAGGCAACCGTCTCACATATAAGGGATCCTTTGCTACCACTTAAAATGACATGCATTTCATAGGACAGTCAGACTGTTGATAAATTAGGACACTTAGTATTATCATTTTAGACAAAGGAGTTCTTTTTATGTTGAAAACCAGCTTCCATTATCTTCACTTGCAGTTTTGAATACTCAGCCCTTCTACAAATTAAGCCGCTACTCTCTCAAGTTGTGAGGAACACAGTTAGTGACCACCAGTGAAACGTTTGGTGTAAGTGACTTGCCTAGCATCTCACACAAACTGTATAGCAATGTCAGAGGTGGAATCCAATTCTCCAGGGTAGTAGTCAACTGTCTGTATCAGGAGACCATTCTTTCTCTTCCTGCAATCCCTTGCCTTAGTCAGTACACACTTTCCAACTTCCACAACAACTAAGTCTGGGGTCCTACAAACAGCCTCACTCACTACACAACCCTGATTAATTACCTGAGCACCATCTATTCTGTGACTGAATGAGGCAGGAGTCCTATGGAAAAAACAATATATGATTAAAGAATGTAATTCATATGCACAAGGGAAGTGAATTAAGTTTCCACCTTCATTCTGGCACTTCATAATTTCTGAATATTTGACTTTGCAACCTAATTGTTCTTTGAATGTAGGATTTTTTTAAATGTAATTTATTGTTGTTCTTTGAGTAGTGTCTGTATGGGCGCTCCACTCTAGGTGCATATGCGCCTCAGATTGGAGATTTTAGGTAGCAGTGCCATTCAGCCTATACATGCACCCATGCAGCCGCACGCTCTGCACCATATCTATATAGAGCTGTGTAGGTGAACCGCCATCAGTTCCTTCTCAGCCACCTCAGCAATGTCCAAGTTGAACTTACCTCAACTGTATTTTTTCTTTTATCTACTAATTAGTTAATGTTAGTCCTTAGTGTTAGCTTTGTATTAGTTAGTTGTAATTATTTTTTTTTAATTAAAAATTATACAGCGAGAGAGAGAGTTAGTTAGTTAGTTAGTTACAGTGTAAGGAAATTGTCCTTTCACCTTTTTTTGCCTCTCAGGGGAACTGGGAGGGCATGCCCTCCCAGTTCCCCTGTTTGGAAATGCTGACTTTCATGTAGGAAAGCCATCCTGGTGAGTGACAGGCACTCCTGGCATGTCCATAGCCTTGGGGAGTCACACGTTCCCCAAAAGTGTAATTCCTGCTTGGCATTATAATTAAGAGCAAGAAAGAACTGGGAACCTAAGTTATGTCTCTTCATGATGGAGAGTTCTCTCTGACCAGCTTCTGACCCCACCCTGTACAATGATCTCCAAGCAAGTCAGCTGCCTCAGCCTCCTCAATGTAGCACTCCCCTTGAGCATTGAAAATTCATCTCTGGGATCCTCTGAAAAGGACTGTAGGAAGCAGTCTTCAAGCCCTCTAGGTAGAAAATCTACCTCAAAGAGATGGTCTCTGGTTCAGACAACCGTTTTGACATCTGCTGGTCTCCAGCTTGGTACCCACATGGCTGCAGGTTCTTCAGGTACCATGAGCACCAGCAAGGCCAAGGTCTTGGGGTTCTAGCTCCAGAAGATCAGTACTGTCTGTTGTTTGGAACAGCAGAGAGAAGATCATCAGCTCTTCTGGTACTGACAGAGTCTACCAAGCCCTCAGTACCTAGCACTTTGGCACTGCAGAAGACCAGACAACACCTACTGGTCAATCATCGTAGTGCATAAGACCTTCAGTACCATCTACTCTCTCTGCCACAGTTACTTCTGCCAGGCTGCCTTTTTGGCACCAACCAATGTTTCAGTACTGCAAGAGTTTTGATTCCCGGGGGACCTGGCAGTAACACAAACATCTGAATCTCCTTGTTTGGCACCAGCCCATCTCGGTATTGAGGACCTCTTGATCTCTGGAAATTTGCCTGGTACCAGTGGAGTCTACACCTATCTCTAAGGCTGTCCCTCCCTGACGAAGTGACATTGAGGAAGATGATGGGGACTTAGAATCATAGAATATCAGGGTTGGAAGGGACCCCAGAAGGTCATCTAGTCCAACCCCCTGCTTGAAGCAGGACCAATTCCCAGTTAAATCATCCCAGCCAGGGCTTTGTCAAGCCTGACCTTAAAAACCTCTAAGGAAGGAGATTCTACCACCTCCCTAGGTAACGCATTCCAGTGTTTCACCACCCTCATAGTGAAAAAGTTTTTCCTAATATCCAATCTAAACCTCCCCCACTGCAGCTTGAGACCATTACTCCTCATTCTGTCATCTGATACCATTGAGAACAGTCTAGAGCCATCCTCTTTGGAACCCCCTTTCAGGTAGTTGAAAGCAGCTATCAAATCCCCCCTCATTCTTCTCTTCTGCAGGCTAAACAATCCCAGCTCCCTCAGCCTCTCCTCATAAGTCATGTGTTCCAGAACCCTAATCATTTTTGTTGCCCTTCGCTGGACTCTCTCCAATCTATCCACATCCTTCCTGTAGTGTGGGGCCCAAAACTGGACACAGTACTCCAGATGAGGCCTCACCAATGTCGAATAGAGGGGAACGATCACGTCCCTCGATCTGCTCGCTATGCCCCTACTTATACATCCCAAAATGCCATTGGCCTTGTTGGCAACAAGGGCACACTGCTGACTCATATCCAGCTTCTCGTCCACTGTCACCCCTAGGTCCTTTTCCGCAGAACTGCTGCCTAGCCATTCGGTCCCTAGTCTGTAGCTGTGCATTGGGTTCTTCCGTCCTAAGTGCAGGACCCTGCACTTATCCTTATTGAACCTCATCAGATTTCTTTTGGCCCAATCCTCCAATTTGTCTAGGTCCTTCTGTATCCTATCCCTCCCCTCCAGCGTATCTACCACTCCTCCCAGTTTAGTATCATCCGCAAATTTGCTGAGAGTGCAATCCACACCATCCTCCAGATCATTTATGAAGATATTGAACAAAACCGGCCCCAGGACCGACCCTTGGGGCACTCCACTTGATACCGGCTGCCAACTAGACATGGAGCCATTGATCACTACCCGTTGAGCCCGACAATCTAGCCAGCTTTCTACCCACCTTATAGTGCATTCATCCAGCCCATACTTCCTTAACTTGCTGACAAGAATACTGTGGGAGACCGTGTCAAAAGCTTTGCTAAACTCAAGAAACAATACATCCACTGCTTTCCCTTCATCCACAGAACCAGTAATCTCATCATAAAAGGCGATTAGATTAGTCAGGCATGACCTTCCCTTGGTGAATCCATGCTGGCTGTTCCTGATCACTTTCCTCTCATGCAAGTGCTTCAGGATTGATTCTTTGAGGACCTGCTCCATGATTTTTCCAGGGACTGAGGTGAGGCTGACTGGCCTGTAGTTCCCAGGATCCTCCTCCTTCCCTTTTTAAAGATTGGCACTACATTAGCCTTTTTCCACTCATCCGGGACTTCCCCGGTTCGCCACGAGTTTTCAAAGATAATGGCCAATGGCTTTGCAATCACAGCCACCAATTCCTTCAGCACTCTCGGATGCAGCTCGTCCGGCCCCATGGACTTGTGCACGTCCAGCTTTTCTAAATAGTCCCTAACCACCTCTATCTCCACAGAGGGCTGGCCATCTCTTCCCCATTTTGTGATGCCCAGCGCAGCAGTCTGGGAGCTGACCTTGTTCGTGAAGACAGAGGCAAAAAAAGCATTGAGTACATTAGCTTTTTCCACATCCTCTGTCACTAGGTTGCCTCCCTCATTCAGTAAGGGGCCCACACTTTCCTTGGCTTTCTTCTTGTTGCCAACATACCTGAAGAAACCTTTCTTGTTACTCTTGACATCTCTTGCTAGCTGCAGCTCCAGGTGCGATTTGGCCCTCCTGATATCATTCCTACATGCCCGAGCAATATTTTTATACTCTTCTCTGGTCATATGTCCAACCTTCCACTTCTTGTAAGCTTCTTTTTTATGTTTAAGATCCACTAGGATTTCACCATTAAGCCAAGCTGGTCGCCTGCCATATTTACTATTCTTTTGACTCATCGGGATGGTTTGTCCCTGTAACCTCAACAGGGATTCCTTGAAATACAGCCAGCTCTCCTGGACTCCTTTCCCCTTCAAGTTAGTCCCCCAGGGGATCCTGGCCATCCGTTCCCTGAGGGAGTCGAAGTCTGCTTTCCTGAAGTCCAGGATCCGTATCCTGCTGCTTACCTTTCTTCCCTGCGTCAGGATCCTGAACTCAACCAACTCATGGTCACTGCCTCCCAGATTCCCATCCACTTTTGCTTCCCCCACTAATTCTACCTGGTTTGTGAGCAGCAGGTCAAGAAAAGCGCCCCCCCTAGTTGGTTCCTCTAGCACTTGCGCCAGGAAATTGTCCCCTACGCTTTCCAAAAACTTCCTGGATTGTCTATGCACCGCTGTATTGCTCTCCCAGCAGATATCAGGAAAATTAAAGTCACCCATGAGAATCAGGGCATGCGATCTAGTAGCTTCCGTGAGCTGCCGGAAGAAAGCCTCATCTACCTCATCCCCCTGGTCCGGTGGTCTATAGCAGACTCCCACCACTACAGCACTCTTGTTGCACACACTTCTAAACTTAATCCAGAGACACTCAGGTTTTTCTGCAGTTTCGTACCGGAGCTCTGAGCAGTCATACTGCTCCCTTACATACAGTGCTACTCCCCCACCTTTTCTGCCCTGCCTGTCCTTCCTGAACAGTTTATACCCATCCATGACAGTACTCCAGTCATGTGAGTTATCCCACCAAGTCTCTGTTATTCCGATCCCGTCATAGTTCCTTGACATCACCAGGACCTCCAGTTCTCCCTGCTTGTTTCCAAGGCTTTGTGCATTTGTATATAAGCACTTGAGATAACCTGTTGATCGCCCCTCATTCCCAGTATGAGGCAGGAGCCCTCCCCTCACAGACATTCCTGCCTGTGCTTCCTCCCGGTATCCCGCTTTCCCACTTACCTCAGGGCTTTGGTCTCCTTCCCCTGGTGAACCTAGTTTAAAGCCCTCCTCACTAGGTTAGCCAGCCTGCTGGCAAAGATGCTCTTCCCTCTCTTCGTAAGATGGAGCCCGTCTCTGCCCAGCACTCCTCCTTCATGGAACACCATCCCATGGTCAAAGAATCCAAAGCCTTCTCTCCGACACCACCTGCGTAGCCATTCGTTGACTTCCACGATTCGACGGTCCCTACCTAGGCCTTTTCCTTCCATGGGGAGGATGGACGAGAACACCACTTGCGCCTCCAACTCCTTTATCCTTCTTCCCAGGGCCACGTAGTCTGCAGTGATCCGCTCAAGGTCATTCTTGGCAGTATCATTGGTGCCCACGTGGAGAAGCAGGAAGGGGTAGCGATCCGAGGGCTTGATGAGTCTCGGCAGTCTCTCCGTCACATCGCGAATCTTAGCCTCTGGCAAGCAACAGACTTCTCATCAGTCTCCCAGATTTCTGCCCATGGCTCTCCTTTCCATTATCAGGGGACCTTCTTTCCTGAGGGAATCGGAACATCTTCTTGAGAGACATCCTCATACTCCATCCCACTGATATGGACACCCGTGGGTGCCTCCCACCCATGCCATATGCACTATCTCATTGGCTGTACTGGGACCCTTGCGCAGATTAACTACAACAATTCTCCAGGGCCCCTAGTATTTCTCACTGGGAGAAGGGCAGATAATCCCCACCAGCCTCTGTCTCTAGGGTGCCTGATCCACAGGAAGAGACCTTTGAGGAGCAGGAAGTGAGTGGACAAGGAGGTCACTCCAACAACTAATATCTCTTCCTTATCCCCAGATAACATCATTATGCCTCCTGCCTCCTCCAGCATCCCTCGCTGATTATTTCAAACAGTTCTAGGACCTCATTAAAAGTATAGCAGACTCCTTGCAAATTCTACTTGAGGAGGTTAAGGAGTTACAATGTAAACTGCTTGACATGCTGCCTACATCATCATCTGCCCACATTGTGCTGCCTATTAATGAGGCTCTGATAGACCCTTCAGAAATAATTTGGCATACCCCAGCCACAATACAGCTTACCTGGGAATGAGTGACAGGGGATGGATCACTTGATGATTACCTGTTCTGTTCATTCCCTCTGGGGCACCTGGCACTGGCCACTGTCGGAAGACAGGATACTGGGCTAGATGGACCTTTGGTCTGACCCAGTAGGGCCATTCTTATGTTAGCTGTAAGAGGGTGGACAAAAATATGTTCTCTCTAAGGATTCTGAATTTTTATTTTCACATCCCTCCCACAACACCTTTGTGGTTAACACTGTAAACAAATGTGGAAGACAGCACCACCCTACATCAACACCATATGACAAGGACCAAAATCATCTTGACTTATTTGGCCAAAAATCATGTTCGTGGGGTACTCTACAATTTAAGATCACCGCCTACCCAGCCCTCATGGTGAAATACTAATTATTTGAAGTTTAATTCCTTTATTGAGCATCTTCCATCAGAGCAGCCGGAACAATTTTAGGCAATCATTGCAGAGGGTCAGCTGCTGGCCAGGACATCACTGCAGGCCTCTCTGGGTGCCACTGATACAGCTGCTTATTCTATTTCCACAGTGGTAGTAATGAGGAGGGCCTCCTGGCTGCAGCTCTCGGGGCTTCCAGGGAAATCCCAAAATACAATTGAGGATCTTCCCTTCGATGGATTGAAGCTGTTTGCGAAAAAGACAGACAAGTCCCTGCATACCTTGAAAAACTCAGGATCAACTTTTGTTCTCTGCAAATGTACACCTTTTCACAAAAAAGAAAGTTTAGAAAGTCCCAGACAGCACAGAGGTCTTGTCCCACTCTGTTTCTTGCCTCACAGGTACCTTACAGACTCCAGCGTAAGAGACAATAGTTCCAAAAGAAGAGACCACCTATTTCTCAGGCATTGACCTGACAACCCACAATTTTGACACACTAATTTTGACAGGGTGGTCGAGGTGTTCAGTTACCATCCCAATTCATACCTACTTCAACAATCCGCATGTCTCCCTCACTTTGGTGACCACCTCTCTCACTTCTGCTGAGCTTGGGAACATATCCCTATGGACATGGGGGTTTTGGAGATCATTTCAACAGAACACTCCATCCATTTTACTTCCCTGCTTCCCCATCCCTCTTCAGGGACCCCTCTCACAAGCACCTCCTATGACAAGAAATAGACTCCCTCCTGAATTTGGGTGCTATAGAACCAGTATCTATGTAATACAGAGCGACGGGGTTTTATTCCAGGTACTTCCTGGTTCCAAAAAAGAATTGTGGCTGGAAACCCTTTGTGGATCTAAGATTACTCAACAGATTTGCAGATTCAGAATTCAAGGTGGTAATTCTTGCAGCAATAATTCCATCATTGGACAAAGGGGATTGGTTCTCAGCCCTTGACCTACATACTTTCATGTAGCGATTCACCCCTTCCACAGACGCTTCCTACGCTTTGCTCTCGGTCAAGAGTATTTTTAATACAGGGCTTTCCCATTCGGTCTCTCCTCTGCGCCCAAAGTGTTCTTAAAATTTCTCTCAGTGATGGCTCCTCATGTTCACAGACAAGGAATTCTGATTTTCCCATACCTTGCTCAAGGGACTCTCCTACAGTGAAGTCTCACTGGCCACTCAGAGGGCCCTAGATCTATTTCTCAGACTCCGACTATAATTAAACATCCAAAAGTCCACCTTAATCCCAGTGCAAAGTTTGAAGTTCATAGACGCTTACCTCAGTGTGGTAGTGACCAAAGCATATCTCCCTTCACGCAGGTTCAAAGCCCTAGCCAATTTAGTCACTACAGTCCAGATCAGCCCCCAAACATCAGCTAGAGATTGTCTCCATGGGACACGTGGCAGCTGATGCCTTTGTGATAAGGCACATGAGCTGCCTTCAGGGGTGGCTCAGAACTGTTTATTCACCAATCAGAGTTTGAATGAATTACTCTTGATGTCCTTGGCCATGAAAAAAATTCTTTAACTGGTGGAAGAACCCTCACAATTTTGTGCATGGGTCCCCTTTTCTCAATCATCTCCAACGTCAATAATAACAAAGGACACATCTCTTTTGGGATGGGAAGCCCATCTAAACACTCACTGCTCAAGGCAGGAGGTAACCTCTTGAGTCCATGCTACACATCAACTTACTGGAACTCAGAACAGTCAGAAATGCCTGTCTCCATTTTCTTCCACTGATCAGGACAAATACGTGAAGATCATGACAGACAACATGTCATGCATGTTTTATATCAACCATCAATGGAGAGCGAGATCATCTTCCCTCTGCTCTGGAGCAGTGAGGCTTTGGAATTAGTGCATTCGAAATCAGATCAGCATCTCAGCAGCTTACTTCCCTGGCATGCAAAACATTACAGCAGATACCCTCAGTAAACACTTCTCACAGGATCACAAATGGGAGATAGAGCGCATTACACTCCACTGCATATTTTGATTTTGGGACATCACGCAGAAGACCTGTTCACCACAGCCAAGAACAAGAAACACTCAAGAAACAGACTGTCCCTATGGGTGCTCCACTACCTCCTCTTATCTCCTCTGCTTCAGAGTTCTTTGTGATGGAACTTGGCAAGAGAAAAGGAACTGAGGGTAGTTCACCTGCACAGCTCTGTATGGCTATGGTGCAGAGCATGGGACCGTATGGGATGCGTGTGTGGGCTAAACAGGCATTGCTACCTAAAATCTCTGATCTGAGGCTCATGAGATGCATACACACCTAGAGTGGAGCACACGCGGAGACGCACATCTTGAAGAACCACAGTTACTGCACAGGATGAGTAACCTTCTCTTTGTTGAGCATGGGTTACAGATTGTGTGAATGATGCTAAGTATAATGAAGAGGAGACGTGGGACCAGACTTCAAGGATTTTCCCTTCTAAGGAACTGTTCCTGTCTATACTAGACTTTTTAGGAAAGTTTTCTACTTCTTTATTTATTACCAGTGCGGCTCCAGCAGTGGGAGTGCTGTTGTAGACATGGCACCAGCATACACCGGTGTTTATATTGTTAGTATCTGAAACTGTGCTTGAAGTGTAGAGGCAAAGTGGACTATATATTTAGCTACACTGAATACATCAGACTTATTAGACAATAATTATACGGTAGTTATTCTCTGTGTATTATGATTAGGTAACTGGATATTTTACACTAGCGTTTTTTTTTTTTCCTTTTCTTCTGTAGTATTGCCGGCAGTGTTGCAGAGAGCTATGACACTGAAAGTGGGTTTGAAGACTCTGAGAACAATGATATTGCCAATGCAGTTGTGCGCTTCATCACCAGGTTTATAGACAAAGTTTGTACAGAGAGTGGAGTTACACAGGATCACATCAAGAGCCTTCATTGCATGATACCAGGTAAGAACTGGTTTAAAAAAAAATGTAAATTCACAAAATTGTCACTTCTTTCTCTGGGGAACTGATATTTTCCAGTAGAAGTGTATTTTTGGTTTGTTGTTTTCAGTATAGTTTAAGGGTTTGTTTCCGAGACTGTAATTGATGAATTCCAAATAGCCATTGATGACATCTACTCTATTTTTCCTTGACAGTTTAACTCCAGGATGTCAAAACAGTGGAGTTATATTTAGTTTGTTTTATTCTTTCTTATATTGTGTGAGGTTTAATTTATGGTGTCACTGATTCCCAGGGATTGTAGCAATGCACATTGAGACTCTGGAGGCCGTCCATCGAGAGAGTAGAAGACTACCACCAATACAGAAGGTAAGTATTATAAAAGGTGTTTGTATTGGTTACACGTATTGGAATCGTACACAGTTTGAAGTGGCTTCAGCCTTCCTTTTTCTAATATTATGAAGAGACATCTGATCACTGAACAGTATAACCAAGAAATTTTCCACCAGTGATAAATAAATTGTTTGCCTTTGGTCTCATGAAATATGAACTTATGAAATATGAAAGTAGCAGAGCCAAACTTTTGAACATAAAGAAGTGTTTGCATGCCAACTACTTATTAAGACCCATTTCACTGAGTTGAGTCCAAACTTAGCCTCTCGCAGAGTCAATCTCATAACAATTTTGTATTTAAATTTTTTCATGTCAAATACCAATTTGGTAGATTCCAAATTTGGTAGTGTTATACTGTACATTATACTTAAAATTCTTATATTTGGGCTCAGCCGAAGATTCTGCGACCAGCTTTGCTGCCAGGAGAAGAGTTTGTGTGTGAAGGTCTCCGTGTGCTGCTGGATCCTGATGGGAGAGAGGAAGCAACAGGAGGATTGCTCGGAGGTCCCCACATTCTCCCAGCAGAAGGAGCCTTGTTCCTTACCACATACAGAATTATATTTAAAGGCACTCCTCATGATCAACTAGGTATGGTCTTTCTTACTAAAATCAAAATAATGTATGGTCTGGCAGATATATGAGGCTTTGATCTGGCCCTGCAGTTTATTTAAGCAAGACCATCAAAACACATCTATCCAACAAAAAACTGTTAAGAATTCAATTAAGTATTAATTTACTTCATGTTAATCATCTGTACAGAAATAGACCCTGCACCTAGATTCTTGACTTTATCACTAGATATAATGATATTTATTTTTGATATTACCGTTTAATTTATCTGCAATTCAAATATTCACCTGAGTTTTTAGGTACTGAATTTTAGCATTGTTCCCATGTCACAGTAGGCCTTTGGGTCCTATTTACGTAAAATAAAAATATACTTTGAGCTTTCTGTTCATGCTCAACATAAGAACAGCCATTCTGCGTCAGACCAAAAGTCCATCCTGCCCAGTATCCTGTCTTCCGACAGTGGCCTATGCCAGATGCCCCAGAGGGAATGAACAGAACAGGTAATCATCAACAGAACAGAACAGGTAATCATCACCATCCTCTGTCACCCGTTTTCAGCTTCTGGCGAACAGAGGCTAGGGACACCATCCCTGCCCATCCTGGCTAATAGCCATCGATGGACCTATCCTCCATGAATGTATCTAATTCTTTTTGGAACCCTGTTATAGTCTTGGCCTTCACAACATCCTCTGGTAAGGAGTTCCACAGGTTGACTGTGCATTGTGTGAAAAAATACTTCCTTTTTTTTTTTAAACCTGCTGCCTATTAATTTCATATGGTGGCCCCCAGTTCTTGTGTTAAGAGAAGGAGTAAATAACACTTCCTTATTTACTTTTTCCACACCAGTCATGATTTTATAAACCTCTATCATATCCCCCCTTAGTCGTCTCGTTATCAAGCTGAAAAGTCCCAGTCTTACTAATCTCTCCTCATACGGCAGCCGCTCCATACCCCTAATCATTTTTGTTGCCCTTTTCTGAATCTTTTCTAATTCCAATATATCTTTTTTGAGATGAAGTAACCACATTTGCATGCAGTTTTCAAGATGTGGGCGTACCATGGATTTATGTGGAGGCAATATGATATTTTCTGTCTTATCATCTATCCCTTTCTTAATGATGCCCAACATTCTGTTCGCTTTTTTGACTGCTGCTGCAGATTGAGTGGATGTTTTCAGAGAACTATCCACAATAACTCCAAGATCTCTTTCTTGAGTGACCGCATCATTTTATGTGTATCGTTGGGATTATGTTTTGCAGTGTGCATTACTTTGCATTTATCAACACTGAATTTCATCTGCCATTTTGTTGCCCAGTCACCCAGTTTTGAGAGATCCTTTTGTAGCTCTTCACAGTCTGCCTGAGACTTAACTATCTTGAGTAGTTTTGTATCATCTGCAAATTTTGCCGCCTCACTGTTTACCCCTTTTTCCAGATCATTTATAAATATGTTAAAGAGGACTGGGCCTAGTACAGACCCCTGGGGGACACCATTATTTACTACTTTCCATTCTGGACACTGACCATTTATTCCTACGCTTTGTTTCCTATCTTTTAACCAATTACCAATCCATGAGAGAACCTTCCCTCTTATCCCATGACTGCTTACTTTGCTTAAGTGCCTTTGGTGAGGGACCTTGTCAAAAGCTTTCTGAAAATCTAAATAAACTATATCCACTGGATCCCCCTTGTCCACATGCTTGTTGACCCCCTCAAAGAATTCTAGTAGATTGGTGAGACATGATTTCCCTTTACAAAAAGCATGTTGACTATTCCCCAACAAATTATGTTCATCTATGTGTCTGACAATTTTGTTCTTTACTATAGTTTCAACCAGTTTGCCCAGTACTGATGTCATGCTTACCAGCCTGTAATTGCCGTGGTCGCCTTTGGAGCCCTTTTTAAAAATTGGCATCACATTAGCTATCCTCCGGTCATTTGGTACAGAAGCTGATTTAAATGATAGATTACAGACTACAGTTAGTAGTCCTGCCATTTCATATCATCTGGTCCTGGTGACTTATTATTGTTTAGTTTATCAGTTTGTTCCAAAACCTCCTCTAATTACTCCTCAATCTGGGACAGTTCCTCAGGTTTGTCACCTAAAAAGCATGGCTCAGGTTTGGGAATTTCCCTCACATCCTCAGCCGTGAAGACTGTTGTAAGGAATTCATTTAGTTTCTCCACAATGACCTTATCGTCCTTGAGAGCTCCTTTAGCATCTCGATTGTCCAGTGGCCCCACTGGTTATTTAGCAGGCTTCCTGCTTCTGATGTACTTTTTAAAAAAAAAAATTGCTATTACTTTTTGAGTCTTTGGCTAGCTGTACTTCAAATTCTTTTTTGGCCTTCCTAATTATATTTTTACACTTAATTTGCCAGAGTTTATGCTCCTTTCTATTTTCCTCACTAGGATTTAACTTCCACTTTTTAAAGGATGCCTTTTTGCCTCTCACTGCTTCTTTTACTTTGTTGTTTAGCTACGGTGGCTCTTTTTTGGGTCTCTTACTATGTTTTTTAATTTAGGGTATGCATTTAAGTTGAGCCTCCTATTATGGTGTCTTTAAAAAGTTTCCATGCAGCTTGCAGGGATATTACTTTTGGTGCTGTACCTTTGAATTTCTGTTTAACTAACTCCTTATTTTTGTGTGGTTCCCCTTTCTGAAATCAAATGCTACTGTGTTGGGCTGCTGTGGTGTTTTCTCCGCCACAGGGATGTTAAATTTAATTATATTATGGTCAATATTACCAAGCAATCCATCTATATTCACTTCTTGGACCTGATCCTGTGCTCCTTTTAGGACTAAATCAAAAATTGCCTCTCGTGGGTACCATGGCTAGCTGCTCCAAGAAGCAGTCAGAAGCAGTCATTTAAGGTGTCACTTTTACAAGCTGAAACAGTTCAGCAGTGTTATCACAAGAGTGAGGGAATGTTGTATAGTGGTTAAAGCTGAAGACTGGCAGTCAGGACTCTTGGGTATATTCCTGGCATTCCCACAGTCTTGCTGTTTGATTTGTACAAGTCATTTAGTTTCTCTGTGCCTCACTTTCCTCATCTGTAAAATGCTACTTTATGGAGGATTTGTGAAACCTACAGAAGTGCGCTGTGTTCTACAGAAGTACAAAAATATCATTAACGACTAAAGATTAAAATCTCATTTAGTGTCAAGTGATGAACCGTGTCAGGATGGGGGCTTGTAGTTGAGGACTTTAACAGTGAGAGGGAGATAAATTCCTGAACTTAAAGGTCTGCATATGTTCAAACATTTTTAAAAATAGCACAGACTAATAAAAGTGCAGTAATCAAAAACTAAGGAGTGACTCTGAATGGTAGAAATTGAAAAAGCAATTATCTTGGACATATTGGAAACTCTATGTAATGGACGGTTTCAGAGTAACAGCCGTGTTAGTCTGTCTTTGCAAAAAGAAAAGGAGTACTTGTGGCACCTTAGAGACTAACCAGTTTATTTGAGCATGAGCTTTCGTGAGCTACAGCTCACTTCATCGGATGCATACCGTGGAAACTGCAGTAGACTTTATATACACACAGAGATCATGAAACAATACCTCCTCCCACCCCACTGTCCTGCTGGTAATAGCTTATCTAAAGTGATCATCAAGTTGGGCCATTTCCAGCACAAATCCAGGTTTTCTCACCCTCCACCCCCCCACACACAAACTCACTGGAGTTTACTTTTTTCCCTCAACAATCATTACTGGATTAAGTGTTGTGTTTAATTATGTCATGGGAAATGTGGTAGTTCTAAAGATCAGATTTTCTTGTTTTGAAATCTCTGCTTCGGTTACTTTATTAAACAAATTCATTTATCAAGCAAAAATGTAAATACATAAAGTTCATAGTTTTTATATAAGGAAACTAATGCATATCAATTATATATGAACTTCAGAATGTAATATGACAAATTACTAGTAGTTAGAGACTGATTTTGGACCTGCAACAAAATAGTTCTTTCTGTAATTTCCACCATTTAGAAAGAGAGAGAATGAAAAAATATTTTTCCAATCATCCTAATTAATTTCAAATAGGAAAATTGAATGTTAGTTAACTGAATGTTGGGTTGTATGTCATATTTTGGGAATTTATCACCTGCTTTAAAGCCTTTTGCCTAAAGTGAATTCTGGATTGTTATTGGCCTTCTGGCCAAGATCATTTGCCTTATTTTCCATTTCTTTGCACCCATTCATTAACACCTGTTCACAGTAAAATATACTGTATATACTCGTTCATAAGCTGAATTTTTTTTGTAAAAAAGGGAAGCATAAGAGAAGGGGGTCGGCTTATGAACGGATATAGAGATGGGGAGAGGTGGGACACACCCCTTTCCCCCCAACAGAGGGGGCAAGGAGAGGGAGCAAAGCCAGAAGGGAAGAGGCAGGGCCAGAGTCTCTCCACTTCTGGCCACGCTGCTCTCCCTCCAGCCTCCGAAGCAGCTGCAGCTCTGGGTCTGGCAGGCTGCAGCCGCACCGCCCAGCCTGCCAGAGCACGCTGCGGCTGTGCCATCCGGCCCAGCCCGCTGGAACATGCTGCAGCTGCGCTGCCCCATGTGGCCCCGAGAAGCATGCTGCGGCCACACTGCCCAGCCTGCCGGAGCAGCTCCAGCCAGGCCAGAGACATCTTCCCCTGGGCCTCCCCAGATAAGGTGGGAAGGGATGGGATGGAGAGAATGTGGGGGTCCCGGGCTAGGGGTGGGGTCATGTGGGGGGTGGTCACAGGGGTTACTCCTCTGATTCCCAGCTTCTCCCCACAAAAAAATTTCCCCAACAGTTGCCGTCCCGGCCCTTCAGGGTAAGTAGCTGGAGTGCCGGGACACTTTGTTTACTTAGGTTTACCTCCCTGCCTGCGGACTCTCGAGGTAAACAAACCATCGCAGCCCGCCAGCGACTTATCCTGATGGCCCGGGAGCCAAAGTTTGCAGACCCCTGAATTATAGGGTCGGATTATGAATGGGTCATAAAAATTTTCCATTTTTACTTATCCATCTTGGGGGGGGGAGGGGTCGGCTTATAAACGAACCAGCTTATGATCAAGTATATACGGTAACTAAATCAGTTATGATTCCATGACTAACGTGTCTGTAAATGATTCTGTGGTACTTAGCTGGAGAACAGACAGTGATCCGGAGCTTTCCCATTGCATCTATTATGAAGGAGAAGAAGATTACTATACAGAACCAGCTGCAACAGAATATGCAGGAAGGACTTCAGATCACCTCAGCATCATTTCAGGTAGAATGGAGTGCTTTATTCTTTATACTTTGTAAAACACCTGAAATTATGATCTCATCAAAATAACCTGCTGCAACTAACACCCTGACCCCTGGGAGCGGCTAAATGTCAGCAGTTCCTGGTGAAGTCAATGGTATTGGAGGTGTCTCAGCATCTCACAGGAACCCAGAAGTGCTTTCCTACGCGCACACACTGGAGCATAAATGGTTTTCACTGCCTTTTTCTCTCACTCCTCACCCCTCCATTGGACCCTGTGGAAGACAATCTTTGGGTCCAAAGTGTCTGCTGAAGAGCAAATTGAGTCTGGGCAGGTCAAAACACATGTACATCAAATCTCCTCCATCCCTGTGGAGTTTATCTGGAAAAAATAAGCTCCCTGCCACTCACCAGTTTGTCTGGGTGGATCCATGGCAGGAGGAAGTCCATGGTAGCACAGTTGAAATGGAGTCTGGGGCACCACTGTTGTCGAGAGCTAATCCAGAAGCACAGGGCCTCTCCATAGGTGGCCCTGACCTTTGGTGGAGCCCCACAATCTGTACAGATTCCTGAAGATTTACCAGTTTAGGGACAGGCCCCAGAGCCTATTCTTCAGAGGCATGTAGAACAGGACAGTTTGGAGGGATGGGAATCCTCTGGAGATTTTTTTCCCCAGAGCCAGGAGCCCCCTACAGTAAATTTAGTCTATGAGGTAATCTGGCCTATGATGAGTCCCTAAATGAAGGGAAGTGGAATGTAAGGTAAAATCTTCAAGAATTGTAATCAATAGAATTAAAATTATGTAATGTGGGGCTTCAAAACATGAAATGTTTAGCTAGATCTGGTTACTACTACAAAAGTTCATTACTTTGTTCAGGATAAAAAAAAATCACAATTTGATAAAATGGAGAGTCTTTCATTTAGGAATATGTCACCAATTTTTTCTTCTTGGTGTTTTGAATAGACACTGTGTAACATAATTTTTATCTCAGATACATTATCCTATACAAATGAATGGATTTAATTAACAATTTAAGGAGTCGCTCTTATATGCCTTTCAAGTAGAACAGTAACTGTGAGGCCTTTTGTTTTCCAAAGCCCTTTTTGGAGACTAACAGTAACAATAAAATGTCTAACATCCTTCAGTAATATGCTAAATGCAGACACAACTCAAAGTTTCTGGTTCTGGACTCTGGTCAAATATAATCTCTGCTTTTGTTTAACATAGTTTCATTTTAGATTATAAAAACAAAACCAACCAGCAAAAGGTTTACTTTCTGTTCCTTTTCTAACAGCCAGAGTTCAATATTATATGAAATAGACCCCTCTCTGCTTTGTGTGTTAATTATGATTATCGAAGGAAAATGGCTACAGCTATATTATTTTAATGTATTTAAAATGTCATATCGGGGTGACCCCTAAATATTCAAGACCTCATTTCAAGGAGGTCCTAGAACAACAGAATTATTAGCCATTTGGAGAGAAAATACGAAATTAAGTGAAATGAAAATGAAGGATCGGATATGCCTTGTGTACAGCAAACAAGAGACATATAAACAGTAACTTCATCTTGGGACTTATAAAATAACAAATACGTCAGAAATGTTTATTTTGCTTACCCTCACCATGGGAGTTCTTTTTGTCCCTTTTACAGACCCTCATTTTCCCTCTCCTTTATTACTCATCCTCAAGATATAAGAGCTGCCCATCATCCCTCTGGCTAAGAATCATGGGACAGGGCTCCCTTTAAACTGTATAAAAGCCATATTTTGACTGGGAAGAGAGATCAGTGTAGATAATGCAAAGCACTTCCTTTTCCAAGGGTCAGATTTGGTTATCATGCTTCGCTACTCGCACAGTTTTCTAGGCTTTGCAAGGTGAGAAATGAATGGAATATAGAAGGATAGTTGTGGTAATTTTTAAATACTAAACTTTTATAGTATAGTGAAAAGAAAAGGAGTACTTGTGGCACCTTAGAGACTAACCAATTTATTTGAGCATGAGCTTTCGTGAGCTACAGCTCACTTCATCGGATGCATACCGTGGAAACTGCAGTAGACATTATATACACACAGAGACCATGAAACAATACCCCCTCCCACCCCACTGTCCTGCTGGTAATAGCTTATCTAAAGTGATCATCAAGTTGGGCCATTTCCAGCACAAATCCAGGTTTTCTCACCCTCCGCCCCCCCCCCCCAAACTCACTCTCCTGCTGGTAATAGCCCATCCAAAGTGACCACTCTCTTCACAATGTGTATGATAATCAAGGTGGGTCATTTCCAGCACAAATCCAGGTTCTCTCACTCCCTCACCCCCCTCCAAAAAACTACACACACAAACTCACAAACTCACTCTCCTGAGCAGGAGAGTGAGTTTGTGTGTGTAGTTTTTTGGAGGGGGGTGAGGGAGTGAGAGAACCTGGATTTGTGCTGGAAATGACCCACCTTGATTATCATACACATTGTGAAGAGAGTGGTCACTTTGGATGGGCTATTACCAGCAGGAGAGTGAGTTGGGGGGGGGGGGGGCGGAGGGTGAGAAAACCTGGATTTGTGCTGGAAATGGCCCAACTTGATGATCACTTTAGATAAGCTATTACCAGCAGGACAGTGCGGTGGGAGGGGGTATTGTTTCATGGTCTCTGTGTGTATATAATGTCTACTGCAGTTTCCACGGTATGCATCCGATGAAGTGAGCTGTAGCTCACGAAAGCTCATTCTCAAATAAATTGGTTAGTCTCTAAGGTGCCACAAGTACTCCTTTTCTTTTTGCAAAGACAGACTAACACGGCTGTTACTCTGAAATAGTATAGTGAGAGAGTCTTTAAATCAGAGTGTCATTTTTTTTTTACCAGTGTTGTCCTGTATATCCTCAAGGACCTGGCCCACCAGAACTCTTCCAGCCCTTGCCATCCCATGTAGCAAAAAAATATGGCTAGTGTTTTAACTAGTGTAGAAACATTAGTGCTAAAGCTACTTTTTTAGATTTGCTCAGATGTTTTGTCTTAATTTTATGGGAATTCCAGATACTACAGAGTGGAGATATTTTGGCATTAGAATATAATATTAAAAAATAAAGTAAAAATAGATAACATGAATTGCCATAATCAGTAACATATACATATTTCTATTTATTTATTAATATATTATTTTACTTCCTTTGTGGGATCTTTTTCATTTTCTTTTATCTCAAAAGTTGCCATATTAAATTATTTCCAGTCTCTAACATGTTATGTCTTTTTATTTGCAGTTAATTAAAGTAGCATTTGATGAGGAAGTAAGTCCTGAAGTGGTAGAAATATTTAGGAAACAGCTAATGAAGTTCCGTTATCCCCAGTCCATCTTTAGCACCTTTGCTTTTGCAGCTGGGCAAACTGCACCGCAGATAATCTTGCCAAAGCAAAAAGAAAAGAACACTTCCTTTCGGTAAGGTATACTCTATTTTTCTTTAATAAGAATTTATTATTGATATTCTTGTTTACTCTTAGTCCAGTGCATTGAATTCTGTGTCATTTTTGATGGCTTTCTAACATTGCAAGTTCATTTAAGTAGTCCTCAATAAATCTGAATTGACTAGCTTCTGTCAAGCATGTTACATAGGTATGCCAAACAAAAGCTACCTAGTGTAGAAATATATATGAATTTGGTAATAAAAGTGTATAATTAGCCTGTTGAACTACTTGCCATAGGAAATTATGGAAGTAATTACCGTAATAAGATTCAAAGCATACAATCGGGCATTTATATGAATAACATCTGCAGTTATACTAATTCGATGGCAACATATAAAGAGGCTCCTCATACTTCAGAGTATGGATTGGCCACCAATATAGGTGTAAAGAAATGTACACTCATGGGATGGTATTGTGCAGTTGTTCTAGTGATCTGTAATATAGAGTTTGGGTTTTTTAGTCTTCCTTTGAAGCAGGTCCAGATAACCTGCATTCAAGAGTTTTGAGAGAGCTGGCTGAGGAGCAAACTGGATAATTAATTTTGATTTTTAGTAAGTCTTGGAATACTGATGTATTTCCAGAAGACTGGAAGAAAGCTAATATTGTTCCAATATTTTAAAAAGGTAGAAGGGATGACCTTGGTAATTGTAGGCCCAGGCAAGATAATGGAGCAGCTGATACAGGACTAAATTAATAAAGAATTTAGAAAGGATAATATAATTAATGCCTTGGGTTTATGGAAAATAGATCTTGTCAAACTAATTTGAGATAACAAGTTTGGCTGATAAAGGTAATAGTGTTAATCTTTAGACTTCTGTAAGGCTTAGACTTGGTACCACAGCAACATTTTGGTTGAAAAACTAGAATGATATAAAATTGACATGGCACACACTAAATGGATTAAAAACTGGCTAACTGATAGGTCTCAAAATGTAACTGTAAATGGGAAATTGTCATTGAGTATGTGTGTTTCAAGTGGCATCCCACATAGATCAGTTTTTGGCCCTACTCTGTTTAACATTTTAATCAGTGACCTGGAAAAAAACCTAAAATTATCACTGGTGAAAATTATAGGCAACACAAAAATTGGGAGAGTAGTAAATAAAGAAGAGGGCAGATCTCTCTTTATAGAGCGATCTGGATCACTTGGCAAGCTGGGTGTAAGCAAATAATATGTATTTACTACAGCTATATATAAACATATACATGTAGGAACAAAGAATGTAGGCCATATTTACAGGATGGGGGACTCTATTCTGGGAAGCAATGACTCTGAAAAAAATTTTCAGAACTGCTGGAATACTGCATCCAGTTCTGGTGTCCACAGTTCAAGAAGGATGTTGATAAATTGAAGAGGGTTCAAAGAAAAGCCACGAGAATGATTAAAGCATTTGAAAACATGCTTTATAGTGATAGATTTTAAGGAGTTGAATTTATTTAGCTTAACAATGAGAAGATTAAGGGGTGACTTGATCAGAGTTTATAAGTGGCTACATGCGGAACAAATATTTAATAATGGGCTCTTCAATATAGCAGAGAAAGATAAAACATGATCCAGTGGCTGGAAACTGAAGCTCAACAAATCAGACTGGAAATAAGGTGTAAGGTTTTAACAGTGTGGGTAATTAATCACTGGAACAATTTACCAAGGATTCTGGTGAATTTTTCATCACTGACAATTTTTAATTTTGATTGGGTTTTTTCTAAAAGATATGATCTAGCAATTATTTTGAGGAAGTTCTCTGACCTGTGTTAAACAGGAGGTCAGATTAGATTATCACAATGGTCCCTTCTGGCCTTGGAATCTATGAATGTTATACTCCATTATTAGGCACCTTACTAAACTAGGTGGATTATTAGCCTGTTACAGAGTGGCAATTCATGTGTTTTACAGAGTGGCAATTCTATTGATTAGTGCCTTGTTGGCTCAGTGGACTAGAATCCCAACATAGTTCTGGAGAACAGAGATGTTTAGATTTCTGTTTTCATGCCTTCTGTCTGTTAACCAGGAAGATTTATTTGTTATATTGCCAACAAAAGTCAAAGCTGCAAACAGAAGATAGTTGTTTATTCTCTACTATTGGACACAGATGGCACAGTGTTGATTACTCACATTCTCCTAAATCCCAGGACTAGCAATTTAAAATTTTAGGAGCCCATTTTCTGAGGTCCTGAGCTCACTTTCCTTTCTTGAAATTCAATGAAAAATTGTTAAGCATGCTTTGTGTGGGTGAGAAGATGCATCCTAAAAGTGTATTTTGGTATACTGACACAGATATTGAATATTAATGAGAGTTTAAGATAACTGTTTTATTATACTGACATTTTGAGATCAGGCATTGTTATTTATTTCTGAATTCTAGCACCTTCTCAAAAACAATTGTGAAAGGAGCCAAACGTGCAGGGAAGATGACAATTGGTCGTCAATACTTATTAAAGAAGAAGACAGGCACAATAGTGGAAGAAAGAGGGAATCGTCCAGGCTGGAATGAAGAAGATGATATCTCTGGTAAAATATTTTCATATTATTAGATGAGCTTATGCATCCACTAAAATACACTGACCTGTCAAGAGATTCTCAAACAGTAATTAATCGGGAAAAGGGTCTATTTCAGATATTAGACTGAAAGGTTTCAAATGTCATCACTTGGTGAAGACTTTGAACTTTTATTATTTTCCCAGGTTTGTAGGAAATAAGGAAAAGCACAAGCTTTTAACTTAGTTTATTTGCAGAGGAAATTTTCAATTTCATATCCTTTTTTAAATCACCAAACTGTGGTCAGTACAACTTTGTTTACCACCCCATACAGCACCCTGAAGTAGACAAGGATATAGTTGGCTAACAGCATTAAGGCAAACTCAGCAGCATTCATGTACGGTATTGTTAAACAGTTTGTCATGAGCCATTAATCTAGAGTGGTTGAGTCTCATTCTAAACAAGGCAGGTGTAAGGAAGAAGCAAATAGCATAGGTTCTATCAACAGATGTGAAGGTATAAAATGAGGGGATTTCTTCAATGAACAAAAAGTATTACATGTGAAAATATCACACTTCCAGATTTCAATGGAAAGTATGTTGGGGCTGAAGGCAGAAAGTGTTCGTTTTATTTTGGTTTTTTTCTAAATAAGTCCGTTTCTAAAATGTGCTGCTGTCACTACAGAGAGAGGTAATGTCTTTTGTTGAACCATTCTGTTGGTGAGGGAGACAAGTTCAAAAGCTTATCTCTCTCACCAATGGAAATTGGTCCAATAAAAGATATATTTCTTATATCCTGGGACCAGCATGGCTACAACAACACTACATACAACTGCTGTCACTACATCCATTTTTTCTTAATCTGGATCAATGCTACTATAAAACATACCACTAGAGGGAACCAGATTCTCCTATACCTAAATAGGTATTGTTTTGTCACACCATTCCTCACTCATTTACTATTTCAGATAGTGAAGTGTATCAAAAATTAATTGTTTCTTAAAAACATCACACAAGCCAAATATTTCCTATTTATCACAGCACTGGTGTTGGATATATATAGGAAAGATTACAAGTAGGAAAAGGAGATCTTTTTTTCCCTTTCTTTTGTTTTATTTTTAAAATACTTTTTTTCATTAATAAAATGATTGAACTGATTGGTAAGTGTGAGTGGGACAAAATATGCGGATGTATATAAAGCTCATTCCTACTGAACTCTTAAGCTTGGCTCATTGTGAGCTCTCAAAAAGAATGAACAAAGCCTTCTAGGAAAAGGCTAAAAATACCTAATGCTCTTCACCCATCTGAGGGAGAAGGGAAAGAAATCAGAGGGAAAATGTCCACACATTAGTCAGAAATAACTCTCCTTGCGTGAAAATCCATATTCTTCTTCGGTCCTTGTCCACATAGATTCCATTTGTGGTGTGTGTCCACTCCCTGCGCTCAAGCTCGGATTCTTTGGCTAGCAGTGTCCGCTGGAGTTGTGCTTGCACTCTCTGTGTCCTGCTGCCCAGAGTGCATAAAAGGCAGGAAGTGTTAGTAAGTTTAGTGTTAATGGATTAATTGTTAGCTTCTCCTCCGCCCCCCTTTAAAAAATGTTTTAAAAATGCCTTAGTTTGTGAGGCTTCCTCAGTACTGGGTTCCAACCCTGATGGCTGAACTGGAGTCTCCTGGTTTTAAGAATTGCCTTTCTTGTGATGTGGTGATGCCACTTAATGATGGACATTTTCAGGTTGTTCAAGAAGGCAAAAGGTGAGCAAGGCTTGGCTTAAACTTCAGTGAAGAGTGTAAGTCGGTAGTCTCTGAAGGTCAGCACACCCTTCTCACCATGTTGTACTAGACTGGAGGCTCAGACACAACAGTTAAGACCATGGCCACATCTGTTGCCAGGAGGAAGTCCTTGTGCTTGATGTTTTCTGGCATACCTAGAGAAGTACAAACAACCATAGAATCAGATTGAAACCAAATTTCAAAATGTCAAAATTTCCCATGAACCAGAAATTCTGAATATCAGCCAACTCACAAGCAGCTTTAAGATCTCTGGGAAGTAACCACATCTGCACCAGACCTACTCCAAGCAGAACTACTATATTCAGCAGAGGTGCCAAAAAAGAGATACCCTTTGTCTCCTCTTTGTAAGCCACTCCCTGCAACAGCTTGAAGGCAGCTGGTTTGATGCCTTGGTCAGGAGCCATTTGTAATACCTAGAGGATCTTTTTACTCCTCTTCTCCTTTTGGAAACCATTTACTTTATTTTCTCAGCACCACAGACCACTGGGTCTTAGAGATCATCACGGTGGCATATTCCATACAATTTCAGACCCTTCCTACCTCCCATCTCCCTTCCCCATCCCTTTTCATGGATCCCTCCCACGAGAGACTGTTATAGCTACAAATGGGATCACTTCTAAGTCTTGAAGCAATGGAAGAAGTGCCTGTAGAATGCAGAGGGAATGGGGTTTACGCCCATTATTTTCTAATTCCAAAGAAAAAGGGAGGCTGGTGCCCAATTCTGGATTTAGAGCAAGGTATTTAGCTATCCCAAGTTCCGGGTGGCAGCACAAGCCTCCACTGGGAAGAATTAGTAGGGGAAGCAAAAGTGGATCGGAACCTGGGAGGCAGTGACCATGAGATGGTCAAGTTCAGGATCCTGACACAAGGAAGAAAGGAAAGCAGCAGAATACGGACCCTGGACTTCAGAAAAGCAGACTGTGACTCCCTCAGGGAGCTGATGGGCAAGATCCCCTGGGAGAATAACATGAGGGGGAAAGGAGTCCAGGAGAGCTGGCTGTTTTTTAAAGAATCCTTTTTGAGGTTACAGAGACAAACCATCCCGATGTGTAGAAAGAATAGTAAATATGGCAGGCGACCGGCTTGGCTTAACAGTGAAATTCTTGCTGATCTTAAATACAAAAAAGAAGCTTACAAGAAGTGGAAGATGGGACAAATGACCAGGGATGAGTATAAAAATATTGCTCGGGCATGCAGGAATGAAATCAGGAAGGCCAAATCACACCTGGAGTTGCAGCTAGCAAGAGATGTTAAGAGTAACAAGAAGGGTTTCTTCAGGTATGTTAGCAACAAGAAGAAAGTCAAGGAAAGTGTGGGCCCCTTACTGAATAAGGGAAGCAACCTAGTGACAGAGGATGTTTAGATTGGATATTAGGAAAAACTTTTTCACTAAGAGGGTGGTGAAACACTGGAATGCGTTACCTAGGGAGGTGGTAGAATCTCCTTCCTTAGAGGCTTTTAAGGTCAGGCTTGACAAAGCCCTGGCTGGGATGATTTAACTGGGAATTGGTCCTGCTTCGAGCAGAGGGTTGGACTAGATGACCTTCTGGGGTCCCTTCCAACCCTTATATTCTATGATTCTATGATGTGGAAAAAGCTAATGTACTCAATGCTTTTTTTGCCCCTGTCTTCACGAACAAGGTCAGCTCCCAGACTACTGCACTGGGCAGCACAGCATGGGGAGGAGGTGACCAGCCCTCTGTGGAGAAAGAAGTGGTTCGGGACTATTTAGAAAAGCTGGACGTGCACAAGTCCATGGGGCTGGATGCGTTGCATCCGAGAGTGCTAAAGGAGTTGGCAGATGTGATTGCAGAGCCATTGGCCATTATCTTTGAAAACTCATGGCGATCGGGGGAGGTCCAGGACAACTGGAAAATGGCTAATGTAGTGCCCATCTTTAAAAAAGGGAAGGAGGAGGATCCTGGGAACTACAAGCCAGTCAGCCTCACCTCAGTCCCTGGAAAAATCATGGAGCAGGTCCTCAAGGAATCAATTCTGAAGCACTTAGAGGAGAGGAAAGTGATCAGGAACAGTCAGCATGGATTCACCAAGGGCAAGTCATGCCTGAGTAATCTAATTGCCTTTTATGACGAGAGAACTGGCTCTGTGGATGAAGGGAAAGCAGTGGACATGGTGTTCCTTGACTTTAGCAAAGCTTTTGACAGGGTCTCCCACAGTATTCTTGCCAGCAAGTTAAAGAAGTATGGGCTGGATGAATGGACTATAAGGTGGATAGAAAGCTGGCTAGATTGTCGGGCTCAACGGGTACTGATCAATGGCTCCATGTCTAGTTGGCAGCCGGTATCAAGTGGAGTGCCCCAAGGGTCGGTCTTGGGGCCGGTTTTGTTCAATATCTTCATAAATGATCTAGAGGATGGTGTGGATTGCACCCTCAGCAAGTTTGCAGATGACGCTAAACTGGGAGGAGAGGTAAATACGCTGGAGGGTAGGGGTAGGATACAGAAGGACCTAGACAAATTGGAGGATTTGGCCAAAAGAAATCTGATGAGGTTCAACAAGGACAAGTGTAGAGTCCTGCACTTAGGACGGAAGAATCCCATGCACTGCTACAGACTAGGGACCGAATGGCTAGGCAGCAGCTCTGCAGAAAAGGACCTAGCAGTTACAGTGGACAAGAAGTTGGATATGAGTCAACAGTGTGCCCTTGTTGCCAAGAAGGCCAATGGCATTTTGGGATGTATAAGTAGGGGCATTGCCAGCAGATCGAGGGATGTGATCATTCCCCTCTATTCGACACTGGTGAGGCCTCATCTGGAGGACTGTGTCCAGTTTTGGGCCCCAAACTACAAGAAGGATGTGGAAAAATTGGAAAGAGTCCAGCGGAGGGCAACAAAAATGATTAGGGGACTGGAACACATGACTTATGAGGAGAGGCTGAGGGAACTGGGGATGTTTAGTCTACAGAAGAGAGGAATGAGGGGGATTTGATAGCTGCTTTCAACTACCTGAAAGGGGGTTCCAAAGAGGATGGCTGTAGACTGTTCTCAGTGGTAGCAGATGACAGAACAAGGAGTGATGGTCTCAAGTTGCAGTGAGGGAGATTTAGGTTGGCTATTCGGAAAAACTTTTTCACTAGGAGGGTGGTGAAGCACTGGAATGGGTTACCTAGGGAGGTGGTGGAATCTCCTTCCTTAGAAGTTTTTAAGGTCAGGCTTGACAAAGCCCTGGCTGGGATGATTTAATTGGGGATCGGTCCTGCTTTGAGCAAGGGGTTGGACTAGATGACCTCCTGAGGTCCCTTCCAACCCTGATATTCTATGATTCTATAAGCCCCTGCTTAGATCCCCCAGAATGGTTTGCAGCTGTCAGCCTCCAAGTTCCCTACTTTTACATAACAATCCATCAAGCTCATTAGAATTACCTGAGATTCCAAGTGGGAAATTCCTGTTATCGATATAGAGTTCTTCCATTCCATTCCATGCAGCAACAAGGGCATTCACCAAATGCTGGGCACTGGTGGTGGCTCACTTGAGAAAGCAAGGAATCCAGGTATACCATACTACCTCAACGATTGGTTTATTCTGGAGAAATCACACAGCATGTGACCAGCTCCAATCATCAAATGCTTCAGCTTTTCACTGCCTGAGGTCTCAAAGTCAACATATAAAAGTCAGCATTAGTACCAATCCAGAGGATACAATTCATAGTCTACAGCAGCAAAGGTTTATCTGCCTCAAGACAGATTCAACATCATCATGGATTTCATTAACCATTTACAGGCTCATCCTCAAAGTTCAGGACAAGCATACTCCAGACTTCTAGATCACATGGCCTCCTGCACTTACATAACATAGTATGCCAGACTTCACCTAAGTCACATGGTTGAAATATTTGTATCTTCCCAAAAGATATTATAGTCATAAAGGTGCAGGTCCCCCAGAAGTCCTATTGTCATTAAACTGGTAGAAGGACTATCCTTTTCCCCACCGTTGTCATCTAAGACACTAGTGACAAATGATTCCACACGCGAGTTGGGACTTCACCTGGACCATCTCCAGGCCCTAGACCTTTGGACTCTTGAGCACAGGTCCTAAGGAAGCCTGCAGCTGTGATGATCATGCTGATATTGTCTTGGCCAAGACAGTTCTGGTTCTCAGACGTGATTAATCTATCCAGTACGCTTCCCTCTTCCAGAGATAATCTCCCAGAACAACAGGTAGATCCTCCATCCAGACCCTGATTCATTACACTTGACAGCCTAGATGAAGGCTAGCAAACCAGCATTGAGAGGAGTTGCTCTGCAGAGGTCCAAAGTCTGTTAATCCACAGTAGAAAAGACTCTACTAGACCTGCATATTTGGCAAAGTGGAGAAGATTTGCTATTTGGACCCAGCAACATCAGTTAGCTCTATTAGACACTGAGATACATGCTATTTTGTATTACCTTTTATTGCTGGAAAATGTAGGACTGTTTATAAGCTCTTTAAGAGTACGCTAGGTAGCCAGCCATCCCTCCCATTTTGGATCACCCAGCATTCTCCCAACCGACAGTAGCTAGATTCCTTAAGGGCCATATGCACCTGTTTCCCCCAGTTAAGAAGCCTTCCCCTGCTTGAGATCTCTAACATAGTCATAGTGGGATTGATTGCCCACCCTTTTGAGTCTCTAGCTATGTGCTCACTTTATCATTTATCCATGAAGATTGCCTTCCTTGTGGCAGTAACGTCTGCCCAAAGGGAAGGAGAAATATAGGTATGTATTACTATTACTGTGACTGGTGCACAATATACTATATTCCAGGGGTGGCCAACCTGTGGCTTCAGAGCCGCATGCGACTCTTCAGAAGTTAATATGTAGCTCCTTGCATAGGTGCTGACTCCAGGCTGGAGCTACAGGTGCCAACTTTCCACTGTTCAACCTCAGGCCCTGACCCCACTCCACCCCTTACCCCAAGGCCCCGGCCCCTTTCTGCCCCCTCCCCTGAGCCTGCTGCACCCTTGCTCTTCCCCACTCCATCCCAGAGCCTCCTGTACACTACGAAACAGCTGATCGCAGCCAGCAGGAGACACGGGGAGAGAGGGGGAAGTGCTGATCTGCAAGGCTGCCGGTGGGCAGGATGTGCTGGGGTGATGGGGGCTGCTGATATATTATTGTGGCTCTTTGGCAATGTACATTGGTAAATTCTGGCTCTTTCTCAGGCTGGCCACCCCTGCTATATTCCATAAGGATAAGGTGGCCTTTAGACCTCACTCTAAAATCTTGCTGAAAGTAGCCTGACTTCTATCTAAGTTATACCTGAATATCTAGTACCAGTATAGCATTGTCTTTTTTCTTATGCCCCACTCCAGCCAAGGGGAAGCCATACTGCATACCCTGGATGTGCTTAGGGCATTATCATTCACTTTCAGGAATTCCCCAAGATTATTTGTAGTTTTCATAGGTAGGATGAAGGGACTGGCAGTATCTGTCCATAGGATATCTAACTGGATTTCCAGTTGCATCAGAGTATACTGAGCTAGCTAGTTTAGATCTGCCAGTTAAGATTATCGCCCACTCCATGAGGACTCAGGCAGATCCTGTGGCTTCTTTAAGAAGTGTACCAATCTTTGAGATCTGTAGGGCACCTATGTGGGATTGGGATCCAAAACATTACTCCCTTGTAGAAGCATCAAGAACTGAAAACCACTTTAGCAGAGCACTTCTTCAAGTTATTATTCAAATAGACTCCAAGCACCCTTCTCTTATGTGCCAGATCACTGCCTGTGAATTAGTGTTCTGCAATCTGACCAAACCTGATAGGGCCCAACTACAAGTGTTGGGTTCAGGTTGGTTTGGTTGTGAAAACAACCAAACCCACTCAGGCTCAGGTCAGATTGGCTCGCCTCTTCCTGCCCCACGGGGTCGGCACAGGTGGGTGCCCTGCTGGCTGCTGCCACCTCGCTGAGCTGTGTGTGTTCAGCAATGAGTATACTGAAAAGTTGCGGCGCCTCTCAGTCTGCAGTGTACGCAGCTCCTGTGGCATTGGCCCCACTGGCAGGAGAAGGAGAGCAGACCTCTCCTGTGAGTCACCAAAAGTGGAATAGATACAGACAAGTGCTTGAAGAAGAAGAAGAAATGGTTACTTACTTACACCAAATGTGGTTCTTCAGCATATGTTGCCCACAGGTATTCCATGTCCAACATCCTTCCCCACTACTGTGGAGTGCTATAACAGCTAGATTCTGTATTGGTGAAGGAAGTGAGGGACTATTTGGCCTGCTTCACCCTTTACACCCTTGGGAGGCAGCCATTAGAACACGTCAGGCACAGGCGTGGCCGCGGTGGACGCTGCTGGCCAAAAGAATCCAAACTTGAACACCTGAGATGCATGTGCACCTGAAGTGGAACACATACGTACAATATATCTCGAAGAACCTCAGTTACTGTAGGTAAGTAACCATTTATTTCCATTCAGAAATGTTAAATATTGAATTGATATAGTCAAAAAATTGTAAAAATTATTTCTAAAGCCTATATCGCTTGTAGCTTTTAATATACCTTTCTTATCACCTAGAAAAAACTGTCTCATAGCCTGCTTTGTCAGTTATTTGTCTCACTCTGGTAAGCATATAAACATACAGAGAGAAGTGAGAGATTCATAATGCAACCTGTCTAGAGTTTGTCCAAGTATAACATTGATTATTTTAGTCTGAAGTGCAGTAGGGGTCCTAATAAGACAATCCTTTTCAGACCATATTAGAACAAGTGCCTGAAGGAAAGGATATCTAGAGTCTAGTCCCATAAGTTGTTTCCCTCTGTACAAGAGGGTCGCACACTTCATAGCTTGTGTAGATTGAGCATATTGCACTCCCAGGGGGCTCCTTGCATTCCTCCATTCCAGCCCACAAGCTCCATGTGCCACCCTCCCACTCCTCTCTATTTCAGGAACTTCCTGCAACTCCCCCATCCCCTCCACCATTCCAGGGACTCTGTGTGTGCCTCCCCTCATTTATCCCTCTTCCCATACCAGAGTTACCCATTTCCCACCGCCCCCCTTCAGTGTCTCTGTGTGCACCCTGATTCCCCCCAATGGCAAGGACTCTGTGTGCATCCCAATTTTCTCCCCATATCTCCCACCCAAACCAGAGTCCCCCACTGTGCACCTTCATGCCAGGGGATCTGTCTACCCCCAATGCCCAACTCCGCCCCCTATGCCAGACGTTGTATGTGCTCCTTCCCCATATCAGGGTCCCCAGTCTCCACCTCTCCCCCACATCCCTGGCCAGGCGTTCTGTATGCCCATTATCCTCTTCCCCCTGTGCCAGGGGCTATGTGCATGCCTCTCTTCCTCCCTTTCCCCCACCCCCCTTCCCCCATCAATCTTTCTATCTGTGGGTGAGACATTCAGGGTGTCATTGGGCGGATGGGCAGAGATGAAATGGATTATTGTTATGCTGGAAAGCATAATGGGTGCCATCAACCAGTTGTTTGATCTGTAGATAATTGCAGAGATGCTTGAAGCTGTGGCTGTGCGGATTAGATGGCAAGGGCTCCATGTGTCCCCAATTTTTCTCCTTTTAGTTTTCCAGTTTTCTTCAGCATTAATAGGGTTCTGCGCATTGATGCCTTGAGCATTTCCTGAAATTTTGAACTTATTAAAAGTTATTGCATTACAGATGGAATGCATTACACTTTAAGAGAGAAATGTTGTCAAATTGAGTATAAGCTTTGTAAGGTAGACAAAAAATTTAACTGTACTAAACTATTTTTAATTTCAAAATGTGCACTTGTCCCAGTACCTTTAGCCAAAAATTCATGCAGAAATAACTTCATTCTATTCATATGCGCACATTTTATAAAGGCCAAGTAATGGGGGAGCATGGAGCTGACAAACCATGAACAGTAAATTTGCCTTCAGAAATATTTGGGAAGAACTGAAATAAAGTGGTGATAGCAGGTCGGTGGCTGGTTTTGTATAAAGGCCACGCTTTACTTGAATTTCACTGTAGCTTGAACTTGAAACATGGTTTTTATCTCTCATGACTGAAATTGTTTTCTACTTTGGGAAAGTGCAACTGACAGTAATACTCTGCTGAAGAAGGCTGATTGATATTGAAGCACAAAGAAAATTCAGAACATTATCTGTTGCTAATCTGTGACATAAGAGACAATTCTATGCACTAAAATTTTAGACAGATGAATAAAGCCTATTTAAGGTAGTTAGAGAGTATGTGGTCCATTTCCTTCTGGCTGTATGAGGGATTTTTATATATATCTTCCATTATCACAAATAGTTATGCTGGTAAAAGAAAGATTACCACCAATTCAATTCAGTTGAATACACAGGATCACTTTAAAGCCAGTAAAAAAGGATGCCAATCATTCCAGCTCACTTTGAGCCACAAATTATGAAAACAAGAATAGGATATATCCAGGTTAAATTTTTGTTTGTTGTCCTTTCACAGGAGTGAAACTTTTGGAAGTGTGTGTCACAATATCAGAGTTAACTGCATCTTTGCCTTCTCCTCCACCCATCTTCCTTGAGAGCACCCTCGTAAGGTTTCAGGCTTCCAGACATCACCTCTCTGGGTCATTGACCCATTTCTCTCTCCCTTCACATTGAGAGTTTAGGCTTACAGTTCCTCTACACCTCACTGTAATTTCCCCAACAGATCTGACAGGTCCAGCATCTGAAATTAACCTTTCTCCAGGGGCTATAACAGTGTATACCAGTTACCACCCAGCCTGCACAAAGCAAAATACATTTATTCTTAGGGTTAAAGCATTACAGAGAAAATATATGTTAAAAAAATAAAATTTCTATGCACATGCTAAAAGCAGACTAGAAGTACCCATCAGTCTAATAGATCTAGTAAGCCAAAGTCCTTTCAACTCTTCCTCAAAGGTTGGGGCCCCCATTGGACAGAAGATGCTGTCCTTTTGCTGAGTCAAAAGAAGTCCCTGTGTTAGTTTAAACCCCGACTTTTTATACCAAAAGCTCTTCTGTTGTCTGTTGGTCTCCGGAAAACCCATTTTGAACCAGTATATGCATAGTTCCTTCCCCTCTTCTCCCCCACCCCCACCCCCCAGGTGGTACCTCTCTGGAGGTGTTCACAGCCTGAGTGATTCACCTTAATCACCCTCCGGTTTTGGTTCCTGGAGGAACTGTGGTAGCCCTGCCCCTAGGAGTTGCATACAATCCCTGGCCACAGTGATACCATGCATAGACTTAACACAGTATGGGCTCCAAATATATTTCACGCAATTGCAACATTTGTGTTCTGTGCCGCAACAGGGTACATTATTCTTCTGGGCAAGGCTTAAATTGTTTTGGTGATATGGGTGGAGAAGGGTTGGGTTGGTCTCCCTACCTCGTGATGGACTGTGGAGCTTACTGCCAAAGGAAGTTGAGGCCAAGAACGTATAAAGAGTCAAAAATGGATTGGACGTTTATATGGATAACAAGATATCTAGAATGATCATAATTAATGATAAATTTTGTGGAAGAGGTATTAAACTTCATGTCTCATGCTAACTGTTAGAGATCAGTTAGATATTTAACGTGTGGTGCAGATTATCCGGTATTTGCCTACTGTAGGGTTCTGCCGCATCTGGTGCTGGCTGCTTTTGGAGACAGGATACTAAACTAGATACTGATCTAGTGAGGTAATTTCTATGTTTCTGTGGTGGGTGGGATGTGGAATGTTCATCATTCCAACTTCTTTGGACCGTGGAGGTTAGATCCACAGGAGTAACTGAAGATCCCACATCAGCTTTCCCAGTGCAGAAGATTATGCTGAACTATTAGCTTTGGAATTATGTGGGCTCATCTTTGCCATAGGTTTAAGTAGAACTGTTTAGGTCATGGATAGATTTCAGAGTAGCAGCCGTGTTAGTCTGTATCTCCAAAAAGAACAGGAGTACTTGTGGCACCTTAGAGACTAACAAATTTATTTGAGCATAAGCTTTTGTGGGCTACAGACCATTTCATCAGATGCATAGAATGGAACATATCGTAAGAAGATAGATATATACACACACATACAGAGAATCAAGATGGCCCATGTAGACAGTTGACAAGAAGGTGCAAGGATACCCATGTTAAGTATCCTCACATCTTCTTGTCAACTGTCTACATGGGCCATCTTGATTATCACTACAGAAGTTTTTCTCTCCTGCTGATAATAGCTCATCTTAAGTAATTAGCCTCTTAATCCACCGTTTCGTGTTCTCTGCATGTGTCTATACATATATCTTCTGACTATATGTTCCATTCTGTGCATCCGGTGAAGTGGGCTGTAGCCCGCGAAAGCTTATGCTCAAATAAATTTGTTAGTCTCTAAGGTGCCACAAGTACTCCTGTTCTTTTTAGGTCATGGATAATATTTCCATGCCACTGGGGTGCTGGTGACCGTTTTAGGGTGTTGCTGGTTCACATATGCTCCCTTCCATCAGTTCCAGGATATTGTAGCTTGTATCTTAAATTTCTTTAATAAAAATTGTAACCTGTTGGCTATAATTTGTATAAATTGGTATCAGTTCTCATTAATCCCTGCCATCAGCAATTGCTGGATTTGGTAAATGTAATGTTTTGCTCAGGATGAAGCATCTCAGTCTACTTTATATGACGAGTGAATTTCTAAATACTAAACTAGAAAAGTATTTTAACTTCAGTTTCAGATGACAGTGAATTGCACACAAGTGGTACTTTGAGAGCCTCAGAAAAGTCAACAATGGAGCAGTTAGTAGAGAGAGCCTGTTTTAGAGACTATCAGCGTTTGGGACTTGGGACCATCAGTAGTAGCTCCTCTCGCTCAAAAACCGAATACTTCCGAATAACTGCATTGAACAGGATGTATTCACTTTGTAGAAGGTGAGTTAATCAGTTCACTCTTATGTTTAGAAATGTGTATCTGCCATATTACACATCATCCACAACATCCATTACATATAATACATTTATTTAGAGAACAAAGTATTCTGGGAAAATAGCACTTGCCATAAACCCAAAACGAATAACACTGAACTTACAGCAAACATAGCAGTGCTGATTTTCTCTCTTTTTTGTTGTAACATATTTGTTAGTGTCTCTGCATATTTAGCTACTAAGACTTGTATTTTAGTTGGATCTATAATGTCCTTTTTGTACATTATAAAACTCGTAATTTGTAAACTCCTAAAGGTCTATTCTCCTGTCAATGCATGGCAGCTACATACAATCAATTCATTTTAAAGTTACTGGATGTTACATACATAAAACTTCTGTTTATGAGTAGGAAAACAAGCCCTAGAAGTGCATGTTTATTAATACAGTTCAAAACAGAAACTGCAAATAAGAACTCATGAACCAGTCATTGGAGCACTTCCTTTAAAATGTTTGTCATATACAATATGTAAGCTCCTGAATGTCAGTAAGAAGTTAATGCATAAGCCTTTTTTATTGTGAAAGTTCACTGAGATTTATTATCAGTGCCTACAAAAGTGCATCTGATGAAGTGAGCTGTAGCTCACGAAAGCTTATGCTCAAATAAATTGGTTAGTCTCTAAGGTGCCACAAGTCCTCCTTTTCTTTTTGTGAATATAGACTAACACGGCTCCTACTCTGAAACCTACAAAAATGCTGTTTAACACAACAGCAAATCTGCAGAAGTTTCATCACTGGAGCACTCACATCCTACAAAGACACTGCAGGCTAAAAGTTGTTTTCGTTATGGAAAAATGAAATTGCCATCGCTTTCATAGAAAGAGCACAAAAAAATATTAAATCCAGACTGTTTGTCTCTTATCCAAAGCACCAATGTGACAACAATACTTTTATTCAATCACGAGTGAATATTAGTTCATTTGAACCAAAGAAATCACTGCATTATATTAACTATGCTTTTTAATTGCTTGTAATCACTATATTTTAAAAATAATTTTCATACCTTATCCTTACCCAAAAAATACCTGTTTGAATTTTTGTCACTATTTTGAGAAAAGTAGTCAATATCCAATTGGTTTACAAATTTCAGGATATGAGTGGTTATTTAATGTCATGTGATTTTGGTTCAGGTATTGTATTTTAGGAAATAGACCATAAAATGGATTAGGCATTTCTTCCCTCATGATAAAGTTTAATAAATGTCAAATAAGTTCACTTATGTTGTGTCACAAACAATCCTATGTTTAGAGTAGCAGCCATGTTAGTTTGTATCCGCAAAAAGAACAGGAGTACTTGTGGCACCTTAGAGACTAAGAAATTTATTGGAGCATAAGCTTTCGTGGGCTCCAGCCCACTTCATCGGATGCATAGAATGGAACATATAGTAAGAAGATTATATATACACATACAGAGAAGGTGGAAGTTGCCATACAACCTGTAAGAAGAGGGATTCTTTAGTAAAATGTAAAATCTCCCAAGTGCTCTCCTTAATCAGTTTTATTTTGAGAAAAAACTAACGCTTTAATTGAATCCTCTTTGTCAGAGGTACTCAAACTCTTTGAATCCTTCTTCCACTTATGTAACCAGAGACAACACTCCTGCTTGATTTTCTGTTTTCAAAACTATTATATCATGGAAGTTCCCAAACTGTCTTTTTGTTTTTTTAAACATTATATAACCAGCAATTTGTAATGTGCTGTTCCAAAACTGTTTCTTTCTTAAATGCATTTTGACATGAGCCAGTTATGGTCAATGCCAAAGTACTGGCATTGACCATGCAATTGGCATGCAATTCAAAGCATCTAAACATTCTTGCCTTTAAAATGTCAGCGCCTGTACACAATCACTGGTGTCAAATATAAAAATAATGTTTGTTTCCTTTGAAGAGCCCCAGTGATCTGTTTTCTGTGTCATTCTCATAAACCTGACTCTTCAAATGATAGATTGAGGAGAGAAATTTAGGAAAAAATGGGGAGCGAGGAGATGTATCAACAAATAAGACTGTAAATGAAAAAAAAAAAGAAAAAGTAATTATTTACATTTTCTCCAATGAAAGTTGCTTTTTAAAAATTCTAATACTCTTCAGCCTATCAAAATAATAATCAGGAGTACACGGTATTACAAAAATTAGCTATTCTTTAAAAAGAATTTTTATTAAATAAAAATGCATATATCAGTGAAAACTGCAGATTAAGAAATATACATATCCTGTTTTCAAAATTTAAAAAGGAAAAGGAAGAATCTTTTTGAAAATAATTCTAATTATCTTTTTAATTTTCTCTCCATTGATTAATACAGCTATCCTGGACTTTTGGTAGTACCTCAGTCTGTGCAGGATAGCAGTTTGCAGAGGGTAGCTCGTTGTTATCGTCACAATCGCCTGCCAGTTGTCTGCTGGAAAAACTCAAAAATCAGTACTCTGCTGCTAAGAGCTGGGGGCTTCCATGGAAAGGGAGTTGTCGGCCTCTTCAAATCTCAAAACACACATACTGCAGGTGAGCTTATGTTGCTGGACTTTCTGCATGTGTTGTTTCAGTGAAAGAGGTTCTTTCCCTTTAGAGTAATATAGTGTTCTCATGAATAAATTATTTAATTTACAATAACCCCATCTGCTTCCTTTAAACAATATTCTTCTAATTTGGTTTTGTTATTGCACCTTATTTCCTTGATTCACAAACGAGTTCACGTTGTCATTATTTATGGGCTATAGAGATAGTTAGAGCAAATTCTATTCTTTTGACTCTCTGATGGCTTTGAGCATAATTTTAGTTTTACTTTGAGAGAGCGTTTTATAAAACCAAGGCCTGAGAGATTTCCAGAGTTCTGCTTGGGTTCTTTGGTTGAGATAAAGGTTCATCTTTTCCATGATCATCACTGGAACAGTGCAAGATCTGTCATAATGGAGTATCTTTGAAGAGAATATTGGAGGAAAGTGAATTGCATGTTTAGAGGGAAATGAATTGTGAAGGACACATTACTCTCAACTTTCACCTCCCACATGAGCTGCATGGTGTATCTTTAATTCTTACTCCTCTTTCTCATAGTTACTGTCTTGGTTTTTTGTTTTTGAGAGGGCCTGAGTGAGTTGTATATGATGTTTCATTCTGTGGATAAAATAATGACACTGAATAAAGTCAATACTCATAGGCTCATAGATATTAAGGTCAGAAGGGACCATTATGATGCTAGCCAATAAGGAAAGTCTAAGTACTTGGGATACTTGTGACTGTATGAAGAAAACAGGACTGGTGCATCTCTTAGGCATATAGTGTTAAAAGTAGAATTCAAGACAAAAGTGAAGTTAGTTATCTAAATAAGGAAGAATTTGGTTTGTGATTAACTATCCAACCCTAGCCTGACCCAGAGAAATTAGAGCAGAATGAAGGGTCCTTCTACTTCTTTGCAATACATGGTATCATGGGAGTTGGGAATTAACCAGCCAGTGGAATTTATTTCTAAGAAGAAAATATCAGAATGCTGCTCAGAAAGAATGAGAGGAAAGTGGCAAAACAGATATCCAATCAACATAGAAATTTCTGGGTCAATAAGTTCCTCCACTTCTGCAATTAAAGACTAAAAAACTGTTTTAAAGTACTTGACATTACTGAATAGTTTGCCCTGTGGAATTTCTCATTGTGAATAACATAATGTACAATGGTAAGCAAGTTACATAAAAGCAATGAGTGACTCAAGGTTCTCATGATGAGGATAGATTGCATGATTTAAGTCTTTTCTGCATAATCCATTACATAAAGTACTGCTTCATAGGGTATCTCTGTGAAATAACCATGGGAAATTGAAACTTATTGTATTTATAGATATTTTCAACTATTTATAAAGAACAGTTCACATCTGGCATAATATTTAACTGTAAGAGCTTTGCATATTTCACAGGCACTTGCAAAAAAGTGCTAAAACTTCAGAAATATTTTAATTAAAAATTCAGTAATGACAGCAATATTTGGATTGGCTGTTATATTAGTGGTTTGTGGACTCCGCACTGGGTCATAAATTAACAGTGCTCACCATACCACACACTGCCTGTGTGGACCATGCTGCTGCTGCTCAATAGAGGTTCCCCAGTAGTACACTTTGACTTACTGCTCAAGAGCAGTTTTTCTTTTTGAATATCATTGGCTGTTCTGGCCACCGGGCACCTTAAGTGCCCTCTCCACACCTGTACTAAGGGCATATAGGACAGAGCGTCCCAGCCACCTGTCACTTCCTTCTTCTCACTCATTGCTGCAAGAGAGAACCCTTGTAGTGTCCACATCCCTTGGTCTAGTATTCATGTTAATTTGTTGTAGTTAGGATAGTTATTATTTCTTCTGTAGGTTTCTTTTGTATGTTGGCTATAATAAAATAAAGCAACTTAACGGTTTATTCATAGGTTTTCTTTACCCCACTGTACAAGGGTTTTACCCCATTGTATATTACTTTAAAATGGATGACATCAAGTCACAGGAGTTTAAAATTTGCCTCTCCTGTAAAGCAGTTAACAATCGGCATTCTAGGTGTCTCATTTACCTACGTGTAGCTCCAAATGCTCATCATTCTCCAAGTGTACTCAGAAGATGAGGGAAGCAAGACTCAAACTCTTCCTCCTGGAAAAATTGATGCAAGCCTCATCAGTTCCATGCACATCCACAGAGAAGCTTCATTGATCAAGGCAGTTGCATGTCTCCAGTTCCCTAGTGAGCCAAGACCCTACTCCTAGGCCCTTCGTCATTTCTCACAAGTCCCATTTGTCTGCCACATCAGCATCGACTTCTGAAAGGGGACCATAATTGATGCTGCTCCCAGCACCAGGGCAGGTACTGATCTTCTTCCCCAAATAGGACACAGAAATCGTTCTCTAGATCTTCTTTCACTGAGAGCCTGAAAGCAGAGTCCTATTCTAGTATCTCCATACTAATGTTGAAACTGGCACTGACAGCTCCCTTCCAGAGTAAGGACTGCACTGCCTCCAGTTCTGATCATACAGCACAGACCTCAGTACCAGCTTCAGCACAGAGTGCCTTATTCACAGCATCATCAGCCTCTTTGATAGCATCTGACACCACAACACCAGATGCCCAGTTGCTCACCATATGAGCACCAGTGCCGTTCTCAGCATCAAGTGACCGCACTTTAGGCCCAGTACCAGAATCACCTCTTACGGAGAGATTCAGAGAGGTTATCACCAAACACCATTTGGCAGCCTGGTCCTGTTTTGCAAGAAGCCTGGGATGGGATAACCTTGTACCAGTCACTCCTTGAGATAATAAGCAAAAAGTATCCCTTCTGGTTTCAGCTGTTCCAACCCCCTTCTTGACTCTCTTCAGGGACCCTTCTCACAAGAGACTTAGAAGCAAGAGATAAACTCCCTCATACAACCAGGAGCAGCGGAGGGAATGCCCCTAGAGTTCAATGTCAAGGGCTTTTACTGCTTAATCCTATAGAAGAAGGAAGTTGGAAACTGATCCTTGATCTTTGACAGTTCAGTGCCTTCATTTATTGTTTCAAATTCTGTATTGCTACCTTTCTATAATCCCCAATTTGGATCCTATGGGCTGGTTCATGACTCTCAACTTACAGGATGCTTATTTTCACATTTTGATACATCCAGCTCACAGGAGGAAGGAACATCATACTATCAGTATGGAGTCCTGTGCTTTGGCCTCTCCATAATCTCACCAGTGTTCACCAAAGTTCTGGCAATGGTGTCAAGCCCAAATGAGAAAACAAGGACTCTAGGTATAACACTATCTAGACAACCATCTAGCAAGGGAAATCCCCACAACAAGTGACCAACTCATTTAAATTATTCTAAATCTCTTTGCATCACTGGGATTCCAAGTCAAAAAAAAGAATCCATCCCGATCCCAAATCAGACCATAGAATTTATCAGAGCAGTGTTAGATTCTAGGTCATCAAGAGCATGCCTCCTTCAGAGATTTCAGACAGTGACAGACTTCATCAGACAGCTCCAGGAATGCCCAAAAACACCACTGAGGACCCACCTCAAACTCATAGGGCACATGGCAGCCTGCACTTACACCACATTCATTCAGCTCCACCAATTATAGATTATGGGGAGATGGTTTCCTCGGGAGATGGTCCTATATATAAACATTCTAGAAGTCAGGGCTATTCAACTGGCTTTCCTACCTCTTATTTAAGGCTTAACTGTCCACGCTTTCATAACAACACCAAAGCAATACAGCATATCAACAAGCAAGTGGGTGAGCCAGATCCTCTTCACTGCCAGGAAGCCATGCATCTCTGGGATTTGATGTATCTGTAATCATACCACACTTGGCCTCCAGACTACTTTGTTGGATCAATTTAGCAGAGACTTATTTGAAAGAAACATGATCCCTCAAGCTCAGTCCTTCATGTCATTGTTTGCATATGGGGGTTTCTAAAAATGGAATTGTTTGCAGCAAGTGCCATATGTTCTGCTCGAAAAGAGGCATCCTCATGGATGCCTATCTCACCCTGTGGGCTCCAAATTTAATGTATGCCTTTCAACCAACACCTGTGATACCCAAAGTTCTGAGGAAGCTCAGGCAAGATGGTTGTATGATCATGATAGTCCCAGAATGGACCAGATCTAATGAATCTAACAATACAGAAATCAGCCTGGTTTCTCAGAACGATGGCCCCGAATCATTACACCTTGCAGCCTGGAGGCTGGCTGGGCGACCTCAACAGAGAGAAGCTGCTCTGCCGCAGCCCAGAACACCTTTCTTGAACGCAGAAAGCCTTCAGCCAGGTGGACCCTTCAATCATACGAGATCAAATGTCAGAAGCTTTCTATGTGAGCAGTTCAGCATCAGTTCTCAGCGTTGACCGTTCCAGTTTCAGCAATATTGGACTGTTTACTTTCTCTGAAGGAATCAGGTCTCTCTGCTCAGTAAGAGTGCAACTGGCAGCTATCTCTGGAAATCAACCTCCTATGCAGGGCCACACCACATTTTCACACCCCATAGGGATGAAGTCCATGCTTGAATAATAAGAGTATAACCATAGGAATTTGCCACCAACCACCTGACCAGGATGGTGACAGTGATTGTGAAACGCTCAGGGAGATTAGAGGCTACAAAATCAGATAACCCAACAATAAAGGGGGATTTCAGCTACCCCCATATTAACTGGGTACATGTCACCTCAGGAAGGGATGCAGATTAAATGGGCACATTAAATGACTGCTTCTTGGAGAAGGTTGTCCTGGAACCCACAAGGGGAGAGGCAGTTCTTGATTAAGTCCTAAGTAGAGCACAGGATGTGGTTGAAGAGGTGAATATAGTTGTACATCTTGGTGATAGCAGCCATGATGTAATTAAACATCCTTGGGGAGTGGGGGAGGGAAGAATACCATAAACCCAACACAGTAGCATTTAACTTCAAAGAGGGGAATGACACAAAAATGAGGAAACTAGTTAAATGGACATTAAAAGGAGCAGTCACAAGAGTGAAGTGCCTATACGCTGCATGGAAACTATTTAAAAACACCATAACAGAGGCTCAAACTAAATGTATACCCCAATTAAAAACAAATAGCAAGAGGACGAAAAATACCATCATGGCTAAACAGCAGAGCAAAAGATGTGGTTAGTGTCAAAAAAGCATCCTAAAAATTAGAAGTCAAATCCTACTGGAGAGAATTCTCCTATCCTCCTAGCACAGTCTACACTAGGGGTTAGGTCAGTTTAACTGCATCACTCAGGGGTGTGGATTTTTCTCACTCCTGAATAAAGGAATGGAAAACGTGCTTTATAGTGATAGACTCAAGAAGCTCAATCTGTTCAATTTAACAAAGAGAAGGTGAAGCGGGTGACTTGATCACAGTCTGTAAGTACCTAGCTGGGAAACAGAAATGTGATAATAGAGGACACTTCAATCTTGCAGACAAAGGCATAACAAGATCCAATGTTTGGAAGTTGAAGCTAAATAAATTCAGACTGGAAATAATGCACGAATGTTTAACGATTAGGGTAATTAACTATTGCAACAACTTACTAAGGGTTGCAGTGGATTCTCTATTGTTGGCAGTTTTTAAATCTAGATAGGGTGTTTTTCTAAAGGATAGACTTTAGTAAACAAGAATAAATTTAGGGAAGTTCTGTGTTATACAGGAGTTTAGACTTGATGATCACAGTGATCCCTTCTGGCTTGATGATCTATGAATCTAGGAAATGTTGCAAGTCAGTTCATGTGCATTAAAGGCAGAATGCAAAGTGTTCTCTCTGCTTTCATTCTGTTACCTTTTTTACATCTATTGTTATCTATGTTGTTTTGATCTTACACATGTTTAACTATAGCAATAATTTAATCTATTTTGTACTTTTTTGTATTTATATAGTTCCTCCTAATTTAGAATCTTCAAGCAGCATAGAACAGGAGAAATATCTGCAAGCCTTACTGAATGCAATTTCCATCCACAGTAAAATGAATGGCAGTAATACTCTCACTGTAAGACCAACAATTGCTTTGTCTCCAGGTAAAAGTGCACAGCACTATTCTTTTCTGTAACTAAGATGAAAAGTAAAACCACTGTGATTGTCTGTGTCTAGACTCCCCAGTCTGATTTCTGTTACTCCTTCAGTGTGACTTCTTAATGTTACAGCTTCTGGGTAGCTTCTTTACTCCAGTGTTTTACAAATGTGTTTTCCATAGTGTCAAGAATGTTGAAAGATAAGTTATTCTCCAGAACGATTTCAGTCAGGCCAAATTTGTAGATAAATTTGGACCATCATAATTTTTATTATTTGACACACTATTTCAGAGTTTCTCAACCAGGAGTTGCACCAGAGGGATCACAGAAGGAAATCAGGAGAGTTGCAAGGCATTCAAAATGTTGTTACAATTCTAAAACAAAGCAAATAAAATTTCCAAAATAATTTCATAGTGGCCAATACCGTCAAAGTTTGTGAGGTCCAATGTAGTAATAGTAGTTGTATTGTACAGGCTTATCACTATTATCATTAATATATATATTTTTTACTCTTTTTATATTAAATGTAAGGAGGTTGCAAAATATTTTTGCTTCAAATAAGGGGTCACCAATCTGAAACGGTTGAGACACGCTGCTTTATTTTATATTAGATGAAGATTTGTAAAGGTTGTTGGAAGTTGATGCTACATGAACATATATGGTATTTATCTATAAAAGTAGTGGAAGGTGCATAAGCAGTGGTTATTTCCATGTTTTACACAGTCAAAAAGAATTTTCATTTGTTTTCCAGGTATAATTTTAGTTAAATAAATTGAAAATTCTTGCACTACACTCTAGTTTTGCTAGATCTGAGTGAAATCACTAAGAAATTTGTCAGTATTCTATTACAGTTATCATGTGATGAACCCTGATCAGTTTCATGTAAAGCTAACTCAAATAATGTTTTAGAAACAGGAGCATGCAATTTGAAAAGTTTGTCTACTTAGCTTAATCAGTTGGTGGAACTGACTTAGTGTATCCAAATAATGGCTTTTTTTTTTTTTTTTTTTTGCAAAGTAACACCATCCCAAATTTGTGCCTGCTTTGCTTCATTTATCATTAAACACTTTGATTGCATTAGCCATACCTAACCCTCCATAATTTTGCAAATGTACACATTATCTCTAAAAACAAGTTTAAGGAACTTTGAAAGTACAAAATTGGCAGCAATTAAATACATTCAGTATGAAAAGAACATGTTTGTGTTTTGAGTAATGTTAGTCTGAATGACGTAGTTTTTAATCTTTTATTCTTTTTGACTGACTTTAGGCACTGAAAGGAGGGCTTCAAGAATGTCCACTGTGGTTAAGCAGGTAGTGCCAGGACATTTGGATGTAAATCTATCCAATAGCTTTGCTCGAGGAGGTTAGTAAGACTAGCTCAAAGACTAGTCATTGATATAATCTGAAATAAAATGTATAATAAAATGTTAGTAGTGAAATAAAAACAATTAGTTCATACATGAATTAATTGCATTATAAAATAATAAAACACATATTAGAATTCTTTAATTCATCAGCCGCACATGGAGTTAAAACATGTATCTTTTATTGCTTAAGTAAGTAAATAGCCATTAATTGTTAACAGAATATTGTTAGCATCCAAGCAAGTTCAGACTTGCATTAGAGTTGTGAATGAGTGTTTCTTTAGAATCCTAACATTACAGATCAACACAATAGTAGGGTGAAAATTATTTGATGCCTCATAAATATACAAATGTATGCATCTGAATGATATTACTCCAGGGAAATTAAGGACAGAGCAGGACAGCCAGTGATGGATAGGGTTGTACAAATGGGCCAGTTAGAGCTGAAGGAGAGCTTACTGAGTCTGAAGTTACTTCCAGCTGCCATTTTTACTTTGTGGGATGTGTGTATGAAGGAGAGATGTATGTATGCAGAGATCTTTGTTTAAATAAAATACTAATACAATAAATAGCCTTACTAACTTGGTACTTTGAGAGTCTGCGTGTCTGGGAGTTGGCCTTGGGTTGCTGCTAAGAGGCAGAGACAGACTTTTTTCATTTGTCAGGAGTGAAATCAGACCTTTTGACTCTTCTGCTTTGAGCCAATTGTTGTGATTTTATTTTGAACAGCTGCTGCATAAATCAGTGCACTGAAATTCATTTTATGTTTTTAGGATAGAGGTGAGGATGCAAGGATATTTGCTAACGGTCCCAATTCCATCCCAAGTATCTGGTATTGGGAAAATGTTTGTGTTGCAGTTACCACCTGTGGCTACTAAAGACTGCTGCTAGGCAGCCAGAGACTGCTTTTCTTGTATTATTATTCCTTGTATCTTCTACCAGTTTCCATAACCATCCAGTTACCCACCTGTGAAACAGCCACTCAGCAGCTCCTTCAACTCATCCTTGCAGGAGTGAGGGAGAGAGGAAGCACCAGATTGTGGTAGAGGAAAGAATTTCACAGGTGGAGGATAGGGAAATAACAATGTTATGTGGGGAAAGAAAAGAGAATTTGGTAGAGAGAGATACTCAAAAGTGGTAGAGGAAGAGATTAGAAGAAGGAGTCTCACAGTGCTGTGGTAAATGGAAAGGGGAAACCTACATGGAGCTGTATACGGGGAAGTGAAGTGCGGGACAAAGCAGAGGGAGAGACGAGAAAAAGAAACCTCACAGGAATGGGACGAAAATTAGGGAGAGGACGTTTTGTGCAGCTCCATACATGACAATTTATAGTAAAATATGTATGAAGGTAATTTGCATATTTGCTAATGATTTTCATATAACCATAAACTTCTGCTTCTGGTGAATACATACCGTCCCACGCAGTGATAGGCCATGGAGCTGCACGGAACCTGGCACCTGGGGTAGGTAGGAGAGTATCTAGAGGTACTGCAGTGGATGGGTTTGGGATGGTGTCTGTTTGAGGATGCTGGGTAAATGTGTGTGCACTAGGCTGTCTAAGTAGATAAGGTACAGGAGGGTGGGATACTGGGTTAGCTGTGGGTGCTTGTTTGATGGTTGCATGAGGGTCCTAAGGAGTGGAAACTGAGGTGTTTGGGATGGCAGTGCTGAGATAGCTGAGAGGGAGTTTGGTGGTTGTCTGCAGTTACTGGGATGCATGGAAAGTGTTGGGGGGGAAGGGGGGGAGAAAGTTGCTGATATAACCAGGAGGGTAGGATGGTTGCTGGTTGATGGAGGTGGACGTGGGGATGTATGCCTGGGGTTACTCTCTAGGAGATATGTGAGCCAGTGGGGCCAGTGTTGGGTCACACCTTATGCTGTTCTCTCTGCTGGGTTCCAGCACAGGGAGGAGACAGAGGGGCCATCTGACTGTCTGCCCAACAGACACAACAGCTGCCCTAGGTGGTCTGAAAGTGTAACTGCAGGGCCAATGTCTGCAGTCTGCTCACAGCTCAGCAAGATACGAGGGAATCCAGCTGAAATGCAGGAATGTGTGACAAGTTTGTCAAATGATGGCTGCCCCAGTTAAGGCAGGAAGCCCTGGAGTGAATATCTCCTAATAAGGGACTAAACACCAGTCATACCAGATAGCAGGGCTACTGTGCTCCCACAAGATAACACAGACATCCAGATTATCCCATCAGTGATTTTATATGTAATTTTGCTATTGCTAGATTTATATGCTCTTTCATGGTTTGTTACGATTGCACCATTGTGAAGCAATGTCACAACACAATATGTGGGTGTGGGGCAGAGACTGGTAAGATTCAATGGACATCTGGCTGACTAAAAGAGCAGGCTGCCTTAGGAAGGCAGCCAGAAAATGGTGGTATTTTTGAGATGCTAATAATTAAGACATTTAATTAAAAATACATAAAACTAATATTCACCATAATATGCACACAACTCTCTAGAGCCTTTGGAGCAAATATTTCTGTCCCTTTTCCTCTCTTTTATGTTCCACTGGGTAACCCAAAAATAAATACCATATACTACTAGTCAACAGTGAGTCAGTCTGTCTCAGCCAACAGCCCAAGCAGTGCAGAATCCATTTAATAATAGGATTACGCAGTACACTGTCCAGAATTGTAGGTGAATACACTTCTGTTATTAGCAGCATTGCTGAGTTTCTGAGCGTGGTCCCTTCTTCCAGTTCCTTATTTTTCCTGGACATCATACATATGGGGCCCAAAAGCTGTGTTTTACTATGATGTGACCCAGCAGGAAATGACATTTCCTGTATTTTGTGTGTATGTGCACACAATATTAATTACATGTCAGGGTGTATAGGCATCTTTTTATTATTTAAATCAAAATGAATAAATATACCAGGGTTAGCCTAATGTTCTGCCACCTTTTTGAAATCAGAACAGTTCTGAATATGAATATCAGGCCCTCCTGAATGTATGCGAGTCAGACCTATGCTCATCCACTGTCTGTACATTATTATGTTATCTAGAAATATCAGAACAAAGTGTTTACATAAAATCCAGTCAGAGTGGTTCTGTTGTAAAGTAAATGGCCAATCAGTTACATTTTGCTGTAATTCTTCAGTACTAGGGCTTTCTTGGCTTTTTTATATATCTTTCAGAACAAACATAATATTACTCAAAGTACAGACCTTTGTGTCTCATACTGTCTTCAACGTTGGCTCAAATATGGTGTGGTGCATAATTGGCTATATGGAACAGTGTTTGTCATCTGGTTTTATCCCCAAGCATTTAAACAGTTAAGAGGTAATGTTAGTGGAATAGAACGTTGTCACAGGATAATGGTATCTTGCTGCTAGATAGATACTGACATATTTATGGAAAATAAATGTGGAGTCAAAGCCAAGACATTTATTGAAAAAGCAGGAGACGTTGTTACTGTAATTATGTTCTGTTATAACATTTATGTTATATCAAATGGTTTGTGTAGATTTAAACACTTGGAGCCAAATCCTGCTCTTTGTTGCACACGCATGACTCCCTCTGGAAGTCAGGAGTGTGCACTTGAAGGAAGAATTTTCCCCTTGATATGATGAATGTTAGTGGTTTAGAGTGATAATTTTCCTAAACAGCATATGCCTTATACTGTGCTTTAGAAGTGCAGATAGGTAGGTAGGTAGGAAGGACTGCTGTCCTGCATTCTGATAGACCTGGAGAACAGAATAATTATGTGCTTAAGCCAGTCAGAGAGGAGCAGATACAGCTTTACACAAATAACCTGTGGCTTTATGGTGAAACTTGCTTCTGACAGTAATGTTAATAGTAATGTTCTTCAATAAGGTATCCAGCAATCTGATTGAATGGCTCAATTTCCATTTGATAGAATTATCATATAATGGCATATCTTCTTGGCTGTGCTGCATGTTTGGAATTATTGCAACGCCTTGAAAATTATTTATTTTGATTAGTAGGTACTGCTTTTCCATTTTGTATTAGTTTTCTGTTGTTTTGTAATGACTAAGAAATACACTACCTGTTATCTTGTACTTTTGAAAATTATTTGAATATAACCCTACATCAGTGGAAACTGACAAGTAACCTTTTTCTTTTCTCCTATTCAATTTGCTATGACTGTCTCGCTGCAATGTGCATTCCATTCCTCCTCCTTCTGTCTGTACTGTTATCTACCAGTGCTTGGGTACAGAGATAAATGTTTCACTCACTCAAATTCCAAATCAGCAGCTAAGGGAAGAGTCCATCAAGGTACTGTATTCTGGCAGTGTATTTTATTCTACCATCTCCATAGCTCGTGCTATGTTTTCATATATGTTCAAGTGTCAGTGTTAGGCAATCTTAACTGCGTTAACAAAGTTTTATGACTGTGGTTAGTCATACAATTTAGCAAATTTTACATTAACATTTGTACTGTCTAGTACAGAATGGCCTCCAGATTTTAAATATCCCTTTTAAAATCTATTAATCCTTGCCAAAAAATTAACAGAAAACCATTCCCCAAAATAGCATTTGCTACTTTTACTATTCAGTAGCAGAATAACTTAAGAAATATTATTATCCAGTCTGTGAACTTTCCTGCCAACATCATCAATAAAGTTGATGAACAGAGAGGTAATGGCTTCTGCCGAACTAGAAATACGTAAAAACATAATGTATACCGAATGAAGAAAGCCATATCTTCTAAGAGTCTACTACAAATAATAAGGTACAAAAATTAGATACCAAATAGAATAGAAAGTCATTAACTTTGTCTTTTTAATCACTGTTACCCATCACTGGTAAACGTACTAGTCTGCATGTATTTGTAATTGGCTCTGTGGCTTTTGATGTGCCACAAGCTATAATCACGGCCTGCTTTGACATTTGCAAAATAGGACTGATATCCAAAGAGATTTTTCTAGTATATAGTCTCTGTGTCCATCTTCTTTGTGGGAATTTACAACCTTTTATACAAAAAATGAACAACAGTTTATTTCTATTATTAGATGACTACTGTGATTCTTTCCTGAGTAATGAAAACTTCATTATTATTATTTCAGTTATATATTAGATATGGAACAAAAGCTAACATTAAAGATAATCATTGAATAAGTGAGATGCTTCATACAACTAGCTTTTTATGAAGGAGGACTGTTATCAACTTTAAGTTCCTAACAAACCCTTCTCATTTGTTCCTACTGTTTGTTCACATCTAAAGCTGTGAGCCAGACAAGCAGACAGACTATGCTGTACAAAAAGGCAAGTCCCTGTCTGAGATTTCTCTACAGTATTATTGTTTGACTAGAAGTACTGTGCTATTTTAAAAAAAAACTCTGACCTGTTTCAGATATCTCAGTGGGATCTCATCACTATCTACAGTTTTTATCATTTTATTTATACAGGAAGCCTCAGCTACTACATAGTATTAGGTTTTAGTGAGGACTTTTTTCCTTCTTTTTTATTCTTTATATCTCAGGGCCAAGATTTTCAAAGATGACTAGGTATTTTCAATTCCTCAGTTTTTAAGTGCTCTGCTTCATAGATTTATAAGCAAGAAGGGACCGTTACGATTATCAAATCTGACCTACTGCATAAGATAGACCATAGAATTCACCCGATAACTTGAACTCCAAACTTCAGACACTGTAAGGGGATTGAATATTCAGAAAGTGCTGAGTTACCCGCCTTCTGAAAATTAGATGCCTTTAAGTTGTCTCAGGTTGCAAAAATTGAGGCATTCAGAATTACTAGTCGTTTTTTAAAAATCTTGTCCCAGATATCTAGCTTGGTTGATTGAGGCACAGAATCACATAAATTAGCGAGAGAAAATATTTATTAGGTTATCTAGTCCGTCTCTCTGCCAATGCAAGATTGATCACTGCTGTATATTTACTGCTGCTTTCTTATATGGAGGTGATATGGTTTGTTGAAGGCCCCACAGTGAACTAAAGAGAGAATTGAAATATGATCCCAGGATCTTCTAGGCACCACCATCACCTTTGCTCTAACCACTAGACCAGTGGTTCTCAACCAGGTTTCAGGGGGGTCTCCAAGCAGGGCCAGCATTAGACTCACTGGGGCCTAGGGCAGAAAGCCAAAGCCCCACCACATGGGACTGAAGTCCAGGTCCCTGAGCCCCGCCACCCGGGGCTGAAGCTGAAAACTGAGCAGTGTAGCTTCGTGGGGGCCCTGGGCAATTGCCCTGCTTGCTACCCCTACTGCCAGCCTTGGCTTTTAGATTCAGAAAAACCAGTTATTGTGGCACAGGTGGGCCATGGAGTTTTTATAGCATATTGGGAGGGCCTCGGAAGAAAAAGATTGAGAACCTCCACACTAGACCATTCGAACATCTGTCAAAATGTAATTGTGGGGCATATGCCCAAAACAAGGGACGTGCTTAAAATCATTGTAGGCCTGAATATTTAAATACTAAGCTTCATAAGATAATCCATGATTGTGGCTTTAAATACTGTAATTATTATTATTCAAGCTCAAATATGGAATAACATCAGGAAGTTTAATATTTTGATTGCTTATGCTGATATTTTAATTACAGTAAGTAGTAATGGGGCACTCTGTTATTTCATATGAGGTACTTTCAGTTGTTGAGGAAAAACCTTATGTGATAGCAGGCTATTCCTAGTAGATAAGCTCCCAAAACAATAGGCCTGAAGCAAGGAAAGCTATAGAAATTTGCGCATAGTACTGAAAAGATCACTTAGCACTTTCATTAAATGCATATTAATTATCTGAAAATTGTAATTCATCTCAGAACCATGTATAGATTTTTATAGCAAACACTATTAATACAGTACAATGTTTATCAGTCTGTAGAGTATTAAATGTTCAACTAGTTTTGATCAGTATGTCACATTGTATTACTGTACTGTAGTTTAATTGGGAGAATTTGGAGAATTTTAATTGTGTAATTATTCCAATGTGGGATTATTTCTTTCCAGTACATGATATTTGTTCCATTCTATAAATAATCCAAATGATATGTGCAAACACCTTACTTTCAAAAGTATACTTAGGTATGCATGCTTCGGTGTGTATATTCTACAAAACTTCATTTGTATGAGAGAGAGAGATTGTTTTGTAATATTTTTAATCTTTGTAAAGGTGTATGGGCAAGTCTTCGTTCTAGCAATCGATTTGTCAGCACTCAAGCGCCATTCATTGATGTCGGTGCAAGACTAGCAGGGAAAGATAACACAGCATCATACAATAACAGTTCATTTTTGCAAAACCAGCTTCTGAAACGCCAAGCTGCCCTCTACATATTTGGAGAAAAATCTCAGTTAAGGGTAATGTCTATCTTGCTTATGCATTAAAAGAATTTTTGTTTGGTTGGGTTTAGTTGTTTTAATAGATAAATAACAAAAGGATGTTCAAGATACAACAGATGGGTAACTTTTCTAAACGTGTAAACTCTCATAGAGATTCTGAATAGTATTGGCTATGCAGACACATATCCACATTTTTATTGTCTTGTTATGTATAAGGTTGCTGTGTACAATTAATATTTAATTAGTATTAATATTTAATGCAATATAACCCAGCACAAGATAAGGTAATCCAAAGTGTATTGTCAGTGATGCAGTTCACCACAGAGTGACTTATTTCCCTGTGTGTTCATTTATATTTTAGAATCATTAAGGGTCAGACTCAAACTCAGACAAGTTGGGAGATTTTGAAATACAAAGTAAAGCTGACATAGAGGAAAGCTGATAAATTTCAAAATAGCCTACTTTGGGAGTATGCACAATGTTGGAGGAATGGAAAGCTTTGCATGAAAAAGCAGAAAATTCCACTAGTATCCCCAGAAATCTGAGGCAGACAATAATGTTTGGAAGATCTAGCTAGTGCCACCTTTCTGGAAGCTACAAACCTCCACCTGCATATTTTTCATCCATACTTTTCATCATGAATGTAACTCAGGCACCCTCACTTAAACACATACGGTATATCACTCTACATCTCCTTCACCTTGATGACAATTCACTTTCCTTTGTACTGTCCCTGCTTTCCATTCATTAACTTGTATACCAGCATGCAGTCCAGTGCGTTCAATAATAAAGCTAAAAAATTAATGCCAGTGAGGAAAGCCATTTTTTAGCTTTGGAAAAAAGTTTTGCTGTTCTGATATTGAGATTTTATGGTTTTTTTTCTTTTTAAAGTACATTTTAAAAAGACAAAATCATGAAAATTATAGACTGGCCGTTGACTATAGTAAGCAGTCATGACACACTATACATAAACAGATATAATTATTATAAGAAGCAATATAGCATGATATTAAAGTAAATCTGAGAACTAAAGTGCATCCCATGGTATATAAAATCACTTAACTTAAAAGATTATTTATGTTGAATTATCTTTTAGACATGACATGAGCCATATATTTCTTCAGATTTTGGATCTTTAGGACATCCGCTACATGTTCTTTTAATATTGAAGCTCACAGAAACAGTGGTCCTGATTTTAATGTCCTACAGTGATTAATAGATTATGGTGGCCCAACTGTCATTTATCTGTATCTGTGAATAGAGAGCTGTTTGACTTTGGCTTTTTAATTTAAAAAACACCATACTTTTACTGTTGGTCAAATTTATCCTTGGGGTTTGAAGTGTTTGCTGAGCTTTTGTTGGTTACTTGCAAAATATTGTAGAAGCTGCCAGGGCCATAGTAAAGTTAACTGAGTAATTGATGCCATTTCTAATGTTAGTTTCCCTGAGAATCTGCTTTATTCCATTAAATAAAGCATTAGTTTGGTTAGGTTAGCAAAAAAATGAGAAAAAATGGCCAGTGTGTTTCATTTTCTTTGCTCTCCACTCAGGATCATTATATTATCATTACAATTTAGCAGCATAAAGACAAGCCAGATCCTCAGATGGTGTAAAATAGCCAAGTTCCATTGACTTTACAGTGGAGCTGTAACAATTTACACCATCTGATGAGTTAGCCTAATGGGTCTAGGTTTCTCATTTTCACAGCTTTTTCAGCCTGACACCCTGTGAGACCTCTCTATTTATCAAGTGTAGAGAGTTGCAGGCCCTATTTTAGGTGTGTCAGAGCAGCTTCTAAAGAAAATTAATCAGACTTTTCCTTTCCAGGCCTTCAGTATTGTCTATTCAGTAAAAGTTATTTCTTCTAGTTGTATTTTCCAGGTCCTCATAATTCTCCAGTCTGTTTTTCAGCGAGATAATTTCACTCATAAAGTCATTAGTTTCAGTACCACTTTTTGGTAATTCATTTTCAAAGTATGGTATTTAACATCAGGCACCCCTCTGAAAAGGCCACAGATATCTTCTGATATTGTATCAAGTCTGAGTCTCAGATATTCTTTCAGTTCTGCTACATGTTGAGCTAAGCTTTGTGTAGATGCAGCTACCTCGATGAAGTGAGCTGTAGCTCACAAAAGCTTATGCTCAAATAAATTTGTTAGTCTCTAAGGTGCCACAAGTACTCCTTTTTTTTCAGCTTGCAATGATTATTTAGGGGAGTCAGCTGCCCTGTATCTTTTGTTATTTTATTTTTTTACCACAGGAATCCATCTTTAGTTCTTCTTACTTTATTCAGGAAGTTAGTTTTAGCTTGACAGAAACTGTGTTTTCTTGTCTGTTTAAAAAAAATGGTTTCAAATGAACTGGTGTGGAATGAGATAAAAAATGAGGTAGCCTTCTTACCAATATGTCCCACTCCCCAACCCTAAGCTTTATTACTCACACAGTTTAGATTATATTGAGAGAGAATTGTGGTGTGAGTGCAGGACTAGGACCTAGGAACTTCTGAATAGTAATTCTGCTTTGGTCTCTTTGTAGCCTTTGACAAAGAAAATGTCTTTTCTTTAAGTTCCCCATCAGTTATTTGAAGCTGGAAAGTGCTTTATAAATACCAATTACTGTTATTGCAGATGTGCCCTGTACCCACACACTACAGGTCTTGGGCTTTTCTATTAGAAGAGTCCAAGAAGAGTAGATAATCTTGCATACCATCGGCTAGAATACCTAGACATATCACTTCTAACAGACAATCATCTACCATTAAATTCCCTTGTGTTTGGTGATTTAAGTCAAAACCTTCAATTGAACTTAATAAATAAAAAGTATTAATTGCCCATTCTGATTGAAACAATTACTTTATAATCAAGCATCAAGTTCATATTTATCAAATAATAATTTTATTTTTTAATGATACTGTACCTGTTCACAGAAGTCCAATGTCATTTCAAAAGAGTTAGGAAGGTCTACTAAATGCCAACCTTATTTTACTATTCACATAGAATAGAATAGAAGTATTTAACATCCATTTTTATTGCGGGTGGTGGATGGGGGAAGTATATTTTGGTATCTTTTGCAAGAGTGTTGTAAGAATCATTTTGTACTAGGCAGTTTCTTATGGGAAAAAATGAAATGTAAATTGTGTTTGGAAATTCTTAGCATTAAAGCAATCTCTTTGAAAGCATCTTTTCTCGCATAGATACTTTGCATGAAAAATATGCTTTTCCAATGAATAATGTGTCATTGTCTTATTCATCCACAGGGCTTCAAACTTGATCTTGCTTTGAATTGTGAATTTGTTGCTGTTGAGTTCAGTGACATCCGACAGGTGAAAACTAGTTTTAAAAAGATGATGGGGGTTTGTGTTCCCAGTACTATTCCTACAGATTCTGAAGTAACGTTCCTTAAGGCACTTGGTGAATCAGAGTGGTTCCCACAGGTAATTCATATGGTAGATGCTTCTAAAAATTTATATGTAGTACTGTTTACCCAGAATAAATTCTGATCTCTGCTGACAGAGAAATGTGTGTTGTTCTAACCAACAAACCTTTCTCTTTGTTCCTTGTAATTCCATTGCATGAAATCAGTTATAGCATTATACGGACATTAACTATTATTTTAATACAGCATTAGGAGTTATTGATGTGAGATATATTTGACAACTAGACAGTGTAATTCATTATTCCTTATAATGTGGAACAAAATGCCAAATACAAATTCGCTTTTTTACTGTCTGTATTAATTTTTATGGCCTTGATTGCACACACTTTAATTCTTCTGTTTCCCATTAAAGTTAGATAAAAATATAAAGGTAGAACAATGAGGTAACTTTGCAAGATGAATAATAAATTGGCAATTTTATTTTAAAACTCATACACCCGTTCTTCATATATCATCACATCTCATCGTTGTGTGCTAACGCTGCATTTCTGTATATACCTTCATTTAATAGATAAACTATTCTATCTGTGAGCTATTAATAGTCAAACATGGAGAAGCTCTCATATAAAAGTCCTTCAGTGCAACTGATATTTTGAGAAATTCTCTACTAATCTCTCCCTTTCCTTCATCCTCCTACACACACACTCACAGAGATTAACCAAATAAAAATATGATTAGGGATGTCTTTTACGGGATTCAAGTGAGTGGGGATGTGGTAAATTAAGCACTTTGTAAATCATAATAAGTATGAACATTTTTGGACAACTAGATGTTATGTTGAGAAGCTGTTGTTGAACAAATACTCTTAAAAATATAATAAAACATGATAGATCATTTTTGTTATGATAGCCTCTCAAGGAGAACACATGCTCTAAACAGACAAAGAGTGAATAATGCAGTAACTCTGGAAATTACACACCAAGGCCCATATTTTTGCCTGTTCTGTGTAGCAGTGCAGGGCGGATGCCTTACACCTCCTTACTCCATTGTGTTTTTGCACTGTGCCAGCACTTCCAGTGTATGGGAGATAGTTGGCTTCATAGAGCTGCTGTGTCCACCCCCTTGCTCAGATGGGTGAAAATGTGGGAGGGGTGGAGCCTTGACTCCTCCTCCCTGCCAACATGCTCAGTAGCATAGTTACACCAGCATATTGGGGTGCATATGCAGTACATTGGGTGTAGATTTGTCAGAGCATGTTCCCTCCTTGAAGAAGCAGGGGGATTGTGGGAGTCACAATGTCCCTACAGCAGTGCTCCAGGTGCACAACAACGATGTGCTTTCCTTGCTTTGGACTAGATCATAATGTCACACATTACCCTAATTCAGTATTAAGACATTTTCATGGTGCTAAACCAAAATAATATACAGTATGGTTATAAATACAAATTGGAAAGCTAATGTGAGTTTATATTTAATTTTCCATTTTTAGACCATGCCTATGAGAAAACTCAGATCTTTATCCTGTAGATTTGTTTTTAGTATACAGGATTTTCCTCTGCTGGAGAAGAGAGAAATAAATTACACAGTTTGTGTTTTAATCCTGTTTAAAAAGGTTTGAATGCTTCTTTAAATGGAAGTACATACATAAATAAGAAAAAATGAAGGGTACTACAGTATTTTATTAAGTTAGCATAATGCACATTAGATTCAAATTAAGAAATTTAAAGTAATAATGTTGTGCTTTCATTTAAAAGTATTCTGCTTGCCGTGTGGCTCCTTTAATTTGAAAGATAACGTAGGCTTCCATACAGCTACCCTGCTGCTTATTATTTGATGGGCTGTTCAATTGTATCTATTACAAGTCTCAGTTGCAATTGCAATTATTTTCTAAATCCTTAATGACTATGTGAGCATTGTAAAAAGTTGGGCATTCAAAATGAGGATGAATATACCTTTTAATCCTCTTTGAGTGATTCCATACATCTGTTCCACTGTAGGTATGTGCACAGGTGTGGAGAGTTTTTCCTAGCAGTACCTATGGGCGGTCATGTATGCATCCTGCCTTCCCTTGTGCCCAGAGCCAACGTGTAAAGGATGAAGCTACCCCCCTCAGTTCCTTCTTTCTTTCGGCAGTTGGACATTGTTGTTATTCATTTAGTACACCCTCTTGTCGTTATAGAAAACAAAAATCCTGCATATACTTTGTTATAGTTCATAGTGTTTAGTGTTTAGTTCATCCATTTGGACTTTTCTTTATTTTATTTAATTTTGTTTCAATATTCTAATTGTACTAGTTTGTCCAAGCAAACTTTGTCTCAGTAGTAGTAGAAGGGCTTATGCTAAGATCTCCTGGCTTCAAACCTTGGTCCAGGTGTCACAGGCGATGCTCATCAATAACCCTCACTCTCACTGTTTGAGATGCTTGGCTGAGGGCCACATAAGGGACCAGTGTCCAGTCTGCCACAGATTTAAATCAAGGATGAAGAAGCAGAGAGAAGTGCATCTTCGATACTATTGCCACTCTTTGCCTGGCATCTTTGCTCTCTTCAAGGGAGCTCATTCAGCACTCTTTCAACGAGTGCTCCCCCCCAGCCTTGCCATCTGACACAGACAGAGATCTTCACCAGAGCCATCTCCAAGGAAGCACAAGTGCTCAGGACACCCTTGACCTCTCAAACCTCAAAAGACTGCTTCAGCTACCTTTGAGTCCTCAGTACCAGACTCCTTGTTGGCAGGAGTAAGCTACTCTGGTACCAAATGTAGATCATGCCCTCTGGATAGACTCAGCCTGGGACCATCTCATAGTGGCTGTCATAGACTGGAGTTGTTGGCTCCAGTACCTACCATGGAGATAGACTGCTGCTTCAGGGACTTGTGAAGGATCTGGCACTGCTTCTGAGTGTCATACAACTTCCTCTCTTAGGGCAGGTCTATGCTACTGCTTGAGTCAATGTAACTTACATTGCTCATGGGTGTGAAAAAGCCACCCCCCTGAGCGATGCAGGTTACAGCACCTAAGTGCTGTCTACACCAGTGCTATGTCAGCGGGAAACATACGTCAACCTCTCGCAGAGGTGGAGCAATTATGCCAACAGGAGAGCGCTCTCCCATTGACATAGAGTGTCTTTACTAGATGCGCTACAGCGGTGCAGTTGCATCGATGTAGTGCTTTTAGGGTAGACCTGCCCTTAGTATCAACAATGCCAGAGGCCTTTGCAGCTGCCTTTCAGTACTGGATTCCCCATTTACTCTAGGGGAACGTCCTCTATCAGTACCAGTGCAAACTGGGCAGACTTTGGCACTGGCATTGGTGTCTGCTTCAACACCCGTGGTCTCAGGGATGGTACCATCTTGTCAGTATTGTCAACAATGGTATTTAGGCCTCTGATACGTATTCAACAACACTTGGTACCAAGAGCTAGGAAGACACCAATACTGCCACCAGTTCTGTTATCTTGGTGCAGATCTTGGTACCAGTCTCCAATGACTCTTCCCAGTACTGCTCCACCCTCGCCTTCAGAGTACTTACACTCCTCATCAGAGTCAGAAGTGGGTTCTTACACTTCCCACTGTAAAGAGTCCAGGGTGTCATTGAGAACCTGATCCCGCTTTTAGGTATTCAGATGGAGGAAAACCTTCACAAACTTGTTTATATTGTACACACAACTACAAGCAGGGAAGGGAGCCCTCCCTGTAAGCTAGGCAATAATGCAGCCTATTAAGTCACTCTAGCAAACTTAATTCTCTGTACCCCTTGTAGCCAAGCATACCCAATGAAATATGAGGTTCCTTCCCAAGGTTTTGAACAGTTTTATTTACATCCTGTACCAGATTCACTGGTGGTAGCTGGAGTAAATGAAAAACATTGCCAAAGTCAAGCTAAGCTACCCCAAAAGAAAAGGATGCAAAAAAGCTACACTTCTTTAGAAGGAAGGTTTATTCAGCTGCTGATTACAACTTAGAATTGTCAGGCACCATGCCCTGTTGGCCTGGTATGACTATTAGACTTGGGAGGCAATGTCTAAATTTATAAATAAGTTGCCAGAAGACTCTAGGGATGAATTCCAAGCCATCTTAGCGGAAGGTCATCTGGTCTCTCGATTGGCCCTGAAGGCTTCCTTGGAAGCAGCAGACTCTGCTGTGAGCATCATGATGATGGCAGTAACCATGCACTATTCATCCTCATTACAGTCTAGATGCAACCACAGAGCACAGAGGAGGAGGCCTCCTCCTTCTACTTCCTCACTTGCTTTTTCCAGGCAGCCTCGGGCCTTGGAGCAGCATGTTTGACTCCTCTGTCAAGAACAGCATATCTACCAGTTCGGATCTCCCTGTTCCTTTCCCTTCCCTTCCAAATTTGATCAGTTATCTCTCTATTCCGACATCCAGATTCTTAATAAAGATATTAAACAACACCAGACCCAGAACAGATTCCTGTGGGATCCCACTTGAGACCCCCTCCAATCTGACATCTTTCCATTAATAGTTACTCTTTGTTTGCAGTTGTTTAACCAATTATGTATCCACTTTCTGGTAGTTCTGCTGAGCCTGCATTTCTCCAGCTTACTTATCATCATGTCACACGGGACTGTGTCAAAAGCCTTGCTGAAGTCCAGGTATATTATGTCTACCACATTCTCCCTATTGATCAAACCAGTTACCCTGTCAAAGAAGGAAATCAATTTGGTTTGGCATGATTTGTTCTTAGTAAATCCATGCTGGCTGCTAGTGATCACCCCTTCATCCTTCAGGTAGTCATAAATTGAATGTTTTATACATTGATACCTGGGAAGCTACTAGAGCAAAGTCAGGCTGACCGGTCTGTAGTTCCCTGGCTCCTCCTTTTTCCCCTTTTTTAAATGTTCCTATTGTTAACAGTTGTAGAGTGGTGATATGGTCCTCTGTACATACCTTTGCTAGCCATTATGCAATTACTGCAGCATCACAGCATGATATGAATGTGGGGAAAGGAGTCCTACAGCCCCTTTTCAGAAGAGACTCCTAGCCTCACCTCCATTGAGAAACAACTTGGAGTTACCTACAGTGGAATACACAATCACTCAAAGAAGAAAAATGGTTACTTACCTTCTTGTAACTTGTTCTCAAAATGTGTTTTATATGTCCATTCCACAACCCATCCTTTCCCCCAACTCATCAGAGTCTATCATCTAAGTTTCTGGTATGAAAAAAAATAAAGGAGGGGTAGGGCTGCTCTACCCGTTATATCCCTGGGCTCCAATCAAAGGGAAGCCAAGATGCATGTGTAGCTGCCCCTACAGGTACTGCTAGGGAAAACTCTCCATCACCCATGCATGAGATACATACACACTTACAGTGGAATAGACATACAACGCATCTCAAACAACAATTACAAGGAGGTAAGTAACAGTTTTGCATTTCTGTATCATAAGTATTTTAAATACTTCTGTAGTATATGTATTTTTCCCTCTTACATCTTGTAGTAACAAAATAAATACTATTTAATAAAGGCTCAGAAGACTGGTAGAAAGATGAATTTTCTAAAGTTATATCCTTGTTTGGGAGTCTCTAAGGCAGACTCTGTCTTTCACTTCCTTTCTCCACCTTCACTCTGTTCTCCCTGAGTCCTTTCTCTTGTACTCTCCTTTTGCAGCTGATTCTTTTTTTGTTTTTTTTCATCCATGAACCTAGATTTGTCTTATATTGTGTCTTTGCACCTACATTGCTTTCTTCCCTGTAACAGTGTCAACATCTTTTCCATTCCTCACTTTCAAGCTTTGAGACTTTTCACTGTTAATTTTAACCTTGTTTGGGTTGTGTCCAATACTACATGCAATTGGTTTCTTTCTACTGTTGAAAACTGAAATAGCCATGTTCGGCCTACATTAAAGCTGCTTACACAAGTATGTTCTACTGTGACGTTTGATCTTGGATTACCATACAAATGGTAGAAACTGAAAACAGAGATTTTTCTCATTTTTAGGAATAAAATTGTTATGCATCACATCAGTCAGGAAAATGTTCACAAAATATGAGCTTGATAACAAGAAAGAGACTTCAGTCCTACAAACACTCTTCAGCACACATGTAATTATAATCCCATAAGAAGTCACACTGAAATCAATAGGACGGTTCATGCGGGTAAAGTTACAACTGTGCGTAAGTGTTTGTAGAGCTAGTACCATAATGAATACTTGAGCATATACTTGCCTGCATCCCAGCCAGCCTGGCCAAAAACAAAATATAAGAGGGAGAAGATTTGATCTATTTCCATAAGACAGAAACTTGCTTTCTAAATGAAAAAATTTGAAATTCTGAAGAGTTTGAACAGTCGACATTCTCTGTAGATATTGTTAAAGACAGGTTAACTCACCAGTTACGTACCCAGTAAAATAGATACTTAAATATTTGGTTACCATTTATTCAATACTCAAAGTACACTCACCTGCAGAAAAAACAGCACATGTCCAACTTCTTTGAATATTAACATTTGACAGACAGTGGATTTGTTAAATATGCGTGATCAGAGATTCCACACAATTTAATAAAATCACTAGAAGTATGATATAGGTAGTATAAAGATGCTTACTCAATAATATGGTAACATTCTGTTAAATAGAATTATGATGATTATATTACTGTATGTTTCACTGATACAATGATTATTGTTTTGTCTCTGATATTTACCTGGCAAGGATTTGTAAACCTTTTAAACTTCCTAAATAAATAAATGGCTTAATATTTATTTATTAATATATATAACATGCATTTAATATATTTAATATTTATAGTTTAAATCATCAATGGTATGGTATGATATAAATCTATAAGAATTTGGCAATATTAACAGATGAATTCTGCACTCTTAGTATGTTACTAATTTTTTTATATTATGTAGCTTCACAGGATAATGCAATTGGGAGTGGTCATATCAGAGCTCCTTGAGAATGGTTCTTCAGTTATGGTTTGTTTGGAAGATGGTTGGGATATTACTGCACAGGTAAGCTGCTATTACAAAAATTTGTGAATGGTGGGGGCTAGTAAACACCAGGCATTAGGTTTTGGCCAAGTAGCTGTAATTTTCTTATAACTTTAAACAGCAAATTCCTAAACGCAACCTGTCCTGGCAGCAGGGAAAAGGCAAGGGCTACCTGATCTGTCACTCTTCATCCATTTTGATTTTCAAATCCAGAACAAGCAGTCAAAACGTATGCTTTCACCCAAGGTCTTGATGGCCCTGCACAATTCAAGGGCCTAACCAAGGTCTGCAGCCCTGTGCAGACTACTTCATGAGGAAAGGCTAAAATTCACGACTAGAAATTGCTTAACTTCGTGGCTGAAACACATTTTGACACACGAGGTGAGTTGATGGGCATTATGCCCTTAGCTCTACCACTGTGTGTTCGAGAGACTCTTTGCCATGTACACACACAGTTCCGACCCTGTAGCATCTGCTTCCAGGACAAATTACCAAAGTATAGATCTTGTGAAACAAACCAGGCATTAAATGAAAAGCAACAGCTGAGCTCATTCAGTGAGTAGATTGTGCCTGTGTAAATGCATCATAATCCAAAAGGTACATACAGCAAATCAATAATTCCATCAAATCGTTTGAGAACCTGACACATAACTCATAGCTCCGTACAAACAAAAGCACAATTGAAACTTAACACCGTCTACTCAGCCATTTTTAAATTATAAGGGAGGAGTGGAGGGATAGATGTATAGACAGAGCAGGAAGAGACCCATTTCTGCCCAGTGCTGTCTTTTAACCACCACCTAATGGCTGATAAAGGAAGGGCTGCAGGTAACATGGCATCACTCCAGAGGGTATAGTCGACCACCTTCCAGGTCCTTTTCTGCAATCCTCTGCCAGCTGAGATGGCCAGCACCCATTTTCTAAATGTTTGTCATTTTTGTCTGTTGATAATGTTTTTAATTTAAATTTGGTAAACAGCGTAGTGATTTCCAAATTCAGTAATCACTTGAATTTGCTTTTTTCCCCCAAATTCAGTAAAACCTCACTTTAGTTGAAGCTCTTTTGTATGAAACTTGCTCTTATCCAATTTTGGATTATTTCTGCCTTTGTAAATCACTTATCTAGTAACTTCCCCAGTTATTTATAACTTAATTTATTTTAATGCTTTTGATGCCTTGCAGTATTTCATAAAAACAAGTTTAGAACATTTCAGTTTGTTGAACATGATATATCTAATATTAATGCCAGTGCACTCTGTTTTGTGATCTAGGTGGTGTCTCTAGTGCAATTACTCAGTGATCCATTCTACAGGACACTTGAAGGCTTCCGAATGTTAGTGGAAAAAGAGTGGCTCTCTTTTGGTCATAAGTTCAATCAGCGTAGTAATGTGACCCTCAATTGTCAGGGTAGTGGATTTGCTCCCATTTTCTTACAGTTCCTGGACTGTGTGCACCAGGTAAGAATAACAAATCTGTGCCTATTCAGTGTTTAGAAAATGGATGCGTAAGGCCATCATTGTGGAGCTATTAATAAATAATGCATTGAAAAAGAAATAGGGACTTTCCCTTCACTCTTACGAGAGAAGATTGCCCTTTTTGCAGGAAAGAGAGGGAAAATAGTGAAGCTATTGGTAGAAAGATAGAACATATATTGTCCCTGCTAAATAGTAGTAGCTGGTATTGTGGATCATATAAGGTGATTTACAGAGGGATTTCAAATAGAAGCTCTGTGAGTTAGAGGCAAGCTTCCGAGTTTATATTTACTGAGCAGGTGCAGAGAGTACATTCATTTTCTACAAAGAGAATGGCAGCATATGCGGCAGCCAACTCTTCTCTTTCCAGGTAACTCTGGGGAGACTATTCACTCCATCAGTTTTGGAAGCAGAAGAAGCTTATACAGTAACTCCTCACTTAACGTCCTCCCACTTAATGTTGTTTCCAAGTTACGTCACTACTCCATTCGGAAACATACTCGTTTAAAGTTGTGCAATGCTTCCTTATAACGTTGTTTGGCTGCCTGCTCTGTCCACTGCTTGTAGGATTCTGTGGAAGAGTAGCGACTTTACAAGGGAGCATTGCACAAGTTCCTCTTCTCTACCTCCCTCCCAGCATTTCCCCCACTGCCAAACAGCTGTTTGGCGGCACTTAGGACTTTCTGGGAGGGAGGGAGCAGGGAAGCTCCACATCTCCGCTCCCCCCCTCCCTCCCAGAAAGTCCTAAGAACTGGGAGGGAGGCAAGGGCGGATTTACCAGTAAACACAGGGTGCCCAGCACACACACACCCGCGGTGGGGAGGGGGCGTGCTGGGCAGGGGAGCAAGGGGGAGGTGCAGGTGGCATTCCAAAAGGGGCTTTAGAGTTGCAGCCCCGGGGCTGCCCTTAACCCAGGGCCCTGTGTTCCGGGTGGCCCTGCCTGGCCGGGGGGGGGAACAGCTCCCAGAATCGCAGCCATGGAGTTACTGTACAATAATTATAGAGTTGGTGGTTTTTCAGTAAAACTTCAGTCTGTTACAGTTAGTGGGGGGAGCATTCTCTCTTATCTCCCTCCAGTCTGTTACTTCATTTCTGCTTCATGCTAAGGTCCACAGATCTATTACAATTGTACTTCAGCCAGCTTGCGTCTTTTGGGGCAAAACCAGACTTGTCAGTCACTGACAGCAGGGAAATGCCCCATGTCCTGAAGTTCCTTTACTTTTTTCTGCTTCGGGTGGCCGGCAGCTCAGCCAGCCCATCCTGCTGCAGAGCTTTTCTGAGGGAAATTCCAGTTTTTATTTCAAATTTTAGTCTACATTTCAGCTCAGTAATGTGCCTATCTCATTCCCAGCTGTGTTCCAGGACTGTATTTGATTTTTTGGGGCTGCTACAGGCTTCATGAAGTGAGCTAGGCTGAGAAAAGCCAGAGACAAAAGGAAGGGTCTGTGTCTCCTGCTGCCCCTTAACAAGTATCTCACTGGGGAGCTCAACCAGTTCTGTGGGCAGGACGCATTTTCTCTCTCTCTCAGCCCCATCTAGGTGGGGTCATCTGCCCCCTTCCGCAAGCAGGAGAGAAAGCAAGAAAGATTCAAGAAGCTGATCTGCTAGACAAGAGGCAACTCAGGTCAAACAGGGTTACCTCAGCCCCCTTCTCGATCCAGCAGCAAAGGAGACAAGAAGGCAGGCAGGATTTGAAAAGAACTTGGCTCTGAGGCATCCCTTCCTCCCCCATCACAGCCCAGATGCAGCCAATGCTAGAAATTTCTGTAAGGCGGGGGTTCTCAATCCTTTTCTTCTTGAGGGCCCCTCCCCCCAACATGCTATAAAACCTCCACGGCCCACCTGTGTCACAACAACTGATTTTCTCCATATAAAAGCCCCATGCCACAGGGAGCCCCATGAACTTAACCTGCTCAGACTTCGGCTTCTGCCCCAGGTGGTGGGGCTCAGGGGCTCGAGCTTCAGCCCCATCCCGTGGGGCTTTGGCTTTCTGCCCTGGGCCCCAGTGAGTCTGATGCTGGCCCTGTTTGACGGACCCCCTTAAAACTGCTCACGGCCCCCCCAGGGGGCCTGGGACCTCTGGTTGAGAACCACTGCTGTAAAGCATTTTGGGGCTACATGTTTAATTTGAAAGACATTACAGAAAACAAGGCCCTGAGCCTGCAACCACTTCTGCCCCAGGACAATGTCATTCCTGTGCTCAGCCCCAGCTGGGAACATTGCCAGGATCGGGGCCTCACGTTTCACTGTGATAATTACCGACTGGCCCAACTGCCCACCTGGGCTACTCGTGTGAGGCCCGAGCCTGCTGTGCGGCCCCGCGGGCAGCTCAGGGTTGGAGGGCAGGGTGAGGAGGGCCAGCAGGACTTCGCCTTTCAGGGGCCGGTTCCAGCCTGCTGTGGGGGGGAGGGGTGCTGGGAGCAGGGGCTGGCCCAGCTTGGGGCTGCTTTATGCGAGGGGTTAGGGAGAGGTGGAGCGGGGCGCGCACGATCCTCAGCCTGCAGCTGCCCAGGGCTCAATCACTTCCTATTGCCCCAGAGGGCGCAGCCCTGCCCCGTGCCGCTGGGCCTGGTTGGCTGCCAGCAGCGGAGAGGGGTGGAGTGATGCGAGCTGCAGCAGGACCAGCAGGGGACGGGGCGGCTGGGGCGCAGTGGCCTGGGGGCAGGCTGGCCATGGGGGGGCTCAAAGAGGAGCTGCTCAGGGCCATCTGGCACACCTTCACCGCCCTGGACCTGGACCAGAGCGACAAGGTCTCCAAGTCCCAGCTCAAGGCATATGCGGGAGGGAGCCTAGGGGTGTCAGCTGGGCTGGGGGGCAAGTGTCCTCCGCCCCACCCCGGGGCTGTCCCTCTCCCTGCCTGTTCAGGCAGGGCTGCTGCTAGCGAGGGATCCCGGGCATGGGGCAATAGCAGGGGCTTTGCAGGCTCCCGCCCCAGGGCTTCCAGGCTGTGATTCCTTCCTTCTCTCTCCACCCACTGAGAGAGCGAGAGGAAGGAAGCAGCTTGTGACCATCCCTGGGTTGCTGCTGCTGGGGAAGCAAAATCAGCAGCCTCAGTCTTTTGTTCCTGCTCTTCACAGGGGTGGGGATGGAGAGCAGGAGCCTGGGAGCCTCCTGCAAAGCCCTGGGACAGTTGCCTCAGAGAGCCTTGGTGCTTTGGCTCCATTGTGGCACTGCTGGATACTCCAGTCAGGACAGCGTCAGTCACATTGACGCTCTCTTGGGATGGCCCCAAAATGGTGGGGCTCACTTTGAACATGGAAGGGGGGGTGGGTCTGGAAACGTTCTATCTGGATACTCACTTGGACTGTCCTGGAGATAGTACCCTGGTGTCCATCTTTGCCACCATATAACTCTGTAAAGTCACTTGGCGCCTCCCCTAAAACCTGCTCGCAGCCCCCCAGGGGGCCCCGGACCCCTGGTAGAGAACCACTTCTGTAAGGGGATTTTGGGCCCAGCTTTCTGGTTGTGCTGCCCCTCTGTAACAGACCTTCCCTTTCAGGATGGCTACCCATATACTGAGCCAATACATCCCGTGGGGAAACAGAACTATCTGGCCCATGTGAATCCCATGCTGTAGGCTGGGGTAGAACTTCTGGGGAGCCCACCCCTTGGGCCCAAGGCCAGTTTCTTCCTTGAGAGACTCAAAAGGGGTGGCATAGACCAATGGCTTTTCCAGTTCCTTTCCACCACTCCCAGCCTGGGACAGAACCCTTAGCTGTGCATAGCCTTTCCAGTGTTACTGCTCAAACTTCGGCTCTGAAAATAGTTTTGTAAATCTTTTTTCTTAGATAGTTTGGGATTTGGGGGGTTCCCTCCCTTTGTCCTCCCACCATTTGGTATGCCCAAGGTTTCAAGCTTCAAGCCCTGTCTGTCATGTCTCTGGTTCTTTCTGATTAGTGACCCTTGCTAGAGCTGCCTGTATTACCTTGAGGAATCGCACATTCCTTAAAAAAGTGATATTTGTTGCTCGTTTCCCCTTGTACTAGGCAGTCTCAAGAGTTCAGATATTTAATGGAGATGTCCTTGAAGCCCCAGTCTAATCCTGCCCCCCTCCTGATCCCCATCTCACTGACATGAGCCTCCTGGTAGTATCCCACTGGCACCAGTGCTCTCTAGCTGGAAATCCTCCAGCAGACCCAAGGACTCCACTAAATGGAGGCATGAGGAGGGTAAAGATAAACACCCTCATTAAAAGAGGGACAAACCACTCCATACATCGTCTAAGAAAAAGCCTGCTTCTCCTCTTCTCTGTGCCACAAGTTGGGTTCAACCCAGAGCTCACAGGAAGCATGGATTAGTATCAACAGAACTGGGAGTTACCACCATTCCGAAGCCATCTATGACAGGGGCAGGAGTGACCCTTGCACCGCACAAGGGAACTTTCACTGTCCGCACTGATGATACTGCACAGTACAAATACTGCTGCATCCAAACTCACACTGATGGATCCATCCATATCCAAGATTCCTGCCAGCTCTCCTCTCGTTAGGCCTTGATATACCCTTCTCAAGGATCTGGTGATATACACACATCCCAGATCACCAGTTTTTCTGACCCAATTCTATCCTTGCACCATCAGCACATCATTTACCAATCCTGAGCAACAGTCATGCCAAAAGTGCTCCAACGCCATCAGTATCTTATTCGCCCATTCCTGCCTCTGGCCGTATGGTCTTAAAACACATGGTACCATCAGATCCACCAATAGTCAAACAACCCTTACTCCAGTGGTTCAGAAACAAGACTTGATCCCAGAGAGGGCTTCCAGAGCCTCCTGGATGCCTCCAAGTCCTCATAACCCAAACTGTTGGGCTAGTGACCAATGGTACTCCCCTCCTTGCTGCCTTATTGTTACGATCCCACCCACTGGCCATACTGGGGCTCCTGTGATCTGTACTTTTGGGCCGCAGACTATGAGACCCCGGCACTGCTTTCAACAAAGATCACCTCCCAAACAGGAGCAGGAGCAACTGATACAGGATTCAACTGATAAAGAATTAAAGAAGGGTAATATAATTAATGCCAATCAACATGGGGTTATCAGAAAATAAATCCTGTCAAACTAACACATCGCTTTTGATGAGATTACAAATTGGTTGATAAAGGTAATAGCATTGATGTAATATACTTAGACTTCCTTAAGACATGTGACTTGGTACTGCATGATATTTTGATTAAAAATCTAGAGAGATATAAAATTAACATGGCACACATTAAATGGAATAAAAGTTGGATAACCAATAGATCTTGAAGTGTAATTGTAAATGGGGAATCATCACTGAATGGGTGTTTCTTTAGTGGGGGCCTGTAGGGATCAGTTCTTTTGTCCCTGTGCTATGTAACATTTGTATCAATGACCTGTAAGAAAACAGAAGATCACTGATAAAATATTCAGTTGATACAAAAATTGGGGGAATGATTTAAAAAAAAAAAAAAAAAAGAGGATAGGTCACTGATACAGAGCAATCTGGGTTACTTGGTAAATTGGGCACAAGCAAACAACATGTTTTAATATGTAAATGTATACATGTAGGAACAAGAATTTAGGCCATATTTACAGGATAGGCAACTCTATCCTAGATAATCAGCTGAATATGAGCTCCCAGTGCAATGCTGTAGCCAAAAGGGCTAGTACAATCCTTGGATGAATAAATGGGAATATTGACTAGGAGTAGAGAGGTTACTTTAGCTCTGTATTTGGCACTCATGTGACCACAGCCGAAATACTGTGTCCAGTTCTGGTGTCTACAATTGAAGAAGGATGCTGATAAATTGGAGAGGGTTCAGAGAAGAGCCAGGAGAATGATTAAAGGATTAGAAAACATGCCTTATAGTGATAGACGCAAGGAGTCCCATCTATTTAGCTTAACAAAGTGTTGGCTAAGGGATGACTTGATTACAGTCTTCAAGTACCTACATGGAGAATAAATATTTGATAATGGGCTCTTCAGTCTAGCACAAAAAGGTATGACACAATCCAATGGCTGCAAGTTAAAGCTAGCCAAAGTCAGCCTGGAAATAACACATACATTTTTATCAGTGAGGGTAATTAACCATTTGAACAATTTACCAAAGGTCATAGCAGAGTCTCCATCACTAGAAATTTTTAAATCAAGACTAAATGTTTCTCTAAAAGATCTGCTCTAGAAATTATTTTGGGGAAGTTCTAAGGCCTGGGTTATACAGGAGGTCAGACTAGATCAGTGGCTCTCAACCTTTGCGGACTAGTGTACCCCTTTCAGGAGTCTGATTTGTCTTGCATACCCCCAAGTTACACCTCACTTAAAAACTACTTGCTTACAAAATCAGACATAAAAAGAAGTGTCACAGCACACTATTACTGGAAAATTGCTTACTTTCTAATTTTCCCCATATAATTATAAAAATCAGTTGTCATATAAATATTGTACTTACATTTCAGTGTATAGTATACAGAACAGTATAAACAAGTCATTGTCTGTATGAAATGTTAGTTTGTCCTGACTTCGCTCGTGCTTTTATATAGCCTGTTGCAAAACTAGGCAAATATCTAGATGAGTTGATGTACTTCCTGGAAGACCTCTGCATACTCCCCAGGAGTACGTGTACCCTGGGTTGAGACCCACTGGACTAGATTATCACAATAGTCCCTTTTGGCTTTGGAATTGTGAATCTACATAAACAAACAAGGAGAAGCAAAGTCCAGCCCATTCTGCAGGGAAGCAATCAAGTTCTGAAACTGATGCATTCAGCATCAAATTATCCTTTCAACCGTGCACCTTTTAGGAGTAATATAACTCCCTGGTGGACCGCCTAAGGAGGCATTTTCACAAGGATCATGAGTGAGAACTCTGCTCTTCGGTGGTGCAGTATATTTTACAACAGTGGGGATTCCCATCCTGGGATATCTTTGCAATCCAAGGAAACAAGAAGTGCCCAGCCTACTGCTCTTGAGTTATCCAGGGGCACAATTCAAGCGGGAATGTTTTCCTGGTACAGTGGTTGGACCCATTGATTTATGCCTTCTCTCCCATCCCCCTACTACTTTGTGTCCTCAGGAAGATCAAGCAGGACAAGGCAACTGTAATTTTGATAGTATCATGGTGGCCAAGGCAATTGTGGTTCACCACTGACGTATGGACGGTCTCTTGCCTATACAAATACTTACAACTGTTTCTAAACCTGCTGTCTCAGAATAGAGGCAGGACCATCCATCCCAACTGTAGATCCCTCCATCTGGTGGCCTGTTTTTTGGATGGACAATGAATTTAGAGAGATCCTGTTCACAAGAAGTCCAATCTTGTGACCTGAACCTGGTGCTAACTGCACTCATGAACCTGCCATTTGAGCCCTTGACCTCCTGCTCCCTCCTACACCTGTCTATGAAAGGGGCCTTGCTAATGGCAAACAGCTTTGCTGGAGGAGAAGGGGAGCTCAGGGCCCTTATGGTGGACCCTCCTTACACAGTGTTTCACAAGGATAAAATATCCTGAGATTGCATCCCAAGTTTCTCACAAAGATACCTTATGAATTTCACCTAAACAAAATTGTTCACTTGTCTGTCTTCTAGTCCAAGTCTCATGATAACAGGGAAGACAGGAAATTCCACTCCCTAGACATACAAAGAGCTCTAGACTTCTACTTACACAGGACAAAGCCCTTTTGGAAGTCTCTGAGATTGTTCATCTCCATAATCAAGAGGATAAAGGGGTAAGCAGTCTCTTCTCAAACATTCTCTAAATGGATTTCCAGCTACATCCTCCTATGCTATGTGTTTATGGAGGTGCCGCCTCCTCAGATGGTCAGGGTTCATTCAACTAGATCCCAAGCTGCCTCAGTAGTATCCCTACAAGTTATTCTCCTCTTGAAGATCTGCAGAGTACCAACTAGGGCAGCATTCACACTTTTACTAAACATTATGCCCTGCTTCAAGTTTCTGCCGAGGATGCTTCCTTTGGTACAATCGGTGCAGAACACTTCCTCGTGCCCTCCTCCTCAACATGCACTGCTGGGGACTCATCAACAGTGAATACCCATAGGGACCAGCACTTGAAAAAGAAAAGTTACTTACTTTATAGTAACTGGAGTTCCTTGAGGTGTGTGGCCCCTGTGGGTATTGCATGACCCACCCTCCTTCCCCTCTGCTCGGTTTCTCACTTGATTCACTGTAGAAAGGAACTGGAGTGGCGGTTGGTTCACACCATCCCTTATACTCTCAGTTCAGAGTACAAGGAGGTGTAGGATGTAGGCATGGACCAACAAACACTGCGATTGAAATATTTTCCATTCTCAGATGCATGGTGCACATCCCCATCCACAATTAATACCCATCAGGACCATGCATCTCAAAGAACTCCAGGTACTATAAGGTAAGTAACCTTCCTTCCCACCAGGAGTGCTTTATTGTGGATGTATTAGAGTGTCAAAGTAAAAAAGTCACGTCTCTGTAGTACAACATTCTCAGCATATTCAAGAAAATGAAGTTTTGTAAACATCGCAAATGCTTCATTAGGGCATCAACCTTATTCCAACCCTGCAAGTCATAAAATACCTTGGAATCTCATTTTGCCCCTTGCTGCATTACCCAGTTTGAGCCTCCACAGGAGATGATGTTATATGTCCTATGTATTAGAGTAGGCTTCCCAGTAGCTACTATCTACAATCAAATAAGGTTTTTAAATTTGAAGTTGGGAACCTTCTCAAATGACCCACTATTGTACTTTTAATTCAGACACATACTTCTCCCAACTGTGATAGCATTAATTCCCTATGGAAATCCAAGACATATTCTTCTTTTAGTTAAGCAGTATTTAGGAGCACAAGCAATCTCAGGTCAGAGCAGTCAGGACTCCAGTACTGAGATCTGCTAGATAGCCATTTGTTCACCAAATTCTGCATATTGGTCATCCAATCTTAGCCAGTGCCATTTCCTTTCTTTTGGCAGATGTATTCTCCACACCTTAATGCCCAGAGGAAGATGTATATTACAGGCAAGGCCAGTAACACTTGCTATTATTAACAGAGTGTGTATATTTATTTATGTAATTATAATGTGCCTTTTTTTGAATGTCCATATTTAATGATCCTGTTTCCCACCTTGGAAAGCGACAGCTATGAAAATCCCAAAGTAAGGGATCTGTGGACCTTAGCACAAAGAATAGAAAAATTTATCCATGCTTACCTGAAAATTTCCTTTCTTCACGTAATAAGGTCCACAGATCAGTCTCATCCTGCAGAAAACCAGATCATCCAGAATAGAGATGGAAATTGATATCCAAGGATTTAAGTTCGTAATCATTGGTAGACTTTATTATGCTCTGCAGTAGGAGAAATGGATGTTTTTCCTCCAAGTATGTAACACCATCTGTAATTAAAAAAAATAGATTTGAATTATTCTGGCCAGGGAAGTTGTCTCAACTAGAGGGAACTTCATGTTCTCCTGTTGCTAGTGACTGAGAGGTCTGGTTCTGCCCCTAAGCTGTAAGCAGGATGAAGTACCCATTGTAGCACATATGTGGACCTTATTATTCAAAAAAAGGAATTTTTCAGGCAAGCATTGATAAAGTTTCCTATTCTGCCCATCTTTTCTGAATGCAGTGTTGTTGTAGCATTGTTGACTCAGGATATTAGAGAGACAAGGTAGATGAGGTAGTATCTTCAACTTCTGTTGGTGAGAGAGACAAGCTTTCAGGCTTACACCAAGCTCTTCTTCAGCTCTAAAGGTAGTCTCTCTCACCAACAGAAGTTGTTCCAATAAAAGATATTACCTCACCCACCTTTTCTCTCATCTTTTTTGGCCAATTTAAGTTTTTCTATTATACTCTAAACTACATTTTTCTCTGTAAAATCAACTATTTATTTTTTCTAGGATAAGCCATTCAGTTACCAGAATTAATGTTTGTATGGTATCCTTTAAAAAATAAGAGTAAATTATCTATTTGTTTTTGCATTATCTAGTGAGTATCATTTAGAAAAAACTTAGCTTTATAACTAATGTGAGGGTATTTTTAAAATACAGTAGCAGCTTCCCATACGTGGTACTGTGTATTTAAATCTTTCTTACCTATTTTTTGTTTAGTAAGTGATACAAGCTATTAATATTTTGAACACACACACACTTTACACAATAAGCTGTATTTCTTGCCTTTTACCTTAGTGTTTAGTCTGTGCAATAATATTATACACCTCTTAGTCTCCGCTTAGCAAAAGGTTGTAGGCTAAGTATATGATATAGTATCATAACTATGAATAAATTATCTAGGAGTAGTTCATAAAAGTTTCTGAAGATAGTCTTTTAGCCCATTATGATATGTTATTGACTTAACAAATTCTAACAATATTGTTACAGTTTTCAAGGGTATGATTTTTGAAAGTCATCCAAATTAATATGTATGCTTACATAGAAATTTGTCATGAAGAATCTGATCCTAAATATTTGTACTATGGTGTTTCTATGAGCAGTGCCCTATGTTAGTTTGTGTGCAACGAGATATATTATTATTATATATTATAATCAAGACCAGAATTTGATCCTAAAATTTGATATGTTACAATCTGATATTCAAATATCCCATAAATAAAAGTGAGGACGTTTGGTCTCTCTTTAAATCTCTTTTTTTTTTAACCATTCGTTTCAGTTTTAACATCTTGAGTGCAAAAAAACTTTAGAGCCAATGTGCATAAATTTGTCAGTTGTTCAATGAAAGTTACATAGAAAACATATGAAACAGTGATTCCTAAATTAGAACTGCATCATCTTTTAAAAAGTCATTGTTTATGCCAGTATCTCCAGGTGTCAGCTAAATTATTGATGCTAAATCATTGTTTCACAATAGAAACATCTGGCAGATAGTCTCATTGCTTCTAAGATGATGGGGTGGGTTAAAATGAAGTCATTACAGGAAGCTCTCCTTATTTTACACTTCAGTTATATCTATTTGGTATTTTGATAAATATAGCTCAACTGTATACTGAACAAATGATGCTCCAGAATTTAAATAAAATTCTCCATCAATTTTAGGGCCCAACCCTGCAAAGAGTTACATATGTGAAATACTTTATTTACATTAGTAGTTACAATGAACTCAGTATGACTACTCCCATGAAGTTACTCAGCTGTTCATGTGTTTGCAACAACAGTCTCTTAGTGATTACTAGTTATTCTATAGGGTATTTCACAATTTTTTTTATTATTTAAATCAAATTAATATTTATTTTTATTGGAATTACAAAACTAAAAGATATTATAAAACTGGAAATCTACAAAAGAATATTCTGAAGAGAACTGAGTAAATTCTAGAACGTCAGGAGTCTTTATTCTAGTCTTTATTTTAGTAACAGTATCAGAAACATCTGCATGTTTACTTAGCCAATTTAGATATTCATTATATATGTATTATCATTTAGGGTGGGATTTACAAAGGAATCTAATGGTGCTAAAAACTCAATCCCTGATTTACATTTTTGGGTCGCTTATGTGAAAATTGCATCATTGTTAACCAATTTTACAACCTTTTATACAAGTTTAGGATCTGATCCCTTTCAAATCCATTGACTGCACTGGAGACAAAAGCTGATACATGATAACTAAATATACCTAACCTTTTAATGGGGTTAAGTAATCTGCAATGACTAGTGACATCTTTTTTGTGTTTATTTGTAATCAGTTAAATCATCCTAATTACTTCTATTACATTTGATTTCCAGGGCGCACAATTCTCTCATTTCTGATTGTCTGAGCTACATTTTATCAAGGACTTTTGACCCCAATAGCTCACCTCTAATTTGAATTTTGCGCATTGTACTGCAGTTGGAGAAATAAATGCTAACAGTGATTACCTAAGCCAGTTCTAGCACCTGTCCCATCTCCAAGTATGCAGAAATCAACTGTTAAAACACACAAAATAATAGCAACTATGTCATTCACCTTTGTTCTCTCATACTGCAAGTATTTTAGATTAATAATTGTTTTCCTGCAGAAGTAAATTATAATAATTTCTACAGTTACTTTAGCTCCAGAAGTTTCAGAAAAGGATCCAGCTGAGAAATTATTTCATTCTCTACACCTACATCCCTGCCAGGATTTGAACAAGTTTATTTTTATTGCCCTTTAAATTTGGTAAACTACTTATTAAGCAGAAATTAGGATACTGTAAAATTCATAACTAACAGCAAATCTGTTGATCTATAAAAATATCCATCCTTTGTGCAATTCACTGAAAAATTCTTAACATGGAAAAAATGTATGAAACGACATACAGAGTGCATATTTGTAAATATAGCTTTTGTGATCTGTCAGTTTATTATTCCATATGGCATTGCTATCCAGAATTAGTGTATTTGACCACTTTTAAATCTGTGCAGGCCAATAAAAGCATTAAAATCCCACTATAATTCTGTCAATCTTTTTCTTTTTATAAAGAAATCTGAAAAGCTTTTTCCTTTATAAACTTGGTCTTCCACAATTTTATTATGGAGAAAATTACATTTTTGAAAATTATGTCTTATGCATCTGTATTGTTATGAGAGTTTAGCCGTCTGCATTATGGAAATAGAGGGGACAGAATAAGCAAGTATGCACAGAACTGGAAGTTCCTAAGGTGGCTTAATATTTTAGATATCTGCCTAGTAGCTGACATTCAAATGACAATTCATTGTGTGAAATACTCTATATGTACCTATCTATTTCTATAGGGATTTTTCCAATATTACTCCAATCCATCACTACTATGCATTGGTACCTAATTTCTTTTTGATGGATTCAGATTCAGAAATTTGTTAAACTAACACATCTGACACTATGCTCCCAAATCAACTCTCTCAGAAAAACAATCAAAGACAAACACCATGTCACTTGTGGGCGAACACTTTTCACACAATGTATCTGACCTCTCAGTCCTTGTCCTCAAATGAAACCTGCACACCTTCAAAAGACAAGCGTCTGAGCTTAAATTCATAGCTTTGCTGGACACTCAAAATAATGGTCTTAATAAACACACTGGATGTATGGCACATTGCAACAATCTGTAACCCACTAACCTCCCTTTTTTGACCTATGAATGACTGCAGAAGGGTTAACTGACCACTTCACTTTGATTGGTCCCTTAAAACATATGTTAATTACTTATGCTAAACAAGCTGCTCCACCTTGTATTTAGCTGTGACATTCTCAATACCTTTCCCAGACCTGAAGAATAGCTCTCTGTAGTTCAATAGCATGTCTCTTTCACCCACAGAAGTTGGTCCAGCAAAAGATACTATCTCATCCACCTTGTCACTCCAGATTTTTAGCATTTCTGAAAATCTAAATCTGGACCACATAAAAGCAGATTTGAGTATTTAATTTCAATTGAGCATACTCCTATGATCTTCAGGGGTTTTCAGTTAGTTTGATATATTGTAACTGTAGTGATTAATGACAAACATGTTTCTTCCTTGAGGTGGGTAAAAGAAGGGAGATAGCTGAACAAAGAGCAGAAAGAAAAGTTGAGAGGGAAAATGAAAAAGAAAGGAAGGAAATGAGAAATAAAAGCAAGAATATTGGGAATATTGCAAGAATAAAATAAGTATGGAGGTGTTAGTGTTATGATAGACAAAGCCCCATGAGATTGATATTTCAGGTGATCCATTTAATTGGTAGCTCTGCTTGTGTTCTTAAAATAGTGTATTTATTTTCATTGCCCCATTTTAAGATTTACGTACGGTTTTCTTAATTTTGAAAATGAAATTAAAAGGTGGCAAATTAAAAACGGATAAAAGGAAATTGCCACATGAAGTTGTTCAGGCCAAGTTCTTAGCAAACGCTAAAAGGGGTTAGACACTGAAATGGATTACAAGTATATCCAGAGTTGTTATAATTAATGCTAACAAATTTTGGAAGGGATATTAAAGCTCATGCTTAAGGGCTTAAGCCAGTCTATAAATATTAATGATCAGAATGAGACTTTTTGTGAGGGGCAGATTATCCCACGTCAGTCTACTGAGGAATTTTTGCACCTTCCTCTTAAGCATCTGGCACTGTTAGACAGGATACTGAACTAGATGGACCTTTAGACTGATCCATGATGGCAAATCTTCTGTTCCTAATTGAGATTCTATATTATGTTCATTCATTTAAATATATAGAATTATACGTATGTCATGGCAAGACAACTTTCTAACATGTTTCTTTCTTAATGTAATTGTAACATTGGGTTGGTTTTTTTTCTCACTTTGAATCATCAATCTACATTTTGGAAAACAGAAGTGGTATGTAGAATAGCAAGCAACCAAAATGCATCTGCTCTAGTAATAAGAAAAGGAGTACTTGTGGCACCTTAGAGACTAAGCAATTTATTTGAGCATGAGCTTTCGTGAGCTACAGCTCACTTCATAGCTCACGAAAGCTCATGCTCAAATAAATTGGTTAGTCTCTAAGGTGCCACAAGTACTCCTTTTCTTTTTGCAAAGACAGACTAACACGGCTGTTACTCTGAAACCTGCTCTAGTAATGTGTATTAAGGCCATGTCTATGCTTACCGGTAGATCGGCACTGCTGTGATTGATGCAGTGGTGTCAATTTAGCGGGTCTGGTGAAGACCAACTAAGTCAAGGGCAGAGTGCTTTCCTGTCAACTGTGGTACTCTGAGAAGAGTAAGGTAAGTCAGCGGGAGAGTGTCTCCTGTCAACACAGCATGATGTAGACACTGTGGTAAGCCGACCTAAGCTACGCTGACTTCAGTTACGTTATTCATGTAACTGAAGTAGTATAATTTAGGTTGACTTACCGCGGTAGCGTAGACAAGGCCTAAGGCAAAGTACCTGCCAGAGCGCTCTCTGTGTATTTCTACTAGGATAATACTCAAAATTGGTGGGGTCTGAATAAAAGTAAGCAGCCAACTTTGAAAAGAAATTATGTTTTTATGCTTCCTTTCCAAAAAAGTGCATCCTCTGGATATTATGTGTGACAAAGATATCCCATATCCAGTGTGAAATAATGACTAATAGAGATTGTTTATCCCAGAGAGAGTAGCATAATCATGAATCAGATTTGTCCAATGTTTTTATATATATAGGCTGTCAAGCGATTAAAAAAAGTAATCGCAATTGCGTGACTAAAAAGATTAATTGCGCGTTTAAAAAGATTAATTGTGCAATTAATCATGCTGTTAAACAGTAATAGAATACCATTTATTTAAATATTGTGGATGTTTTCTACATTTTCAAATGTGTTTATTTCAATTACAACACATAACACAAAGTGTACAGTGCTCACTTTATATTTATTTTATTACAAATATTTGCTATAAAAAACAAAAAAAAATAGTATTTTTCAGTTCACCTCATACAGGTATGTAGTGCAATCTCTTTAGCATGAAAGTTGAATTTACAAATGTAGAATTATGTACAAAAAACTGCATTAAAAAATAAAACAATGTAAAACTTTAGAGCCTAGAAGTCCGCTCAGTCCTACTTCTTGTTCAGTCAATCATTCAGACAAACAAGTTTGTTGACATTTACAGGCGATAATGCTGCCTGCTTCTTGTTTACAGTGTCACCTGAAAGTGAGAACAGGTGTTCATATGGCACTGTTGTAGCCGGCATTGCAAAATATTTATGTGCCAGATACGCTAAAGATTCATATGTCCCTTCATGATTCAGCCATAATTCCAGAGAACATGTGTCCATGCCGATGATTGTGTGACGGGTTGGACCTTCCCCATCCGGGATGCCACCTGATGTACTGGGGTTTCACTGAGCCTCTGCTGCTCCACCAGACCGGATTTCCTCTCCCTGTTTTGCTGAATTAGGCTCTCTGGCCTCTTGCAGCACACACACACAGGTAGGGCCACATCCAGCTGCAGACACAGACTGAAGTCAGCTCTGTGTGAAAGGACTTATCCAGCACTCACGTGCACACCTCTTTTGCGGGATAAACCCTAAATAATACTGTCTTGTATAGTATAGAAAGATCTGCACAGTGCAAGCTCATAAAAATTCGGCCTCTCCCTCAATGTGGAGAAAAAGATGCACAACTTCTTGCCCCCCACCCACCCCAGGATATGAATTGCACAAACTGAGGTATGTTATAAACAAGAAATAAGTTTATTAACTACAAAAGGTAAATTTTAAGTGATTATAAGGGATAGCAAACAGATCAAAAAAAGATTACCTTAGTAAATAAACAAAAAAAGCTAACTGAGCTTAACACACTAGATAGGTAAGATATAAATTAGCAAATTCTCACCCTGAGTGATAAACAAGGTGGCAGATTCTTAAGGCACAAGTTGCCTTGGCTTTTCCAGGTTTTCAAACAAAAGCTAAAAATCCTTCTAGCCTGGGACCATCACTTCCCACAGTTCAGTCTTTGTTTCCTCCTCAGGTGTTTCCAGGTGTGTTGTTGTAGGGAGAGTGAGGTCCCCTCATAATGTCATTTCCCCCCTTTTATATCTTCTCCCCACCTTCTGGAAAGCTCTTTTGCTGTGACCTGAGTCAAACAGTTCCCACTGTGTAGTGCTATCTCTGAAAGGTTTCTGTTGTATACAGTTCCTGGGGTAATCCTTGTGCTTGTGTTAATTTCCTCAATAAGCCATTAACATTGTTTGGCCTTTTTACGGTCATACCTGAAAGGCTGCTTGTAGGTGTTGACAACCTCAGGACATGTTTCAGCAGCACATCACATACATAGCCAAACTTCATAACTTCACACATGACAATAGCACTGACAATAGCACATACAATCTGTCTAGCAGATCAAGACTTTTAGAATGACACCTCACAAGGCATACTTTGTATAAGACATATCCTAATTACATGACAGTGGTGTATATTGAGGTGTCAAGGTATAACAGACGGGTTCTGCTCGATAACGATCCAAAGCAATGCCAGCCAACACATGTTTACTTTCATCATCTGAGTCAGATGCCACCAGCAGAAGGTTGATTTTCTTTTCTGGTAGTTTGGGTTCTGTAGTTTCCGCATCAGAGTGTTGCTCTTTTAAGACTTCTGAAAGCATGTTCCATACTTTATCCCTCTCAGATTTTGGAAGGCACTTCAGATTCTTAAACCTTGGATCGAGTGCTGTAGCTATCTTTAGAAATCTCCCATTGGTACCTTCTTTGTGTTTTCTCAAATCTGCATTGAAAATGTTCTTAAAACGAACAGCATGTGCTGGGCCATCATCCGAGACTGCTATAACATGAAATATATGGCAAAAAGCAGGTAAAACTGAGCAGGAGACATACTATTCTCCCGCCAAGGAGTTCAGTCACAAATTTAATTAACACATTTTTTTAACAAGCATCATCAACATGGAAGCAAGAAGGGGCATACGAATGTTTAGCATATCTGGCATGTAAATACCTTGCAATGTCAGCTACAAAAGTGCCATGCGAACGCCTGTTCTCACTTTCAAGTGACATTGTAAATAAGACGCCGGCACCATTATCTCCCGTAAATGTAAACAAATTTGTTTCTCTTAGTGATTGGCTGAACAAGAACTAGGACTGAGTGGGGGACTTGTAGGCTCTAAAGTTTTACATTGTTTTGTTTTTGAGTGCAGTTATGTAACAAAAAATATCTATATTTGTAAGTTGCACTTTCACAATAAAGAGATTGCATAACAGTATTGTATGAGTTGAACTTAAAAATACTATTTCTTTTGTTTATCATTTTTACAGTGCAAATATAATATAAAGTGAGCACTGTACACTTTGTATTCTGTGTTGTAATTGAAATCAATATATTTGAAAAAGTAGAAAAAATCCAAAAATATGTAATAAATTTCAGTTGATATTCTGTTGTTTAACCGTGCGATTAAAACTGCGATTAATTGACAGCCCTAATATATGTGTTTACCAATATATGTGTTTACCAATAGATTTATATCCAGTTACACTACTTTTGAGAGTCCTGTTGGCTCTACAAAGCAGAACATTCCCTGTAGATTAATACTAGATGAATAATCTTGTTTTCAGATGGTTATGCATTCTAAACTCCAAGTCTCCAGGACAATATTAGGAAATTATCTGGTTCCAGAATACAGAGTTTTAAAACAGTTAATATTTTAGTAGAAATTTTTGAGAGTCAAAATTCCTTTTCTAGACTGTAGTTCCCCAACAACCAGAGCACCTCATCTTGAGAGGTGCTGAGCACAGAAATTCCCATTGCGTAGCTTGAGCTATTCACTGCCAGATTATAAGGAAACATGAAGAGGCAAATGAGATTTTTCTTTTTTTCATTTGAAAATATCACTGGTATTAAGGTACAGTGAGTCTAGCTGGTAGTAGTCTCCACTATCATTCAAGAAGCTGGAGTTTGATTTCTGATACCATCTTTCGCTCCTATCTGCTGGGCATCAGGGTTCTATAGGAAATGCATTCAACTTCTGAATGTGAGCATCTGCTGTCACTGAACAGCAATTCTTTTAGGTGACATTTCAGAGAGAGTATCATCCAGTCATCAGCCAGAAGGGTAACTGGCTTGGAAATGAGGAAGATAAAAGTAAAGGAAAATCTGGAGACACTGTGGACTTTGGCACGTGCAAGTTAAAGAGACTCTTTCCAGACTGATGGACCCCAAATTTGGAGTTTCAGGGGTTTTTTTCTGTTTTGTCTATTTGAAAAGCCCATATAATTCTTTGTAAATTGTTAGCATATTAGCACTCTTAGGCAATTCTAAATAACAAACCATATGTGATAGAGAAGAAAATATAATTAAAGAAAATCTCCTGTTCAAGATTCACAGTGATCATAAATGTATAGGATGAAAAGGGGATTATTTTCAAAATTATGAAACATACTTTGACAGTGTTCTTGTAACTTTCAATACCTTGAAGATTTATTTATTTACCTCATCCAACTTGTCTCTTAAGTTAATATCTCCTATTGGACTTACTTCTGTTGGTGAAAGAGACAAGCTTTCAAGCTACACAGGCTCTTCTTCAGGTCCGCTGAACTTTCGTTACTTACTTAACTATCATTCCAATATAAAGCAATGTCACTAAATTAAATGTTAATTTATCCAAGTTAACTTTGGCCTAACATGAGTATAGCTGGATGTGGGATACTAGATGCTCATTGCAGATGAACGAAATTCGATGCTAGGGGCAAATTTACCAAACTTTGCAATTACTTTGGAAAATGGAGACTAAGCCTAATATAAAATTGCTTTTATAAAAGTGGTGTCTGTTAAAGCAGCCAAAAATAGCTATACTGTTTATGCAGAAAAACTGCTGTGCTTTTAAATTGAAAATTAGGATCACACTATCTAAACTCTAGTACAGGGATTAGCAACCTATGGCACGCATGCCGATTTTTAATGGCACACTGCTGCCTGCCGGGTCCCAGCCACCAGCCCTGCTCAGCCTGCTGCTGAACCCAGGCCGGGACCCCAGCAGGCAGCAGCGTGCCATTAAAAATCCTGCCCGACCCGGCCCGCTCTTCTCTGCCCCGCCCCCCCGGCAGGATGAAGAAGCTTGGTCCTGCTGGTTGCTGCTGCAGGGCAGGCAAGCTCCCCTCTTCCCCCAGCGTGCTGCGTTCCTGCCCCTCCTCTCCCTACCACTGATCGGCTGATGGCCCTTACGAGGGAGGGGGGGAAGCGGAGCCGCAGCGCGCTCGTTGCTCCGGGGAGGAGGCGGAGAAGAGGTGGGGATGGGGGTCTTGGGGAAGGGGGGTGGAATCAGTGCATATCCCCTCCAGCCCCCTGCCATGAGCTGCTCTGGGCAGGGGGCTGGGAGCACCCCCACGACTCCAGCCCACACCCCCAGCCCTCTGCCCTGACCCTTACATCCCCTCACACACACACACCCCAGCCCCCTGCCCTGATCCCTGCAGTCCCCACAACCCCAGCCCTGACTCCAGTACTCCCCACACATACGCATCCCCCCCACACCCTATGCCCTGACTCCTGCAACCCCACAAATACCCAGCCCCCACATACCCCATGTCCTGACTCTTGCATCCCCCTACCCTGAGCACCAAACAGGAGCTCCTGCTCCCTCCCACATTCCCACCTGCACCCCTCGCACCAAATGGGAGCTGCCCAGGTAAGCACTCCACACCCAAACCTCCTGCCCCAACCCTGAGCCCCCTCCCTCATTCTAGCTCCTGGCCAGACCCTGCACCCCAACCCCCAGCCTCCTCCTTCACCCCCAGCCCTGTGCTCAGGGCACTCCCATCCTCAGCTCAATGCAGAGAAAGAGGAAGAGAATGGGCTCGAACCAGGGAGAAGGTAGGTACCCACTCAATTTGGCAGGGCTGGGATCCCAGACCAGCGGTGGACTGAGTGGGGCTGGCAGCTGGAACTCTGGCTGGCAGGAGCCAGCGGACTGAACCCCAGACTGGCAGCAGGTTGAGTGGCAGTGGGCTGAACCACTTGCCAGCCAGGGTCCCGGCTGCAGGCGCTGCTCAGCCTGCTGCCAGCCTAGGTGAACAGAACCCCAGGCTGGCAGTGGGCTGAACGGGCCAGCGGCGTAAGATCAGCATTTTAATTTAATTGTAAATGAAGCTTCTTAAATATTTTGAAAACCTTGTTTACTTTACATACGACAATAGTTTAGTTATATAATATATAGACTTATAGAGAGACCTTCTAAAAAACGTTAAAATGTATTACTGGCACGCGAAACCTTAAATTAAAGTGAATAAATGAAGACTCGGCACACCACTTCTGAAAGGTTGCCGACCCCTGCTCTAGTATTTTGATGGAGCAAACATTCCATGGTTTACCTCAGCTACAAAATGTCTTAAATGAAAATACCAGAAAAAGAACCTGCATAAATGGATCCATAAGGAGTGTAGGTAAGACAATGGCCTTTAAGTACATATTTGTTATCAGCATTCACAGGGTTATTACTTTTTCATTATATTTTACCTTACTGTGCTTTAAACATTCTTGTTTTACTGTAGTTAATGTCTTTTTTCCCTTCTGTATGTATTTTGTAGATTCACAACCAGTATCCAACCGAGTTTGAATTCAATCAGTATTTCCTGAAGTTCTTAGCTTTCCACTACGTATCAAATAGATTTAAAACATTTCTTCTGGATTCAGACTATGAAAGACTAGAACATGGTATGTGTAGAAGAATGTGGTTGATGCTCATTCATTTTTTTTCATTTTATTATTTTACACTTTCGCTTTTAATTAATATTTAGTTCATAGGAGTCTTTCCATTGTGAGATGGTGCTAATGATTACATTGCAACAAACTAGAAACATAGAAAAACTTACCATATGCTGTGTAAGTGCCTGGGGTGTACTGTAATTAATTCTGTGTACAGAGTCATTGGCAGTTATATTTGGTGAATGAATAATTCCTGAACCATGCTAAAAGGGAAAGAATAAAAGGGTAAGAGAAATTGAAAGAATAGTTATAATTGCCAGACCCTTGCTTCACTTTCCAATCCACTCACTTAATACAATTTCTACTTCCATTTGCCTGCTCTCTAAAGAACTTTTGTTTTTTATTGTTTTTTTTTTTAAATTACAGAAAAGAAGTCCTGGGTTTCATGAGATTGTATGGCATTTCCATAAAGGAGAGCCTTTTTCCCCTTCCTCATGAACTCCTGTGTTTTTCTTTTACTTTCTTCCTCTATCTCTTGCAGACTAACTTGCTTCTTCTAAGGCTCCACCTCCCTTCTGCATTCTCAGCCCTACCTCTGTCAGATTGATCACTCAGTCACATCCACCTTTCTCAGGCTTGTCTCTGACCATATGCAAGAAGCAAAGCGGGTAGTGTAAACTCTGAAATTAACAGTTTTCACAGAGAAATCATGTTTTTCATGGCAAGCAGTCAATTTAATGCATTCTGTAAAATCCCAAACAACCATGAAACTAATCCAGGCACTGAGCAACCATTCTATTTCTACACAAAATACTGATTTGTATGTTTTTTAAACAAATGTCATTTTATCATAGTTCTGAGACTCCCAACAGTGTGGTGATGCTTTCAAATATCACCACACCAAGAAGGAAATAGTGGCCTCAGTGAAGTCAATGACAAAACTACCGTTGACTTCAGTGGAGCCTGGATTTCATCTCAAGTCTCTGCTCTTGGACTTGTACTTCCCAGTCCACATTTCAGATGGTGATATTGCACAATAGCAGAACAATGTATCATAAGTTACTGAATGATTACAACATTTTTAATGTGTATATATAGTACACTAAATTGCCGCTTAAGTGCAAAAACAAAAAGTAAATTTTGAACAAACCTCATTAACAATACCTCAAGTACTGCAGTAGGCTTCAGAATAAGAATGCAAATGTCGCATTTTATTTTCATATCGAGTTGGTGTTCAGGCAGCAAGAATGGCATTTACCCTGCACCACATAAAAATCTTTACTGTTCTTTTCATCAATTCAGACCTCTTAAGTATTAGGCATTTTTGCAATGTTTTCATTTCAAGATAAATGTCATAAAACCAAATCCATCTGCTTTACCATTTGTTACATGTAACTATAAATCCTTCTTTTACCTTTTTTTCCTATAGGGACATTGTTTGAAGATAAAGGAAACATACATGCCAAAAAGGGAATCTGTATTTGGGAATGTATTGAAAAAATGCACAAAAGGAGCCCAATTTTCTTCAATTACCTATATGCACCTGTTGAAACAGAGGTATGATATAGAAACTTTTATGTTGTTTGTTATTCTGAATGATTCTCTAAGTAGTTTGCCACTTGTTGAATTGGTCTAGACTAGTTTCAGACATTTATTATGCTAAGTAACCTGTTTAAGAAATGTTAAGAAATATTAATACATCATTGGAATTTCTCACTAGTTTATATCACTAGTCATGCAAATTATTTAAGACTCATATTGGTTAATTGTAAAGGGGCAAGTCTTAGAACATTTACTCATCCACACGTGTCCCACTGACATAAAGAAGACTACTTAGGTGCATGACATAAGATTAATTATGTGAATAATGATTGCAGGAGCAATCTTAACATTTGCACAAGACCATAAAAAGTAAATCTAAATAAAAATTATGAGGAAACAAATTAAAAGTAAATATAAATTCCATTGGTAGTGAGACATGTTTCATAAGGTCCTGATACATTGCATGACATGTCATATCATTGCCTGATAGGATCATATATTGATCACATTTAGCTGTATCTTGAATAATTTTATAGTGTCAATATTTATCACTATGACCCATATCCCTTCTAGTTAGAATTATTTTCTAAGTATAAAGTACAGCGTCATGAACAATACTTGTCAATTTTAAATTAAAACATTCAGTAAAATATTAAAGGTATGCCTGGCAACACACAGATTAATAATATTGATGCATTGCTTTCCATATTTAATGCTATTTATAAAGTAGTTTAATCTTGATCAACAAAACATGTATAAATATTTCAATTAGGGGAACCATATCTGTTTCATTTTCCATACATGTGTTCTATTGTTATAAAATTAGCACCTCTGATCAGTTGGTATTAATAAAGGGAGATTTTCCCCTGTTCAGCTAATTGAATCGTAGTCATGATGTAGAACCTGGATTGTGAGTTCCTTTAAAATAGAGGAAATGGGAGAGGTTATGAGGGTTCCAACTGAGACATGAAGGAATTGTACATACACACTGGGTGCCTCCATTTTATTATCTTGTTAGCTGAAAAGATGGACAGATAATAATGGCTCATTCCTCTCCATGTATATTCCACTGTTGATGTGCATGTGTCCCATGCATTCAAGTTCAGATTCTTTGGCCAGCAGAATCCATTGGAGCTGCACCTGTGCCCCGAGTATCCTTCTGTCTCCCAGCTGAGGACATAAAGGGCAAGGTGTGACCCTAACTGTCCCTCAAATCCTTAACTAGTAAAAGATGCAGGTATTAAAAGATTCCATGGTAGCAGGAAGGGCAGATCATGGAATACATATGGACAACACATCTCAAAGAACTGTAGTTATTGAAAGGTAAGTAACAATTTATTCTATGAGTGCTTGTTCCTTCTCACCACCTGTGGCTACAAGCTGGAATTTGCAGTATCGGAGCATCTCACACATTGTGCAATCTACCCACTGTATTGTAAACAGATAACTACTTCACAGTTTGTTAGCTGGTAAATCCGCAGAGGATAAGGGGAGAAAAGAGCACCAAGCCCACAAAGAAAAATGATCCAGGTCTCCTTTATCAGATCCTTCCTTGAGAAACCAGAAATCACCTCAAATTTTCTTGGGAAAAGGTAGCTCGAGGCCCAGTGAGGGTTCCTTGGCACCCATCACTGTGCATCAAGACCAGGTTCCTCAGTACTTCAAAAAATTACCCATTACCAACCCGTTGTCCCTGAGTGCTCCAGTGCCAATAACCCCAATACCAGCATTGTCCATACACTTACCCATGGCTCCAGCATACTCAGTTCCAAAATCCTACCCAGCCTTAAGGGACCTTATGGTCTCCTCATTATTGGACTCACCATTATTATCAGCATAGAAGGTACTTCCTCTGCAACCAGCTGCTACCCCCATTCTGGTACTGTGCACATACAAATCAGAGTGCAGTCTGGTGATGCTCCCAGCATTCCATCTGAGACTGTTGCAACCCTGCAAAAGAAGCACTTCTTCTCTTTCCCAGGCTCTGAGACTAGCAGGGGGCATTACCAGTTCAGTCCCTGGGGTCTAGATATTCAGATCCATATGCTTCAGAGAGGGAGTCTAGGACTCATTATTATTGTTTCAGACATAGAGCTCTAAGAGGGATGCAACCTAGTCCAGGGATAGATAACCTTCTCCCCCACCTCACAAAGGGCTACAGCCAACCATGACTACAGAGCTGCTGACTGGACAGAGTGATCAGGGCTCTGATGGGGACTTGCTGGCAGAGGACCCACCCCATACAAGCGCCTATCTCATTGTTGTATCTGGATGAGGCTATGGTAGCCACATCTACCTCACTCCCAGATAACTTCAAAGCATTTCAAAACACAGAGTCAGCAAAAATTTACACCTCAAGACAGATACAAGAAATTCAGTTTATTTGGCTGCAAATATTATTCATCATCAAGGCTACAAATGAGAAGTACAAGTTACAATTGAGGATCTTCCATTTGAAGTATAGAAACTTTTTAATATAAAGATTAATGAGGCTTGTATGCTCTGTGAAAGGACTCTCAAGTGACACGGCAGTTCCTAAGAGTCTGTACTCATGCACCAAAGAGAAAGTTCTTTAAGCCTCAACCACATCAAAGGCAGCCAATACTGTCCTCATTATCAACAGCCTGAACCACCCAGGAAGCAACAGAAATGTAAGAAGAGGAAATCATGTGCCTCTACTACCATCTTCTCACTAGCCCTGCCCATCATCAAAGCAGCAGATTTGGCTCTTTGGTCGGAGGCAGTATACAGTTTCTCTTGGATTTCCCGCTTATATCCCCTCCATTTATTTTATTTTTGTGGGGTCTGGAACATCATTACAGACTGTTGGGTCATGCAAATCATAGAGGTGGACTACTCAATCCAATTCCAGACACTCCCCACCCACCACCTATTTTCCCCATCACTTTTCAGAGACCCATCTCATGACAGCATGCTACATCTGGAGGTGCAGTCACTTCTGAGGATAGGTCGACTCTGGTGCAGGAGATGTAATTTTGAGCTCAAGTATGTATACCCGTGCTAGCTCTTATGAAGGTAGCATTCCAAAAATAGTAGCGTAGCCATGATTGCACGGGCAGCAGGACAAGCCAACCGATCCAAGTACCTGCTTAGAGTTTCAGACAGGATTGTACTCAGGGTGGCTAGCCCATCACACTGCTCATGTAGCCACAGCTACAATGCTATTTTAGTGTGCCAGCTTGGCACAGTTACCATAGATATATCTGCCTTAGCTGGCCATTATGCCTTCAGCTCCAGTGTAAACACACCCCAAATCTCAGAACGGTGGAAATAGTGTGTCCAGATTACAGAGGGTAATGGGGTTTATTCCCATTACTTTCTAATTCTCAAGAAGAAGAGTGGCTGGCACCTTATTCTGGACTTGAGACAATTGAACACCTTCATTCACAAGCTCAAGTTCAGGATGGTAACCCTGGCCTCAATCATTTCCATCCTACATCCACCTGACTGGTGTTCAGCTCTCAATCTCCAGGATGCTTATTTTCATATAGTAATTCATCCTACCCACAGAAAATATCTAAGGTTTCAGATAAGCAATTCCCACTACCAAAACAGGGTCCTATCATTCAGTCTATGGAGCATGGCAGCGGCATAGGTGCTGACTCCATGAGTGCTTCAGGGCTGCACCCACCGACAGCCTGCTCCCACCTCCTCCCCCTCAGCACTTCCCGTTCGCCGGCAACCTCGCCAATCAACTCCTCCTCCTCCCTCCCAGTGCCTCCCACCCACTGCGATCAGCTATTCCACAGCGTGCAGAAGGTGCTTGGGGGGAGGAGTGGGGACAGGGCACACTCAGGAGAGGGGGCGGAACTGGGCAGGAAGAGGTGAGGCGAGGGCAAGATGGGGTTGGGGGTTTGGGTGAAGGAGTGGAGTTGTGGCAGAGCCTGGAGTGGAGCAGGGGTTGAGCACCCCCGGGGCAAGGAGGAAGCCACCACCTGTGGCCAGCTATATTCACAAAGGCCCAGATTTTTAAAAGTATTTAGGCATTGGTCTGCTCAGCATTCCAATGCCTAAGTGACTTAGGAGCCTAAATTTCATTGAACATCAATGAGACTTAGGGTCTTAAGTGCCTAAATGAAACTTTTTTTGAAAATGAAACTTAGGTTTCTAAGTCAGGCGGATATTGCAATGCCTAAATACCTTTAGAAATCTGGGCCAACATTCCTAGTAGTAGTGACAGCTTATCTCAGGAAACAGAGTCTGGGTTCATCCATACTTTGAGGGCTTGCTCATTTGCAGGAAGTCTCAAGAACAGATGACTGACTCCATACAGCAAACTCTGCAACTTTTTGCTTCTTTAGGACTAAAAGTAAACAAAGAGATGTCCAGAAAGAAAAGGAGTACTAGTGGCACCTTAGAGACTAACCAATTTATTTGAGCATAAGCTTTCGTGAGCTACAGCTCACTTCATCGGATGCATTCAGTGGAAAATACAGTGAGGAGATTTATATATAGACACAGAACATGAAAAAATGGGTGTTATCATACACACTCTAAGGAGAGTGATCACTTAAGATGAGCTATTACCAGCAGGAGGGAGAGGGCAGAAAACCTTTTGTAGTGATAATCAAGGTGGGCCATTTCCAGCAGTTAACAGGAACATCCGAGAAGCAGTGGGGGGTGGGGGAAATAAACATGGGGAAATAGTTTTACTTTGTGTAATGACACATCCACTCCCAGTCTCTATTCAAGCCTAAGTTAATTGTATCCAGTTTGCAAATTAATTCCAATTCAGCAGTCTCTCGTTGGAGTCTGTTTTTGAAGTCTTTTTGTTCTAATATTGCAACCTTTAGGTCTGAAATCGAGTGACCAAAGAGATTGAAGTGTTCTCCAACTGGTTTATGAATATTATAATTCTTGACATCTGATTTGTGTCCATTTATTCTTTTACATAGAGACTGTCCGGTTTGACCAATGTACATGGCAGAGGGGCATTGCTGGCACATGATGGCATATATCACATTGGTAGATGTGCAGGTGAACGAGCCTCTCATAGTGTGGCTGATGTGATTAGGCTCTATGATGGTGTCCCCTGAATAGATATGTGGACAGAGTTGGCAACAGGCTTTGTTGCAAGGATAGGTTCCTGGGTTAGTGGTTCTGTTGTGTGGTGTGTGGTTGCTGGTGAGTATTCACGTCAGGTTGGGGGGCTGTCTGTAGGCAAGGACTGGCCTGTCTCCCAAGATTTGTGAGAGTGATGGGTCATCCTTCAGGATAGGTTGTAGATCCTTGATGATGCGTTGGAGAGGTTTTAGTTGGGGGCTGAAGGTGATGGCTAGTGGCGTTCTGTTATTATCTTTGTTGGGCCTGTCCTGTAGTAGGTGACTTCTGGGTACTCTTCTGGCTCTGTCAATTTGTTTCTTCACTTCAGCAGGTGGGTATTGTAGTTGTAAGAATGCTTGATAGAGATCTTGTAGGTGTTTGCCTCTGTCGGAGGGGTTGGAGCAAATGCGGACCAATGGGAACAATACCCACCTGCTGAAGTGAAGAAACGAATAACAGAACGCCACTAGCCATCACCTTCAGCCCCCAACTAAAGCTCACGAAAGCTTATGCTCAAATAAATTGGTTAGTCTCTAAGGTGCCACTAGTACTCCTTTTCTTTCTGCAAATACAGACTAACACAGCTGCTACTCTGAAAAGAGATGTCCGTATTAGTTCCTGTTCAAAGGATAGCATTTATAGGGGCAGTTGTGGACTCCACAACAGCAGTGACCTATCTGCCCCAAGAAAGATTCAAGCCATAGGCAATCTGGCCAACCACCTGCTAGCTCAACACGAGATATCTGTAAGAGTTTGTCTGACTCCTAGGGCACATGGCCTCCTGCACATATCTAACTCAGCATGCCTATATTGCAGGTAAGGATGGTTAAAGTTGGTATATCAACCCAACAAACATCACTTGAATATGAGAATGCAGGTCCTGCCAGGACTCCTTCAATAGGTCCCTCTCCGTCATTGCCATCAAATACTCTGGTGACAGATATCTCCCCTGGAGGGAAAGGAAGCCCATTTAGACAACTTTCAACATATGGACTCCTCAAAAAACCCAGCTTCACATAAACATTTGAGAACTAAGGTTTGTTTAGCATGCACAGTTTTCCTCTCTGTTCTGAAGTGTCTAACAATTCAGATCATGGCAGATGAAGCCATACCAATGTATTACATAAACAAACCGGGGAGCAAGATCCACCCCTCTATGGGCAAGTCTACACTACAGTGCTACATTGGCATAGCTGCACCAAGGCCACTGCACCGCTGTAGTGCGTCTGGTGAAGACGCGTTATGCTGACGGGAGAGAGCTCTCCTGTCGAGATAATTACTCCACCTTGTCGAGAAATGAAACCTATGTTGGTGGGAGAGCGTCTCCTGCTGATACAGCACCGGTGTGGACAACATGAAACTTGCATCACTCGGGGATAGGGGGCGGTCTCTTTTTCACACCTCTGAGCGATGTAAGTTAGATCAACTTAAGCAGTGATGTAGACTTGCTCTATGTCAAGAAACAGCAAATCCATCGAATTACAAGATTACTCCAATAGCTTTACACTTATCAGGGTTGCAAAATATGCTGATGGATCACCTCAGCAGACAGTTGCCAGTGACCATGAGTGGTCAGTAAAGGATACTGTTATCCAAGACATATCTATCAGGTAGAGTCATCCAACCATAGACCTCTTTGCCACTAATGAAAGAAAAAGTGCCACAAGTTCTTGTCCAGAGGAGGGCAAAGTCAGAGATATCTGTCCAATGCATTCCTGGTCCTCTGGTTCTCAGGCCTCATATATGTTTATCCTCCAATTCCATTGATCCCAAGACTTCTCAGGAACTTCAGGCAAGACTTAGCTAGGATGATCATCATAACAACACGAGCATGGCAAAGGCAGTCCCAGTTCTCAGACCTAACGAATCTCTTCATTCAACTTCCAAGTCAGTTGCCTCTGCACCCAAATGTGGTATGCCAAAGCTGAGGACAGATTCTCCATCCAGATCCCTCTTTCTTGCACCTCATGGCATGAATGCTGGCTGGTTAACATAAGTAGAGCAAACCTGTTCAACTGAGATACAAAATAATCTTATCTGCAGTAAAAAGGACTCTGTGAGGCTTACCTGCTCAGTCAAGGAAAGAGATTCACTGTCTGGGCTCAACAATACCAGTTGTCTCCACTGAACACCCAGATAACCTTACATATTGGATTACCTTCTGCCCTTAAAGAGCGCTGAACTATCTCTGATCTCCCTGAGGATCCATTTAGCAGCCATCTCAGCAGTCCACCCTCCAACATAGACATTTGACATTTTCACACCCTACAGTAGCTAGATTCCTGAATGGCCTTATGCAGGTATATCCCTTTTTAAGTTGCAATAATATTTGCTAGAAGGGTAGGGGAGCTATCAGCTCTCATGTCCAGACCTTCATACACAGTTTTTCATAAAAACTGAGTCCCCTTGAGACCTAAACCAAAATTGTTCCTGAGGGTAGCCTGTGACTTTTATTTCAACCAAATAATACATCTGCCCATTTATGGAAAGGGAAGGCTCAGCTTCACACCCTAGATGTATGCAGAGCATTGTCCTTCTACATGACTAGGACTAAGCCATTTACGGTATCCCCCAGATTATTTGTAGTTTATGATGACAGGTCAGGCCGTTTCAATGCAGAGAAATTTCTAAATATATTGTGCTATGAAATAGCCAACTTAGACCCACTCCACAAGAGCTCAAGTCATGCAGCATAACTCACAGTAGAAGCATCAATATCTGATGTCCATTTCAGCTACCTAAACAATGATTGTCAGACAGCCCTCTAGATGTCCATTTCAGAAGGGTTGTCTGACAATCATTGTTTAGATAAGACTCCTAGCATCCACCTCCTGTGATCTAGGTCACTGCTTGCTAGTCACCAAAAGTAGAATATATATGTGGACAAGCACTCAAAGAAGAAGAAATGGTTGTTTATCTTACAGTAACTGTGGTTCTTTGATACAAGTTCTCTACGTATATTCCACAACCAGTCCTCCTTTTCTGCCACTGCATTGTCCTATAACATCTACACTGTGTTTTGGCGAAGGAACTGAGGGACATTCGGGTTGCCACACCCTTTATGCCCTCAGAGGGCAGGCCTGGCCGCAATGGACACTGCTGGCCAAAAGAATCAGAACTCAAGAGTGTGGGGCGTATGCACCCTACCAGTGGCTTACATATGGACAACATATTTTAAAGAGGTACAGTTACTGTGGGGTAAGTAACTATTTATTTTCCTTGATCTGACATCTTTTATTGAGTTGTATCCCACAGTCATGCACTGAAAATTGTAATTCCAGATCAGCACACACCAGTTGCAGTGCTACGTTCAGTTCAGGAGGATAGTCTATAAAATGTAAAGTATTGGATTTGTGTTGGGGAAAACTCTGAAAATTTCCATGTGACACTGTAATATATTGGGCTTTGTTTCAAACAGGCATTAAAACCAAGTGTAAATATGTCCAGCCTGAAAACGTGGGATTACTATATGGAAGAGACCTTGGCCACAGGTCCTTCCTATGACTGGACCATGGTTACTGCAAAATGCAACACTTCAGAGGAAGCTGACCAAATGGATGGTTCATTTCGCCAGAGTAAGAGGAAAATAGTGTGGCCATGCTATGATGATGTTAGCAAAGTGCAACCTGATGCAATCACCAGCCTCTTAAATGTAAGTATAGGTGCAAATAAAGACAGAACACTGCCATTTAGTACACTTATCAAATTCATATCCATTCAAGGCATTGCCTTATATAGATGTGCTGTAAAAGTAAATATTAGGTAAAAATAATTGATTTAATCTCCAAAGAGATATGGGGTCAGAAAATCAGTCAATCATCTTACAAAAGGTTATGCTATTCTGAATGAATTCAAATCTGTAAATAGGTTTTAATACTTAGCTTTTTTACATGTGAACTGCAGCCAGTAATGAGGCAATTTAGGTATATCTTTTTATTCCTTAAAAGCAAGGCCTTAATACATTTTTTCACTTTCCTTTTTAAATAAAAAAGTAACTTGCATAATAGATTTTTTTTAACTATCTTTTCCCAGAGTTTTCAAAATTGTAATTTCATATTTTGCAAGGAATGTTATCTCATTTGGGGCAAACTGGATTCTTTCTGGATTGCAGCAGTACGTTTACTCTCCTGTTCTTGTCCCTTGTTCACCACATAGTTTAAAGCAAATGAAGTGTAAGGTGTCCAAATCTCTATGCCTAGCTTGTAGTCCATTAGTCCCAGCTTCTGTGTGTGTCTCCTCTTTACAGAATCTGGAGGCAGCTAAAATGTGGTGTTTAGCAACTATGTGTAGTAGGCCTCATCCCTTCCTTTTGGCTCCCAGAAGGTTGCCTCTAACAACATAGAAGACCTCTCAGAATTGGGCTCTAAATAAAAACTTTTCAAATGATAACCAACAGATTGCCAGGCCCCTTGTGCAAATGGCCCAAACTCTTCTCTGTCTTTCCCCACCCCAGCACTGATAAGGAAGACAATACAAAAGGCAGAACAAGCAGAAGTAATAGGGTTGCCAACTTTCTAATCGCACAAAACCGAACACCCTTGCCCCACCCCTTGCCCTGTCCTGATGCCCCACCCCCTGATCGCTCCATCCCCCCAATCGCTCGCTCTCCCCCACCCTCACTAACTTTCAACAGGCTGGAGCAGGGGTTTGTGATGTGGGAAGGAGGTGAGGGCTTTGACTGGGGGTGCAGGCTCAGGATGAGGGGTGTGGGGTACAGGAAGGGGCTCCTAACTGAAAGCTACCAAGAAAGGTTATATTCACAAATTTCACAACAAGAACATGTTATAAACAAATAAGTCTTTGTTTCGGTTCCTCCTTTTAATATACTTGAATATCATTTCTTATAAATCATGTTATGTAAATGTTGGCAATGTTTAATGCTAATGTCACAGCATTGGATTTGCTCTTTTTAAATAGTTTTATAAAATATATCCAATCCTTATCATTATCATATTTCTTTTATGGAAAGTGGAAATGGAATTTGTGTGTTCAAGATGCAACAGGCCTGAAATGTATATCCTCAGGAAAACACTTTTTTATTGATTTCAGGAAATCGAAAGACTGGAGAATAAATTAAATCAGAGCCCAGAAAGGTGGCAGCTCTTGTGGGAAAGGGTCACCGTGAATCTTAAAGATGACACAAGACAAGACAATGTAAGTGGTGGAAGGGCCCAATTGACCACCATATTTGACATTGGGAAGGAATTTTCCTGCATGTCAGATTGGCAGAGACCTTCCAGGTTTTTTGTCTTCCTCTGAAAAATGGGGTATGGGTCATTTGCAGGTTTAAATTAGAGTAAATGATGGATTCTCTGTAACTTGAAATCTTTTAATCATGATTTAAGGACTTCAATAACTCAATGAGAAGTTCTGAGTCTAATCTATTACAGGAGTGGGCAGGCAACATTCTGTGGCCTGCAATGTGCAGTAAGTCAGACTAGATGATCATGATGGTCCGTTTTGGCCTTAAAGTCTATGAGTCTAATAATAATTCAATCTCAACTATATAGACTATCTGGGAGAGTGACAAAATCACTGTATTTGTTGGAATAAAGTATTGCTTTCTAAAAAACAGAATGTGTTGTTCTAACCCATGCTACTAGCTTTGCATTGCTGCATGTGGAAAAATATGTATTCCTATGACATTTACTTCTTTTGGGTCTTGAAGTGGATTGATAAATATAGAGAAAGATAAGCATTGTAATAACACACAATGGTGTAAAATTAGATATTTATAAAGCTTCTTGGGGCCTGATCCTGCAAACATTTACACATGTGAGTAACTTTGCTTATGGGAGTAGTTCCTTGGACATCAATGGGATTATTCAGATGTGAAAATTCAGTTTTGGATCCATACATTATAATCAGGCCTTCAATACTCTGGGCCTAATCTTTTACAACAACTGGTTATTTACACTAGGTGAGGAACTGATCCTCTGTGTATTATACATTCCTGAGCACATTTTTAGGGTTTAGCAAATAATAAAAGCCAGGCCAAGCAGTGGCAAATATATTTTAGGTGGAAATGTTGAATATTTGGGTGGGAATACTGAATATAAATTGTAGATAGTTAAGCATATTATCCACCATACAAAATTTCATCTACTATAGGCCTACTTTTACTTTCAATCACCGCTTATATTTCATGTTGTGTAGCTGCTGTTCAAGAGCACAACAGAATCTGAAAATCAGGTTCTTTCTTTAGATAATGTTTAGCACATCACATTAGTATAACACTACAAAATCTTTCTCTGTAAAGATACTGTCCACCAGATTCTCAGTTTTGATTCTTAGATCTTTGGTGCAAGACGAATGGATCTCCCCCTGGTCCCAAAGTATTCCTCCCTGAGGGCAGCTAGAGCAGAAGAGAGCATAAGCCAGGCCCCCTATTTGACATCACACACGATACCCTGACTGGAATATTTATACCCTTCAGGGGACAGAAGAAAACATCCAGTAGGGGGCCTAGCTAATGCTCTACTCTGCTACTATTACTGCTCTCAGGGGAGTCAGTTCCTTAAGAGTTTCTGGCATTCTGCCCATCTTGCACGAAGAAGCTAAAACACAAAAGAGAGAATCCTGTCAGATCAGAGAGGCAGAATTACGTGTAAGCAATTTTCTTGTCTGAAAGTATTTACTTGGAGATTCAGCAAAAACAGTTAATTCTTTTAGAAAGCCAAATCTCTGAGAGCAAGTTCTTTATTTTAAATTATATTCAGAGTCGTCTCTAATGTGTGGTTTACGTGAGGTCAAAAAATTCAATAACAAAAAAGCTCCATACCTTTTGTGGTCATTTTTATCCTTACCAGGAATCCCAGGAATAAAAACAAATGTTTTAGCAAATCTTCATTTTTCAAGTACTCAGCTTCTAGCTGCTGCTAGCACTGTGATCTAAGAATTAGTCAAAACACACCAAATAAAACTGAAGGATCTATTATATCAGGGTACAATGACCTTTAAATGTAGATTTATGTAAAACTAAGTTATATTTCTAAAATAATGCAATAATCAACACAATTTGCTGTGTTAAAACTTGCAGTCCAAACTAGTACTATGCAATTAAAATTTAAACATCAGCCTCTGAACTGTTCTGACCACTTTGAGTTACCACTGTGGAGAATGATTGGAAGGAACAAACAATAGATTCTCACTAATTTGGATTAATGACTGGGAAGCTCATTACCGACTTTTCCTAATTAGCACAATTTTTTAAAAAGGTGATGGCATTATGAAATATAATGTGCTAATTTATTTTATATGGATAGGTTTTTTTTTAATATTTCACAATATGGATGTATAAGTAAATGTTCTCTAGTATATTTAGTAAAAATGCAGAAGCCTTTCTGATGAGATGAACTACAGTTCTCTGCTATGAAAACATTACATTATGGACTGTGTGGAGGGAGTTGTGAGTTTTGTGGTTGGGGCTTTTTGTTTTGCTGTAATACTATTTATAATGTATTAATTCTGGCAGTTCTACTTCTTAATTCAGCAGGTAGTCAGATTTTAGAAAATTTCTAAGTTCTAAACTTGGCTAAGCCTCTCGCTCAAACTTTGTCATTTATCTTCCTTTTTAGCCACGAAGACATCCTTCTGGCTCATCAGGGATAATGTCTACTAATCCACATTCCTATCAGAAGAGGTCTTTGCTGCATTTACCTGACAGTGGTCTGGGTGAAGAACAGAGTGCCAGCATCTCTCCCTCTAATGGAGTGGACAGACGAGCAACCACACTATACAATCAGTTCACATCGAAGAATGATGAGAATAGGTAAACTGACTAATTGCTGGGTATTACTGAAACTTCATTTTCAGTAGGGAAGTGATTTATAAGAATGCATCGCTGTTGTGTGTCATACTCCAGGGAGTCAAACAGGTGATAGAATAACGATGAATGTAGGAGAATGGGGCATATATCTGCCCTAGAAGTAAAAAGTAGAATTTTCCTAGACATGGAAAACTCTGCTGCCTTTTTACTGTTTCTTACAAAGTTTTTAATTCTACTTAGTTACTTTTTTCGTTCTTCTATCTTAAAAAATATTTTGGGTGAATTAAGTGTTCGTACAAGTGAGGAGTTAATAGCAGTGCTGAGAATCAGGGATGAAGGGAGAAGATATCACACAGACTTCCCCCTTAAGTCTGCTATCTCAGTCCTGACCTAGGCCTTCCTTGAGTGCGGACCTTTCTCCTCGTATCAAATTGTGTGACAGTTTAGTCACATGGGTAAATGGGAACTAGGGTAAGATCATCAGGGTCATTTTTTTTGTGCCTTAATCCAGGATTTGAAACTAGTTGTCCAGAGGTGGTATGGTAATGCATTAGACTACTGTACTACCTAGACAATTATTGAATAATTTAGCATTTGGTCATTAAGAAACTTTAGCCTGTAATGCACACAGTCAGAATTATCTTACTGTTAATACATAAAAACAAAACAAAGCATTTGAAATGAGGCAGCCGTAGTATCTTTAAGTCTGCTTCAGTGCCTGGACACAGTGGGAAATTATGGTGCTGATCAATGGGCCCACAGCTCTGAGCGATATATCTTCTAAGTCAGGCAACCTTGCAGAAGTCGTGTGCCAAGTCTTCATTTATTCACTTTAATTTAAGGTTTCGCGTGCCAGTAATACATTTTAATGTTTTTCAGAAGGTCTCTCTATAAGTCTATATATTATATAACTAAACTATTGTCATATGTAAAGTAAACAAGGTTTTCAAAATATTTTAGAAGCTTCATTTAAAATTAAATTAAAATGCTGATATTACGCCGCCGGCCCGCTCAGCCCGCTGCCAGCCTGGGGTTCCGTTCATCTAGGCCGGCAGCAGGCTGAGCGGGGCCGGCAGCCAGGACCCCGGTGGCAAGGGGCCGGCAGCCAGAACCCCGGGTGGCAAGGGGCCGGCAGCCAGAACCCCGGGTGGCAAGGGGCCGGCAGCCATAACCCCGGGTGGCAAGGGGCCGGCAGCCAGAACCCCGGGTGGCAAGGGGCCGGCAGCCAGAACCCCAGACCAGCAGCGGGCTGAGCAGGCCGGCGGCCGGTACCCCAGACTGGCAGCGGGCTGAGTGGCTCAGCCCACTGCCAGTCTGGGGTTCAGTCCGCCGGTTCCTGCCAGCCAGGATCCCGGCTGCTGGCTCCACTCAGCCCGCTGCCGGTCTGGGATCCCGGCCCTGCCCACATAGAGCGGGTACCTACCTTCTCCCTGGTTCGAGCCCATTCTCTTCCTCTGTCTCTGCACTGAGCACAGGGCCGGAGCTGAAGGAGCAGGTTGGGGTGCAGGGTCTGGCCAGGAGCTAGAATGAGGGAGGGGGCTCAGGGTTGGGGCAGGTTTGGGTGTGGAGTGCTTACCTGGGCAGCTCCCATTTGGTGCGAGGGATGCAGGAGCTCCCGTTTGGTGCTCAGGGTGGGGGTGGGAATATGGGGAGTGCAGAAGTCAGGGCAGGGGGCTGGGGGGTGTGAGGAGGGTGCAGGAGTCAGGGCATGGGGGGCTGGGTATGTGGAGGGGGGCTGGAGTCAGGGCAGAGGGCTGGGTGTGTGTGAGGGGGGTGCAGGAGTGTGGGACAGGGTCATGGGGGTGCTCCCTGCCCAGTGTGGCTCACAGCAGGGGGCTGGAGGAGATATGCCCTGATTCCATCCCCCCTTCCCCGCCTCCTCCCCGGAGCAGCAAGCTCGCTGGAGCTCCACTTTTCCCCCTCCCTCGCAAGGGCCATCAGCTGATCGGAGGCAGGGAGGAAGAGGAGGAGGGGCAGGAACCCAGCATGCCGGCGGGGTTGGGGGGAACTTGCCTGCCCTGCAGTAGCAGCTGGCAGAACCAAGCTTCTTCACCCTGCCCCCCTCAGGGGTGTGGGGGACGGGGACGGAGACGAATGGGCCGGGGCGGGCAGGATTTTTAATGGCACGCTGCTGCCTGCCAGGGTCCTGGCCCTGGCCCCGCTCAGCCCGCTGCCGGCCTGGGTTCGGTAGCGGCCTGAGTGGGGCCGGCAGCTGGGACCCAGCAGGCAGCAGCGTGCCATTAAAAATCAGCTCTCATGCCGTCTTTGGCACGCATGCCATAGGTTGCCGACCCCTGTTCTAAGTGTTTAAAGTTGATTTTTAATACTGTAGTAAAAGCAGTTCCTAAACAGTTATAGACCATTCTATGCCTTATGTGCCATGGTATGGAGGCTATGAAATCAACATGTACATACTAAACCTTTTTGGTGATACACATATGCTACTTCTGTTCAAGGTCTTTTGAAGGTACACTGTACAAAAGAGGAGCTTTGTTAAAAGGTTGGAAACCTCGCTGGTTTGTACTGGATGTGACAAAACACCAGGTAAAAATATTTTTAGCAAACTGGATTTTTTTGTGAATAACTTATTACAGTTTTACTTAATAAGCATATAGAAATAGTTTGACAAATAGTACAAAGTAATCATAAAATAATAGAAATGTAGGGCTGGAAGGAACCATCATCAATGCCAACCCAAGGCCACTCTGAGGCAAGACAAGTATACCTAGGATCCCCCCGGACAGGGATTTGTCTAACTTGTTCTTAAAAACCTTCAGTGACAAGGGTTCCATAACCTCTCTTGATAACCTATTCCCGTCCTTAACTGACCTTATAGTTAGAAATTATTAGTAATGATTATTTGCAAATGCAGCTATACATAGTATTTCAATACAGATATCTATCTGTGTGACTGGTATACCTTATAGTCAATGTGAAGGTAATAATTGTTTTTTAAAACAGAGAACGATCTAGTGTATAATTCTAAAGAAAGTCCATGAACTGGTGGTAGTCTAGTATTTGTTGAGTGCAAACACTGTTTGTTGCTTTATACTTTACAGAGAAAAGACAATCCCTGCGTCAAGGAGTTTGCCATTGAAAATGGCAGTATACTGGCCCACCCAGAAGCAATTTTATTAAAACTTGCTATCTTCAGAAGAGTATTAGCCTGTTGCTCAGTGTTGGGCATTAACGTAGCCTTTCTGTGTGAGACATGTGAACTCTTCAGCAGTCAAAGCAGTTTAAGAAACCGAACACTCTTTGAAATTAACAGTCCAAAAAGCCAGAAAGTATTGTCCAGCATGCAAGTAGAGATCTGAGGGATAGTTTTGGAGTTAGGAGTAGGGTTGCCAACTTTCTAACCGCACAAAACCGAACACCCTAGGCCTGCCCCACCCCTTCCCTGAGGGCCCGCCCACTACATTCCCTCTCCTATGGTGGCTCGCTCTTCCCCACCCTCACTCACTTTCATCAGGCTGGAGCAGGGGGTTGGGGTGTGGGCTCCAGGATGGGGCCAGAAATGAGGGGTTCAGGATGCAGGAAGTTGGGGTATGGGAGGGGATGAGGGCTCCGGCTCGGGGTGCAGGCTCTGGGGTGGGTCTGAGGATGCGCAAGGCATTTGGCCGTGGGAGGGAGCTGCAGATTGAGGCAGGGGGTTGGGGTGTGAGAGGGGTGAGGGCTCTGGGCTGGAGCTAGGGATGAGGGGTTCATGGTGTGGGAGGGGCCTCTGAACTGGGGCAGGAGGTTGGGGTACAGGGAGGTGAGGGCTCTGGGCTGGGGATAAGGGGTTTGGGGTACTGGAGGGGGCTCCAGGTTTGGGAGGGCTCAGAGCTGGGGCAGGGGATTGGGCCTTGGGTTTGGCAAGCGGGCTTACCTCAGGTAGCTCCCAGTCAGCAGCGCAGCGGGGCGCAGGCAGGGTACCTGCCTGCCTGTCCTGGCTCCATGCTGCACCCCAGAAGTGGCCAGCAGGTCCGTCTCCTAGGCAGGGTGGAGCATGAGGCTGGGAACCGGCCAACAGGAGTGCTGAGCTGGTGCTTAGGCAGCACACGGAGCCTGTGGCTCCCCCGCCTAGGAGCCGGACCTGCCAGCCGCTTCCAGTGCGCCAGCAGCCCCCCAGTACAGGTAGGGACTAGCCTGCCTTAGCTCCGCAGCACCAGCGACCAGACTTTTAACGGAGCTGCCGGGGTCCCTTTTCAACTGGGTGTTCCGGTCGAAAACCGGACACCTGGTCGCTCTAGTTGAGAGCAAAGTTAATTGAATCATCCCTGTCCAAACTGTAGTAGTCATTATACATTCCAAGCATTCATTTTATGACTCGTTCATTTGTTCCTGGAGCACTTCTCTTTCATATTTATTTTCATGAAGCCTATCCTATGCAGATAAATTGGAGTCCAGTATACATGGTAGATTTATCAATCCGGATTGCCCTAATACAAAGTTCCATTAACCTATTATCAATGTTTATAATGCAATAATCCACATATAACTTCACTGGAATTTTTTCGCCGAAATATCTTCAGATCGTGAGAACCAAGAGTGAAATCCTGGCCCCACTGAAGTGAATGGGAGTTTTGTCATTGATTTCAGTGAAGCCAAGATTTCCCCCACAAAGTTTATTTCTAAAGTCCTCTGGAATTCCAGTTTCTTTATATAATAGCCATTTCAGACAGACGTATATGGGAGGAAACCTTTTGTCTGTCTTTACTGTTTTCAGTACATTGAGTAGCATGACCATTCATGTGTATACTAACAAATTAGTGCACAGGAGGTAAGCACAGAAAATCTGTTTACTGCTTTAAACATTGTACCCTGCTTGCAATGCACACCCAAATCAGTGATGGCACTTATGGCCTAATGAACTTTAAAGAATTTTGGTCATTATCACACAAGCCCTTACTCATGCGAATAGACGTTATTTACATAAATTGCCTCAGGGGTGCATAACTAAGGACTAGCTTTTAAATAGCCAGTAGGGCCTTGTCCACAGAAGAAAATTGTGATAGAAAATGCTAACTAACAGGTTTTAATTAACACAGTGTTAAACACTATTTTATCCTGAGTGTGAATAAGGATAGTCATCTTTAAAAATGTTAATTAATTGTGATTAAAACTGGTGTCCCTCCATGCACAAGATGACAGATACTTTCTGGGAGAAAGTACAAGGTGTTCCTCTTTAATATTTTAATTGTTTCTGTAACATTATTCATTAATGGTAGACATATAAGCAATATGGGACAGGCAACAGAAGGAAACAGATCTGATTTGGAAGGACTCCATTTTCCCTTTCCTTTGTTAGAAGGGTTTGTCTTTACTTCTTGCATCCAGTGTGCAAGGGTGGGATGTTGTTTTTAATATGCAAATACCAGATTTTCTTTTGTGGAACTGTTAGAATACTGAAAGCAATTTAGTGGAGTGGTTATCATTGAAACCACAGTGTCTTTGTAGAAAAGCTGCATTAAACCACTAAATATAGTATAGGAAAATGTCAGTTTTATATGTAATCTATAATTACCTAAATTATACCTGAATTTTTGCTGATCACTTTCAATTTAAAATACAGGAAATAAAAATTTTGTTAACTCTTTAGTGCAAAACATGTTAGTTTCCAAGCAATGGATGGGGGAATATTGTGTCAGGAAAGCCTGAATCCTCACATCAGAGTCATTCTCTGGGGAAGCTTCACACTTGTCCCACAGTGCAAAGCTGCCATAAAGGCAGCAAATCTGGCCACTTGAGGATTCCCCCAATTTGGACAATCACAAGATGGCATACTGCTACTGTAGGAACTCCTTTGCCAATTCCAAAATTCCCAATATAAGCTGTCGCTTGGACATGCCTACTGCCTGGTGATGCCAGCTGTTACACTGTCCATTTGTAGTCATAAGCAGTTTGCTCAGTTTATAGCAGATCTCAGGCTTTTGCAAGTGGCTCCTCAGAACCAGCCTAACATCCAGAGCCCCACAATGAGGGCACACAAAGGAGACTTAAAAGCACTTTTTGTTCACCCTCAAAACCCCAAAAGCTGTGCCAGGCACAGAAAGGATGAGCACAAGGATCTGGCCCCAAACAGTGCATTTGTCTACGTATTGGTTTATATATTGCATTTTGTTGGTTTGTTTTCCCTTTTGTGTTCTAGCTGAGATATTATGACTCTGGTGAGGACACAAGCTGTAAGGGACACATTGATCTTGCAGAAGTCGAAACAGTGATTCCTGCATCTCCAACAATTGGCGCACCGAAGCATGCTAGTGAAAAAGCATTTTTTGATGTAAGTATACTTATTCTTTGCTGGCCTTCATTAGAGATTTTTCTTCCTTTGTTGTGTTCTTCCTATCACAGCCATTTCTGCTGGATGGTCACTTGCGAGATTTCAAGTTAACTAACCAGTGATCCACACTCTCAACCCAGAGTGAAAATTCAGAACATGAGTATATTCAAGCAAAATTAAATGCTTCAGATATCAAAGCTTAAAAGAAAGTTTGCAACTTCCTCAGCTGTATCTTATACACTTTTATTTTCATTTTGCAGCTGAAGACAAGTAAACGTGTATATAATTTCTGTGCCCAAGATGCACAGAGCGCACAGCAATGGATGGATAGGATCCAGAGCTGTATTTCAGATGCATAACAGAGAATACCATTCCACTGCCAACTGCAGAAAAGAAATGCTTTCAGCACTTCATGTTACAAGAAGATACGTTCTGGAATGCTATTCCAGAACAAGCACCCTTCCTTTCATTTCAGTCATAAATACTTATTATATGCTGAACCATCTTCTCTGTTTAAGTATTATAACCACTATACCTACTCCTTTTCTCCCGCTAGGAGGACTTTTCAAATTAGTAATCTGTTTAGCCTGAAATATAACTCTTTTCAATATGATTCCTAGCTAAATGAGCCTGCTGTACACACTGAAATATGCTACCATCTAATACTGTTTTTCTAATCAGAGTTGCATCAGAAAAACTGTTGAGCTTGAATTGTGGACATTTTTCCTCAAATAGTGTTCTGTTTTCACCTAATTTTAATATTAAAACAAAATGGTCCAAATTTTCAAGCTAGTTGTGTATCTGGAAGAACATTTCTACAGTTTCTAAGAAAAGTTTAGGTTTGTGAATTTAGTGACATGCATAACAGATTGGCAGATGACACTTAATATTTTTAAAGACCAAAAAAAAGTTTTCTTCTCAAATCTACTAGCTGCTCTCTAACTTCTTGCTCTAAATAATGCTTCTGCAGTTTTACTGTTAACGTACGGTATTTCAAGTTCCCACTGTTTAGCTAAAGAATATGCTTTTGGGGGATTCTATTTCCCCATTATAATAGGATAATGGAAAGAAAACTGGCTGATAAGAAGAAGAAACTGGTCACAAATTAAGATGTTTATAGGAGAAAAATCTCTGAGTATGAAAAGTTGTATATGTTTGTTTATTTATGTTCTGTTCTGCTCACTGTAAAGTAAAAAATAACAAACACAATGATAAATGCACTAAACAATAAAGCAAACACTTGCACTGAAATCATTGAAATGCAGACATTTTGAGGGACAGAGGCAAGTTATTTATAGCACAACAATGCTAGCTGGATAACCTTTACAGATACTAAATATGTACATAATTTGATTTGATACTTTAAACACATAAATTGGAAGACTGTTTTAGATTTTTACATTTTAGTAACATTGTGTTTGTTCATCTTAAAATCTTTGAGGAATATTTTTGGGTTATTTTTATATATAGCCCAAAATTACTAGAGGTTTTAATTGCTACAGTTTGACATGGAGTGGAGTCTTTAGATAAAAAACATTGTGAGGTTTTTTTAATGTTAATATGTTAAATATCCAACTAATATTTCAAAGAGTTTGTATATATGATTTGGTATTTTCTGATTTTTTTCCAGACATTCTGCTTATAATTGTTAATATCAGACTAACCTAACTGACTTCATTTATAGGATTTTCAATTATTAAATAGTTTTCCCCTTTTTTAAACCACTTTTCATTTTTTTGACTAAATAATATTCAATTTCACACTGCACACAGAATAGGAAATGCAGCTGTTTTAATACATATGGAATTTTTTTTAAAGGAATGAAGGATTTTTTTTAGCATTTTCAATTGATAAATCTCCACCTGTGAAAATGGTGTTTGCACATTTGTATTTTTCTGTGTATATGAAGTACTTTTATATGTACTTTGTAAAATACTGATCCCACTGTTTTTAAGGTTATTTGAAAATGTACACAACATCTTATTTTGTAACTAGGTTATTTTATGTATGTTACATGACTTATGTATGCTAACCATCTTGTAATAAATACACATCTTTTTTAAAAAATCCTTCCTTTACTGTGAAAGATTATATCGGTATAGTGCAATATCCACAGAATAAAGATCTTATTATATCTTGTACCATAACACAAAATCTCAAATTATCTGGTATTAAAATGAGTGGGTTTTTGTGTATACTTGTCTATATTCCTATACAAAAAATGCACATTGAGAAACCTTAGCTAAAAGTTAAACATCAGTAATAATGCTATAAACTGAGGAAATTTGAATTTAAAGCAACAGTATCATCCATAATTCAGTCTCAATTTACATACCCTTTCCCAGAGACCAAACACATAATTATTGCACTTAGATATTAAATAATAGGTGTAAAGAAACCAGAACCTTCACTGCACAGTTTCTCAGCACAACTCTGCCATATGCCAAAGCCATACATCTTACTTACACAATTTTATATTTAAATGAACTAGTTTATAAGCAATTAAAAGGTCAATTGAAAATGTGCATCTGAATTTTGTCCTTGTTTACTGGCTGTGTATGTATTTGTGCAGGAGTTGGACTGAAAAGGAGTGTTATAGAGGTGAGCAGTCAGTGACTCTAGTTGGGTATTGTGAAGCTTGGGTAGTAAGGTTTGTAAATTGAGTTTGGTATGGCTATTATGGTTTCTTAAAGTGTTGATCTCAGGTTTTAGCATCTGCATTGATGGAAAATGCACTTAACTCAAAAAATTCTAAATAAAACACTAAGTATAAATGTCAAAGTTTAATGTTGGATGTGGATAAAGGGGAGGGCATGAAGGGTGGTAGGCATGGGAGCGTAGAAGAGGCAGGGTCAATGGGTGTTGGTTGATGGGACAGTGGCCATGAGGTTGTTGGCCTCAGCAAGAGTCAAGAAAGAGAGGAGTTGGGGCTGAGGGCAGGGTAGATATGGTGGTGTTCATGAAGCATAAGATTTGGGAGGTATGGAGCTGGTAGAGGATAGCAATAGAGATGAGTAGGGAAAAGGGAGTGTTGAGCCAGAGTGACACAGGCTATGGAAGCCTCTCCCCATCGTGGGCAGAACTTCCCTTTGCAGAGGGAATCCCTGACTATTCTGTGGGGACTCCCAGCACAGAGAAACCTACCCAGGCAGGAGGGGAGTTCACAGCACTTTCCTATGGAAGAGCACCTCCTCTGTCATACACCGTTAGTACTCCCCTGCTACGAACCGTAAGAACCCTGTCCATTGGAGAAGGGAGACATATTATCAAGGGTCATATTTAAAGTGCAGGGGGTAGCTTGCCCTCACTTCTTCTCTACTGACACCATCTCACATAACAAATGATAGGGTGACTTTCTTTTTGAAAAAAAGATGTTTAGAATATGTGAACATTGATACTTGAATGTCATATTACCAATGTCATATTTTGGTCCAATAAAAGATATTACCACATCCACCTTGTCTCTCTCATATTACTAACCTCTCCTTCATATCCAAAACACAATGGGGGTTGGAGGCTACGGTTATAGAAACCTTCAGTAATAAAAATAAGCAGTCCCATGTTATGGTACTTAAGAATTATAATCCATAATTGGAATCCCAAACTTCTGGGTCAGTACTTATGTAATAAAAATATAAACAACTATCAGATGCAGGGCCAGATGTTCAAAATCTGGCATCACAATCTGCACTCCTAATTGTTTGTGTCTGATACTTTAACAACACCACACAAATCTTGTGATTCTGTCCAAATATGGTTCTCTTGCCTTTTCCTCTTGCAATGTCTCTGGACTCTGTGTAAGTAACTGAGCCATCTCTCTCATTTTTCACATCCATGATCATCCAAATATTTGGCTGTTTATGATCACCCTGAGGTTGCTTTCAAGAATCAGGCTGCTCACATGGATGCATCAGTTCCCCAGATAATGCTAAAGTTCATGTTGAGTATCACTATGGCACCTGCTTTCTGGCTTGTTGCCAGTGTGATGTTGGTTACTTCCAGAATTTTGGCCACTGTGTGAGCCAGAGTCTAACGTGATGTCCATGTTCTCATGCAGCACATTATTGTTTTGTTTGTGTGCTGCATTTCTTCCTTAATTCAACAGCCAAATGAAGACACTCCAAAGTAACAATTTCTTCTTCCTAATTCCTTTCTATGTTTGACTTTCCAAGATGATAGAATATTGGTATACATGTGGCTTAAACAGGAATATGTCTTCATGTTTGATTTCAGACAGTACAGAAACCAATCACTCTCCTTTACTTTGGGTGCTAGTCCTGGGCATGACGTTAAACTCTGCTGCCTTGAGGATACTTCTTGGTTGAAGAAGGGCTAAGGTATCTCACCCCAACAGAAAAGGCACTCACGCTGAAGCGATAAGCAGTTAGCAATTCTATTTAGGTTGCTCTCTGGCAGAAGCTATCACCTCTGTGTCACTGAACGTCCAGACTCGCCCTGGGCTTTGGATTCTGGCTCAGTGGTTTAAAGGGGGGGGATGTCAGATCTATGGCAGCTGCTCCTCCATAACTTTGCCTGGGCATATACACTGAAGATCTTGGCACGATGGTTGCAGGGATCCAAGAAAGGCATAGGGGTAGGGGGCAGCTACTCTGTGCGCAGTAGAGAAGGATTTGGTGCTTTCATCCACGTTTGCAGATTGAACAGGAAGTCATTGAAATGTTTTCCAGTAAATGAATGTGAAAGGAATAAAATGCAATTAAAAATGGAGCATTTCCCTTTAACATTAATTTTGTTACTGTTTTTCAGCAAACCATGGTTCTGCCTTCCCGCTATTTTACTTTCTCTCCTTCCTTCCCCACAGAGCCTTTGTTGTTTTTACTCCCCCACGTCCACAACCTCTCTGTCATAGCACTCATGTGCTTGCAATATAGTGTGATTCACGTCTATGTGTACTACCACACTGTAGTGGCCGACCACCAGAAAACAGAAGCCCTACTTACCACGGAAAGCTAAAGGCCTGTCCCTTTGGAGCTAATGGAACAAAGTTCTGACCTAGATGCCACATATCTGTGGTTTACCTGTCAACCACAATGTATATGCAGCCATTAATATGTGAAAACTATCATTGCAGCTGAGGGTCATGGCTCTCAACTGAATCCTATTGCTGCCACTCCTGAAAAAAAGGGGCTTTCTAAAGCAGTGAGAGACTCTCTCACCTTTGGTCTAAGTACACTGCCTCTACACGGTTCCCAAACCCTGATACATTAGGAGCAGAGGACTAAAGAGGAGATTGAAATACAGGTTCAGCCATGTGATAGGTCATTTAATCAAATGTTAGATCTCCATGCAGACCCCACAACTTGATATTTACACCATTAAGAACTGAAGTAATATTCCACATTTCTACCCACTGCATTAGTCTCACAAATGCTCTTTTGTTTTAACAGTTCCCTGACAGCACCTTGATCTTTGTTCCAAAATAATAATTGCTGACAGTTTCTAATCTGAAGTCGTGTTTTGTCCAGTCTCCTATTATAGTGCTTTCTTTTACTTGGAGCATATTGAAAGTGTTCTTGCATTGAAGGGAACAGGTGATACGTTCCTTGAGCTATTTTCCAGTCCCTGATCTTTGATGCCGATATTGTTTGTGTCCCCCCCAGGAGACATTTTCAGTTCCTTTCCTTTTGTCAGTTTAATAAAAAGTGACATTATAAAAACTGATGGCTACAGTATATCAGTTTGGCAAGAGATGAGATTTTATGGTATGCAGTTGTACTTGGCTATTCATCATGTGATGCTTTCAGTAGAATTCCCCCTTCCCACTCCACCAAAGAGCAGAAAGAACAGTCACAAATAAAGTAAGATTTATGTAAGACAAGACAACTATTCCAGATTGTATAATGGTACAGTAGAACCTCAGAGTTACTAATACCTTGGGAATGGAGGTTGTTCATAACTCTGAAATGTTCGTAACTCTAAACAAAACGTGATGGTTGTTCTTTCAAAAGTTTACAACTGAATATTGACTTAATACAGCTTTGAAACTTTTCAATGCAGAAGACAAATGCTGCTTTTAACCATCCTAATTTAAATGAAACATGCACAAACAGTTTTCTTACCTTGTCAAATCTGTTTTTAATTTTTCTCTTTATTTTTTTAGTAGTTTACATTTAACGCAGTACTGTATTTGCCTTCGGGAGCGATGGGGGAGTATCTGTTGCTGCATGCTTGCATACTTCCAGTTCCAAAGTAAGGTGTGTGGTTGACCGGTCAGGTCATAACTCTGAGGTTCTACTGTATTCTGCTTTGTTATTTAACAAATCTGTTTCTTGTTGTTCAACTCAATATTATCACAGCAAAACCTTTATTTAAAGCCCTCTTTTGTTAAGCCACTACCTTCCTTAAATGACCACCCCAACAGTATTCCCCAACATTTTTACTGTTCCAGAACCTGTATTGAGAGACCCCTTCTCCACCACAATTAAATCCCTCACACACCCCCGCCCCCGAGTTGATCCTGGATGCAGCATCACGCTTTTATAGGAAGACTGAACTGCTTTGGATTTCAACACTCATAAGGAACATACAGTTTATACACATTGATTCTGCAAACATTCACACCAGACATGCTAAACCTGTAAAAAAAAAAAAATGCAGAAATTGGGCTTGTGAGTTGGCTAGTTTTTGGCTTGTAGCTTTTTGCTTATTGTAACTTATTGCCTTTTTTTTTTTTATTCGGGATCGGCTCCTGACAAGCAGGGGCAAGGTGGGGAGAGAGTCCGGGCATGTTTCAGTACCTCGAAAGCAGCTGACTTCCCTTCCTTATCTGAAATGTTTGATAAAATTTGTCAAAATTAACTTGACTTTAATCTTCCACTTCAGACTCCTGACTCAAATTAAAGCCTCCAGTCTCTCTCCTTTTGTGGTATGGGTATGCAGCAATGCCTGAAAACCTGGAAAATATCCCACCAAGAGATAATGCACCAGCGCCAAGAACAAACTGAAGAGTTAGTTATGGTATGTAAAAGTCATGTCATTGACCACTGTGTGCGTAATGTATATTAACAGTGTCAACATGGCCTAAAGGTCATGTAACAATCTCAAAATGTAATGTGCAGTTGCTACAGTAGTCAAACATTTGGTTTAACCCTGAAATAGCTTTCCCTTCCACTCACTCCCTTACTGATGGAAATACTTTTAAACTTTTGTTCATGTACTCAGGCTGTGATTGCCATGGAAAAATTAATTTTAAAAGGTATTCGACAACATCAGTGGCTATTTCAACTGTTATACCCATATTTGATCAGCCATGTGGTCGCTAATATCAGACATGTTTCTGTTGGCATATGTTAAAAAAAAGCTATTTCCTATGATATTTAATGTATTTTAATCTACAGCATACATGTACTCAGATTTGTCATGTGAGTGGATTTTTCCATTTTTGCTACCAAAAATAAAGAGAATGAACACTGTCACTGTCAATAAGGTAAACTATACCCTAGCAACTCGCCTGTAGGCTACAAACAACAAAACTTTATTAACTGTTGTCAGAAAGGAGTCAGTTTGAAAATGTGCACTTCCTCTGTCCTAGGACATCAATCCTGTGCTCCCTCTGTGCTATTCAAACACTTCCTGAAAACACAATTCTTCTGCTAAGCTGTTCCACTTTTCCCCCTTTCCTCTCCTCCCCCAAGATGCGTACTTCATGGTGAAATGTCTTCCGGTGTTTTGTCTGTCTGAATTAGACTTATAAGATCCTTAAGGTAGGAACAATGTCTCCTTATTGGATTGTACAATGCCAGGAACACTTGATGACTTAAAAATAGTGATATGTATATATTTAATACATATAATCTGTCTCAGACAGTTTCTCTTCCAGCTATTGAAGCTTGCTACAGGGAAAACAATGATCATTCAATTTATCAGATGTGCTCCTGATTTTTACTGATTGGGGGGGGGAGCTTTAATTTGTTGTGTTCTCACATACTGTGGTGATCCCAGTTATTCCAGATTAGAAACAGAGTTTCAATTCACTTTTTGTGTCTGTTCTTCTTCTTACCAACACTGGTAAGTGAAAGCGGACAGTGGAGATCAAAGGCAGATAGATTCATGTAGCCACTGACAGATTAAGCCTCCATCCTGATAATCAGCACCCAAACAGAACAATGAGTCAGTGCTGGCATGAAGCAGGTGTCAGAACAGCAAACCAGTGATTTTGAGCTGGCTCACCTCTTGGGAAGATGATCAAAGACTCCAGAGAAAAAGATAGCTTTTTCCCCATCCACCCTGACACATATCTTGGAGTGGATTGGGAGGAAGAGTCTAACCAGGTTTTGAGGAATTTGGTCCTGTTTAGCCTTAATTTCCCTGGATTCTAGGTGATGATGATTTCATGTGTACATGCTTCACTCTAACTACATAATCTTGTTACTGTAACCCTTCCTTCCCTTGTCTGCCCCTTGTTTTATGACCTTTACTTGTTTTGTAATGTCTGAATTTAGATTCTAAATTCTTTGGACTGTCTTGGCTTGTTTCTGCAAGGTGCCAGAACACTTTCAGAAGCTCAGACATAATAAAAGCTGAAGGGTAATATTCATTATTTTTTTAAAAAGTTTTGTGAAATGAGTGGCCAGCTCAAGTTGCAAATCGTAAGCAACACAAAGATCAGGGATGTTTGGATTAAGGGCTTTGGTTTGGTCTATTATAACGATAAGGGGCTATTTTGTAAAATTTGGATCTGAGCCTGGATTTCAAACACTCTGAGTTTGACATATTATCTCTATTAGGAACTAGATTAGCAGTATAGAGGAAAGAGGTTAACATGAAACCAACATAAAGTAGGCTAAACTCTGACCACTGAAAATATCATTGCTAATATTTCTGAGTGTATTTCAAGTTGAATGTCACAGTTCTTTATCGGACACAACCAAGTTATTTTCAGCTTCCAGAGGTGGGTACACTGTCAACTTCTACTTTAATTTCCAAATTTGGAGCTATTTCCAAGATGCTACACACTTGTCTGTTATAGGAATCTCCCTTCCACTTTCTCAAAATGTAGGTCAGCTAGTAATATGTAATTGAACCCATATTCCAGGATAATGGATGCCTTAAGAATAAGTCTACCAGTAATAATAATGCCCTTCTCAATAGCGGTTTCACAAAGGGCTTTCTTGCACTTTCTTCCATGTTAGCTTGTGTGGGCCACTGTCAGGGACAGGCATACTGGGCTAGATGGGTGTGACCATTCTCACAGTACCTAGGACTGAGAGTCCCCTTGTTACCTCTTGCCTCTCTAGCAAGAGGTAGCTTTGCTCATGGTGGCTGAGTGTTAGCTCCCTAACACCACCAGTCGGTTAGCCACTCAAACACTCTTCTCCGGCCTATCCCAGTCCGAGTCCCTTTAAAGCATTCCTTTGTGATATCTAGCCCCTGATACTGGCTGCTCACAGAAATCCCAGATCCTCTGCCCCCAAAGGAGCAGTGTACCCCAGGTTACTAGTTTTACCTTAAATCACTGCTCCTGTAAAATCACACAGCAATTGTGAGCACTTACAATAGAAGGTTTATTTAAGAAAGATTCTACAAGAAAAAAAAGAGAGTGGGGGGATCAAATGGTTACAATACAAAACAAAATCCTAAAATGTGTACTAGGACCTGCATTTTTATTAATAGTTACCTTTCCTATCTGTCACAGGGTCCCTGCAGGCTTTCTCCCTCTTGAGCCTGCGCCCTGTGTTTAGGCTGGTATAATAAAGAATCTTCCACGCCTTTTTTTGCTGGATCACCCAAGTGTCTTTATTTACAGTGTTCGTGCAGTTCCCAGATCCCGCAACAGCTAGTGCCCCACAGACCCTCCCCAGGGTGTCCTGGCTTTTGAGGCTTCCCTCTTTGGTAAGGAGACGGGGATACCACCCACCTGTCTCCTCCCAGGCTAGCCCCCCCCCCACGGAGGTTTGCCCAGAGCTTTTATAGCCCTCTGTGCCTCAGCCCAGCTGTCAGCACTTAGCTCAGCATGTTCCTCTGAGCCAGCCCTCATTAGGGCTTGCAGCTGGGCTCCCTGCTGAATACCCTGTGTCTCTACTCCTGGCCAGAGAGCAGGCTGCAGCCAGCATTTTGGCAGGGCCTTAAAGGGGTTTACTCCTGCCCTGCCACACTACCTAATAGAGTAGGTTTTTCCCAAAGTTCAGTCTGTTGGAGAGCTGTCTGGCTTCACAGGAACCAGCATCCAAACTTTCATGAAAAAAACACCTCCACTCCACAAGATGTTTCCTCAGTGACTAGATGGAGAATAAGAAAAGGAGTACTTGTGGCACCTTAGAGACTAACCAATTTATTTGAGCATGAGCTTTCGTGAGCTACAGCTCACTTCATCGGATGCATACCGTGGAAACTGCAGCAGACTTTATATACACACAGAGATCATGAAACAATACCTCCTCCCACCCCACTGTCCTGCTGGTAATAGCTTATCTAAAGTGATCATCAAGTTGGGCCATTTCCAGCACAAATCCAGGTTTTCTCACCCTCCACCCCCCCACACACACACACAAACTCACTCTCCTGCTGGTAATAGCCCATCCAAAGTGACAACTCTCTACACAATGTGCATGATAATCAAGGTGGGCCATTTCCTGCACAAATCCAGGTTCTCTCACCCCCTCACCCCCCTCCAAAAAACACACACACAGAAACTCACTCTCCTGCTGGTAATAGCTCATCCAAAGTGACCACTCTCCCTACAATGTGCATGATAATCAAGGTGGGCCATTTCCAGCACAAATCCAGGTTTTCTCACCCCACCCCCACCCCCATACACACACAAACTCACTCTCCTGCTGGTAATAGCTCATCCAAAGTGACCACTCTCCTACAATGTGCATGGTAATCAAGTTGGGCCATGTCCAGCACAAATCTAGGCTTTCTCACCCCCCCCCTTTTTCCCGGGGACACACACACACACACAAACTCACTCTCCTGCTGGCAATAGCTCATCCAAACTGACCACTCTCCAAGTTTAAATCCAAGTTTAACCAGAACGTCGGGGGGAGGGGGGGGTAGGAAAAAACAAGGGGAAATAGGCTACCTTGCATAATGACTTAGCCACTCCCAGTCTCTATTTAAGCCTAAATTAATAATATCCAATTTGCAAATGAATTCCAATTCAGCAGTTTCTCGCTGGAGTCTGGATTTGAAGTTTTTTTGTTTTAAGATAGCGACCTTCATGTCTGTGATTGCGTGACCAGAGAGACTGAAGTGTTCTCCAACTGGTTTATGAATGTTATAATTCTTGACATCTGATTTGTGTCCATTTATTCTTTTACGTAGAGACTGTCCAGTTTGACCAATGTAAATGGCAGAGGGGCATTGCTGGCACATGATGGCATATATCACATTGGTGGATGTGCAGGTGAACGAGCCTCTGATAGTGTGGCTGATGTTATTAGGCCCTGTGATGGTGTCCCCTGAATAGATATGTGGGCACAGTTGGCAACGGGCTTTGTTGCAAGGATAAGTTCCTGGGTTAGTGGTTCTGTTGTGTGGTATGTGGTTGTTGGTGAGTATTTGCTTCAGGTTGCGGGGCTGTCTGTAGGCAAGGAATGGCCTGTCTCCCAAGATTTGTGAGAGTGTTGGGTCATCCTTTAGGATAGGTTGTAGATCCTTAATAATGCGTTGGAGGGGTTTTAGTTGGGGGCTGAAGGTGACAGCTAGTGGCGTTCTGTTATTTTCTTTGTTAGGCCTGTCCTGTAGTAGGCAACTTCTGGGAACTCTTCTGGCTCTATCAGTCTGTTTCTTCACTTCCGCAGGTGGGTATTGTAGTTGTAAGAAAGCTTGACCTGGTCACGCAATCACAGACATGAAGGTCGCTATCTTAAAACAAAAAAACTTCAAATCTAGACTCCAGCGAGAAACTGCTGAATTGGAATTCATTTGCAAATTGGATACTATTAATTTAGGCTTAAATAGAGACTGGGAGTGGCTAAGTCATTATGCAAGGTAGCCTATTTCCCCTTGTTTTTTCCTACACCCCCCCCAGACGTTCTGGTTAAACTTGGATTTAAACTTGGAGAGTGGTCAGTTTGGATGAGCTATTGCCAGCAGGAGAGTGAGTTTGTGTGTGTGTGTGTGTGTGTCCCCGGGAAAAAGGGGGGGGGGGTGAGAGAGCCTGGATTTGTGCTGGACGTGGCCCACCTTGATTACCATGCACATTGTAGGGAGAGTGGTCACTTTGGATGAGCTATTACCAGCAGGATAAAAGAAAAGGAGTACTTGTGGCACCTTAGAGACTAAACAATTTATTTGAGCATGAGCTTTCGTGAGCTACAGCTCACTTCATCGGATGAAGCTCATGAAAGCTCATGCTCAAATAAATTGGTTAGTCTCTAAGGTGCCACAAGTACTCCTTTTCTTTTTGCGAATACAGACTAACACGGCTGTTACTCTGAAACCTGTCATTATAGATGGAGAATGCCTCTTGCCACTCAGTGTTATATTAAAACTGTCTATTATTTCTATTAATAGACAGGACAGTCCCCTGTCTCTGCTTGTTGTTGTTTTACCTCCTAATGGCTTTGATTGTTTGCAGTTGTCTCTTCTGGTTTTCCACTGATAGTCTTAGGATGGAGGAACAATTGAACCTTGCATTCCATGACTGGCTAACCAGGGACGAGAGTGACAACTCCCTTCTGTTTGAATGGGCCAGCAACTAGACACATCCAGAGCTGCACCAGGCTCGGGCTGCAGGGCTGTTTCATTGCTCTGTAGACTTCTGGGCTTGGGCTGAAGCCCAGGCTCTAGGACAGGGGTTCTCAGAACAAAAGGTTTGGTGGCCTCAGGCTGCAGCCACCAACTCTTGCTGTTGGCTGCTCTGACAAGTTGCCTAAAATACTTAATTAACTTGAGGGAAAACAAATAAATATGCACCTATCCATGTCCAAATCATTGTAATTTATTTATGTAAGGGTTTTTTGCAGATTCAATCATAAAAATAGTGTACAGGTGTATTTTGGTGCCCCTGGCCCCTGCTGCCTCCTCTGGCCTCCCACAGATCCCACTGCTTCCCACCCCCCCAAGTTGCCCTGAGCTCTCTTCTGCAGCCTCGCACCCAGGCTCACCCCACTCCTTGTCTCTTGAGAGCAGCGCCTGGTAAGGACAGCCCTGATGAAGCCCAGAGCCAGAGACCCACAACTGGAGCTCAGGGGGCAGGCTGAAACCCTGCCACCCCAGGGGGCTGAAGCCCAGAGCCCCACATCTGAAGCTGTGGGGGGGGGGGAGGGCTGGAGCACAGAGCCCACCAACAGAGCCTCAAGGCTGAAGTGGGGGACTGAAGCCCATCCCCAGAGCCTCTGGCTGAGCCGGGGAGGAGGACTGAAGTCCACCCCCGAAGCTCTGTGACTGAACCTGGGTGGGGATGGGGGCTAAAGCCCACCCTTGGAGCTTCTGGGTGCTGCAGGGAGGGTCTGCTGTCTCTCTGCCCAGGAGACTGTCATGGCTGCAGGAAAAAAACCTTGTGACCACATTTGAGAAATGCTGCTCTAGAACCATGCAGGGTGGGAGAGTCCTAGAGCTCAGGTTCCAGCCTGAGCCCAGAAGTCTGTATAGCAGACTACACCTGAGTCAGCTGGCATGGCCCAGCCATCGGTTTTTCTTTGCAGTGTAGACATACCCAAAATCCCCCAGTGACTAACTTTTACTCCAAGATCAAAAATATACTTTCAATATTATATTCTTCCTTAAATATTACCCATACATACATCTCATAGTGATTGAGTCTTGATAGTTGTAAGCTTTCTGTGGATTCCTTACATATTACTACTTATAGATAAATACCCTGCAAGATTTATTTGGTGTAGTGAGTTTGTGCAGAACAGGGCACCCTTTGCCCAAGGGCCCTCTGTGTCACAACAGGCCACTGATCTGATCTAGAATGGCAATGCCTAAGTTACAGCTTGTACACAAGCTGTATTGCCAATCCTAGCTGTAGCTATGAAGGAAATTCCAGTGTTGGTCTGAAATGCACGTTCAAGTTTTCCTAGAACCAAACCCCTCTTATTGTGTATGTTGGATGTTTTTCAGACATAAACCATGCAGCCAATAGACCTGTTCTAGAACACACCAAGGGAAGCAACAAAAATGAAAAGAGAAGCACCCATAACTTTAAAAAACCCAATCTGGGCCCAAGTCTCTGTCTCTCTTTTGCTTTAATAAAACACTCTACAAGAGTAATATTACACAAAGATTTCACCTTTCTATCTCTTGGAAGGAGTTTATACATAAATTAACTACTTTAGGCATTTTTACAGATAGCATTAACATGGTCAAAAACACTTATGGTCCTTGCTCCAATGAGCAGTGAAACGTCTCAAAGGCTCAATTGGCTGGATTTATAATACTGGGAAGGAATACTAATATTTTACTCTATTAATATGGTTTTCTTTTTAAATGCTCTGATTTTAAATGCAGGAAGTTGAAGTAAGTATAAACACTGTATTTCAAAACAGCCATCCTATTGTATGGTACATTTATAGTGTGTATTTGTTTTGCTTTTACATTAAAAATATTTAGCCACTGGCATAAATAGGGGTAATTCTGTTGAAGCCAACTTGTGCCTGCTTATATCAATGGTAAACTTGGCCCATTTTCTTATATTTGCTTTTTTAACTGGCTAGATTGGGAATATTTAGCAAAGTTATGGGCCACATTCTCATTTACATGAAGACCCCATTATACTGCTGATGTTAATGTAATTTACACCAACTTTAAGTCCCCTTATACAGCCAGAATAATGTTGCAGGGGTTTTAGCAAGAGAATCAAGCCCTATGTTTTGCATGCTTATATTATCCTTGACATATGCCTTCATGGAATAAACAAACAATTCATAGTTGAAAAACATGGCTATGAAGAAGTTCGACGATAGGTATTGAATTAAAGGGCCAGAGGCAGTATACTCTTTTGGCTAACTCACAGGATGAGGAATCAGGAATGAAACCCTGCCTCTGCTGAAGTCAGTAGCAAAACACCCATTGACTTCAGTAGAGTCAAGATTTCACCCCCAGGTGATTTACTTTTGAAGTAGAGTCAGGAATAGAATTTAGCCTATGGTTTGAGAGACCCAACTTTTAGATACCTCTGACCTGATTCTCAGAGTTTCCATGAGCACTCTCACCTCATGTAGTCAATGGGAACCTTTCAATGGCAATTAGATCAGGCCCTCAGAGTCGGGGATGCTCCGGAGTTTCACATAACAGGACTTTTTGGAAATTCAGAGTGTAGCTTTACGCTGACAGATATAAAGCTTTGCTGAACCATTTGTTCTTTTTCCCCCTTCTCTGTTCAAACAAAGTCAGCAGCCCCATGAGTTCTGTTCAGATTTTGCACTTGTTGCACTCCCACATGAGCGTTTGCAGTATGTTTCAGCCAGACAGAGACACTACATTGGGTGTTTGAAGTTATAATTCTAGAAAACAAACTAGTATCAGAATTTAGTATGAAACCCTGCTGGGTAATCTTTCATTTTGAAGAACTAATTATGTTGCTTTCAATATACAATTATTTAGCTCGCATATGGTTATACACATACCGGTTAAGCATAGAGTATGGCGGAGGGAACTAGTGTCATTTCGTGAATCATATCTACTTTACAGCAGTACTCCCATTTTAGAATCCAAGATGGTATCTCCTAAGGTCCTAGTACATCAAACCTACCTGCAATTGTTCTGAATCTGATGAAGCACAGTATTTGTGCATTGCAGAAAGGAGTCAGCCAGAGAATCCAGCCAGTAGGAACAGATGCATCCAAACCAGGGACTGCTGCACTGGGGTGTGTGTATAACAAGCTCAGCTGGGGCTGCCCCTCCTGGATCCAGAGCTGTACAGGGGAGACTTTACCCGCAAACTCTGTGGGCACTAAGACCTAGGTGCTGCCTTCCTGTGTCCCCTCACCTTGTGGCCTTGGAGGAAAACTGCACAGAGGAACCAGTTAGAGACTCCAGCCCCAAGCAGCCAAAGCAGGGACTGCTGCATCTAGAGGGAAGCAGCCGAAATGAGTCCCAGCCGTGGCAGAGTAAGGTTTTACAACCAGGGGAACAATGGGTCATTGGCGATGGCTCCCTATTCAATAGGTGCTGTAGACCAGCGGTTCTCAACTAGGGGTCCAGGGCCCCCTTGGGGGCTGCAATCAGGTTTTGGGGGTCTGCCAAGCAGGGCCAGCATCAGACTCAATGGGGCCCAGGGCAGAAAGCTGAAGCCCCATTGGATGGGGCTGAAGCCCAAAGCCCTGCCACTCAGAGATGAAGCTGAAGCCTGAGCAACTTAGCTTCATGGGGGGCCCTGCTGTGTGGAGCCCCCAACAACTGCCCTGCTTGCTACCCCCTAATGCCGCCCTGGGTTTTATATGCAGTAAATCAGTTGTTGTGGCACAGGCCGTGGAGTTTTTATAGCATGCTGGGGGGCCTCAGAGAGAAAAAGCTTGAGAACCCCTGCTGTAGACCTGCCACCTCCTTGCCCTGCCGAGGTGATACTGACCACCTGCAGCAGCCCCCTCCATTCTGGCACCGCAGCCCTACTCCTGGCCTGGTGCAGAGGAGAGCATAGGGGGACTGGAGGGCATATTTGCCCAGCCCTTCCCTGGAAACTGCAGCTCCTGTCCTGCAGGACTGGGCCAGACTCCCCACTCCAGGTGTTGTGACCTGGCACATGGGGTCACAGCACCATTCAGATTTGGCCCAGCCACCCCTCTGTTCTGACAGGGAGTGGCACTGGGACCTGGCACATGGGGTCACCGCACCTAGCCCCACCTGTGACTGATCAGCAGCCTTCCATTTGAGCAGTAGGGTCTGATGAAGAGCTCCTGGCTGTTACAAAGGCCAGCAAGAGCTCAATTTTAATGGAACGTTGGCTTCAAATAGGTCCAGGGAGGGAAAAATTTAAAGGCTCTGACAGACATTCCCTGTGTTGGGGGGGGGAGGGAGCTGGACTGAGACTGGGTCCAGAAAGAGCAGCCCTGTGAGTCAGCGCACTCTAAAGGAGTGGGAGAGACTAAGCCCGGCCCAGGGGAGGGGTAGAAGACTCTTTTAAAAAGAAAGAAGACAGCCTCTCAGGTGGGGGCAGAGAACTCTTGTGGGTTTGGAGTCCATTTGAACTTTGATACCCTAGAAGGGGTGGACTTTTCTCTTCTGACAATCAGAGTGCTAAGTCATTGCAGCAACCAAACTGTGCTGGAAGGGTGGAATATCTAACCTATGTGAGGGGAAACTGAGGCAGCAGCTGGTCTGAAGGCAGTCTGAGTAAGTGGTGCTGCTACACCAATTATCTATGATTACATTGGTGCTATGAAATATATTTTGTAAAAGTGATGAAACTTTAGCGATGTGAGAACTTCTTGCATCTCTTTCCTGAGAAGTGGGTAGATTTGTGTGTGTACGTTGTCCATTCGCTGACTGACTTTTAGGCATGTCTGTTACCAAATATCATATGGAAGGAACCCCAGCAGAGGGCAGTACTTGAGGGTCTGATGCTGTGACACAATTCCAAGAATTACAGTCACCCAGAGACTCTTACTAGAAAATGTCGTTCTGTGCGCGTCGTTCAATACCCAACAACGGCGGTGGGATGAAAAATGGTGCATTGCTCTAACAATTTTTTGTAAGGTGTAGTTCCTTTCTACTCTGGCTCTGATGCCAGACAATTGTGTATTTGGAAACAGTTACTGAAGGATTTGCTTTTTTGTAGCTATGGTAAATGAGCAATTGGAGTTCAATGAGAGTTGAGTGTACTAACCACCAAACAGGAGACGCTAAAATGCTAGCAAGATTGAGCCATGCTGGCTAGATGCTAAGGGCTCACTTGACAGCTTTTTTTAATTTGCTGTTTAATACCTCATTTCTATTTTGCTCAACAAGGTTAAGGAAAGGCATGGATGGTGTATTGTGTAAAATAAGTCAGAGTCTTCACTCAAAATAGAAGTTCTGGAGCAGGCTCTTCTTGGGAAAGCAATTGGGGAGATCAGGAGTTATGCAATCCAGTAAAAAAAAAAAAACCCACACAACTACGCATGAAATTAAGCTAGTATTTTATCTATATTATGTTGTGTTTCCCTTGTGTAGCGGGTAGAGCACTCACCATCGTTGTGCATCCTGCTGGTCAGTCCAGGAATTAGCTCACACAGCCCTGGAGCGCCCTCTATGGGCCGGTATCTCGCCCTCTTACTTGCCCTGTTGTCTCTGCTACCTTTAGCCCTATGTCCCTCCCAGAGCCCCTTACCTGGGGGTGCTGCCCCACACTCTGGGTCTCCTCTCCCAGGGGAGACCCAAACCCCTATACCAACGCCTTGCCTCTACTGCCAGTCACCATCTAGCCCCTTCTTTCAGGGGCAAGCTACAGTCTGTAATGGCCACACTGGCAAGGGGGTTGGACCTGCTGCCTTTCTAGCCCCAACTGTCTCCCTGCAGCCCCAGTACCTCCTTAGGCCTTCCTGCCAGGCCTGCCCTGCTGAAGGTATCCTGTCTCTCCCAGGCAGCTAGGTCCTTCTCACTCCAGCTTTGGAGTGAGACTCCCTGTCTTCTGGTGCTCAGCCCTTTTATCAGGGCCAACTGTGCCCTGATTGAGCCAGCCACACCTCGGGCCAACTACCTCGTCAGCCTCCCTCAGCTGCTCTTAATCCATTTTCTAATTGGGTCCTAGCTATAGCCCTTTCCAAGGGCTGCTTTTAACCCCTGCTTTCCTGGAGTGGGGCAGCCAAGCCACTACACCTTGTTCCATAGACAAGCTAATAACTATTTCAGGAAGATCTCATGAATATATCTGTAGACCCTGCTTCTTATTAAAGGGCTGGTCAGATATCAGCTGTACAGCTGCATATCTCATTATTGCCCATTCAGGTTCTGTATGCGTCTCTGGACAAGCAATGCTTCGAAACAAGCAGAGAGCAGAAATTATGTAAACAGGGGAAAGAAAGTACAGTTAAACCTATTTCTGCTTCAAATTCCTGCATTACAACAGTGCTTCTCTTTTTTACTTCCAATCCCAACTTCCCAAACAGTTTCATATAGACCTGAAGTAAATCATAGAATATCAGGGTTGGAAGGGACCCCAGGAGGTCATCTAGTCCAACCCCCTGCTCAAAGCAGGACCAATCCCCAATTTTTGCCCCAGATCCCTAAAGGGCCTCCTTAAGGATTGAACTCACAACCCTGGGTTTAGCAGGCTAATGCTCAAATCACTGAGCTATCCCTCTCCCCAAAGTACGCTTGACTGTTTTCTGTGTGAAAGTTTCACTGCTCTGAGAAGTAAAACAGCCAAACCAGCACAGCAGCATGTGCCAAGCAAGTTGAAATTGTTAAAGCAGAAGCAATCTCAGATATTGGGATAGGAATTGAGGGCACAAGTAGAAACCATAGTGAATAGAGAGCTGGCCTCTCTATTCATATCTGAATCCTAATTGCTGTGTGAGACGCTAAGGGGAAAGGGCTGCTCACAGGTACTATAGGTTTGGGTTTTTTCTCAAGGTTCCCCCCCCCATCCCTTTTATGTTCCATTAAAATCATAGACTCATAGAAGATTAGGGTTGGAAGAGACGTCAGGAGGTCATCTAGTCCAACCCCCTGCTCAAAGCAGGGCCAACACCAACTAAATCATCCCAGCCAGGGCTTAGTCAAGCCAGGCCTTAATAACCTCTAAGGATGGAGATTCCACCACCTTCCTAGGTAACCCATTCCAGTGCTTCACCATCCTCCTAGTGAAATAGTGTTTCCTAATATCCAACCTAGACCTCCCGCACTGCAACTTGAGACCACTGCTCCTTGTTCTGTCAGCTGCCACCACTGAGAACAGCCGAGCTCCATCCTCTTCGGAACCCCCCTTCAGGTAGTTGAAGACTGCTATCAAATCCCCCCTCACTCTTCTCTTCTGCAGACTAAATAAGCCCAGTTCCTGTCAGGGATACGATCCAAGCCTGGCCTGCAGAGCCTCTTGGCTGAGGGGTCTTCCTGTGCTGGGCGTGCTACCCAGGGTCCCCCTCGCTCTCCCCAGCTGCTCACCGCACCCAGCTCCGGACTGCTCCAGCTCCAGCTCCACCACTCTGTCTCTGCACTGTTACTGCTCTGCCTCCAGCTCCCTGGGCTGCTTCTTTGGCCCCTCTGGCTCTGGTTGCTACAGCTCTGCTCCCAGGACAGGTCTGCTCTCTCTGGGCTGTGCCTCTGGCTTTGGGGCTGCAGCTCTGCTCCCAGGACAGAGTCTGCTCTGTCTGGATCTGGCACAGCTCTGCTCCCCAGCTCAGCTCAGGCCCCTGCCTTCTCCTTAGCTCGGCCCCACTCTGTCTGACGCAGGCAAATCCTGCTCACACGGAGGACAGGACCTCCCTGGGCTCCTGACTCCCTGATTAGCCTGCCCGCCCTGTCATTCAGGCTGACCTGGAGCATTGGCCTCTCCCCATTGTTCCTGGGGGCTGTCAGTCTCAGGGTCCTGATTCCCCATCGACCCTTCCCCCTTTTTAGTACTGGGAGCTAGCAACTAAAACACCCCCACTGAATGTTAGTAAGGGGGCAACAGTCCCCTTACACTAGGGTATGTCTTCACTGCAATTAAAAACCCATGGCCGACCTGTGCCAGATGACTCAGACAGTCAGGCTAAGGGCTGTTTTATTGCAATATAGACATTGGGGCTCGAGCCGGAGCCTGAGCTCTAGGACCCTGCAAGGTGGGAGGGTCCCAGAGCTTGTGCTGCAGCCTGAGCTGGAATTTCTACACTGCAATTAAACAGCCCCTTAGCCTAAACCTGACAGCCAGCATAGGCCAGCCACATGTGTCTAATTGCAGTGTAGACATTTGATTATCTAGTGATTCTAGTCTGACCTTCTGTATGTTGCAGGCCTTAGAATGGCACACAGTTAGCTCTGTATTAAGCCCAGTAGTGTCTGTTTGACTAACGCACGACTTTCAGAAAGTCATGGAGTCCTGCTTTGAAAAAAATCAAGAGATGGAAACTCCATCACTTACCTTGGTGGTTTGTTCTAATGGTTAATATTTCTCTCAGTTAAAAAACTGTGTTGTTTCTATTTTGAATGTGACTGGCTTCAGCTTCCTTCCATTAATTCTTGTTATGACTTTGTCCACTAGATTAGAGTCCCTTGGTACCTGGTATTTTTCTCCCAGTTAAGATAAATTATACACTGTAATCACCTCTGAATTTTTTTTTATAAGCTAAATAGATTGAGTTCTCTCACTGAAAGGCAATTTTCCAGCTGCCAAGTCAATTGGATGGCTGTCTTCTGTACCCGCTCCAATTTTTCAATACCATTTTTAAGTGTGGATACCAGAGCCGGTGGACTATTCCAGTACTGGTATCACAACGGCAGTATGTTTTCTAATAAGATGGATGAACATCTGTGTACTAGTTAAAACCAGAGATTGGCCCAAGGCACAGAATATGGGTCCAGGTCTGAATTCTTCACATGTTTGGTATGGGGAAAGGGTTCAGCTCTGTGCTTTTGGTTAAGCCTGTTATAGTGATAAGGGCCAATTGTGCAGTTTGGATCCCGTGCAGGGGAGTTCAGCTCTGGGGTTCTAGTTCTAGTCAAAGCTTCTGTGCCACAAAACACAAATTTACATCAGAAAATAAGTATTCAAAATATTGTAGTAAGCTAGTTAGTGCTTACATAAGTTTTGATATAGTCTGTACTATATGGTATGTCCTGATTCAGACTTTGACAATGTGGTTTGCCAATGGCATGTTTAATATGGGTATAAAACAGCAAATAACACTTCCCAAGTCAAATTTGCCAATATCTAACTTAAACTTAGCCCAAAAGGACAGAGAGATTCTTGTAGTCTGGCTTCCAGCTCTGTTTTGGATTTATTTTGGTCAGTCCTACAGTCCCACTAAAATCTAGTCTGTCTTCATAAATGTGTCATCAAAATAAAGTTGTGGTGATGAGGGCAACGCAAAAATGCTCCTCTGTGCTTGGCTTCAATATTCTGTGTGTCTGATGTATGTATTTAACTTTTAGTTTTTCCTTTTGAACATACATAGTTTATTCAGTGGAGATGATCAAACCGCCTCCTTGAGTGACTGATTACACCTCCTGCTTTTAACCCAGGCTTTATTGAGGTTGAAATACACTGTCCCCAGTGGATTTGCGGTTTTACCCATCGGAAAGATTTTTGCATGTGAAGTCACTTTTTTGCATAAAATTAACAAATTCTCTTACATAAAAGAAACACGTTTTATAAACATTGGAAGAACTTTCAAACCTCTTAGACATACAGCAGCCTTTAGATTGTCTAAAATGCTGCTATGTTATGTAGGCTGTCAGCATTCCCAGATGTGGAGCCAGATAGTCAGGATCAGCAGAGTGTAGAGAGTCTCAAACATGACCCATTACCCTGGCCATACTACTTCTGCTGGCAACGGAGGGAGGATCCCATAAAACCTCTATACCACTGAGGTATCACTATAGCATGGGTGAGCCTGTGGGGTTGGTTAGACTAGTCTTAAAGGGTGCTTTTTGCTAGCGGTCCAGTGCAAAGCAGTTGTGGCACAACTAGGACTATGGGAAATTTTTGTCATTTGAATTCTCTTTTAAATCTTTGAGCCTGCAAACAATGCTTCTTCCAGATTTTCACAAAAAAAATTCTATTGATATGCACTAAAGACTAATGATCACTCACAGCTTATCTAGGTCTGCCCACAGGCCCAGGGTTCCATTGTCCCCTTCGCCTAGCATCTATGAGAGCTCCATCTGCTTCCCAAAGAGAGAATAAATCCATATACTTTTTTGAGTCCTGGAAACAAGATTTTTTTTTTTTTGTGGGTGGGAGGGGGGAATTCAGTGCACAATTATAATAATTAGATCTTCTAGAAGAAATAAACCAGCTGTTCTGCACTTCACTCCAAAGACTTAAACCCAAAAACACCACGAGTCAACTTTATAGAGTTAAAAAAAAACAGAAACACAAAAACCCCAGACTTATAGGGACACAGGAAAACAACACATCATCAGGCTTCTATAAAGAATTCACTCTAACCCTGAGGACACCTCTGCCAAGATTCAGCTTGGAAAATATTTTAAAATATGTGCTTATTTAACCCCTGAAAAGGAAGTAAATTTGGAACTGCTGACTCACCCTTAATTAGAGTTTTGCAAACAGTGCATACTGCATAATGCAATTTAAAGAAAAGACCTTATAAATCAAGAGACATAAACAGCAGAGCATCCAAAATAGTCAAGTATCCTTCACCTTTTATCATGTCAATTTTTTATCTCAGTATGTTTACACAGTTACCGTTACCAACAACATCTGTATCCCAAGTTAAGATTCCAAGAATCTGAAACCACAACAGTACTTGCTTGTAAATAAGAAGGATTTGCCACACATTACATATGCGCCTGTAGTTGTCCATTGTCACACACAGGTCTCAGTAGGAATGCCTGTATGGTGACAGATGCCTTGCTAAGATGTATGTGCAAAGTCTACACCTTTTCTTAAATAGAAAGGAAGATAACTGAGACCTCAGTTAACAAACTGTATTACATAGTTCTCACAGCTTGGGCAAGGTCCCTGCTTCTCTGACTGATGATCTTTGTAGTCTGAAGTCCTGTTATCCCAGGAGCTGCCAGTTCCCTGGCTTGATTGGAAGAAGGTGTTGCCTGTGGATCTCCATGCTATTGACATGACTAATTCTTGCAGGCAGAATCGTCCCTCCTGGAGAAAAATCCTTCATCATTACCTCATGATTTGGGCTCATGTGTCTCTTCGGTGTTTGTGTTCCAATTTTGAGGTACAATCACATAATCCATTTGCTCGTCATTTCTCAGTAAGGTCCTCCATTTAACTGATGTGAAAATACATACTGTAGCCCTTTTATTTTTCTGATGCACACAATGTATCGATGATTCCATAATTTTCAGACTTGACTTTACACCAAAATATTTCAGGGAGGGCTGGCTGTGGGCCTTCTAATGTCCCATACAATAATACCAAAATATGGGAGAGTATTGTGCACAACTGCATCTGAATGAAGATGGTGTCCTTCTTGTATATTTCAACTTTAAATGCTGAAAATGTAGCTGCCATAAACACAGTGACTTGCTCTTCGCTCTGTCTCGCAAGGAGACTTTATATTTGTCCTTTCTTTGTTTTTTTCTTAATATGAACTTTTTTTCTTGGCTGAAAATATGTTTAGCTCCTTGTGTATGTGAAAATATATCAAATAGGCCATTTAAAAACATTTTTGTGTGGGAGCTGGTTATTTCAGCTGAGATTTTTCAAAACGAGAGCATCAACATACAGTAATTTTATCCACTGAAATGGAGCATAACAAAATAATCCCAAAGTATCTAGTATATTCAAATACTTTTCCATTATTTTATTTTTTTAAACTGTTAATTTCTTAAACTTCAGGAAGACACTTAGCTTAGATTTTTTTTTTTTAATGCACGATCTTGCTTTTGTTACTGACAACGCCAAGCTCAGACAATTAACATTGAAATAATTTTAAAATCTAGTGGTGTTTTGGGTTTGTTTTTTTTTGTTTGCCTTTAAGAGTTTGGACAGGGAAAATAGACTGGCCAGTTTTGCCTCTTTGATCAGTTTCACTTCCTAGTTTTCATGAATTCAGAATTCTGCTTTGTTTGGTTTGGTTGTTAATCATCTTCAAGAAACTGTTTCTATTGTTTTGGGGTCTTTTTAAGTGAAATGTTTTCACTGTGTTAGACTTCTGTAGAATCTTGTTACTACTGCTCAAACTTTGTTGGTATTATGTCTCAAAAATGTTCGGGGGGGGGGGCTGTTTGTTTTTAACTTTAAGGGAGTGGTTGGATTTGGAGTTTCTCTAAAAATTATGGAAACTAGAGGATATGTGCCAACCATTATAATATTTTTAAGTAGGTCAAATTTGGGGTACAATCTATTTGGCCATGTCACTTATGTACTTTTTTTGTGACGTATCCAACAATAATACTGCTTGTGCTGGAGAGTGAAATTAATAAATGCAGAACACTGTTTATTGGACACTGGTACTGAAAGATTTCCAGATTTGTCACTTTAAAATTTCCAAAAACCCAGGTTTGAGAAGCGGATACTGTCTGGCCTCCTCAAGTTAAGTAACTGAATTTCCCAGAACTTCTGTTCTTTGTTTTCATAACTATTTCTTCTCATGTTCGGATTTTTCAATGACTAGAACACTGGCTAAATGTTGGTGTCATTTTAGTTTCTATTCTCAGTTTTGATTTATGCTCTAATCTACACAAATCTCATTTGTCTCAAATGCCTTACTTATAGTATACAGTCACTGACTTGGCTCAATTCCTGTTTTTCTGATTTAGAAATTTAATCTAGCTCACCAAGTAATGCTGGTCCAACCCTCTTTAACCACATGTAAAGGCACTTGTTGCGTGGTTTTGGTTTTTTTTCGTATTTCATTAAAACATCCATTTTTCTCCCAAAGATGCAATGGACTGTTCTATAAATGTCTGAACTCCATATTCTTTTATGTAACAGTACCTTGTGAAAGTTTTCCCAGCATAGTTTATTTGGGAGCAAACAATCAGTGTGTAATTCCATTTCTTGTTTTCAATTTGTACCGGAATTATTTCTTCGCACATTCAAGTGTGAAGATAGTTCCTCATTTTCACAAGGTTCTAACCCCATGCTTTTCCTTTTCACCTCCTTTCAGTACACTTTGTTCAGTTAACTTTGTAGCTCTCTAGAATGTTTACAATCGGTGCTCAGGGCGGGGGAAGCATGCTGAGCCCCCTTGAATTCCTGCCTAGGAGCTTTCAGAGGAACAGCCGTGTTAGTCTGTATTCGCAAAAAGAAAAGGAGTACTTGTGGCACCTTAGAGACTAACCAATTTATTTGAGCATGAGCTTTCGTGAGCTACAGCTCACTTCATCAGCTGTAGCTCACGAAAGCTCATGCTCAAATAAATTGGTTAGTCTCTAAGGTGCCACAAGTACTCCTTTTCTTTTTGCCTAGGAGCTGGCCACACTGGCCACTTCTAGGGCACAGTGTGGAGACAGGACAGGTAGGGACTACCTTTCCGACCACACTTTTAACAGCCCAGTCGGAGGTGCTGACCGGAGCCAACAAGCAGGGCCAGCCACAACATTTTGGCACCTGAGACAGGGCGCTCAAATGACACCCTCATGCCCCCTCGCTTGGGCCAAAACTTTGAAAGATCTCAATTCTGCCTTCTTCCTGTTCTACTCCTCTCATGATACTGCTCTGCTACCTACCCCAATAAAGGAGAACTAACAACTTAAAATGCCTTGTTCAAAAATTTTAAGTAACACTTAACTTTCAAACGCCTGAACAGCAAATGTAACTTTTCTTGTCTGCATAGTAAACACTGGCATTTTTATCTGTTTAAATAATCAAAGTGGTGCTTTCCATGCCTTCTTGGTTGCAAAGATTTGAACTGCTTCCTGCTGAAGGTCCACAGTCTGGGCCAGCTCATGCTCTATTGAGATGGTTGCAAGACCGACCAGCCTCTCCTGTGTCATTGTGGAGCGTAGATGTGTTTTTATTAACTTCAGCTTGGAGAAGCTGCGTTCTCCTCTGGTAACTGTTACAGAAAGTGTTAGAAGTATGCGCAGAGCAACAAAAGCATTTGGAAAGAGGGTGGTCATCTTATTTGTGCACATATATTTCAGAACAGCCTTTGGAGTTGATCCTGCTCAAATGTATCTTGAAAGGGCTTTCAGTTCATCACCTAAATCACTCGCATCAATATCGCGCATGTCATCCTGTGTCAACACTGTCTCTAGTGCCCTGCATTGCTGGTGTAGGTCTTCTTCAGGTATAGTGAGGAGTTTTGGAATATCATACAACATCCCAAATATACTGCTGTGTTCCTTGAGCTGCATGAAACGTTCTTCAACTGACTGTATTGCACAATCTAGCACCTGGTTAAAGAGTTCAACTTTGAATTGTTGTTTGGGGTCTCTTATGGGATTATCCCGTGCCTCATAATCAAAATGTCTTCTTCGGTGACTCTTGTATTCTTGAATGGGTGGGAAAATAGCTTCAGTGTGAATTTGCCAACTTCTGTGCACTCTTCAGAACGTTTTGAAATCCCTCATCTGACCAATAAGACTGTAGGTACGACTTTGCTTTGTCCAGTTGTTCCAGATATATCAAGGTTAACACCGTGGAGTCTCTTGCTTACAACATTTATTTCAAACAGTATGTCATGCCACAACACTAAGCCACACAGAAATTTCAAGTTATGTATGTTTCTGGTGATTCCATTTCCCTCTGCCACTGTTCTCCCATGGACAGTTCCTCTCCTAGCATTATCCTCCATAATGTCAACTAGGGCATCATCTATCTTCCCAATTTGGTGTTTGATAGGCTTTATCGCATCCACTCGACTTTCCCATCGTGTGGCACTCGGTGGTTTCAGTGTCAGAGAGGATGTTCCCAGATATTGCTTCAAAATTTGCCATCGATGAGTTGATGCTGAGAACAATACATAGATGCTTTGAATTACATTAAAAAATTCAGCAGCCTCACTAGAAGCATCACGGACCACCAAGTTCAATGAATGAGAACTGCAAGGGACAAAAATAGCTCGAGGGTTTAACTCTTGGATCCGTGTCTGCACTCCTCTGTTCTTTCCTCTCATGTTGGCACCATTATCGTAGCCCTGACTTCTCGTGTCAGCTATCGCAATTCCCACATCTTCCAGCTTTTTAAGAAGCACGTTTGTCACACCAGCTCCTGTAGTATCATCAGTGTCAATAAATTCTAGAAAATGCTTTCTGACAGTCACCATTGCAGGGACATTTTCACTAGGTTCTGTTGTTGTTACAAAACGCACCATTAAAGTCATTTGTTCCTTATGGCTGATGTCAGGTGTGCAGCCCAGAATAACAGAATAATATCTTGCTGACTTCAGATGTGCCACAATCTTCTGTTTGACTTTTGTTGCCAGTAACTATATGATCTCATTTTGACTTGTTTTTCCAAGGTAGTGGTGTGTGTACATTTCTTTGGTGGTGACTCTTCTTAGATGCTCCTAGAGTACAGATTCAAACTCAGCCATCAGCTCCACAACTTTAAGGAAGTTTCCATTGTTTGGCACATACAGCTGATCTGAAATGCCACACAGTGCTAGGTTGTGGGTAGCAAGCATTCTCACAATGGCAATGAGTCTTTTCAGAACATTTTGCCAGTAAAGAGACTCTGATGCAATCTTCTCTTGATGCTGATCATCTATGGTGGCCTTTAACCTTAATCTCATCTGAAGTTCTTTCCACCTATGGAATGCTCTCTGGTGATTTGCTGCCTTCTCATGGCAAGCCAGATTTCTAGCCAGATTTTTCCAGTCCTTTGTTCCTATAGAACCCAATGTGGCTGGAACATTAGACTGGAAGAGTTTGCAACAAAAACAGTATGCAGCATTCTGGGTTTTTGAGTATATAAGCCATGGCCTCTCCACTTTGTCACCATTGGGGATTTCACACCAGTAATGTGTTTGATGGAAACTTCTATTTTCATTGTCTTTGGGGAACATGAAGTTTTTCACTTGCTGTGGCCCATGCAATACAAGGAAGTCCCTCAGGCTACTGCTCAAGTGGGTCCACTGTCCTGGATCATCTAGACTTAAGGAACTAAACTCAGCAGCAGCTGTTTCTTGCTCCTCCACCACACTCTTCTCTGATCTACACTTTCCTTCAGGAATGTGCATGGTTACATCCATTTGAGATGCAGATTCGGATGCTGCAGTAGCTGCCAGGTCACCTGCACTCTGACTAACTTGGAAGATCAGGCATCTCCTCATCACTCACATCCTCACTGGGGCTGGAAGGCTCACTGTGAACATTTGTGTCTATGTTTCTCAGGAGAGCTCCTTCCTGCTTAGATGGAAAAGCTTCCTTTGCTTGCTTGCTTTTTCTGAATGCTGCCCCAGAGGGGCGTTTTCTTCTTTCACTCATGACTGCTGTTCTGTGCCAGCTATAGTGGCTCTCAACACTCAGTTGAAGGGGACAAATAAGCAGGCTGGTAGCAGGGCCTGAGTGAGGGAAGATATCAGCGTCTTAAGGGCATAACTGGCTCCTACTACTTCAGTTGACTGCCTGTTCTCCTCAAGTGGGTTCAGGGAAGCAGCAGGAAACAGAAAGCTCCCTGAGAAGCTGGTGTTAATCAGTCCAGGCTCCTGGGGGTGCTGGAGAGGTACATAAGAGGCTCCTCCTCCTCTCTCTCCCTGCAGCTCTTGCTGCTTTCTGTTATTCCCTCTCACCTTTTCTCCTGCCTCCCTGTTATGTCTCTTGTGCCCTCCTTCCTCCAGCACAGCACTCCACCATCTCTGTGCATCTAGAGCAGAGAGAATACATATGCCCCAGCAACAGACACAATTTGCTACACTCTGGGTCCTAGCGGTGCCCCCCCCCACAGTCTGGCACCTGAGGCAGCCGCCTCAGTTTGCCTCATGGTAAGGCCAGCCCTGCTCACAGAGTCCCTTTTCAACTGGGCATTCCAGTCGAAAACTGGACACCTGGACACCCTAACCCAAGTATGAGCAGCTGAACCGTAATTAAGTGAAAGCAGAGCTCATTTTTGTTAGAGGTTTTATGCCTCTCTTACCTCGCTATGTTTAGCACCTAGAGAATACATACTTGGTGTGTTAAAAGTGATAAAAGAGATAAGGATTTATTACCATCCTGTATGCATTATTTACAATAATGCTGAGAGGAGTAAATAGTAAAAGGAGACATCTGCTTATAAAGATCATCTTTTTCAACAGGAATAGCAATTACATTTGTATCTTTCTCTTTAAGCTACTTACAAAGAATGTTCAAAATACACCCGAGCCGCTAACTTTGGATTCAGATTTAGACCCAAATTATTTCAAAGTTCAGGAGCGTTCAGATGTAGCGCTTCAAGTTTGGTCCATTGTCAAAAGAAGGCAGCTGCACAGTTTGGATCCAGATCCAAACTTTTGAAAAGGTCAGGCCTATCTCATAGGAGCTATAATAAATACCATGAATGCAGGATTATTTCCTGATAGTCTTTTTTTGGACTTCAATATTAATGACTACGTAAGAAAAGCAAATGTGTTCACCTTGTTCCCTTTATTCTATTTGTTGTGTGTACAATTAGAAGTCACATCTCTCCTCCTAAATAAGGCATTCTGTTTACTTTCAATAAAGGAAACAGGAACCCCCACTCCTGTTTCATATATGTTGTTTAACATCTTTTTTACTCCTATAGGTCCAGCAGCTTTCCCACACAAGATCCCCCAGGGCATAGTGATTTCAAAGTACAGTTTGGCTCTGTCCTTTGACTAGGAAGGTGGTTCTCTGATTAAGTTATTGTTTCTCCAGATGGACCCAAGGTTTAAACTCAAGGAGTGGTATTTTTCCTATTTGTTTGTTCGTAGTTTAGCCTGGTATTTCTGGGTTGGCTGTGGGTCAGTCTATGCTCAGCCAGCAGCTGTAATGGCCAGTTCAAAGAGTCACTAAACCAAAACAAAACATTAGTTTGTTCAGTCATTCTTGTGTTACCAGGAACTTCCATTACTGTGACTTGGAAAAATATACCTAATCCCACTGAAACTTTCTCCAGTCAGTTTCTGATACAAGGGATCCGATGGTGGCCATTGTGGACTGTGGTGTCTTTGGGTCACAAGCCAATGATTAGAAGCTGGAGGGTTAACCCATTGTTGTTAATGTAGCCTCACACTCTACAAGGCAGCACGAATGGAGGGAAGGGATCCAGCATGGCAAGGGGGACAAGGGTGTAACTGAAATATCAGGTGAGGTGATTAGAGGAAACAGACTTCATGCTTGGCAGGATCTTCATCTTTAAGGTTTTGTTGATGATAGAATTTGTTCAGTTTATACACCTGCTGGAGGAGTGCTTTATTGGAATTTGGATCAGTCGTTGAGGCTAATTTAAACCACTGGGTAATAGAGAGAATAAGAACAAGAAAGAAAAGCAAAATCACAAGCATGTGTCTGTAATGATTTATGCACCTTTTCATCCCCATTGAAAGAGAATGTTTTGATTAATTTGCTGCAAGTTTTCTCCACTCGTTTACTTTAACATTTTCCTTTATCAGTAGACTTACATTTTAATATTAACAATCTGCTATGTATCTAGCTCTACTGTTGTAATGTGCTTATGAAAATAAAACCAGTTAAACACAATTATAGATGAAATAGAAGATAGTTACTGAAAAAATACATTAACCATTATTGAATTTGCCTTCGTATCCCTAGTGCTCTTTAGCTTTGAAAGGCAGCAACACCACATTTCATATCCCTTTTTGATGAGTTTCAGATGAGAGGCTTAGTCCTGCTTCTACTTTTGTGAACTTGGGCCCTGTGGGTGAACTAGGGCAGGAAAACCAAGTTTCTATAATAGATCTTAAACCAACTTTTGGGGATGGTTCTGAACTACTCAGATCAGGTTTTGTCTGGAAATTGGAAAAACCTAAAGGGGAATTTCCTGCTATCTCATAAGAGTCAGGACTTGCAGAATTTCCATGCCAATTTATACATTCATAACTCTTACATGACTCGCATCAACTTCGGATAAGCATGTAAATTGTTGGGTACTTCTCTGAACCTTCTCCATCACTTCTTATGAGGGTCTTGGCAGGGGTGGATAGAGAGAAGAGGCTTGCCTGCCCTTGGCTGATTTGAGGCAGAAGATGGTCTTTCCCTGATGCTGTAGATGATTCTATCAGTGTGCCTTTGTGTGTCAGTTTTGCCTACCCACCTATGTCACCAGCCTCCACTTGATTTTGGAGCACACCGGCATAGGAAGAGATCAGAGGCATCCACTCAATAAACTGCAATCGGGTTTCCCTCCACTCTTAAGGACAAAATGAATCTTTCACTGACAGTTTAATCTACTGAAAGTCTGTGTAATTTATTTCAATCATCTTGTATCTGACTCTTCTGTTCACTGTCTGAAAAGCTGCAATCTATTTTCCTCCTCCCTCCCACCCCCACTCTGTGTTTCTTCCCCCCAAAGGAGGCGCACACTGCCATATGCACAACAATCTTAGGAAGTGGCCAGTTTAGGACAACTGAAGTGGAATTCAAGACATTACTGGAATTCTAATCTCAGACTGTTCTAGAAAATAACTTAACAGCTTTTTGCTTGTCCTCTTGGGTCTGCTGCTTGACAGGAAATGAGTTTGTAGGGTTCAGAGGCAGGTCACAGAACTCATGTCACTGCCAGCTGCTCTATGGACCCTAACATAGTGTTTTCAGAAACCTGATACACTTGCTTATTATTAAAGCCCTTTCTCCTTTCGGAGAAGTCATTCCTAAAGCCAGGTTCCATCAGACATACTGCTAGCATTTTACATCTTTTCCTCTCTGCATTCTTCTCAAGTGACACTTCTTATGACCTAGGACTCTAACCATGTGAAAAATGCTGTTTTGTAATTCAAGGCAGAGTGAACAATCACAGTCTTTTTGTGTGTCATTTGTTTTTAAGCATTTATTTTGCTTTTCCATCAAGCCACCCACATGTGACACCAAAAGGAAATCTGGACATTCCTAAAGTCTGAAATCTTAATTATGCAAGATGTATTTAACAGGAAATGCATATCAGATCTGGTTGATAAAAATTATTTTGGTGGCTGGACCGACCACTTCCATGCAGGACTTGAAATTTATTCCCAGGGCAATTTAAAAATATAGCTTCCACACGCCCTGGAATTCAATCAGCAAGTAAGTGGGATTTAGGCAAGGAAAAAGTTCAAATAGGCCATCGAGACTGATTACCTGATTCCATCTGCATAGTGTTTCTGAGATGGAAATTGCATGCTGACTAAATCCAAAAATATCAAATGTTTCAGCTATTACATGTGGGAGCCTAGTAAGAGAACAGCAATAGTGGGCACGTTGCAACTAATATATAACACACAACCTATGGCAAAAGTACCCTTTGTCATCCACTCTGTCAGCTGTGCTCTTGGGAAGATGTAAATTGAGTGGCTTTCAAACATCATCATATAGTGGAATGCCTGTTGAGAGAGAGAGCATCTCGGACATTTTACTCCCAACTCTGAGAGTTCAGGGTTCCCTTCCTTGAAGTCACTAGGTGCCCATGGAAAAGTAAGGGCACTATTAAAGAGAGCAGATGAAAATAAATTTGCTTTAATGCAGTGTGTCAGGCTGTTACATTAGTGCATTTTGTATCTGTTTCCTCTCTGCACTGGACTGCACATTTTAGTAGTTTGGAATGTCCACTCGTTGTGTGCACTCCCTACTGCTCTAAACTACTGTGCTAAACTCTATAGGTCACTTTTCAGTTTGGTTCAGTCCTCTCATATGTTTGCTACTTCTCTGGTACTAGTGTCATCTACTAACAGGCTCATGTTTGAATTTACATCAGAGAGACACCTGACAAGGAAGCAGACACACGTCACAAAAGGAATGTGGTTGGTTAGGGTTTGCGTTTTTTTTTCAGTTTAGTTTAACTGCTTTATTTTAAAAAAATAACTCACTGGAATTCCTAAGTGGCCTGGACTGGATGACATGTGCCAGACACTGTCATCACTACTTTAAAGAATGATAGATGCTTCACCATACACCATAGTTTGAGAAGCACTGCATAGATCGGTATACTGGCAAGTGCAATATAGGACAGTACCCCTCCACTGAACCTGACAGACATCCTTGTGAATTTACAAAATGTAGGATTCATTAGTGTTGAACAAGATGAGGGGGAGGGGTTCTGTTACATCAATATTGCCTGAGGTATACAACATTGAGAGAATGGAGAACCAGGTGCAGAACAGGTAACCAGTAACACCTGAGACAACATGGACAGGACTGGATCATAGTCTACACGTGGGATTTTTCACAGTTTCATCGCTGACTTTCAATTGAATTTGTGTTCCTAAATCACTTTTCAAAAATCCCACCACATGGGCTTACCAGAGCCACTGGAGGGGAGGTATCCATCCATTATTAGCAGCTCACAGCCAAAAGCAGGAGGAAGGGAGTGGATCTAATAACTTACTTCATGGAAAAATATTGAAGTGATGTCCTTACTGTTGGAAAACTGGACTGAGTCCTCAGTCAGGGAAGTGATAGGACTTTTGGGCCTAGTTCCTCCACAGTTCCTCTGTGTGCAGGCAGACTTCTCCCTCTCCGAACTTCTAGAGCTGGAAAAAAATTGTAGTTAGCCAGTGTTACCCTGACTGTCTAGTTCCTTTGCCTGAGCCCTGTGCCTCTACTGGGTGTCCTGCTCATACTAGTGGGGTTGCAGCACAAACAATTAGCAATGTACAAGATGTCTTGTTTTTCTGTGATGTGGCTGTATGGCTCTGACTACAGGGACCATACCCACAGTGGGAAGGAATAGCTAGGGAGAATATAAGGTGAAGTGAGCAGATCTGGGAGGATGAGCAGACTGAGAGCAAGAGGGGAGATTCATCGGAGCCCATTGGGATGAGCAGACTTCCTCTCAAGGGCAGCAACCTTGAGACTGCCATGTAAGAACTCCTCTGAGAACTCATCGAAGGCCACATACAGATTCAGTTGGTAACATCTCTAGAAACTGTGGTCAGACATTGGCCCAGCAGAGCTCATCCATAGATGCCTCTCTATGCTCTGCCCAGGACATAGCTACTTTCTGAGTGGTAAAAAGAGCTCTGAGTTTACTGGAGGGGAAGTTTGTGAGGGAGTAGGATTGTGGGATGTAGGCCTGAATCCAGCAGAAAATTACCTCTCTGGATGCCTTCTCCCACTTGAACAGTGCAAACAGGAACTTGGAGTTGCTTAAAAGGTTTGGTCCAGGAAATGTAAGCTTTAAGTGTTCAGCACACAGCCTCGGAATGCCACCAGATACAGTCTAGCCTAGTCTAGCAACATTTCTCTTGGTTAAGGTAGACAGGTGAGACTTCCTTTGGAAGAAAACTGGGACATGTTCAGATAATTAATCTCCCTGTGAGAAATAAGGCACAGGGGATTTCAAGCCAAGGCCGCGAGTTACAGTAACTCCTCGCTTAACGTTGTAGTTCTGTTCCTGAACAATGCAACTTTAAGCGAAAGGATGCTATGCGAATCCAATTTCCCCATAAGAATTAACGTAAGGGGGGGAGTTAGGTTCCAGGGACATTTTTTTCACCAGACAAGATTATTTTATATATATACATACATACACACAGTATAAGTTTTAAACAAACAATTTAATACTGGTACACAGCGATGAAGATTGTGAAGCTTGGTTGAGGTGGTGGAGTCAGAGGGTAGAAGAGGGTGGGATATTTCCCAGGGAATGCCTTACTGCTAAATGATGAACTAGCTTTTGGCTGAGCCCTCAAGGGTTAACCCATTGTTGTTAATGTAGCCTCACACTCTCTACAAGGCAGCACGAATGGAGGGAAGGGAGACAGCATGGCAGACAGAGACACACACCCTGTGAGAGAGAGAGAGCGAGAGCTGTGCATTGCCCCTTTAAGTACGCTGACACTACTCTAAGATGAGGGTGTACACTGCCTTTTTAAGTAGATCAGCAAGTTGAGACAGCCCCTGCTGCCAGCATGCTCCCTCCGTCCTGAGCCCTGTCATGCCCCCCCATGGAGATGGGGTAAGTGGGGTGCAGAAGAAGGGGGAAAGGGGACACCCTGACATTAGCCCCTCTCTCCCCCCTGCTGCACAGCAAGCAGGAGGCTCCCAGGAACAGGTCCAAGACAGACGGCAGGAGCAGCAATGGCAGTGGGGGGAGGGACAGCTGAACTGCCGGCAACTGATAACCTGCTGGGTGGCTGCCGCACAGGGAACTTAGGGGAGCGGAGAGCTGATGGGGGGCTGCCGGCCCACCCTGGTTCCAAGCCCCCAACAGCTAGCTCCAACGGGGCGCTCTTCCTGAAAACAGTGGACAAAGCAGGTGGCTGCCAAACAATGTTATAAGGGAGCATTGCACAACTTTAAACGAGCACGTTCCCTAATTGATCAGCAACGTAACAACCAAACAACGTTAACGTTAGGGGGAGGGATAGCTCAGTGGTTTGAGCATTGGCCTGCTAAACCTAGGGTTGTGAGTTCAATCCTTGAGGGGGGCCATTTGGGATCTGGGGCAAAAATTGGGGATTGGTCCTGCTTTGACCAGGGGTTTGAACTAGATGACCTCCTGAGGTCCCTTCCAACTCTTATATTCTATGTCTATGTCTAACCAGGACGACTTTAAATGAAGAGTTACTGTATCTGATCCATTGTGACAGCAACTAGAAAGGCCACTATATCAAGCGATTGTCTATATATGTTCCACTCCTGGGACGTGTGTGCTCAAGATCAGAATCTTTTGGCCAGCAATCTCTGTTGGGGCCATGCTTGTGCCCTACGTGTCCTTGTGCTCTGTACCAAGGCCAGAGTGGTCCCAACCACCCTTAGTTCCTTTTTACCACCTGTAGCTAATGAGATGGAACACCGGCAATGTCTTCATTTCAACACGGCAAATATTTTGTAGCTATTTATACATTTAGAGAGCAGCAGGCTTAGTATAGTTAGACTAGTTTTCCTTTGTGCCCATTGGTAGGTTAAAACTGTTGGTTTTTTGTGGAAAATTTTTCCCTGATGTTGGAACTAGATTATGATGAAACCTAAATCTCCTGAGTTCAAGAACTGCGCCTCTTATGAAGTGGATATACTGTTCAGCAATGGACACAGTAGATGCCTTTATCTACTGGAGGGGCACATCCCCAATAGATGTAACATACATTATTACTTCTCAGAAAAGACAAATCCACAGAAGATTGCCTTAAGTTGTTTCTTTTGGATAAGGCTATGTGGCCTGCCTCAGATTCAGGCAAGAAAGACTTGCTGATCCAGGGGTTCTGAGTCCAGAAGTGCCCTGATATGAACTCCATCTCAGCAGCATCTCCGTCTCCCAACTTTCTTCTATGGCTCAGGGTCGTCTGTCTGATTCTTGTAGGGCAGAGTAAAACTCCTCTAAGTTTGTGTGTAGTGAGGTACAAAGGGCAGCACTCTGGGAAACACGGGGACAGATCCACCTTTGCTGAATGGTGCAAGAAAGGACTAAAATCACCTCATAAATCTTGAGTCCCTTTAGAGCCACAGACTAAATTGAGTACCGCTGAAGCACTCAGGACAAGGTTGTGCTGAAAGTCTGGTATCTCAGTCAGTGGTACGACAACCCCCAGTATTGAGTCTATGGTACCGGCACCAAGCTCCTCAGCACAGTTCACTTGGCACTGGCAACTCTGGCAGAATCTACCCCCACATTGCATTTCTTGGTGCTGCGATAATATATGGTACCAGGAGTCCTTTGTAGTACAACAGAGATAAAGTCTGTTACTATCCACGGTGCTGAAAACTTCAGTAGTGACACCAACTACTTCAGCTTCATCGGTACTGAGATTATCTGCATCACTAATAAAGGCTCACACAACAGTGAATCCTGGGGGACCTGTGAAAGCAGCATCTCCATTACATGTGTTCTTTCTCTTCATGTGACTCTAACTCCATGGAGGGATCCCCTGCCTGTCACTTCAGATCCCGTGCTGAGAGCCCTTTGAAGCAGATGAGAAATGAGAACCTCCTATAGACCTCATGCTAAGAAATCTAGGGATAGTTGCACCTTGTAGTATTTCCCCACCTTGGCTTCCAGGTCCCTAGGCATACAATATGTTATCATGGCCCTACTGGAACCTGTGGGGATATTTCATCATGCAAGACAGCCTTTGCACCCTGTCCAGGATTAGTACCACCTCCCCGCCTCCCTCTCGGGGAGTGACAGTTGATCAAGCAACTTCCCATTAGACTGGTTAATCTTCAGATGAAGAATATCCTCCCAGGGAGGAACACTCCATACCAGCTGCTGTCTCCCCATCAACGCCTGATCCCATCCCTGCTGTGATGTTACACTTCATAATCTTTATGGAAATATGCTTATGATATGGATATGACATAACTAAGATGTTTTATGCAAGATGGGTCATGTGAGATATTGAAAAGGTTATGATTTACTGAATATGATTATCCAATTTGTATGCATTTATCATTTCTGTGTCTAAATTTAGGATTATGGACTACGTAACAATTACAACTGGGTGTGTATTTGGAAGACACCCACCAGACAACAGGCCATCAGATTTGATGGGCCATTAGGAAGAAACAATAAGACTGTGGAGCTACTCATCTCTCTTCTTCCTGGGAGGCGTCCTGGGATGTAACTGTGACACTACTAGGTCAGGTGGTCTTGTCACCTGATACGAAACATTATCTTGGACTTCTTGTAACTTTCCACTAAAAGGAGAGGAGGACTTTTCAAGTTTGGGAAACAAAGGATTCCTGCCTTATGTAAATTTATTTAAGGGTGGGGAGTAAGGCAAATGGGGCTCTCCTCCATTGCCTACCCAAGAAGAAAGACTGCTGAAAGAACCTGAAAGGACAAAGAAACTAACCTGAAGGGAAAGGCAGGGGTGAGTCCAAACTGAGACAGGGATCCAGACTGTAAGAAGAAATAACTGGAACTCTGGGCTACAGAAACTCTGCATCCTGCCTAATTCAACATTTAGGATGAGAAATTATATTTTGTAACCTGTTTCTTTAGTGAATCAAGCTTAGTTTGCATGTCTTGTTTTATTTGCTCAGTAATCTGCTTTGTTCTGTTTGCTATCCCTTATAAGATGTGCCTTTTATAGTTAATAAATTTGTTTTGTTTATAATATTGCCCAGTTTGTGCAATTCATATCCACAGGGGGCAAGAAGCTGTGCATGTCTCTTCACATTGAGGAAGAGGGTGAATTTTTATGAGCTTGTGCTGTGCAGATTTTTCTATACCGTGCAAGACAATATACCTTTGGGTCTGCACTCCAAGGGAGGTGGGCACCTGAGTGCTGGGGCAAATCCCTTAAGCTGAGTCTTCCCAGAGCTGATGTCAGTGTCTGTGTCTTTCTGCAGCAGAGTGGGGCCCTGCCTGTGTTTGTGCTAGAGGAGGCTTAAGAACCTGGCTCAACAAGACAGGTAAAAGGGGGCCCATACTGGCAGAACAGGTGGGCTCAGTGGTATCTCTTATTGATGGACTTCAAGGCTATTCTGTGTTCACTAGGATTATACACCCCAGCTCCCAAAAGGAAGCAGGGAGAAAACATCATATTTTAGATGAAGAACATCACCCACTGTCTTATACTACAAAAGGACCATGAAGCCTTCATGGAAGAGACCATGTTTTGAAAAAAGAAGACTTTCAATCTATACCCCAGCCACCTTTCATACTGTGACCACATTGAACAAATCCTCTTGACCAACCCGTCAAGTCCATGTTACAGTATTTTGAGTCTATAGGATCTTTACCCCTTCTCCTCTCTCTTTGGCCACCTCTTCTATTTCTTTTGGGAAACATAAACCTCATAACATCAAACCATTTACTTCTAGAGAGAGTCTGCATGGGGTCTTATTTTCAGTTCCATACCTTCACTGTTCGGGGATCTCTCTCATGACATTGTTGCTTTAAGAAGTGGAGACCTTTCTCACTCTAGGGGCAATAGAGGAAGTTTGGCTTCAATAGAGAGGAAATGGTTTTTATTCCAATGATTTCCTAATTCCAAATGGGAGGCGAAGGTAGTGCTCCAATCTGGATTTGAGGAGACTCATAGCTTTCATTCACAGCTTCAAATTCAGAATGGTAAACCTTTTTTGCACCCATACTTCTATTATTAGATCTATGGGACTGGTTTGTGGTTCTTGATCTGCAAGATGCTTACTTCTTTGTTTCTGTCACATGAAGTACCTGAGGTTTCAGGTAGAACGTACCGAGTTCTGTCTTTTGAACTGTTGACAGCATCAAGAGTTTTCATCAAATGACTTGTGGTGGTGGCGGCTCATCTCAGAAAACAGGAAATAGTGTACCCATACCTTGAGTGGCTGATCTGTGGCAAGTCACCTCAGCAGGTGAAGAATTCTATTAATCAAATTCTCCATCTTTTTCCTTGAGCCTGGGCCTAAGAAATTAACAAAGAAAAATCATTGATTCCAACACAGAGAATAGAGCCAGAGTTTCTGCCCCGGGGCAGATTAGAATCCTCAACCACCCTTATTAACCACATATTTTGGTGAGAACTTGCCTGAGTCTCCTAGGACATATGGTTTCCTGCATGTTCATCATGTAGCATGCCAGAGTTCACTTATGATGCACGCAGGACTGGCTGAACCTGTACCTTACTCACCATACCTATCAAATAGGCATCCTTTAGACCAGTGTTTCCGAACCAGTGTGCCAGAGCTCACTGGTGTGCCGTCAGACATGAACAGGTGTGCCATGGAATTTTGAAAAAATTGCTTGTGATGAGAAAAGAAATTCTTCTTCGAGGGATTGCTCACGTGTTTCCACAATAGCTGTGCATGCTCGCCACGTGCACCAGTGCCAGAAGTTTTTCCCCTAGCAGTACCTGTAGGGGAGAGCCCCTTGCGACACCTGGAGTGGCACCTCTATGGTGCGGTAAAAGGGGTGCTGCGCGCTCCTCCCACCCTCAGTTCCTTCTTGCTGCCAGTGAAGGTGCATCAGAACTGCTCTGGTCCAGCTTGTCTGCAGCTTTCCTCTTGTACTCTTGTTCGTTCATTGTTAGTAGTACCTGTAGTTAAAGTGGTTTAGATTAGTGTGAGTTTAGTTTAATGCACCAGGGTCGGGGCATGCCCCATGCCCTGGGCTTTAAGTTGTGCGACACTTGCAGGCAGCTGATGCCAGTGAGTGACCCGCATGCAGACTGTTTTCACTGTCTGGGGGAAACCCATATCAGCGATTACTGCAAGATTTGCAGATCTTTCAAGCCTCGGACCAAGAAAGAAAGGGACATTTGGCTCCAAGCCATTCTGATGGAGTCGGTGTTGACCCCAACTCCGGTGCACCACTCCAAGTTGGCACCAGGTACCGCGGTGTCAGTGCGCGGCGACCCTTCAGTACCTTCTACCAGTCGGCACCGCTCCCCGTCCACGGGGCACGCCAAGAAGGCTAAGAAGAGGTTTTCTCTGCCGAAGCACCGGAGCCAAACCGGGGGAGAGACAAGACCCACGTTGGGCAGCTCTCGGTCCCTGTTGGCCTCCAGGCCTCTGACTCAGGTTGAGTGAAGTAGCCCGGCCCATTCGGCGCAGGCTTCCCCGGATGTCTGGGTGCCCTCCACGCTGGATGCCCTACAAGTGGTCTGGGACATTATGTCTTTGCCGGTACCAGGGGCACCACCACCGTTGGCTCCCCGGCCCAGAGGCAAGCCACCGCTTGGATCACCGCAGTTCCCTCCTGGTCGGTACCATTTGCAGTCGAGGGAATGTTCTCAATGCCGTTCACTGCTCAGCGACCATCCTGTGCATAGTCCATGCCAGTCACCATCGACCCCCCACCAGGTTGTCTGGCTGGGTTCCAACTGACAGGGGTTCCAGGCGCTGCTCCGCCTCAAGGGACCATAGACTTTGCCAAGGGAGTGAGCCCTGTCGAGACCGAGACAGACGGCGCCAGAGGTCCTCTTCTCTGAGAGGCTACCATAGCCCATCTCGATATGGGCATTGACACTGATCCCATTTGTTGTCTCGCTCCAGGACCCCACCTCAGCACCGCTCCCGCAGTCCTGGGTGTTGATCGCCGGCATCTCACCTTCGCGGATCCGCTCACCGGAGCCGATTACAGAGCAGCTGCTACTGGTGGTACTGTTCCTCTATGTTGGGATCACGGTCTCATGATCGGCACCATTCCCGATGCCACTGCTCCTCCCGGTCGCAGGACAGTGGCAGGTCGTATGCCAGCCCGGCCTCCCTTCGTAGTCGTCAGTCGATGGGACAGACTAGTCAGGCTGAACTCCTTGCCCGACACCGTGGTACCAATGGGCCGTGTGGCCTCCGACGCAGCCCCCGGTGGGGGCTTGCTCAGTGGCCAGAGCCTCGGAAAGACTGTCGGCCTCCCTTTCCCAGCCTTCCAGAAAGAAGTCGGTGGGGTGTGCATCTTTGGTTCTTCGCCCCGAGGGCGGTCCAAGTGATGGGACCTCTGGTACCAGTGGGTATGCAGAGTACCGCGCCCGCATCCTCATCCTCCACTGATGAGACGATTACGGCCCCTCCTCCCTCTGTTCCACAGGAGGACTCTAAAGCCCACTAGGAACTATTGAAAAGGGTGGCATCAAACCTCATCCTTCAGGCCAAGGAGGTGGAGGAACCCTCAGACTCCCTCTTCAATGTCCTATTGGCCTCGGTACCGGGCAGGGTGGCCCCCCCACTCCATGAAGGGGTGGCAAAAATTTCAAACACCTTCTGGCAAACCCCGGCTTTCTTGCCCTCCATCTCTAGGAGGGCAGAACTGAAGTACTTTGTGCTCGCCAAGGGGCATGAATACCTGTACACCCACCCTGCCCCCAACTCCCTGGTGGTCGAGTCAATCAACCACACGGAGAGGCAGGGCCAACTGGCCCCCACTCTGAAAAATAAAGACTCAATAAGGCTGGACTTATTTAGGAGGAAGGTTTATTCGTCCTCGAATTTCCAGTTAAGGGTCGCGAACCATTAGGCTGTGCTGGGTCGGTATGAGTTCAATTTGGGGGGCTCTCTACCCAAATTCAAGGACTCCCTCCAGGAGCATGACAAGAAGGAGTTCAAAGCTCTGGTGGAGGAGGGTACAGCGGCTGCCAGGGCAACCCTGCAGGCGGCGTCGAATGCTGTGGATACAGCTGCAAAGTCTATGGCCTCCGCGCTGTCCATGAGGAGGGCGTCGTGGCTCCTGCTGTTTGGGCTGTCCAGTGAGGCGCAGAACTCCTTGCAGGACCTCCCGTTCAATAGCAAGGCCCAGTTTGTGGAACAGATGGATGTGAAATTGCACAGCCTGAAAGATTCCCACAGTACGCTTAAGACACTTGGCCTCTATGTGTCAGCTCCGGCCAGGACCAAGTTTAAGCCTCAGCAAGCTCCCACCAAGGCCACCCACTCTAAATGCGAGCACCCTGATAAAAAGTCACGTGACTATAAGAAACACTTGCAGAGGCAGTCCTGATCTGCCCCCCAGCCTGAGTCCTCCAAGGGTAAACAGCAGGGAAATGTCAGTTTTGATGGGATGCCTGGAAGCGACCTACCAGTTTATACCAGGGATCCACCCACAATAAACCAGTTGTGTGCTTTTCTCCCAGAGTGGTCGTGGCTGACTTTGAACCGTTGGGTCCTCAACTCCGTCTCCCGGGACTACACCCTCCAATTTACCTGTGCCCCGCCCAAACACTCTCTACTCCCGTCCCTTCTGGGGGACCCTTCTCATGAGGCCCTGCTCGAGCAGGAGGTGGGGCAGCTCCTTGGCTTAGGAGTGGTGGAAGTGGTGCCAGCGGAGTTCAAACTCAAGGGGTTCTACTCCCGCTGTTTCCTTATCCCGAAGGCCAAACGGGGGCTCAGGCCCATCCTGGATCTGCGAGGTCTGAATCACTACATGGTAAAGCTCAAGTTTTGCATGGTCTCTTTGGCCTCCATCATCCCCTCCCTGGATCCCGGGGACTGGTACGCCGCCCTCGATCTGCAGGACGTGTACTTCCACATTCATATATTCGAGGGGCATAGGCACTTCCTCTGTTTCACGGTTGGGCAGGAGCACTACCAGTTTACTGTCCTCCCGTTTTGGCCTGTCCACTGCTTCCAGGATATTCACAAAGTGCATGTCTGGGGTGGCGGCCTACCTCAGGTGCCGGGGGGTCCAGATCTTCCCCTATCTGGACGACTGGCCGGTCAAGGGCAGATCCCAGTTGCAGGTGCGGGATCATGTGGCGCTCCTCCTGTCCACATGCACCACCCTGGGCCTGTTGGTGAATGACACCAAGTCCACATTTGTCCCGGTACGGAGCATAGAGTTTATCGGGGCAGTCCTGAATGCAACATCGGCCAGGGTCTCCCTCCCACCAGACAGATTCGAGACCCTGAAAGGACTCGTCGACACAGTCACAAGGTTCCCTGTGATGATAGCCAGAGCGTGTCTCCAGCTCCTGGGTCACATGTCAGTGTACACTAATGTGGTTTGCCACACCAGATTCAGGATGAGGCTCCTCCAGCTCTGGTTGGCCTCGCTGTTCTCCCAGGCTAGAGACAGGATGGACAAGGTCCTCACTGTGCCCGAGCCAGTGATTGCTTCCCTACAACGGTGGTCCTCCCTGGGAAACATGCTCCGTGGGGTCCTGTTCGGGGGCACGCCCCCATCAGTGGAGCTGGTGTCCGACGCATCGGACCTGGGGTGGGGAGCCCATGGTGGGGACGTTCAGACCCAAGGTCTGTGGTCTGCGCAGGACCTGCCCTGCATACAAATGTCAAGGAACTCAGGGCAGTCCAGCTGGCATGCGGGGCCTTCTGCTCGCACCTGGAGGGCAGAGTGGTCAGGGTTCTCATGGACAACACGGCCTCAATATTTTACATCAACAGGCAAGGCAGGGCCTGCTCCTCTGCCCTCTGCCAGGAAGCCCTCAGGCTGTGGGACTTCTGTATAGCCCACAACATTTACCCACAGGACTACCACCTAACGGGTGCCTGGAACTTGCAGGTGGATCACCTGAGTCAAGACTTCTCCTCTCAGCACGAGTGGTCTCTACACCCACAGGTGGTGCTCAGACTTTTCCGAGAGTGGGGAACTCCCCGGCGGGGGGGGTGGGGGGGGGCTGGGATTGGGCGCTCTCTCCAATGCCTTCCTCCTATTCTGGTCAGGCCAGCTTCTCTATGCCTTCCCTCCGATCCCGCTGATCGGCAAGGTCCTGGAAAAGATAAAAATGGACAGGGCCCGGGTCCTCCTGATTGCCCCAGCAGTTGCCCTGCCCTGGCCATTGCCATCCCGCCCAGACCTGCTCTCCCAGGACTAGGGCCGTCTCCTCCACCCCAACCTAGTGGCACTGCACCTCATGGCGTGGCTGCTCAATGGTTAGGCTGGGAGGAAAAGACATGCTTGGAAGTGGTTCAGCACGTCCTCTTGGAAAGCAGGTGGCCCTCCACACGTCAAATCTCCTTGGCAAAGTGGTTTCGGTTTTCTCAATGGGTGGCTGAGCGGGGCGTTTCCCCCGTGGCTGCCCTGATCCAGCTCTTTTTAGACTACCTCCTTCACCTTAGAGCCCAAGGCCTGGCGCCCTCATCCATCAAGATGCACTTGGTGGCCATATCCGCCTTCCACCCGCCAGTGCAAGGGCACACGGTATTCTCCCATGCTATAACTGGCCGATTCCTTAAGGGATTGGATTGTCTCTTCCCGTATGTTAGGCCCCCAGTCCTGCAGTGGGACCTGAATTTGGTGCTGGCCCGTTGACGGGTCCCCCCTTTGAGCCGCTAGCTACATGCTCCTGGTCGCACCTCTCATGGAAGGTAGCCTTCCTGGTGGCGATCACATCAGCTAGACGGGTCTTGGAACTCGGGGCCCTGACTTCCAAGCCCCCGTACACGGTATACATAAGGATAAGGTCCAGCTACACTCACATCCTTCGTTCCTCCCAAAGGTGGTCTCTGCCTACCACATGAGTCAGGACGTTTTCCTGCAGGTCCTCTGCCCCAAGCCCCATGCATCCAGTGAAGGGCACTGCCTCCACGCGCTGGATATGAGATGAGCTCTGGCCTTTTACCTGGAGCAGACTAAGCCGTTGAGGAAGTCTTTGCACCTGTTCATCGCCTTGGCCAATTTCCGCTCTGAAGCTCTCCAACTGGATCACCTTGTGCATCCATACCTGTTACAACCTGGCGGGAATCCCTCCACCTTCAATTGTGAGGGCACACTTGACTAGGGCACAAGCCTCGTCGGCTACCTTTTAGCCCATGTCCCCATTCAGGACATTTGCAGGGCTGCCACATGGTCTTCAGTTCACACATTCACCTTGCACTATCCAATCGTCTCCCAGACCAGGGAAGACACCATTGTTCTGTAGGGCTGTGCTCCGTCACAAGAGTTTGTGAACTCCTACCCACCTCCAACAGATATAGCTTGGAATCACCTATTGTGGAATACACATGAGCAATCACTCGAAGAAGAAAAGACAGTTACCTTTTCCATAACTGGTGTTCTTAGAGATGTGTTGCTCATGTCTACTCCACATCCCGCCCTCCTTCCTCTCTGTCAGAGTTGTCTGGAAAGAAGGAACTGAGGGTGGGGGGGAGCATGCAGCGCCCCTTATACCGCACCATAGAGGCGCCACTCCAGGGGTTGCTAGAGGCACTCCCCTACGGGTACTGCTAGGGGAAAAACTTCAAGCACCGGTGCATGTGGTGAGCACACACACCTATTGTGGAATAGACATGAGCAACACATCTCGAAGAACACCAGTTACGGAAATGGTAACTGTCTTTTCTCAATTTTAATTAGTGTCTTAACCAAATTGCATTTTTGTGCTGTTGCTCTTCGGGTGTATGTGTGTAAGACAGATGTCACACAATTGCACTCCAGTGATGTTGCCATTCGCGTGGTTGCTGTGTTTTCTTATCATCCATTAAGTTACAGTGGTGAATTTTGAATTGAAGACTCAAAAAATGGACAAACTTTTGAAGAAAAGGAATTCTGGCACCTCCATATCTACTTTCAGTGATGAAGCTGAACATGAACATAAAGTCCAACTGGTAAGCTAATGCTATTGTGAGAGTTATTTGCAATATGGATTTTTGTTTACAGGTAAATCATCTTGCTCTCTTCGACAATGTCTTTGTGTGGGGAGAATCTCAGACCACGCAGCGGTGCCAAGTAAGTTAATATGACACCTTACAAGCAAACATCCATCCCTTGCCAATAAGGGCACATATTTTTTTTGAGCGTTTGAAGGATCAAAATGAAAAACAAGTGCAAATGATGAAAGACCGTGTAACGGTTTCTGATAAACCATTGAAAGTAAGCTACTTCGCCACTGAATTTGCAGTGAAGGCAAAAAAGCTGTATACAATTGCAGAAATATTAATTTTACCAACATGCAAAGAAATGGTGCGAGTTTGTGTTCGGTGCAAATGCAGTCAATGAAATCACAAACGTTTCCCTTTCAGATAATAAGTCGCATTGATGACGTCAGCTTGACATTGAGATTGTGCTCCTAAAAAAAAATCAAAGCAATCAAAAAATTTGCACTGCAGCTTGATGAATCAACAGATACCTGAAACCATGCTCATCTCTTGGCTAACATCTGGCACGTTGATGGAGATTTTTTTTTTAAATTATTTTAGCAGACAACTGCCAGGTCACATGACTGGAGAGTGTTTGCACAGATGGGACTGGCTCCATGACTGGCAAAGTGAAGGGGTTTGTAAGCAAGGTCAAAAAACAAAACTTTGGTGTCCCGGTGACCCACTGTTTCCTGCACCGTGAAGATCTCATGGCCAAAACACTGCCGAAAGAACTTTCCTTACTATTAGATGAAGCAATAAAGATACTGAACTTAATAAAATCGCAGTCCTTAAAATGTTGCCTTTTCTTGCTGTTGTGTGAGGAAATGGGAGCATAGAATCATAGAATATAAGGGTTGGAAGGGACCCCAGAAGGTCATCTAGTCCAACCCCCTGCTTGAAGCAGGACCAATTCCCAGTTAAATCATCCCAGCCAGGGCTTTGTCAAGCCTGACCTTAAAAACCTCTAAGGAAGGAGATTCTACCACCTCCCTAAGTAACGCATTCCAGTGTTTCACCACCCTCTTAGTGAAAAAGTTTTTCCTAATATCCAATCTAAACCTCCCCCACTGCAGCTTGAGACCATTACTCCTCGTTCTGTCATCTGATACCATTGAGAACAGTCTAGAGCCATCCTCTTTGGAACCCCCTTTCAGGTAGTTGAAAGCAGCTATCAAATCCCCCCTCATTCTTCTCTTCTGCAGGCTAAACAATCCCAGCTCCCTCAGCCTCTCCTCATAACTCATGTGTTCCAGACCCCTAATCATTTTTGTTGCCCTTCGCTGGACTCTCTCCAATTTATCCACATCCTTCTTGAAGTGTGGGGCCCAAAACTGGACACAGTACTCCAGATGAGGCCTCACTAATGTCGAATAGAGGGGAACGATCACGTCCCTCGATCTGCTCGCTATGCCCCTACTTATACATCCCAAAATGCCATTGGCCTTCTTGGCAACAAGGGCACACTGCTGACTCATATCCAGCTTCTGACTCATATCCAGCATATCCAGCAGAACACCAGAGTTTAATTTTGCACACAGAAATACGCTGGCTTTTCCATGGAAAAGTTCTCTCATGTTTGTATGAGCTGAGAGAGGAATTAAAAATGTTCTTAACTTAACTGAGGATGTGGCATGGTGTGAAAAACTTGCCTCGCTGGCTGGTATATTCTACCACCTCAATGAACTGAACAGGAAAATGCAAGATGGAAATGAGAATCTTCTCTCCTTCATGGATAAATTACATGAGTTTAGATCTAAGTTAGCCCTCTGACATGAAAAAAGTACCAAAAGGCACAATAGAAATGTTCCTCCTGGAAAACATGGCAGAGTCTACTGGCGGTATTTTTGGTCAGAGTAGTTTCTGAGCATTTGAAAAGTCTGGAAGAAAAATTCAGCTCCTATTTTCCTTCATGCTATATAGAAGATTTTGACTGGGTCTGGGATCCTTGGATTTCCTCTGCAATGGAAAGTGCTAAGAATCTTACAACAATGACTTGAGCAATTTGCCGAATTAAAGATGAACCATTATTTTAAAATTAAGTTTGGCGATGTGCCTCGGGATTCATTCTAGTTGACAGTGGCAGATGAATACACAGTAATCTTGGACCATGGTATCTCCATTTGGTTGTCATTTTCAACAACATACCTGTGCAAGTTAAGTATTTTTTGAGCCTGACTTACATCAAAACCAAAGAGAACATCTGAGATGGGTGGAGCAGGAGTTCCAAGTTGCACTGTCAACATTTCCTACCAGGATTAAATGACTCTGCATATCAAGGCAAGCTCAAAATACTCATTAAAAGTAAGGTGGGGGGGGGGTTGGTCATAATTTAGCATGGGGCTAGGGTGCGCTGCGCAAATCTTTTATTGAAGTAAGTGCCCTTAGACTGGGAAAGGTTGGGAAACACTGCTTCAGATACATGTAAGTGCATGTCCCTCCCTGAATTGATGGAAAGATCCAGGTCAAGTATGCAAGGAAGTACTATTCTCTGCATAAGATACTGGTGACCGATGTAACCCTCTTGGAGTGGGGAGCCCATCTTGACAATTATCCAGTTCAGGGGCTATCGACCTGCGTAGAAATGCAAGTCCACGTTAATATGCCTGAGCTCAGAGCAATCACTCTGGCTTGTGCTGCTTGCCTCCCAATGATCCAAGGAGTGATAACACAAATTGTTTATGACAGACATGACTGTTATTATGTAAATAGACAAGGAGGTATTCCCTTCCAACCCCAGTCTCAGGAGGCGATTTGGTTCTGGTGCATCTGTCATTTGAATCTGCCTATAGTGATATAGCTCCCAGGTCTCCAAAATGCCCTGGCAGACTGTCTAAGCAGACATTTCTCCATGGTCCACAAGTTGGCTATCAAGGAATTCATTACAAGAGACATCTTCCAAGAATGGGGTCAACAATCAGACCTCTTTGCAACAGACAGGAACAAGAAATGTCCCATCTTCTGCTCCAGGTGAAGCCTATCCCCAGGATCCATATCAGAGGCACTCCTCATACCAGGGTCTCCAAGGATGACTTGCACTTTCCCTCCCACCCCCCAGATCCTGAGAGCATTAAGGAAGGTCAGACAAGACTCTGCCACAGTCACCATATAGCACCTGCTTGGCCAAGTCAGTTTTGGTATACAGACCTCATGACATTGTCCACTTGTTCTCCAGAATGCTTAGCTCTTTCATCAGACTTTATCTCCCAGGATGATGGCATCTTCCTTCATCCACACCTCAGTCTGAATGTTGGCTGAATGACTGACTCCTGGACATCTTAAAACATTTGAATCCCAAGTAGAAAAGACTCCAATACGCTAACTTATGCTGCCAAATGGAGGAGGTTCTCAGTATGGGCTAAGCATCGTCAGTTACCTCCTATGGTTACCAAATTCCCGGCTGTCCTAGATTACTTGCTAATACTCAAGAATTCTGGAGTAACTCTTAGTTCTGCTAAGGTGCGCTTAGCAACTACATTGGCATGCCATTCCCCCAATCCAGGGATACACAATCTTCTCCCACCCAACTAATTAGGGCTAGTCTACACTAACAGGCTATATTGGCACAGATGGGGCTGTGCCATTGTAGCACATCTGGTGAAGCTGCGCTATGCCGGCAGGAACATGCTTTCCCATCAGCATAATTACTCCACCTCTATGAGAGGTGGAAACTATGCCAGCAGGAGAGCACTTTCCCATCAGCATAGCACGCCATGGATACCGCTTTAAGTTGATGTAATTTGTGTCACTCAGAGCAGTGGCTTTTTCACTCCCTTGAGCAAGATAAGTTACATTGACTTAAGTGCCAGTGTAGACAAGTCTTCAGATTCCTAAATAGTCTTTCACATAGCTATCCCCATTTAGGGAGCTGTCTCCCTAGGACCATAATGTGGCCCTAGTGGGTTTAAAAGGATCCCCATTTGAACTATTATCAACTTGCTCTTTGCTACATTTATACAGGAAACAGAATTTTAGTAGCAATTATATGAACCAGAAAAACTGAGTAAATTCAGGCTCTCTGTGATTTTTTCCATGAGGATAAGGTCACTCTAAGGCCCCACCCCAAACTTGATAGTCACTGATTTCCATTTGAAATGTACAGGTCTTTCCCAAACCACATACATACCACTGAGGGGAGGCTAGATTACGTATATTGGTGGCCCTCAGAATATTATTCTATTTGCATACAACTAAACCATTTAGAAACTGAGACTCTTTCTAGTGTCTCTTGTCCTTTCAATCCGTCTAGTGTGGGCAGACGGATTGAAAGGACAAGCTATTTCAACCCAGAGACGTTCAATGTGGGTATCTAGCGGTACTGGACTCTGTTAAGAGCTATCTAATTTAATGGGCTACATCTGTGCAATCTAGGAAGTGTTAGAGAGGCTGGGCAGAGCAGTGAAAGACCAGCTGGAAAACTGAGGATGAGTGGCTCCTGTACTGCACAGTGCCACAAGGGAGTGCTCTGGTAAGGATGTGCAATAACAGGGTTACCTTACAGTAGCTGTGGTTCTGTGATATGCATTGTCAATGTATATTCCATGATCCGCCTTCTTCCCACCCCCGCTACGGACTCTAATAACACCTGGAACCTACATTAGTGAAGGAACTGAAGGACAGTCTGTCCTGCTCCGCCCTTTATGTCCTTGGTACTGGGCACAAGGATCATTAGGGCAGGAACATAGGTGAGCCCCAGCAGACACTGGTGGCAAATCTCGAGTGCATGAGGTCTGGTGAGTGTGAGGTAATTACTGTTTCTTTGTGGGACTGGCCAAACGGAACAGGGACGGTGAGCCTGAGCAGTGGACATCAGCACTAGGTGTAGGATTCAAAAGGGAATAAAAGATTTAGTGATAAGGTCTCTGGTTTTCCTTGGTGAAGCATGATTTGTCCAGCAGCGAGGCAGGGGGTTGACTAAATGAACAGACAGTTTCTTCTCTCCATAAATGTCAATGTTTCTAAGAACAGGTTGTGAGTATACGTGTGGTCTTACCGTTAAAACTCAAGCCATTCCTAACAACATAAAGGATGCCGAAGATAATTTAACAGTCCTAGAAATATTGCAAAAATGACCTAATAAATCACCTATATATGGGGGAAAGAAAAGTGGGGCAAGGTGGGGGTGGGGGGGGGGTAAGGGCAGAGGAAGGACAGGATGCTCCAGCCCCTCAAGGAATGAAAACAATTTGGGATAAGTTTCTCTTTCTCAAAATAACAAAGCAAGAAAACAAAAATGTAAGTTATTTTAATTGACTGTGTCTGACTCCCCAGGGGATATTGTATTCTATTAATTGGCTGTGTTTGGCTCTCTGGGGGATATTTCATTCCTCAGCATTTGGGCAACAGAAGTGGAAACGTTGAGTGCTTATTTGTAGGTATATTCAGAAGTCAGACCACAATGAGATCAAAGCTTGACTTAGGAAACGCTTAGGATGCAAATGGAATAGATGGAGGGTGTGCAGAGATACTGATCTCCATTTCACGTTTGTAAATCTACAGTAACATCATTTAACTCGGTGACATTTCTCTGGATTTCTATTAGTGTAATTGAGATCAAAGGACCTGGTTCAGCCCTTGCCAACAGCATTGTAAATGAGGAGTAACTCCACTGAAGTTGGTGGACTTATATTTACTATGTAAGAAAGGGGAGAGTCTGGCCCGTTACGGATACGATTTGTTTTGTTTAGTTACACTACGTCCCCTGAGGAAAGAGACGGGGCGGTGAGTTACAGGGGCCGGCGGTGCCCGGAGGTTCCAGCAAAATCAGGGCATGGGGGCCCGGCTCCACCACTGTTCGGGGCTGGGTCTCTCCTCCGGCCCCGCGCGCCGCGGCTCGAGCGTCCCCCGGCCCCGCGCGCCGCCCCTCCGGGCCCCGCGCGCCGCCCCTCCGGGCCCCGCGCGCCGCGCCTCAAGCGTCCGCCGCCCCTGCGCGCCTCCACCGGCCCCGCGCGCCGCGCCTCGAGCGTCCCCCGGCCTCGCGCGCCGCCCCTGCGCGCCTCCTCCGCCCCGCGCGCCGCGCCTCGAGCGTCCCCCGGCCCCGCGCGCCGCCCCTGCGCGCCTCCTCCGCCCCGCGCGTCCCCCGGCCTCGCGCACCGCCCCTGCGCGCCTCCTCCGCCCCGCGCGCCGCGTCTCGAGCGTCCCCCGGCCCCGCGCGCCGCCCCTGCGCGCCTCCTCCGCCCCGCGCGTCCCCCGGCTCCGCGCGCCGCCCCTGCGCGCCTCCCCCAAGCGTCCCCGGCTGCCCGCTGCAGCTCCGCGCTACGCTTCCTCGACGGCCGCGGCCACGGTCGGCTACAAGGGAGCGGCACCTGGGCTAGGCCGAGACAGCTGCTGCGCCTGCGGAGGGAGGAGGCGCATGGCAGCCCCCCCGCGGCCGGTGATTCCGAGTCGACTCTGGGGGTGGGGAGTTTATGCTGGCTGGACTTCCTGAGCAGCAGCCTGGGGGCGGGGCTTGGGTGAGTGTCATGCTGGGGGGGGACCGGGGAGGCCCCCCTCCTTTTCCTGGAGCTCACTGCTGCTGCTGCCCGTGGGGAAAAGGCTGGGGGGAGTCCTCCTCTCTGGCCCCCAGCCCCAGGGCAGCCTGCCTGCTGCACCCCAAACTCTGCATCCCCAGCCCCGTGTCCCGCACCCCCTACCTCACCCCAACCCTGCCCCAGCCCAGAGCCTGCACCCAGCACCCAAACTCTCTTCCACAGCCTGCACCCCTCCGCCACCCAAACTCCCTCCCAGAGCCTGCACCCCCTTCTGCACTCCAACCCCCTGCCCCAGCCCAGAGCCTGCACCCAGCACCCAAACTCCCTCCCAGAGCCTGCACCCCCTTCTGCACTCCAACCCCCTGCCCCAGCCCAGAGCCTGCACCCAGCACCCAAACTCCCTCCCAGAGCCTGCACCCCTCCAGCACCCAAACTCCCTCCCAGAGCCTGCACCCCCTTCTGCATTCCAACCCCCTGCCCCAGCCCAGAGCCTGCACCCAGCACCCAAACTCCATCTCAGAGCCCACACCCCTCCGGCACCCAAACTCCCTCCTAGAGCCTCAGGCAGGTGTGGGTGGGGTGGGACTTGGACCCGTTCTGAGCACCACCAATAATTATATAAACCTGCAGCCCCTGGAAAGGGAAGAGAGAAGCTTTTGGTGTCCTCTCACTTTCCACTTTCTTTTACTCTGTTTTGTATTGGGTTTTTAAACAAAAAAAAGGGGAGAGGGTAGTGAAGTGCATTAAAGAGCTAGTCCCTAATAAAGAACTCTCATGAAAATGGTTATATAGAGCGGCCTTTGCATAAGAACCTCATAGTGTGTATGCATAATGACCCAGCAAATTCATTTGGGTGGAGTAGTCGAACTCTTCCCTGCTTCTTGCATTAGAAAACAGAACAACGCTTCCCAGTGCAAGATTTTGATTGCAATGGGAGCTAAAGGCATTGGATCGAAGAAAAAAATTGTTCATGGTTTGTCAAACACAAAAGGTTAATGTTTCCAAGAGTCATTCAGAGCTGTATTCTGGGTACAGTCCTGCAAACACTTGCTCATATGTGTAGAATCCTATAAGCAAAACTCAAGCTTAAAGGGTCATCATTTTCTGGAATGGACTAGATACAAATGGTTCCAGGTATCACACCTGCTTCTGAAGCTTCCTGCCAGTTTTTGTCATTTTTCATATTTCCCTTTAAAATATTTTTCTCCTGCTGTTGTGTGAAAGACCCACCCAAATAGGGAAAACAGACTAAATGGTAGAACTAACTGTACACACCATGCTGTCAAACATGCAAAATAAACAACCTGGAGAAAAAGAAAATCTATTTCTCTTTTCTAGTCATCTGAGGTGTGACAGGTAACAGTAGGTGGAAAAACATTGTCAGAAATTTGATGTGGTTTTTTTTATATATAGTAGATGGTGTTCCTTTAATTCCCCCTGGAGCGCTGGTGGCTGGATGCACCAAATTATTAATGTTGTCTTGGGCCCTGTGGGGGACATTTTCCTTCCAGATAAACACATTTTTTTCCTTGAATATTTTTGGTTTTCCTTGTGCAGCAGCTTTGTAATCATCTCTTGGGGCCTGATCGAAAGCCCATTGAAGCCACAAGGAGCATCTTTCCATAAACTTCAATGAGTTTTGGACCAGACGCTTGGGGAATCGAGCATGACTTCTCTCTCCAATTTTCCTCCTCCCCCCTTCAAAGTGGTTGCAAAACTGGCGACATGCATGGAACATTCTCTTTGTAGTTTTTGTGCTCTTCCTCCATCCCAGGGTTTATGGGAGGCTATAAATCACACTGATCATGGATGCAGGGTTTATTGTTTATGTTTTCTGTCTCAAGCTGTTTAGCCACAGAATGCCAAGGTGCATATTTTCTGCCCTTGTGAATCTGCTGTTGTAATAAGTTTTTGTTTACATAGTGTCTGTCCATTGTAGCTTTCAAAGCATTTCATAATCAGAAAAGTTCAAAACTCTAATAAAGTTTTAAAAAAATAAGAGTTACAAGTGAATTGCAGTGTTTTTGAGAACTTTGCCCAGCTTTCCCCTTTTGTAGAAGTACTTCTCAGGGCCAGGGCATGAGTGGCATTTTTCTTTGGCCGTGCTGTTTTGCTGGGCTGAATGTAGATTTGCTGCACTGCTATAAAGTGGGGCTTGCAATACTGTGGCTTACCTCAAGGTGATTTCACTGAGACTACTTGCATAGTAAAAGACTACACCATGTGTATGGGGGGAGGCGAGTCAGAATCCAGACCCAGAGTATCCAGAGCAGGGAGGGACAGCTCAGTGGTTTAAGCATTGGCCTGCAAAACCCAGGGTTGAGAGTTCAATCCTTGAGGGGGACATTTAGGGATCTGGGGCAAAAATTGGGGATTGGTCCTACTTTGAGCGGGGGGGTGGACTAGATGACCTCCTGAGGTCCATTCCAACCCTGATATTCTATGATTCTAAGAGTAAGTGAGGATTAGTCATAAGTAATAGTTGCAGACCTGAGTTTTAGATATACCTAACTTTAGCTTGAGGGTTTGATCCTGTAAAGTGAAAATCCTAATTTACACAAGTAGTCCAGGGTCACGTGAATGTGTCACTGAAGCCATATTAAGTACATGCTTTTATAAACTGCACCATTTCAAACTGCATTTTTGTTAACAGTCGCCTGACCCCTACTACTGTATTGGAATTTCCTGTAATGCAAATGTTTGAGTTGTGGTGGGCTGTCTGATACAAATGGAAACTTTAAACCAAATTGGGAGGTGCATCAAATGTGAAAGTAGGGAAACACGTTTATAAGAAATAGCAGCACTGAATTAATTCTGGTAAGTAAATATGACTAAGTATGAAGCATTAGGGTTATTCCCTGATATATTTTAGTGGGGATGGGCAGTCTGATGATAAGCATAAGGATGACCATTCTGAGAGAAACAAACTTGCAAATAACTATGAGGAACTGAAGACCTGTTTTCAAATGGTACATTATAAATTACAAAATGAATTAATCCTATTCCCTCTGTTGGAAATGCAAGACAATCTGAGAAAATACCTTAATGGAACTCCATTAAATAAAAATCATCGACTAAAACAAACCAAAATTCGGTAAGACTTGGTAAATTAAGCCTGGGCAGTTTTGCTTGAAAATTGGCATGGAAATTAAAAACGGATAGAGCTTGGCTGGAAATATATACATTGTGCATATATTTAAAATGCTGCTGGGAAAAGCCAAGGCACTTTATATTTTAATCAGCTATACAAAAAAAAATGTAAAACTGTCTAAAAATTTTAAATTAAAAATGGTTAAATGCCATAAGAAATTTATTGTGGGTTTTTTCTTCTATTGCTTAGTACACATACTGTTCAATAACAATTTCAGAAAATGTATGCAAACAGAATTGTACAAACATGTAAGTTGGCAGATTTTGCCTTTGATACATTTGGGGGTTAATGACCAACTTCTCTGATAAATTTTGCAACAGGCAAAACCAAACCTGTTTTTTGTCCTTGCATGTATTCACACTTTCTGCATCAGAATGGAGAGGGAGAAGCTCTTGAGCTCAAAGGTCAGAGTTTGCTACATTATATGATAATTTTATCTGAAACCTGTGTACCGGTTCACCACGTACAAAAGAATGTAGAAAGGAGAAACCCACTGGGGCATCAGTAGGAAACGATTGTTTTTAAAATTCATCGGGAATTGGTGAAAGCTCAAATTTATATCCAGTGCTAGGTACTCTGTTGACTCTATATAAAAATGTTGTTTGTTGTTATCTTATTTGGTTTTCTTTAATATAGATATGTTAATTTTTAATCATGTAAAGGATATCTCCAAAATCACCATGTATTCCATAGGGTGATTGCACAAAGAGGGTTAAGAATGCAAAAGGCCCTGCCCTAAATCCCACAGGGTGGCAGTGTCGCTTTTCTGTCCATAGGGGTGGGGGGTACTCAGTGCCATCTGTGTGGGCTAAATTTCACTAATAGTATCAGACTAGGAGGAACACGGAGACATCAGTCTATTCATATGTGATAAGTTCTCCACATGAGCAGATTTATCTAATTATTCCATATGGGTGCAATTCTATTCTGAACTATGAAAAAATGGGACTTTCCTACTCAGTAGATCTGTTCCACGTGTATATTTAGTGACAAATATAAGTGTTTACTTTTTTATTTCTGTTAGCTCTGCAGTGCTGAGAATAAGCTGCATTCTTTTCCTCCCTGTGAATCATCAACAGACTTGATTACTGAATTCCAGGCATTGGTGCCTGTGCAAACCTTTGAAGGCACAGACATGTCACTGAGGTCATAATTTGGCCTACAGAATCAGATGATGATGTTCAAAAGGAAAGAACCCAGCTTCACTCTCAGATCCCAGGCTGATTTTGCTGGGCTGGTGTTTGGGAAAAAAAAAACATGCTACTTGTAAACTGAAATGGAAATAGCTGAGACACAATAAGCATGGAACCACATGATGTGATTATCTTTCCATAGCGTAACCATGATTTAAGGCCAATATTATGAGATTAACTGGAGTGTAAGTCGTGTGAAGGTCTTGTGCAGGCTCTGTGCCCCATGAGGAGAATTTCACTCTATGCTGTAGCTATGGGTCATGAATTTGGCTTTCATGAGTTTCGGTAGTATTACGCCTGCTCCATGCTTAAAACTACCCTTGAAATACAATTACAATTGAGAAGCATACAAAAATCAGGAGATACAGAAGTAAGGCTGAAAGGCCTTAACTGTGCTACCCGTGTGCCTTTTTAAGAATGGTCTCTCTTCGTATGTTTATAAATAGAACTGGTTGAGAATTTTCTGTCAATGTCTCGGTTTGGGAATGTTGAAACAAAACATTTCCAAATTATTTTGATTTAAAACTTCCCACTTGGGAAAAAAAGATTAGTATTTCAATCTTTTGTCTCAATTTAGGATGAAAGCTAACTTTAAAATAATGGAATTTCCCACAGGATGTAAATTCTGAGTGGGTTGTTTTTTTTACCAGCTCTATTTATAAACTATTTGTTTGTAGAAATGAGACCAAACCCAAATCTAGATCTATCCATTTTAAACCCCTAGATTATCTTGAAACTGAGACATTTGATTTTTATCCTTGCAGCCGTCCACCTTATCTGTATAACAGAACTATTTTAAAACCCCTGATCCGAACACCCACAGACTTTGAAAAAGTTCCAGTCTAAATCTGAATTTTGCAGTTCAGGCCCATTTCTAGTTGTTGTTTTGCTTCTGCCCTGCTATCAATACAAATAACGAAATCGCTGCAGCAATCACTGAGGGGAGGTGACTCACATACGGGAGACAAAAGCCATTCATGCCATGATTATAGAAGTCATTTTGATACAGTAAACAAATATTTTTGGAAGGACAAAACCCAAAATATTAAATGCCACCCCCACAAAAAATCCAAACAATACCCTCATGATTAAGTGATGACGCTTTTTCTGATTTGGGTTCGTGAACTAACTGGACAATGTTTGTCATTTTAACAAACTGTCAGGAATACATAGGTAGCTGTAACTTGCAGTGCTTTAATACCTGCTGTGACATGAGATGTTTGCAAGGTAAAAGTTGAATAAATAGCACAAAAATGATAGCAGAGTGTCACATTCTTCCTCCTGTGCAACTGCAGCATGTGCATGCCAAGCCATTCTTATCCGAGCTCAAGGACCTGAATGCTTCTCTTTCCACCTCTGTGTCAGCTGCTATCATGAGTATTGCCACATTCTGGAAAATGGGCAATTAAAGAAGCGAAGAGGCACCCCAGTGTTAGCGCAGCTGTGATGGGAGGTCTCCGTAGTGGTAATATTCCTGATGTACCTTATTTATTCAATAGATGGAATTAACAACAGGAAGGAGGATTCAGATATAGTCTTCTGTCAGGGTATGTATTGCCTTAGGCAATATACATATTTGAGCTAATTTCAGTTTGTGGCTAGCTTTGGTCCAGCTTATTTCTTGTGTTTCACTCACTTATTGTTGCTGAAAATAAAAACAAAACCAACCCTGCCCTTTCCTCTAATACCCATGTGGATAGGTTAGGTCCAGGTCTCTATTCCCATATTTATTTAATTGTTTTGTTTTTATTTCCCAACACTATTGGCATCGACTGCAGCAGCTCTCGCTTCTGCAGCAAAGGTCATGTTTATTCCCTTCTATAGCTTCTCTGACAGATACTGCGGAGAGAAGCTGTGGGGTGACGTAAGATCTCATTCTGTATTTAATTATAGTCTCCAACCTTCCCAAAGCAGTCGGGGGGGGGGGGCAGAGGGGGCGGACTTTTGTCACAAAATGGGTATTTGTGTTGCTGGACAGCCAAAACCTTAGGAACCTCTCTGACTTTGAGACTATAGCATTATAAGACCAAGAAGTTGGAATACTTATGCTCCACCCTTCTCAGGTACTATTCACTTCAAACAGTTCTTGACCTGAGTAATTCCAGAACTACTTGTTTTTGAGTAATTTTGATTCACTGTTGCATTATCCTAGTGAATGATGAATTCTCTCCTTTCATTTATTTCCGTCTCTTAGAGTTATGATGAAGTAGATCATCAATCAGTGGGTGAACCCTTGATTTCTAACCTCCCAGGTGTGTGCTCTTTCTCTAGCCTTAAGTTACTGATAATTCCATTTCTTCCTGTGGATTCTCAGGTGTCTGCTGGAGGTAGCCTCAAGCCACAAAATCTGGATTTTGAAGATCCCCCAGAGTTCCTGGGTGTTTTGGATCCAGAACTTTAGTTTGGCCCATTTGTAGAAGTTGGATAGGGTTTATATTTTCATCACACCTGGGGTGAATTTCGAGCCCCAGTGAAATCAGTGGGAGTTTTGCCATTGCTTAAAGAGGAAGTAGGATTTCATCTCAAAAGTTTATGGGGGTTGGGAGGTGTCTTTGGATCCAGAGTTTCTTTTTGGGCCACTTTCTAGTACAGAGAGGTTACTCACTGATAACTCTAGCTCTTTGAGGCTGTTGCTGCCACATATTCACGCTGTAGGGAAACTCTAGTACTTCAGAGGTTTAGAACCACAAGGCCTAGCATGTGGAGCCAGGAGTATCTCCTTAGTGGAATACCCAACAGCAGGGTTCTTGCCACAGAGGCATCACAAGACAATGTGTCTGAAGACTACTTGAACATTATAAATGTCCTTGGCTGCCATTGCAGTGACCCAGACCTCAGCTAGGCTATGTATAGTTGCCACCCGTTGGGATTTTTCCCAGACCATCCAGGTTTTGGCTTCTGTGTCCAGGTGCCATTTAGGATTGCCAGGTGCCTGGTTTTTGACCAGAAAGTCCAGAAAGGGAACCTGGCAATCCTAAATGGCACCTGAACCAAAAGTCTGGTTACCATGGGGCTGGCGGAGATGCTGGGTCATTAATCTGTGCCAGCCCCTGCTCAGCCAGGGCCACCTCCTACCTTCGGGCAGTCTCCTTGAGACAATCCAGTGAGCGATGGGGGAGAAGAGCAAGCGATAGGGACGGGACCTTAGGTGAAGAGGTGGAGCTAGGGAGGGACCTTGGGGGATGGTGGGAAAGAGGTGGGGCCGGGGCAGGGCCTCAGGGTCCAATTACCAGCAATTAGAAAGCTGGCAACCTTAAGGTTATGCCTACTGTAAGGAGAGGGACAGGCAACCAAATACAATGGGAATAACCTTAAATTTTTACACTTTATAAAGGAAAACCCAAGAATTTGTCAAGAACATAAATTATACAAGGTAACATAAAATACTCATTTAGGAAAATTGTAAATTACCAGAACAGTGAAAGAAATTTTTTCTTCAACATGCTGTCCCATCCCCAAGAAGGAATCCATTCCTCATTTACCTGGCTGCAAAGTCTAGTTTCACCCCTGCACTCCCACCTTTGCCTCTCTCTGGTTTGTGACATTCCTTCGATTCGATGCTCCAGTGACCACACCTCTTTCCAAAAGGTTCACCTGTTACTGACAGTGCCTCACTTGGAGAGCTACACCCATCGACCAAGCACCCAAACTGTATCCCCTTTGTCAGCATCAGAATGGTCAGTCTCACTGTTCGTACCTTCCATGCCCCTTGTGCCCGAGCTCCTTCCACACTGCTCAAGTTTCCTCTAGCGTCGCTTCCTCAGCACATCCTCTTTTCCCCAAGTGCCACCTCTTTTTGCCTCTATCCTCTTTAACCACTTTCCAACCACCTCCTCTCTAGCAGCTCCAAGCCCCCTCCCTAGCTCAAGCTGCCCTCTCCTGGCCTGTCTCTCAGCCCAGGAAAGCCTTCTATGCTGCTGCATCGTAGCTGCAAACTCTAACACTACCCCTCTTGATTGAAACTGCAGCAGGTTCTAGTGCTAGGGAAAAGTTTACTACACAATCTCCAGCCCCTGTGGGAGAGGATGTAGCCAAGGGAGGATCTGCTCCCACGTGGTGCTTTTGATGTTTAGCCAAGATACTTAACAGTCTGACACTGATATTGCAAAGGTGCTAAAAGTGATCTCTCGTTCCCCAGAATAGTCATTCTCCATGACTCTGTCTTTCAATGAGGAGCCTGAGATCCCTTCTCCTTCACCAAAGCCGCCACGCCTAACAAGGATTTTGGTGTCAGAGCCTTGCTGTGGCACCTGATACAACCTATCCATCTTAGTTATGGCAGGTTTGGAGGTTGTGTTCAAACTCCAGAGTCCATTTGTTTATTGCAAACTAGATCTGTCCCTTTTCTCTCAACCTCAGGATGTCCCATAACTAGATTTATAGTCTTTAATGGTGGTAGCAGTAACAAAAGAAAAAAGTCATTAGATAAACTGGCAATGGAGATGGCCAGTTGAGTTTGGGGTTTTGTAGCTCACCCCTACACTGTGCTTCTGGCTACCTATTGTTTCTATAATGTTCCTCCTTGCTACACTACACAGCAAACCCCAAAAGCTGCTCTCTTATCTCCCAGTTCTCCTCACCCCTACCCCACAACCTGAAAAGAACATGGTGGTGCTACTGTTGAATGTCAGGAGTAAGCAAATGCTATTCTATGTTCTACCTGTTAAGGGGAAACATACGTCCTGACAATCCATGTGACTAGATATCCCCAGCTACTAATTGATGGTTCTTTAGGTTCTACTTTTCTGCAGAAAGGGACTTAGGGGTTACAGTGGACGAGAAGCTGGATATGAGTTAACAGTGTGCCCTTGTTGCCAAGAAGGCCAATGGCATTTTGGGCTGTATAAGTAGGAGCATTGCAGGCAGATCGAGGGACATGATCATTCCCCTCTATTCGGCATTGTTGAGGCCTCATTTGGAGTGCTGTGTCCAGTTTTGGGCCCCACACTACAAGAAGGATGTGGAAAAATTGGAAAGAGTCCAGTGGAGGGCAACAAAAATTATTAGGGGGCTGGAGCACATGACTTATGAGGAGAGGCTGAGGGAATTGGGATTATTTAGTCTGCGGAAGAGAAGAATGAAGCGGGATTTGATAGCTGCTTTCAAAGAGTATGGATCTAGACTGTTCTCAGTGGTAGCAGATGACGGAACAAGGAGTAATGGTCTCAAGTTGCAGTGGGGGAGGCTTAGGTTGGATATTAGGAAAAACTTTTTCACTAGGAGGGTGGTGAAGCACTGAAATGGGTTACCTAGGGAGCTGGTGGAATCACCTTCCTTTGAGGTTTTTAAGGTCAGGCTTGACAAAGCTCTGGCTGGGATGATTTAGTTGGGGATCGGTCCTGCTTTGAGCAGGGGGTTGGACTAGATGACCTCCTGAGGTCCTTTCCAACCCTGATATTCTATGATTACTTAGCCCTTCCTTTTCTGGACAGTCTTTATGTGAGCCTAGGGATGGAAGTGTCTCATTCTACAGCCCTATGCTAATAATGCGCCCTCTATAAGCAGTACCTGCCTCTGCTTTTACCCCTGGATCTAGACTGTTACTGTTTCAGGACACCCAAATAGCCAATGGCAGAGACACTGTCCTACCATATAAATAAGTATGGCGGGGCTGGGATTTGCTTGGTACAAATTCTCCTGCACCCTAGCAATTATTTTAAATGTTTCAGGCTTGCCCGGGTGTCTCATGGTTTTTTAAAGAGGCAGAAAGACCTTGTGATAGAGAAAAGAGTCACTAAGTGAATTGCCAAGGTCACATAACTGCCTGTGACAAAACTAGGAATATACACATCCTTGACTAGGCAGTTTTTTTACTGAGCTAGTAAAATTATACTGCTTTGTTTACTTCTCCTGGGATCACAGATCTTGAGGTTAGCTTGGAGTTCTAGCTTTGTATTAAGCTGAAAATCCAATCTACTAGGCAGTATGAAGTTCTCTTCTCTTGGATCTACCACTGACTGTGACACCTTGGGCAAATCCCTCAATGTCTGTGTCCGTTTATCACTCTGTAAAACGGAGATCATACTGGTGCTTCCCTGCCTCATAGGGTTAACGTGAGGCTTGTTTTTAAAGCGTTTTGAGATCAGGTGAAAGTTGCCATGTAAATGCAAACTGATACTGATGATCCAGCCCTTTTACTGAAGAATGCACACTCTGAATACTCAGACATGCTGAATTCTTGTCTTCTCTGAACATGAGGAAGAAACGTTTTGTTTTGTTTTCAGATCCTGATCTTTATGTTTGTGCTTGCAGCGGTTAGAGAGGGACAGAGAAGGAGGGTTGGCAAGTGCAGTGCTGACAGAGATTAACCAGACTGAGACTGATTGATTGGAACAGCTGGGGGGGATCCCAGATCTTTCCAGTGTGCACACATAATACGTAACACCTAGCCTAAGAACAAAAGCTGTGTCATGTCAGATCTGTCTCCAGTTGGCAATAAATTATTGTAACATTAAGTTCCAGAGCTAAACAGAGTCCTTACTGTTCCCTTTCTCTTAGACTTAACTGTATTTTCTTCATCTTCCTATGTCAGCTTTCTTCTCTTTGCATGAGGATTTCTTCAATGCCTTCCTAACAAAGAACAGCTTTGGTAATGAACTAGCAGTACACTTCACTCATGTAACAACACGCACCTATTTTTGGCTTACCAAGGTGCAGAAGCGGCTTGACACAGCCTGGGGGTTTTGATTTTTATTTGTTCTGTCCTCTAATTTCAGCAGTTTGGAAATGTCATGCACAAAGTATTTTGTTGCAACATCCACAGATAAGAGTAGTTTCAAATTGGCTTAATTTCATCACTTGCACTCTCCATCGTCTATTGTGGATCTCTGTGTGCAAGTCATTACAAACACCAGTCCAAACCCAGAAGTCCTTACTCAAGCAATACCTCTATTGATGTCAATAGGAGTGTTGCCTGAGAAGCACTGTAAAATTTGGCCCAGTTTTTGCAAACTGTCCAGAATTCCTCTTAATACTCTATGAAATAATTCAGAAAAACACAAGAAGAGAGAAAATTTACTAGCAGCAACCCTTTTCCCCAAGGCTTGCGAGAATATGAGAAATATTAATGCTACAATTTGAATTTTAGGAAACAACAACTGAAAAATACATATAGTCTGTTGGATCCCAGTCAAGAACTGTAGCAAAAAAATCGACATTGTTCCAGATCTAAGTAAGCCAACAAAAAGCACAGCTTGAATTTTAGCAGGATTTTGAAAGATTTTGGCCTCTTCCATACAGTATGGAAACAGTACACCAGTCATGTCCACTGTCTTTGGCCTGTCCTAGGTAAAATGGGTTTTCAGAGCTGCTCTATTACTTCATTAAGAAACAGGTGAGTGTCCACTGCACAATGCCAGCTTGTCTGCAGAGCTGGATGTACTCGTAAATTTTCACTATGGCCCTAATTCAGGAAATCATCCTTAATCAAGAAGGTCATTTCAGCATGCATTTAACATGTAAGGATGTGCTTAACTGCTTTCTTAAATGAGGTACTAGATCCACAAATCTGGGAAAAATCAGTGAAATTTTACTTTGATTATTTATAGCACTAAACAAGTGGCAGCTCTAATCTGTGAAGACTAAGATGGAGCATGAAAATATTTCATGTCAACACATGGCTAGCCTCTTTCTTGCTGAAATGAACATCTTTACAGTCTTTGGAGTACTGATGTGAGGAGAGAAATACTTGTTTGCAGATCATTAAGGATTTGGGGATAACCAAGTAAAATGTCCATTTCTCTTTCTGGCTTATGGGCTATATAGATATTGTTTGCCATGGTGGTCCCAGGATATTAAAGAGGCAAGGTGGATGAGGTAATATCTTACATTGGACCAATTTCTGTTGTTGAAAGAGGCAAGCTTTCAAGGTACGTGGATATTGTCATTCTGCCTCCAAGACTCTGTAGGTTGGCACTCGTGTTCTCTCCAAGCATCTTCCAAGAAGTAAGAGTAAGATCATTCGTATGGGCTATCTTCCAGTGATGTGCTGGAGTGCAGTACTTAGGACGCCCGTGTTAAAAACTTGGCAGAACATCACAGGCATCTTCTATACTTTTGGCCTGAGGAAAGGCATTACTGTACTTCATGATCCACATTAGGTAGGAGAAAGGGGAAGGTTTCAGAACAAACCCCAAAGTTCAACCTCGGGAGGAAATCTTTTGCCTTCTAAATTTCTCTGATTCTGGGACATGCAAGTCACAGGCACGTGTAGGAAGACGCAGATAAACCATGAGAAAGGTGTGGGTTGGTGGGAGGGGAGTTCTCTGCAGAAGTCTGACAAGTACCAACTCCTCCATAAAAGATTTGTTCTTTGCCAAATAGGAGAATGTTTCTCCTCATGCAAAAAGAAAAGGAGTACTTGTGGCACCTTAGAGACTAACCAGTTTATTTGAGCATAAGCTTTCGTGAGCTACAGCTCACTTCATCGGATGCATACTGTAGAAAATACAGAAGACGTTTTTATACACCCAAACCATGAAAAAATGGGTGATTATCACTACAAAAGGTTTTCTCTCCCCCCACCCCACTCTCCTGCTGGTAATAGCGTATGTAAAGTGATCACTCTCCTTACAATGTGTATGATAATCAAGGTGGGCCATTTCCAGCACAAATCCAGGTTTTCTCTCCCCCCCCCACCCCACGTGCAAGCATCACTAGTAGAGAGAAAAACTATCAACTGCTGCTTCGCTGAACTTACCTGACTTTGAAAATAGGATGAACTCTTACTGAGAACTCCCTTCCTATGTGCGTGGAATTTACTTGTCGGGATTGTGAACAATAATGAAAATGTTTAGTCAAAAGTGGGAATCAATTGTGGTTGAAAATAGGCTATGCCCTCTGTAGGCTTCTGGAGCTATACCATCCTGGCTGGATGAGCAAGGGAAACCAGGAGGTGGGCCTGAAATTTTACCTCAAGTGGTGGGTGGGTGCATCTGGGTGTCTGGAATGTGACCAGGCGGAGAGGGGCATGAGTAGCAGCACTGTTTGCCATCTTTATGCTTAATGACAGAAGTACTAAAATAAGTTCAATATTAAATGACTTATTAGGTGTAATAATGAACAAAAATTGTTGCACAGCAGTTCAGGCTGTCCTACCAAATCTTCTGCCTCACTTCCATATTTATCCACAGTCTCCTGTCTTCCACCTTCCCCCAGATTTCATCTAATTTTTCCTCACAATCTTGTACCCCTCACATTTTTCCACTGATCCCCTCAGACTCCCTCCTGTAACCTACTATCTTCGTATGTATCCGTTTATGCAGATTCCTGTCCTCCACAAAGTTCCTGTCTTTCCCACACACATTTCCTGCCTTCACTATGTTTTTCCCTTTCTTCTTGTACTAACCTGCTTTGTCACACTGTCCCTTCCTCTCTGCCCATATTCACCTGCTCCTTACAGTGACCTTCCCAGCCAGCCACATAGATCTGCCATCTTCCCTGAGAGCAGCTTAGCTTCGCTACCATTAGGAACAATACAAGGTGGTGGCCACCTTTACTAAGGATAGCCCAAACTTCTATCTGTATAGGCTGTAGTACAATGGCAATCATCTGAACTGAGGGCAGTTTGTGGCCTCATTCCCAGTGAGAACAATGGGAGCTCATGGCTACTTTGTGTTTAAAAAAAGTAAAACTTTGAGTTTGTGCTCCCTCTGCTGGCACAAGGGAATAGCAGTAGCTAACGAGGGAATAGTTTTGAACCAAACGTTGTGGGGAACGGTGCAAGGAGCTGGTTCCATAGGTGAGCTCCATTCCCCTTCTTCAAAAAGCCTCCAGTGGTACCATGTCCTATATCTGTGCCATACCGGTGTACCTGCGTCCCTCCCTGCCCTATAAGCTTCCACACCCAATGCTCTGTTCTCTTCTTTAGGTCTTGTCTCCCGACCTGTGGTGTCTGTCTCCTCGTGTTCCTAGCTGTACCTTTTCCAACAGGACAGGAAGTTGGTGGGTGTCCTTTCTGCCTCCTTCAGTGTGCCACTGGTTGGTGGGAAAGGGACTCTTCTTTCCCCTTCCTGTGCGTGCAGCTAGCAAAAGGGAAACTGCACTCTTCCCTTTGGCTGCCTCAGTCACTGTCTTCCTGGCTGGTGGCGCTCTTACCTCCCCCTTACAGTTCCACAGAGGAGGGAGGAGAAGTTCTGAAGCTGTCCTTAGAAGAATTTCTGGGGCTGGCTTCCCCTGCATCACAGGCTGAAGTTCAGGATGGAAATGCCCCCCTCCCCCTGCCCTGTCCCCACTGTAATTATCCCAATCATAGCTAAGAATATTAAAAGCAATGATGTGGTAACACAGTGAGACGAGGCAAAAAGGTCAGGAACTCTTGAAATGCCGTGAGAAGGAGCCATCATCTGGGAACGTAAGAGCACATCGATAGGTAGAACTAGAACCATGACAGAACTAGGAATACCAGCCTAGCTATGAAAGTGGTTCAGGAGGACTGAGTAGTCCAGAGAGTTGAAGGTGGCCAGAGGTCTAGTGGAACAAAAAGGGAGAAGCAGCTTTCATTAGAAGAAAGGAGGTCATGAAGGAGAACAGTTTCCATGTTCTAGCCAGAATGAAATCAAGGCTGAGAATGATTAAGGACATAGGTACTGACTTGTTTTTGCAGGTGGGTGCTCCTCTCTGTACTCTCCCCATGCGAAAAGTGGGCAGGGCTGCGGGGCGCAGCACAAATGCGGGTATGGGGCCCACAACAGATTAATCCAGCCCTGCAGGTGCTGAACACCCTCTGTATTTTTTTGGTGGGTGCTTGAGCTCGAGAGCATCCACAGAGTCGGCGCCTATGATGAAGGATAATAGGGCATCTGAGAGTAGTTGGGAGAGATGCATATATCCTTTTGGAGAAAGGGAAGGTTTGAGTTAGGGTAATAATCCTATAGACTGTCCAGGAAGGACAGAATGTGGCATATCGTATAGAGTTTGGGAAAGTACCAGAGGCAAAGGAGTTGTTATCAATGGCAGTAAACCTGGGTGAGAGGAGGGGGCAAGAGTAAGAAACAATATGAAGGGGGGATGAGGGAGGCAAAAGAGAAAATGCTTTTCTTAAATCACTCGGTGATGCCATCTGTATACAGGTGGGACGGGGGAGGAAGGAGAGTGGCAAGAGAAATCGGTGGATAGAAGTGGTCAGGGTGAAGTATCAATGAGGGCAATTTTACATGCACAGCATAGGAAAGGGCATGCCTCTCATTGTTACCTGTCCCGACACACCGTTCAGATATTCTATGCACAATATGTAATTAAAGGGATGCCGCTAACTGAAGAAATCAATCTGCAGCTGTAGATTGTGCACCTTCTACTGTCAAAGAGAAAAACCTAAGATGATTAGAACCGAAAGAAATCGGGGGCGTGGGGGGGCATAGGTGCCAACTTTCTAATGTGCCGGGGAGTGCTCCCCCGGCTCCGCCCAAGGCCCCACCCTGCCTCTTCCTGCCCCCGCCTCTTCCTGCCCCCTCCCCCAAGCGCACTCCCCTTCCCTCCTAGCACCACCTGCACACCGCGGAATAGCTGATGGGGAGGCGCTGATTGACGGGGCTGCCGGCAGGTGGAGGCGCTGGGAGGGAGTGGGAGGCACTGATAAGGTGCTGCCGGTGGGCGCTCAGTCAGCACCTATCACGGGGGGGGGGGGTGTAATTTTCCTCCATTATTTCAGTGTGTTAAATGACTGCATCTGAGAGCACTTTGTGTAGTCGCTTCTCCATGTAATCAGTTGGTTTTCTCTGCACATGGCAATTCAAGGGGAAAGAGGCTGAGAGTGGAAATAACCACAGAAACCTGCTCACAACTTTTTAAAGGGACTCAGGGCAGTTCAGCATCACCAAAATTACAACAGTGTGTTTAGAATCCTGACGGTTATCCCAGCAGTGACCAGAGAGATACTGTCTGCCTCTCTCAGCTACCCCCATTGCCTCCCACAAAGAGCAGCCACCATCAAGAACCCTTCCAGCTCCAGAATCTTGCCTACATTGCTCCCTGTATCCCCCTTCCCCCAGCTACCACTGAGTCTTCCCCTCCCCAGCTACTGCCTGCAGCCCCCATTCAGTGGGCGGGAAGGTGGGGTTCCTCTAGCTGCCTCAGATCCATGCGGCTGGATAGCTGCAAGTGTGGCGTTACCTCTGCCGGTCTGAGAGAGGGTGGCAGAGTAGTGACTGCATCCCGAGCAGCCAGGGAGCAACTGCACCGGCCACAGTGGAACCCACTGTCCCACCACCGGAGAAGCTAGCAAGCCTAGCGAGCCCATCAAAGCCCAGGGAACACCTGCACCACAGCAAGGATGAAAAGAAGCCCAGGGGATAGCTACAGAGAAGGAATCAAACCAAGCAGAGCCCAGACAGGCATCTAAGCCAAGCCTAGGTGAAGCTGAGCCCAGAGGATCCAAGCATCAGTGAGGAGGAACTGAATTCAGCAAAGTGCAGTGAGCACCCAAAGTGCAGTGGGGACACTAAGCTGAGGGGAGAGGTAGATATGCTGGAGGGTAAGGATAGGGTCCAGAGTGACCTAGACAAATTGGAGGATTGGGCCAAAAGAAATCTGATGAGGTTCAACAAGGACAACTGCAGAGTCCTGCACTTAGGAAGGAAGAATCCCATGTATCACTACAGGCTGGGGACCGACTGGCTAAGCAGCAGTTCTGCAGAAAAGGACCTGGGGATTACAGTGGATAAGAAGATGGATATGAGTCAGCAGTGTGTCCTTGTTGCCAAGAAGGCCAATGGCATATTGGGCTGTATAAGTAGGGGCGTTGCCAGCAGATCGAGGGAAATGATTATTCCCCTCTATTCGGCACTGGTGAGGCCACACCTGGAGTATTGCATCCAGTTTTGGTCCCCCCACTACAGAAGGGATGTGGACAAATTGGAGAGAGTCCAGCGGAGGGCAATGAAAATTATTAGGGGGCTGGGGCACATGACTTATGAGGAGACGCTGAGGGAACTGGAGTTATTTAGTATGCAGAAGAGAAGAGTGAGGGGGGATTTGATAGCTGCCTTCAACTACCTGAAGGGGGGTTCCGAAGAGGATGGAGCTAGGCTGTTGTCAGTGGTGGTAGATGACAGAAGAAGAAGCAATGGTCTCAAGTTGCAGTGCGGGAGGTCTAGGTTGTATATTAGGAAACACTATTTCACTGGGAGGGTGGTGAAGGACTGGAATGGGTTACCAAGGGAGGTGGTGGAATCTCCATCCTTACAGGTTTTTAAGGTCTGGCTTGACAAAGCCCTGGCTGGGATGATTTAGTTGGTGTTGGTCCTGCTTTGAGCAGGGGATTGGACTAGCTGACCTCCTGAGGTCTCTTCCAACCCTAATATTCTATGATTCTATGACCTATGAGCCTCACTCAGGATGATCCAATCCCATCAGATCCCAGGAGGAGAGTATCTGAGCCAAGGCTTTGTCACCCAGGTACTTGGGGATGATAGCATCTCACTGAGGAGGAGCTGAGCCCAACGGTGCCTATGCTGGCATGGGGCATCTGAGCCTTGCTGTGTTAGAACATATAACCTACTTACCACAAGGAATTTACCCCATTGCTTCATATTGTTTCCTTTGGAATCAGGATGGTCCTCTGGGTTCTCTTCTTTTTCCCTTTTTCTTCCCTTTTAAAAAGCCCCTGTTGGGACATCCCGTCCTTCTAGCCAAGCTGAGCTGGATTCTGCTCCTGGCTTGCTCAGAAGTGGTTGCTCAAGAGCAATGAGAAGCTTTCCCTCCTGTCAGGCGTGGTGTGCACAGCATCCAGAGTGCTCCTGGGGTCAGGGAACTAGGTATTAGGTTCAAAGAGAGATCCTCTACATGGCAGCTCAGTGCGTCACTATTGAGACATCCAGTCCAATTGTGCATTCCAATACATAACAGCAGCCAGGTGTGTACAGCATTATGGGGATTTTAATGACCTTCCCATTAGGCTTGCTGTGTGTAGCATAAATAATTCCATAGTGGCAGCCCATGACATCTGTTTTATGAAGCCAAATCACACATGTCTGTATTTTACTGTTAGCACTTCTGCAGTTAAGGGTCTGTCAACATTTCCAGTTTTGGAGGAGTGATTTGGCTGTTTTACATCTATGTCAAGGCTGAAATTTGGCATTAAAATCTAAATGCAAGATATTTGTTTTTACCATATATGATTTATATCAGTTTTGACCATGTAATTCTTGGGTTTGAGGAGGAGTTTTAGGCTGCTTTAGAGCAGCAGGAGAATTAATCTTTAAACACACAACTTTGCAAGTAGTTTGTGAATCAAAAGGAGACTAATCCCTTTGCCAGCTCCAAAGTTGTTTTTTTAACACCCCAGTTTTTAAAGTTTAAAAGTAGCCACTGTGCGTGCAGAGCAAATCCCATCCTCTTTCTTCCATACCTGCATTCTATGAGTAAAAAAGAGAACAGTCAAACATTTCACTGAGTACTAAGACTTGAATTCAAACAAACAGTGTTAAATGAAACACGTTTGGAAGAATCACACAAATGTACTATATTCTTTCTATGCCAAAACTCCTCAAAACTTTGACAATTAAAGTTAGTTACTGCTTCTTTGGCCAGTACTGTGGGTTGATATGGTGTTGATACTGTCACATTCTCAGGTTTCACATATGTAAGACCACAATGGAGTAGAAACACAATGGATGAATTTGTCCCATATTGACTGAATTACATACTAGTATTTGACCTCAGATCCTAGGAAATATTCTTCCTACTACAAAGATTTGGAAAACATGGTCATCCCTGTGGTGTGGGCCATGTTTGTCCTATTCACATATATTCATGCCCATGAGCTCCCCACAGGCCCCTGGCCATATTCACCATGGCTGGGACTGCTGCTGTGCTCTATGATCATAGAATAATAGAATATCAGGGTTGAAAGGGACCTCAGGAGGTCATCTAGTCCAACCCCCGAGTTCAAAGCAGGACCAATCCCCAATTAAATCATCCCAAGCAGAAGTGAGAATGTAGTGTTTGTAGCTTGTGTGGATCAAGGAAAGTGAGTTTGGTATACCAAGTTTCCATTTATCTTGTGAATATACTCACAATAGTACCTCTGTGCATTGTATCTTTTGCTCCTTGAAATGTGATCTTGAGGTTCTCTCCATCCACACCAGTGGAGTGGCTCAGCCAGATGAGGAGGCGAAGGAAGAGGAAGTAGGATGATATGTTCCAAGAAGTCTTGCAAGCCTCTGGTGCTTTGGATACTGAGCACAGCACTTGAAGAATCACCCTCGCGGACAGAATGGACAGGGGTAGAGTGAAGAGGAGAAAAGCACAGGAAAAGGAGAGAGAGGTGCAGCAGGAGATGCTAGCGCTTCGCAAGCTGCGAACAGACATGCTGGAGACTCTTCTTGACCTTCAGGTTCAACAGGCCTGTGCTCACCTCCCTTTGCAGCCCTAAGAGAACTGCATTCCAGGACCTCCCTACACGCACATTCCACCTGGCATCCGGGGCCGCTACACTATTCCTACCACTCCACCCCAGGGACAGTGTTTTGAGGTCTTTTATAATTTTTCTGTGAGAGTTAATTTGAGAATGTAGTGATTGTCTGATATTCACCCACATAGATGTTGGAACATTTGATGCCCTGGATAGTACGCCACATGTGGCAAAAGGCATGTGTAGGTCCTGTAGATCTTGAAAGGTATGTTGTGGGGGGTGTTGATCATCGTAACAGTGGAGATATGGCTGTAGGTTTTGCATCTGTTGTTCTGGCAGGGTCTGGTGCTTCTTTGAGTTGGTGTGTGGGAAGCTTGCTTCTTATGATTAGCTTGGCTGTGACACTCTGAGTATCTCCCTAGACCTGAAGAAGAACTGTGAAGTTCAAAAGCTTGTCTTTTTCACCAACAGAAGTTGGTGCAATAAAAGATATATTATCTCACCCCCCCTTGTGTCTCTTGTGATAATTCTTTTTTTCTTGATTGACTGACCTAGGATGAATTTGACTATACCTTTACTGGGAGGAGGACAGCGGAGAGGGGATTTGGACTGTGTATCCTGTCTTGAAGACAATATTTGAACAATTATTCTACTTTTTGGCAATTCCCTTACTGTTCCTGGAGGCTAATTCAATCAAGATGAATTTCATTCTAAATCTATGATCTCTTTTTTCCAATTACTAATGAAGCTATAAAGACAACAGAACAGAGAATTTTCTGGGAGAGTTGGGCACTTTACTATAGCCATTAAGGGTGGCAGAATTAATTCCTTACTCAGTGTGAGTAGTACCTTATTCTGGGAGTCAGCCCTTTGAAATAGCATAGCTGGCATTCAGAAACTGCACAGCTACTTTACTACACCCCTAGGGATATCCCCAGCATAAAAGGCATTCACCAATGATGTAGGGCTAGAGGAATGGGCCTATGTTGCAGGGCAATATCCTGCAGCACTGGGTGTGCTGGGGTATTTTCTGGAATGGTGGGTATGTTAGGGAAGCAAGGTGGTGTGGTGAGAGTGTCCTCTTCTCCAGTTAATCTGGACTGCTGCAAAGGCCTGTAGTTGTGAGGCCGCTCTAATGTACGCTGGGACCTACAGCTGTCCCTAACCAGCCCCTGAATCCAGGAGGTTCAAAAGTGACAAAAAGCTACTTTTGTCCCCTTCCCCTCCCCTTCCATTCCTGCACTTAGCTCTGCTCAGCTGGAATAGAGAATCAGGTTCAATGTGAGTAAGGGTGTTGGAATTTGGCACTAATTCTTTATGAAGAAATTTCCTCAGTGTAATGCTGCCTAATGGCCCAATCCTGTATTCCTTGGGCACCTAATATTCCCACTAACTTCAGTGGGAGCATTGGGTGGGCAAGGAATGCAGTATCCTTGTAAATTAGTTTCTTAGCAGCTAGCTAAAGATATCAAGCTTGTAGGGTGCTCCCTAATGCCTAGTAATGCTAAAAGGCAACCTTTCTAGGACTGAGAACTTGTACAGGAGGCTAGTATTCAGTATGGATCACATTTTTATAGCTGATCTTCTAAATGATAAATACCAGAAAAATTAGGTTAATTGTCAGAGCCTGAATTAAAGCAATGAACACAAGATCACTAACCTGTGTTGATTTGTATCAAGAGTAGCCAAAATTATGACTTTGTACTCCATAGGAGATAATGCCCTGGCAACAGATTGTTCCCAGTTCCAGTACTGCCAGTTCATTAATTTTGTCTCTGTAATTCTGGATTTTCTCTCATCTTTTTTTTTTTTTTTTTTTTTCCAGTTTTCTGTTGTACTTCCTTCTCAGGATTGACCTTCTGTCTCCTTTCCTAAAGCTCTCTGCCTGGTTACAGAGGTCAGGCGTTCCTTTCTCTCACCCTTCTGCTCCTGGATTTAACTACTAAGGATATATGAACCTGCAGCCTTCTTGCGAGGATGGATCTTGCAAGACGTTTAGTGACTTCCACTCTGATTGAGGGTGAATAACATTTTGCATAACCGAGCCCATGGGCAAGACGTCAATTAATTACAACTGGGAGTTTTGACTGCGAAAAGCCTGTGGAACATAAAGGAAATGAAGGGCTAGATTCACAAAACATGGGGGCAATGGTGGTGCCACCCTCTATAACTTTTGGCCTTGTGGTTCGGGCACTCTCCTGGTATGTGGGAATTCAAATGATACTTGATGTGAAGAAGGAGTTTGAATTTAGCAGGGAGAGCTGTAACCACTGGGCTATTGGTGGTGGAGGTGGAGAGGGGATTATTTCTCAATATCTTCAATTGAAACTGTTCTACTCAGTGCTTAATTTGTAATGAAAGAGGTGCTGGGGCTCAAGCAATTTTTTTTTACTTTTGTAACTGACACGCCAAGCCCAGAGGTGCCGGGGCTATGAACTGCCAAGCGCAGAGGTGCCGGGGGTCAGCCCTGGCACAAATTAAGCACTGATTCCACTGTGTATAAATAATACTCAGAGCAGCAACCTGAACTTGAGCCTCCCATCTCCAAAGAAAGAGCCGTATCACCAGGCTAGAGAATCATTCTCTCTCTCTATGGCCCAATGACTATTCACGTGTTTTATACGAAATGGAAGAGCTTCCATAGGAGAGATGGAGAGAGACCGACATCATAATATCCAATAGCCCAGTGATGAGGGCACTCTGCTACAATGTGGCAGACCCAAGTTCTTCTCCCTTCTCCACATCAGGCAGAGGGGGAGAATTGAACCCTGGCCTCCCATGTGAGTGCCCTAACCACTAGGCTAAATGTTATAAGACACAGAGCAGCACCGTCTCCATGGTGCCTAAGTCTCAGGGGGGAAAATTAGCCAAAAGTATTTGGTTCAAATACAGTTTCATGTTGACCAAAATTGCAGTTTTCAGCGGACACCTCGCCCAGCTCCAGTTAAGTCCCCTTTCTGCTGCTAGAACTGCACAGAGAGGGCCTCAGCCTGTCATCTGGGATCTGACCTGAAATCTCCCCTTTGGCTCAAGACTCAGCTTTGCCTTTCTCTCACTGAACATCTTTGAGCTGCCTGCTTAAAAGCTTTATGTAACTTTATGAAATAACAATGAACATACACACAATAACAAACCAGATAAACAAAAAGAGGACCCTGGCTGAATATAACAAGATTGAATACTGCAGGATACGGAAAGGTTGGGAATTATCTCTATTACATGCAGAGACCACCTAATATCTAGGTTGTTTTATTCATCCTGACTTTTTGCTGCTGACTTTTTTTTTCTCTTATCCTTGATCTTCCATCTAATCATCCTGCGATTACTTAGGACCTGCGTGATCCTTTAACTCTGTGAAAATGTTGTCATTGTCTTTAGTGAGCACATGGGTTGACCCTTCAGGATATTGAACTGAAAATGCCATCATGTTCTAAAATCACACCACTTCTTGGTCAGAATGCAGTTTATCTATTGACTGACAGGGCTTCAAACAGAGAAATGGACTATACTGTAAAATGCACAGTGTAAATAAAGAGCTTTCATAAGTGACTACCAGAAAATTCTAACAGTCTTATTTCTTGCTCATTCTTGCTTATTTCATGCTCAAATAAATTGGTTAGTCTCTAAGGTGCCACAAGTACTCCTTTTCTTATTTCTTTCTAGACATGTATCCTGAAATGACTTTTTCCTCTGTCTACCTCCTTATTTTACAATGTAAGCATCCCATGGAGAAGATGAAAGGGATCTTTCTGTATTTAAAATTTCATCCGTGTCATCACATTTTCTCATCTGGATATTACCAACTAATTGTATTTTAGGTGTATCTCTTTAAAAAACAACAATAAAGACCAAGAAGTAGAGGACATTTCCTGGCAGTGTATCATTGTTTTGCCTTGGGGCCCATAATTCCATTTACCTCTCTCTACACTGAGCTCAAAACCATGCTACCCGCAAATGGATTTAAAGATAATCATTTCAACCATGATGCTATCCATTTCCTTAACCTGCTTGGAGAGCAATTTTGTATCTTACAGCCTTCTTATTAGAACCATGTTTTCCAGACAATAGCATGATTTTGGAACACAGTGCAACAGAGATGTGAGAGGATAGACTAGTTCTGTTTCCTGTCATTTTTAATATTTAGATTTTGTTTTTCATAAGAGCTGAGATGAGACATTTAACTGCACTGAAGTAATAAATGGGCCTTTTATTTTCTGGATGCTGAAGCTCATGAAAAGCAATTAACATAGTACCTCACAAAGGGGTGAACACCTCACCCTCATCATAAAGAGCTTTTTCATTCTTAAGTGATACCCTTCCATCTGTGTCAGTCTGACAAAGGTGTGTATTCCAAGGTGAGGTCACTTTAACCATTCAGAAAAGCCTGACAGTCATCTGACTTGGATGGAGCTGCCTTGAGTACGGGGGGCACTGTATATTAATGGCACGGAAGCTTGCTCTGACTTTCCCCAGGTGCCATGATCTTTAGAGCCAAGAAGTCTCAAAGACAGTGGTTTGAATTCTTTGCCTGGGGAAAATTCTCTAAGATCCCAGGGAAATTAGGTGCCCAGCTCCTGTTACTTCCTGTAATCTGTTTTGTGCCAGCATTACCATTGTATTCATTTAAGTAGTTTGGGAGTCATGTAATTATCAGAAAGAAACAACTTGCTCTCCTGGCTAAAGCATGAGCCTGGTCATTGAGGGTTCCAAGTTCTTTTCCCTGCTCTGCCATTGAATGAGTGGTGTTGGGCAAGTCATTTAACATCTCTGCCTCAGTCTCCTGCTCTGCTAAACAGTGATGATAATACTTTCCTACCTCATAAGAAACTTGTGGAACTTCGTTAACTAAGTGGGTGAAGAACTTGGAAATGTCTTAAGAAAAGGTGCCATAGCAGAGCAAAGGTGTTTGTCGTCATTTTAAATTAATGCCATAATTCATTTCTGCTGCACTGTTTCAAGAGAGTTTATTATTCACACAGTCCTTGTAGACATGTTTCTAACACATGCCCACTATGGGCAGATCCTTAGTAACAGAGCCAAACAGGATAATGTTTGTTTGAATTGGATCCCCAATTCTTAAGAGGTCACCTTCTTTTAAGATTAAGAAAAGCAAGAGGATTTGCTATAAAGCTGGGTATCAATTACATATTTCAGACTAAAGAAAAGGAGTACTTGTGGCACCTTAGAGACTAACCAGTTTATTTGAGCATAAGCTTTCGTGAGCTACAGCTCACTTCATTGCATCAGATAGCGTCTTCCTGTGCCACTGGGATGGACATAGTCTAAAATCCTTGCAAGACAGATCAGAAGGGCAAACACAAGGTGTGGGGCTCAGGCATCGGGGACAAAATTCTGGCAGAGTATTAAGATAATACATCCATGTCAAGCCAAGCTGGGAAGCCACATCACAACTCTGCTGGCACAATTCTTATCCTAAGAAGTAGACAGGCTCCTACTGGCAGGAAATGCCTTCCGCATTCAGTCAACGTTAATTAGTGAATATGATTTTTCAGGCAGTTTACTCATAGAACTGAGGGACTAGGCACATGGTTTCTTGAGATACTAGGAGGGAGGGAGGAGACATGGGCTCACAGGGGCTTGATCCAAAGTCCTTTGAAGTCAAGTCAAGATTTCCATGCACTTCGGTGGATTTTGGATCAGGCTGTAAGATTGTTGTTCGCTTCACCTGGCTGTCTTCATTAGGTATATTTGGAGTTGTTTTGGCATGGGAGTGAGTCAGGCTGGGGGCTTCTGTACCTTCTATCTACAGGTATCTGAATGAGAGAGAGGGGCATCCCCCCTCAGTGCCATCCTCGTATCTTGCACTTATGGTAAAGGTTACTTAAAAAGAAACACGTTGTGTGTGAAACTCTTCAACATCACAAGCAAATTCTTCAATGTAAAATGTTTGGGGTAAATCATGCTGCGACTGCCTGGTGCTGAAATGCATGGAATGAGATTAGATAAACCTTTTCTTAATTAAAAAATGAAACTGGATTCTGAACTTTATCTAAGGGTCACTTTGGGATGATTTCTAGACAGAAAAAATCTTGGCTTTCTGGCAGGACAGCTGTGAAGGGAGTGTTCTGTTCATTAGAATACAATTTGTCCAAGAATGTACGTTCCAAATCCTAATCAATTTAGATGAAAACTTACTGGACAAGGTTCCAGCAAGCCGGTTATGGAGTTTATAAAGCCAAACCCACATGTCTCAATGGGCAAGAGGGAAGATAATCTTAGCTTACATTGGAATGTTAAAATTTATACAGTTAAGACATTGTGACATAGGCATGATTTTTTTAAAAACAGAAACGTGAAGAATTAGAAGGTTAAAGTAATGGAGGGAATGTCCCTTTAAGAATCACTCCTATTTCCTCAGGATGAGTGGACTACAGATAGTCCTCACTCCAGGTTCTTAACTATCTTAAGATTCTTATGAAATCATAATTTCCAGCAAGAGTATTTAAAGGTGTGTGTGTGATTTAAAATATGAGATCCTTGGGTTTATAATCTGGTGCTAATAGATGTTTGTTGGTAAATTACTTTACAGTTCCTCATTGTATGATGAGCTGTTACACACTGAGTTAATAGAAGAGTGCAATAATTTGCAGAAACTTTGCACAATAAGTCCCTGTCAGGGTGACCGCACATATAATGCACTGTACAGCCACATAAATGAGCACATTATACCATGACTCAGCAGCAGTGGGCACAGAAAAGCATAAGATTCCACCACCCTCACATCCTTTAAATAGTACATTTCATGGTGTTAATGGCAACTAATCCAGGTCTGGGGATTTCCATCTCCCAAACCTGTTACTTACAAGCCCCATCTCATCTAGTGATTGAAAGGCACTGAGTCAGAACTCTTAGTTTTTATTCCTGAGCTCTGTAACTTTGGGGCAGGTCACTTTACCTCCCTCTGTTTTGGTTTCCTTCTCTATAAAATGGACATAATATGTGAAACAGAAGGTGGGTGAGGTAATATCTTTTCTTGGGCCAACTTCTGTTGGTGCAAGAGACAAGCTTTCGAGCTTACACAGAGCTCTTCTTCAGGCTACAATAACACTGCATATACCAGTAGTAGGCAAATGGCAGGCCAAATCCGGACTGCCAGATGTTTTTGAATAGACCCCAAAATCTTTTTATTTACTTGTTATTGTTATTGTTGTGTTTATTATTATTTTCTCTAGAGTCTGGACCTTAACTATACCTTGACCAAGAAATCTGGACCTTAACAAAGAAATAGACTATCTTTGGCATACAATAATATGTATCTGTCTCACAGAGATGGTGTGAGGCTTAACTAATTATTAGACCTGATTCTGCCTCAGTTATATACCTGAGCAGCTCTTTTGATTTAAATGGTGTGGAAGGAGGCAGAATTTGGTCTTGCAAACACTTTGAGATGCTAGGCTTTGGCAAATTCACAACTATTATAAATACCAGCAGGAGCCCAGAAATATTTTTTTCTTTTAACCCTCTAAGGCTATTCTTGCTTTGCTCATAATTTCCCTGGTTCTTTTTTTTTACTTCTTTGCTTCAAACCTTTGCCCTCCCTCTCCACCCTCCCCCCCAATCCCTCTTTCACTTGAAACTACTTTGAGGGTCATCTAAGAACATCCACCCTTCCCAGAACCTAATCAGAATTTCCAACCCATTAAGCTAACTGACAGCATTTTTTGCATATCTTAAAAAATGACTGTAAACATTTTGTTAAATATCCCCAACAGCTTTTAAATAAATCCGTGTCTGATAGAAAGTCTTTAAAATAGAGCTTTTAAAGATTTAACTCTATAAAGATAAGGAGAGGATATTCCAGAGACAGTAAGGTAGCATGTCACCCAGCAAAAGCAGCCTACATTTCACTGCAACTGCCTGCAAAATTTCACTTCCTGAAAGCACTCAAGACTAAAAATACCTGTGAAAACCAAACCCCCAGCCTATTTAGTGAGACTTAGTACAAAGCGTCCTATCAAAAGGCAGATTTTTCACCAACCGAATGAATCAGCTTTTATGTGGCAGGCAGCTCCTTGAGATGAACTCATTAAAACTTTTGCACAACAAACTGCAGCAAAGAGACACAATATTTCATTATTTTAAAGCCAGAGAATAGACAGGCCTCCTATGGAAAAGTGAGTCATATTCTGTGTAGTACATTCTGTTCATTCTGTTATAATAAACACAAGTGTTTGTTTGCTGATCCCCATTAGGATCTAGTTGTGTAAACTCCTTTAACAGAAAAAGTCCCACAGGCTGCTGTTAAGACTTGTGCTTTTTGAGCATGTTGTTTTTAATAGTACCAGTCCTTTCAGGGTGCCATTCCAGAAGGAAGTAATGGCAGTCTTTCTGTTTCTTTTCAAATCTATTCCAAATTTCTATTATACACTTCAAAGCTATGACCGTAATGCTTTCCATGCTTGTCAAATGTTCCATCCTCAAAGAAAGTACATGGGAAGTTGTCATCAATATTCCTTAATTTCAGGGTTTAAGTAGTCAGGGGCCGGGGAAGTAAAGTAAAAGTCCCATCTTCTCATAAAATTGTTCCCGTTATTTCATATAATTATGTTAATCTCTGTGCTACTAGTTTGAATTGCTTTTACAAGACTGGAAGTCAGAAGGAGAACAGATCCTTTAGTTCTCTAACTTCAAATTGATCCTTTTAGTGTACCTATTCTGCTCATGGTTCTGAATTCCATAGTAGGTCAAATAACCAAGCAAACAAACTTAACCCCCCAATGTTGTTGGAAGGTGATGGTCTGAGAAACAGCTTTCAATAGGGGTGGGTTCTTTATTATTTGTATTATTGTAGCACCTAGGAGCCCTAGTCATGGTCCAGGACCCATTGTGCTAGGCACTGTACAAATGTAGAACAAAAAGATTGTCCCTGCCCCAAAGAGTTTCCAATCTAAGTGTAAGAAAAGAGACAACAGATGGTACAGACAGGCAGCGAGTCAGCATTGGTGAGAATGATAGGTAAACGTCTCAGTACAGTAGTGGTCAATGTTTTTTTGTAGGCATAGTGGGAGAGGTGTTTTAAGGAGGGTTTGGAAGAAGGCTAATGAGGTAGCTTTGCAGATGTTCACAAGAGCTCCTCCCAAGAATGAGGGGTGGGGCGGGAGAAAGCACTAAGGTGAAAGTTTTGGTACCCCACCTGGAGTGGGTACTAAAAGGAAGGTGCTTCTCAGGCTTATCGTCTTGGGTCTGACAGGCAGGAGTTTTTTGTGCTTGTTGGACACAATGGCGCTATATAATTTCATGCCTGTCACTTTATAGTAACTTCTTCCCCTTTTGACTCACATTGATGCTTCTGACAGACACACACACTGACTGTACAGAGGGTGGATGTTTGCATATTGAAGGCAAATGGGATAACAGTATAGTTTCTGGGGTGTCTGTTTGTCTTTTCAGAGTAAAACCAAATTCTGGGCACATAAAATCTGTTTTCTGTTGGATGACTTTGCTGCCACCATAACTTCAAGTTCCACAATTTACAACGTGGCACCTATCTGGAGGTAGTTACATGGATACAAAGCATCCTCTATGTCAGCTCTGAACAGCTGCAATCAGTCACTCTGAAAAGTATCTATATACTAAATACCCTCCTCCTGCTAAGCCCTGTGTTTTAGGGATCTGCAGTAATCAACGAAGGTCTGGATTGGACTTCCTCCGCAGCCTTACGCGTACCATTCCTTGCTCAGCCGCAGAGAAACATAAGTTGATTCCTCTGCAATGTTCTCAATCTTAGCTGGTCTGAGGAGCAACAAATCAGGTCCAGGGATCAAAACTTGGTGTCTCTCTCTTATCCCAGAAGGCACTGGTGCTCTGAGCGGCATGGTAAAGGGGCAGTGAGTGGGGGGGTTGGATAAGGGGCAGGGAGTCCCAAGTGGCAGTCAGGGGACAGGGAGGAGGGGGTTGGATAAAGGACAGGGGGTCGCAGGGGACAGTCGGGACAGGGAGCAGGGGGTGGGAGACCCTGGGAGCCTGTCAGGGGGTGGGGGTGTGGATAGGGGTCGGGGCAGACAGGGGACAGGGAGCAGGTGGGATCCCAGGGGCAGTTAGGGGTAGGGGTCCCAGGAAGGGATGGTCAGGAGACAAGGAGCAGTGGGGATTGGATAGGGGGTGGGGTCCCAGAGGGGCGGTTAGGGGCGGGGGGTCCCAGGAAGAGGCGGTCAGGAGACAAGGAGTAGGCGGGGTTGGATGGGTCGGGGTTCTGAGGGGGGCAGTCAGGGGGTGGGAAGTGGGAGGGGGTGGATAGGGGGCGGGGGCCAGACTGTTTGGGGAGGCACAGCCTTCCCTACCCGGGTGTAGTGTATTAAATTGCTCCTCGTAGGAATGTGCTACTTACAGTGTGCTACTTACCGCTGCCAGACCTGGTGTTCCGTAAGTAGCACATTCCTACGGGGAGCAATTTAATACACTACCTGGCGGCTCTCACAGCCGCACTGCCTGGCAGGAGCTCACAGCCCCGCCACCTAGAGCGCTGGTGGCACGTCGAGCTGAGGCTGCACAGCAGGGCCGGGGCTGGAGGCTAGCCTCCCTGGCCGGGAGCTCAAGGGCCAGGCAGGACGGTCCCGCAGGCCGATGTGGCCCGCAGGCCGTAGTTTGCCTACCTCTGCTCTAGTGCAGTGGTCCTGTTCAGTGTATTGTGTTTCCAATCACCCATTTATAGGAACTCCCCAGAAACATTCTTTTCTGAGGTGATCAGTAACATACATTCAGCTTATAGGTGGTATGGTTAGTTAAATAAGCCTGTTAGTCTTTGTGTGTGTTAACTGCTCACTGAAGGGGGGAGGGAGAGAGTGCAAAGACAAAGCACATTGCAATGAACAAGCAACACAATGAAAAACAAAAGTGAAAAAGTATGGTAAAATTTAGTGCTAATGTAGAAGGTCTGAGTTATTGCCCAAGGACCCTGAGAGGGTCACTAGTCTTCTCTGGTGGGTGTGTTCTTCTCAGTAAAGCACAAAGAATTTATATGTAACAATTAAATTATTTTTTTTTAAGGTGATAGAATACAGTAACCAGAGCCTGGTGTCTAGAGCAGTATGAAGTGCTGTAATGTCCCTGCAGGTGGGAACCCCACCTTCCAAGATGGAGGATGATCTTTGGTCTCTAGCCCGCCCCACAAGTTTTTACAACTGTGACAGCTGCCCCACATAGTGGGAAGGTGATCAGAGGGTCCCAATTTCCAGAAAAACACTATTTGCTTTCCAGGAAAATTAAGAAACTGCCCCTAGGATAAGAAGATTGAGCTTGTGCTTAACCCATAGGACTGGAGGTTGGCAGATCTAGTTCTGACCCTATGACCACAAACTTGATTTTCCTGAATGTGTGTGCTGTTGTGGTGATTGCATGTGCAAATAGAGTAACTGTACATGCAAACAGCCAGACAAACATGTAAGTGATCATTACTTGATCTGCCAGAACTACACAGGTACATTTGAAAATAGCAGGCCTTTATTGTCTTTCTATTTCCTTTCCTGTAAAATAGGAATAATAGGACCTACCTGTCTCTGAGGTTGTGAAGCTAAATTATTAATTTATGTAAAATACTTGGAGACCCTCAGATGAAAGGTGCAAAGTATAATGCTTCAAAGACCATGTCCTTAGGCATGCAAACAGTTATGTAGTTTAAGAATGGGGAGCAGTTTCCATCTTGTTTTCTTTTGTTTTAAGCACACTGCTATGTCTTTCTAACTGCACTTCCCATGGCAAAATGAGTGTGCCTAATCCTTGGGATATATAACTGCAGTGGTTAGGCCCAAGGACTCCCCCTTCCATCCACAGTCTCGGTCTTTGCATTCCTGAGTGAGTTTAACCCATTGTCCCTCTTGCCATTTGCTGTTGGAGCTGGGATGGAGTGTATCCTGTGGGAGAGGTATCAAGAGCCGAGGAACCAGACCCATGCTCCACCACCAAGCCCCAGAAGGCATTACGCCTGCTCCAGGCACAAGGCCACTGGGAGTGGCTGCATTGCTCAGTGTCTCTTTACCAATCCCTCCCCAACACAGGCACTGGTTTGAATTACAATCTTTCGTGAAGCTTGTGACCCTAGCGTGTGTAAAAGCATGTCTGCCGTGGGAGTTATGGGAATACACAGTGAGTAGGAGTAAGGAATCAGACAATCTGTGCACACCCCCTACATGTTGGTAACTTGCCCTACTGCTTCACTGTCTACTCCTGAGAGACTGATCCAGACGTTCAAGTTTATACTGGCTGCCCCAAACCAGGAAGGTCAAGCAAATTGAAACACTTTTCAAATTAATTACATGCCGTGTTGATCAGTGTCCATTTGAGATCCTTTGTCTCTCTGCAGCAAAAGTATGAGCCACATCCCAGTCACCCTCTTGAGCCAGGAGAAGAGTGATGCCATTTTGATAAGTGCACGACTTGGGCTTTTTATTTATTTATTTATTTATTTATTTATTTTAAAAGCTTGTTCAGTGGAGTGTGATTTTAACTAGAATGATCTCAGAGCTTCACTGAGCCTGTCCTTTACAAATGTTAATCCTTAACCGTTACCCTTACAAGTTCCAACAGACTAGTAAAATGCACTGAAAAGGGATATGTTTAATTTAAGCAATGAGATTACCATGCTGCAAATAAAGCCACTTTTATTAATAATTACCTCTCTGCCATGACTTAAATTTAAACAGATGGGAATTTTACAGCCTCTGCTCTTCATTAATTTTCTTGGATCCTTCGGAGTAAAGCCCTCAATTCCTGTGATGTAATGGTATAAACAGTTGGCTCCCTGCTTAGCTTCCACCCACAAGTTCTAAATTTGGAGCATGGCAAATTTTTGCAGATTCCAGAAAAAGGCAATGCTCAAGACGTGCCGCTTCCTTGAGTCCCATTCGATTGCACCAAACAACAAAATTGTGTGCTTTTTTTATAACTGGGATAATAAATATGACTCAGATGCACATGTTGTCTATGTAAGCACATGGGGTTGGCTATCACTTTATGGCACTGGGAAGAAGCCAAGCCAAATAAAAATTGTTTTGAGTAAATATTACATTTCTAGAGCATGAATAAGTTTTCTCTACAGCCAGCGTGTCGCTAATGGGAATAAGAAAGAAGTTGGGTGGAGGAAAGCAGTAACTAAATCATTGTGCTAAATGTAGACAGTCTGCACTGAGATCTGTTGTTTCTACTCATCTGGGGTGTAATATCACAGCTAATTCTTAACGGGTCTCAGCAAGGCCACAAATGCTGGAAATAAAAATAGCAAGTATAGGTCAAGTAGCTTGTCCTCCCTGATATTTTGCTTCCTTGAATGGAAACTTAACTAGTGACATGTAAAGGAGACCAATTAAGACCTCCCCAAACACACAAAGAGTGTGCAGGTGCTTAAGATGAAGCCCCGTTAAGATCAATGGTATTACCCACATGCTTAATGATAAGCATGTTTTTTCAGGATCTGGCTTAAAGGAGTTCTCACTGGCATTGGTGAAAATCCAAATTCCTTAATGTGATGTGTGAGCACAAGTGCCAATAAAAGTCAATGTAGACCAAATAAGGGACTAGCAATCAGAACTCCTGGGTTTCATTACAGCTCTCCCACTGGCTTGCTGTGTGACCATGAGGAAATAATCTGCACCTTCAGGGTGGGTGTAACAACAATTTTCGCTGTCTGACAGGTGTGTGTGGGGGTACTTACTTACCTTTTCACCATTTGAGAACCTTGATTGGAAGGTGTTATATTCACGTCCCACTACCACCACCATTTTGTGCTTGTATATCAGAAGAAAGCATATCTGTGGTATCTGCAAAGCTAGATAAAATAGATCAGTGAATACTGCCTGATAATGAAATAAGCTTATTTATTTAGGTAAAATCCATTTACAAATGTGTTAAAAAAATTAGATTATTAAACCAAAATACATTTTCTGTGTCCCTAACCACAATGTATTTCTGAAAACAGCAGAGGCATCTCAAGTTGCGAGCTATAGACGTGTTCAAATTGCATGAACGCTTTTCTGGGCGCAAGAATGTTCTTTTCAAAGGCTTCTTCTGTGCAATGTAGGGGAAAATGTGAGCTGAGTTTTAAAAGAAGCCTTCAGCCAGGAAAGTGCAGCTCACCAGGGAGAGCTCAGAGTCACTGGGAGCAAGACAGATTCCACAAAGTGTATATTTGAGAGAGACTATGAAATAATCATTTACAGGGTTAGAACATGTTAGCAAGGTGGGGTCAGAAGAATTCCGTGTTCTAAGTGATTCAAGCATCTTTATCAGATTAATTTAAGGAACTTCTTAACAGTGAGGGCTGGAATTTAATTTACAGATAAAATTTCTCCAGTTCTGTGAGCTCTATTGCTGAGATAAGGGGGCCTATTTACCATGCTGCTAAAGCAGCTTTGACTCTGTTTGCAGAATCTGGACAATAAGTATTGTCCATGTATTTGAAGCTGCCAATGATGGTTTTCTGCCAGCACAGCAAACCAAGAAACTTCTTTTGAAGGGATGACTCTCCCCTTTTGTAATACAGTATATTTTACAATTTAGGGAAATTTCTGTAACACAAGAAAGTGTTTAAATATTAGCGCTTCTAAAGTGTTTGAACAGCTGGTAAATCCTAAATGACCTTGTTACTAAAGGAAAGAGCAGTGAAAAGTAACACTGCAAAGAACAAAAGAACTAACAAATGCAGGACGTTAAACCAGTTTTCAAAACTGGGCGCAATTGAAGGACAGGAAGGGCAGAAAAGGTGGGGGAGTTGCACTGTATGTAAGAGAGCAGTATGACTGCTCAGAGCTCAAGTATGAAACTGCAGAAAAACCTGAGAGTCTCTGGATTAAGTTTAGAAGCGTGAGCAACAAGGGTGATGTCGTGGTGGGAGTCTACTATAGACCACCAGACCAGGGGGATGAGGTGGACGAGGCTTTCTTCCGGCACCTCGCAGAAGTTACTAGATCGCAGGCCCTGGTTCTCATGGGAGATTTCAATCACCCTGATATCTGCTGGGAGGGCAATACAGTGGTGCACAGGCAATCCAGGAAGTTTTTGGAAAATGTAGGGGACAATTTCCTGGTGCAAGTGCTGGAGGAACCAACTAGGGGCAGAGCTCTTCTTGACCTGCTGCTCACAAACCGGGAAGAATTAGCAGGGGAAGCAAAAGTGGATGGGAACCTGGGAGGCAGTGACCATGAAATGGTCGAGTTCAGGATCCTAACACAAGGAAGAAAGGAGAGCAGCAGAATACAGACCCTGGACTTCAGAAAAGCAGACTTTGACTCCCTCAGGGAACAGATGGGCAAGATCCCCTGGGAGAATAACATGAGGGGGAAAGGAGTCCAGGAGAGCTGGCTGTTTTTTAAAGAATCCTTTTTGAGGTTACAGAGACAAACCATCCCGATGTGTAGAAAGAATAGTAAATATGGCAGGCGACCGGCTTGGCTTAACAGTGAAATTCTTGCTGATCTTAAATACAAAAAAGAAGCTTACAAGAAGTGGAAGTTTGGACAAATGACCAGGGATGAGTATAAAAATATTGCTCGGGCTTGCAGGAGTGAAATCAGGAAGGCCAAATCACACCTGGAGTTGCAGCTAGCAAGAGATGTTAAGAGTAACAAGAAGGGTTTCTTCAGGTATGTTAGCAACAAGAAGAAAGTCAAGGGAGGTGTGGGCCCCTTACTGAATGAGGGAGACAACCTAGTGACAGAGGATGTGGAAAAAGCTAATGTACTCAATGCTTTTTTTACCTCTGTCTTCAGGAACAAGGTCAGCTCCCAGACTACTGCACTGGGCAGCACAGCATGGGGAGGAGGTGACCAGCCCTCTGTGGAGAAAGAAGTGGTTCGGGACTATTTAGAAAAGCTGGACGTGCACAAGTCCATGGGGCCAGATGTGTTGCATCCGAGAGTGCTAAAGGAGTTGGCGGATGTGATTGCAGAGCCTTTGGCCATTATCTTTGAAAACTCATGGCGATTGGGGGGAGGTCCCAGATGACTTAGAAAAGGCTAATGTAGTGCCCGTCTTTAAAAAAGGGAAGGAGGAGGATCCTGGGAACTATAGGCCAGTCAGCCTCACCTCAGTCCCTGGAAAAATCATGGAGCAGGTCCTCAAGGAATCAATTCTGAAGCACTTAGAGGAGAGGAAAGTGATCAGGAACAGTCAGCATGGATTCACCAAGGGCAAGTCATGCCTGACTAATCTAATTGCCTTCTATGACGAGATAACTGGCTCTGTGGATGAAGGGAAAGCAGTGGCCGTGTTGTTCCTTGACTTTAGCAAAGCTTTTGACACGGTCTCCCACAGTATTCTTGCCAGCAAGTTAAAGAAGTATGGGCTGGATGAATGGACTATAAGGTGGATAGAAAGCTGGCTAGATTGTCGGGCTCAGTGGGTAGTGATCAATGGCTCCATGTCTAGTTGGCAGCCGGTATCAAGTAGAGTGCCCCAGGGGTTGGTCCTGGGGCTGGTTTTGTTCAATATCTTCATTAATGATATGGAGGATGGTGTGGATTGCACCCTCAGCAAGTTTGCAGATGACACTAAACTGGGAGGAGTGGTAGATACGCTGGAGGGTAGGGATAGGATACAGAGGGACCTAGACAAATTGGAGGATTTGGCCAAAAGAAATCTGATGAGGTTCAACAAGGACAAGTGCAGAGTCCTGCACTTAGGACGGCAGAATCCCATGCACTGCTACAGACTAGGGACCGAATGGCTCGGCAGCAGTTCTGCAGAAAAGGACCTAGGAGTTACAGTGGACGAGAAGTTGGATATGAGTCAACAGTGTGCCCTTCTTGCCAAGAAGACCAATGGCATTTTGGGATGTATAAGTAGGGGCATTGCCAGCAGATCGAGGGAAGTGATTGTTCCCCTCTATTTGACATTGGTGAGGCCTCATCTGGAGTATTGTGTCCAGTTTTGGGCCCCACACTACAAGAAGGATGTGGAAAAATTGGAAAGAGTCCAGTGGAGGGCAACAAAAATGATTAGGGGACTGGAACACATGGCTTATGAGGAGAGGCTGAGGGAACTGGGGATGTTTAGTCTTCAGAAAAGAAGAATGAGGGGGGATTTGATAGCTGCTTTCAACTACCTGAAAGGGGGTTCCAAAGAGGATGGCTCTAGACTGTTCTCAGTGGTAGCAGATGACAGAACAAGGAGTAATGGTCTCAAGTTGCAGTGGGGGAGATTTAGGTTGGATATTAGGAAAAACTTTTTCATGACGAGGATGGTGAAACACTGGAATGCGTTACCTAGGGAGGTGGTGGAATCTCCTTCCTTAGAAGTTTTTAAGATGAGGCTTGACAAAGGCCTGGCTGGGATGATTTAGTTGGGGATCGGTCCTGCTTTGAGCAGGGGGTTGGACTAGATGACCTTCTGAGATCCCTTCCAACCCTGATATTCTATGATTCTATGAAGGCTCACATTTACACTGATGAGCCTAAAATGGAATCTTGGGCATCTAACTACTGATTTGAATGCCTAGCTGCAGAACTGGTTGCCCTGACTTAACAGTCAACTTTGAAAACTGAGTCCACAGACCTCTGCCCTACACTCTGCAATACCTTCGCCACACTCCCACTGTGCTATCTCACTTACTAGTCCTGATTCTCTGATATGGCCAAGGCAGGCTCAGCGCCAGCTCAAGAGGGCAAGGTGTGCATAGGTGACTTTAAGCTACCTTTTTGCAATCCTCTGCTCCTAGGACTGTCTACATGATGGCCTAGTTCCCAGTGTTTAATTAGAGCAAACTGGAGGCTGCTGTAATTTAAGCTGGTTGCCAAGCAGCTCCCAGAGGCTTTCTGGCAGCCAGGGATCTCCTGGCCACAATCCCAATGCTGGTAGGAGAACCTTCCAGCAGCCAGATCCATCAGTTACAAGGCTGGTCTGCGTGCCACAGGGCCATGGTAGCTGCTTACAGCATTCTTCTTCCAAGGCTGTCAAAACACTTAAAACGTTAACTAAGCCTCACAATTCCCCTGTGGGATTGGTAATATCATCATCATCGTCATCACTGATGGACAAACCGAGACATAGAGAAGTTAAGTGACTTTACCAAGGTGACAGAGCAATTCAAAGTATCTGTACTGCTAATATATGGCCAGAACCTTCTGGAATTATAGCTGTTCAACAAATAGAAGACAGTTTCCTAAAGCAGCTCAGTGGTAATAGGATTTCATGACTGGAACAGTTCAAACCGCTGATCTATGGCCAGCGTATCAAACCCAAACAAGAAAGAGAAGAAAGCGCCAAATGTGAAAGCCCATGATGTTGGGTCTCTTTTAAAAACTACACAAGTAGCTTCACATTTCTGCAGAGGAGTAAATTCCCTGCAGACATCATAGTGGCTTTTGGCTTATTATTGTAGGTCTGAGAATTCTATTTCTTTAGATGCTGGATTCAAATGAGCATGGATCTTGGTGTGCCAACAAAGGGATGCTGGGAAGGGATCTCCAGGCTACTGGGATATTGAGGTGCCAGCTTTAACACAATGGAAAGTGAATTTTCTCTAGATTTTTCAGTCATTCTTACCTATTCCTTGTTATATTACTTATTCCATACCCTAATGAAAACCTTAATGTAAAGTATAGAACATATGTCTTTGCTGCTTAATACGTGATTTTTGGAAAGTGAAAACATGCTGTACATATCACAAACAAATATCTGCTCAAATGCAGCCTTAAAAAATAAAGTAGGAATTACTGAAAGTGTTCATTGCGCTCTCTTTCAAAACCTGAACTACAGCCCTGCAGAGGAAAAGTCCACAAAACTCCCAGCATTGCTAGGCTGGGGCTTGTGCCATGGTGCGAGTCTGCCATCTAGTGTATGTTAATCGCAAAGCATTGTTTAAATCCCTACTTAAAAGGAATGTTTTACTTAAACCACTCTAGTTTACTGTGGCACTTCTTTGGCACCAGGTAGGGGGTTCAGGTTCAGGGGAGAGTAGAAAGCAAAAACTAGGAGAGTAGTAATCATGTAGCATCTTAAATGGCATGACCCATCAAAAATGAGTGTACGTACTTCCCTCTAGGTGGTGCCTTATGATACCCTTGGAAGAGGATTCCTCTATGAATGGGATGCTAGTGCTTTAAAGCCAGATTTGTTGGTACCGTGATAACATTGCCCACATGCAGAGTACCATTTCTGTCTGTCTGTCTGAATACTTATATGGCCTCCATCATCATAGCATCCATTTGGATGTGTTTTTAATACGTTCTTTTGCGAGTCACATCTGGGTCAGGTCAATGAGTAGCACGTAGTTACTAGAATGGCAAATCATGAGGCAGGTGCCCCTGTCTTAACGAGTTGTCATCAAGAAATGAGAGACACTGGCCCCACACATCATCACATTCCCTGTCACAGAACTACACATAGAACATCACAGATAGTTCTTATTCGAGGGCGATGACTTTTTACTATTCTAGGGTGGGTGACTGTAAACCAGGGGTGGAAGGATGAGCTTGTGGCTAAAGTACAGGAATGATAGGAGATTCTGCAGTGATGGGGGCAATATAAGATCTAGGCAGAGTTTATTCCTAGCTGTGACATGGACTCACCATGAGACCAGGGGCAAGTGTCTAATCCTTTCTGTCCTTCGGTTTCCCCATCTCCAAAGTGGGGCTAACGCCACTTACCTGCCTCCCAGGGATGTTGAGAAGCTGAGGTCATTAATATTTGTAAAGTGCTTTGAGATCATCAAGTTGCTATAGATGTGGTAAGTGGTGTTACCTACTTGTTTGACAGTATGACAGCCTTTGAGGGCCAGATTTTCTGTTCTTCCAGTTCTGCACTGACCACAGAGCGGCAAAGGAGGATCTCTTGCTCCCGGCCCCAAGGCTGCTCTGTGCTGCATTGGGACGACTCTCTAGTGTAAAATAGCTGGAGCACACCATACTCTGATGATAGTCCCTCCCAATCCTGACATGATTCCATGACAGGCCTAAAGGGGATTTCGCATAGAACTACTTTCTTGGATCTGTGATGGAGGGGGATCCTTGAGTTGGGAGCACTCTCTAGTGGTCGGTTTCATCCCTTTTACCCCACAGAAGCAACGTAAAAGGACAGTGGCTTGGGCAGAGTCCAGTGTTTAGTCTGTGCGTATTTCATGGTCAAACATGAATTCTCCCCTTGAATATTCTTTTGGTGATCACAGATGCACCTGAGAAAGCTTTGTGGTTGCTTTTTGGTGAGTCTGAGAGTGTATCTACCTGAGTCATCCTAATGGCTTGGGGGGAGAAGTAAGAACATGACTTGAAAACATGTTTTTATTAGACTCCTCCTAAGGAACATGCCAAACGTTTTAGCTCAGCTGCCCTTTTACCCAGATCAGCTCTGTACCCTGCAGCCAGAAAGTGGGAATCAATCTTGCCAGCTCCTGAATGTGCTCCATAATTAACTGCCTCTGAGGATCACTGATCTGGAAGACTTTGCTGCTGTTTGTGTTTGACTGGAGAATGGAATGCTTTACATCGTGAAGCTACTAATCACAGAAAGGTAAACACAGCCAAGCGTGTACGGATAAAGTGGAAGAGAGAGCTAACGTAGTCAGCCATGCTTGAGCCATTTTTAAAGTAAATGGGAAAGATACTTTATCCCAATCAAGGAGATATACAAGCTCTCTCATCGGACCCATTTTAATAAAGACAGATTCGGTAAGTGTGCCTCCCTTTAGTCTGTGTTGCAATCCCACTGGGAAACAAACAAGCTTTGATTTATAGGCCCAGACCCATACAGCACACAACTGCCCTGCAGACATCTCTGGGAGACTGCTCAGATTTCAAGGTAAAAGAAACACATTCATCATCAGTGTGTACGCAGCCACACTGACTTTTTTCCTAGCCTTCTTCTGTTTTCACACTTGGGAGTAGAGATGCGCACAGCAAAGGCTGGAAATTCCTGAAACATGCTCCCAAGAAAAGGGTTATGGGCCTTCCTCCATTTCAGGTGCCTGCTTCCATTGGCTTCTATATTGAAAAAGATATTCCTGAAACTAGACAGACAATTTCATTAATGAAAGACTCAGTTTGACAGATTTTACTCCAAACACTTCTTAACCTGAATTTTCAGCTTGGCTCTTTTAAGGGTAGGGTTAGAATTTTCAGACATGCCAAAGAGACTTATGACAGTAAATCCCATTTTCAAACGTGACTTATGCTCTTAGGGATGGGATTCACAAAGGTTTTTAGGCACCTAATTCTCATTGATCCCAACAAGAGTTAGGCACATAAATACCTTTGTCAATTCCACCCTTAGACACCACTTTCTATGCAATTTAGGCTCCCTAATGCCAGATTTTAAAGATATTTAGGCCCCCACAGTGGACTTTTCAAAAGTACGTAAGTTCCTAATTCCTGGTGGGTAGGTGCTTTTGCAGATCTCAGTAGGAGCCTATCTGCATCTTTAGGTGCCTGAATACCTTTAAAAATCTGGTCCTTAGTGCCTAAACCACTTTTAAATAGGAGATGAGGCTGTTATATCACTTAAGACAAAATATTCAAAAGTATCTGTCTATACTTGAATTTTAATCATGTTTGAACAATGCTAATTAATACATTAATGAACGTGATTTGTAAAGTTGAATGTCCTATCTACATAAGCATGTGTTGCTAATCATATAAGCTGTGGTTAAGCATAACTAGCAACAAACGTATCCTATCTACATTGGAGCTTATCATCGTGTGTTCAAACATTTACTAAAAATTCAAATATAGATTCCACCCAAATGGAATCTATTTTATGAGCACATCTCCTTGGCATGCACATGAAAGGCAAATGTGGAAACTGTATTTGCAGCCCGGTATTTGCATGCTTGGTTAGGTCCCACTCCTGCAAAGATTTGCATGTGTGCTTAACTTGTGAGTAGACCTCATTGACATCAGTAGAACTACGCAAAGTACATAAAGGTAAGTATTTGTGAAAGTCTTTGTAAGATGGCGGCCTTGTCTGTTTTGCAGAGGCAAAATATATGCACTTGTAGTAAATAGTGGGCATATTCAAAGAGGCAGGCACAATTTTGGTCACAAACCTAAAACTTTGATTTAATGTAATGTAATGTACTTTAATGTAATGTAAGTGAGTTGAGCGAATAAGTGATTTCTTTTTTCAGTTTGCTGGCAATGTGGTAGGTGCAGGGTACTATTTTGGGTTGAACCAAAAAAGAAACTTTTTTCAGCAAATCAAAAAAACTCAAAACAAAAAGTCATTTTGAATTGAAATGTTTCAGTTAAAAAATGTTGAAACAAAATGTTTTGAGTTTTTGGAATTCACTTAAATTGGCACAAAGTTTGTGTCTTTGAGTCTGCATTTTTCACCCCCCAAAAGAGTGTTGGTCAAAAAATGTTGCCCATGCATAACTGAGAATAGTTTTGCCTCGGTTGTGTCAGTGAAAAATCTTGTGCATTGCATGGTCACTTTTAGAATTAGGTTCTGGATGCAGGTGTGGATTTGTTAACATAGTTTTAGGCCCTCCTAATTAAAATGATCTATTTTAAGAAACTGTGCACAATCTCAAGAATTATTTAACCTGCAGCCAATAGTTTATTGCTATTATCTTCAAACCTGTTCATGAGTTGCACCTTATTTGTCTAGCACAGACAAACCATGTTGAGTGCCTTTGGGAAACCGTGCTTAAAGCCTGCACTGAGGTGCGTTGGCTACAACTGAGGTTGAACTGTGTCCAGCTCTACCCATTGCTGACACCACTCTAAATCACCATTAGATGGCAGGGTGAGACCAAATATGTCCTTTACCAATGACAGTATGGAACTCACGCTCCACAGTTACACTACAACCTCGGGAATGGAGGTTGTTTGTAACTCTGAAATGTTCGTAACTTCTGAACAAAATGTTATGGTTCTTTCAAAAGTTTACAACTGAACATTGACTTAATACAACTTTGAAACTTTGCTATTCAGAAGAAAAATGCTGCTTTCCCTTTATTTTTTAGTAGTTTATGTTTAACCCAGTACTGTACTGTATTTGCTTTTTTTCGCTGCTGCCTGATTGTGTCCTTAGCCCTGGTCTACACTAGGAGTTGAGGTTGAATTTAACAGCGTTAAATAGATTTAACCTTGCACCCGTCCACACGGCGAAGCCCTTTTTTTCAACTTAAAATCTTAAATCTCTTAAAATCGATTTCCTTACTCCATCCCTGACAAGGGGATTAGCGCTGAAATCGGCCTTGCTGGTCGAATTTGGGGTACTGTGGACACAATTAGATGGTATTGGCCTCCGGGAGTTATCCCAGAGTGCGCCATTGTGACCGATCTGGACAGCACTGGCCAGGTAGACAGGAAAAGGCCCGTGAACTTTTGAATTTCAATTTCCTGTTTGGCCAGCGTGGCAAGCTGTAGGTCACCATGCAAAGCTCATCAGCAGAGGTGACCATGATGGAGTCCCAGAATCGCAAAAGAGCTCCAGCATGGACCGAACGGGAGGTACGGGATCTGATCGCTGTATGGGGAGAGGAATCCGTGCTATAAGAACTCCGTTCCAGTTTTCGAAATGCCAAAACATTTGTCAAAATCTCCCAGGGCATGAAGGACAGAGGCCATAACAGGGACCCGAAGCAGTGCCGTGTGAAACTTAAGGAGCTGAGGCAAGCGTACCAGAAAACCAGAGAGGCGAACGGCCACTCCGGGTCAGAGCCCAAAACATGTCACTTCTATGATGAGCTGCATGCCATTTTAGGGGGGTTCAGCCACCACTACCCCAGCCATGTTGTTTGACTCCTTCAATGGAGATGGAGGCAACACGGAAGCAGGTTTTGGGGATGAGGAAGATAGCTCACAGCAAGCAAGCAGAGAAACCGGTTTTCCCGACAGCCAGGAACTGTTTCTCACCCTGGACCTGGAGCCAGTACCCCCCAAACTCACCCAAGGCTGCCTCCTGGACCCGCCAGGTGGAGAAGGGACCTCTGGTGAGTGTACCTTTTAAAATACTATACATGGTTTAAAAGCAAGCGTGTTTAATGATTAATTTGCCCTGCCATTCACGGCTCTCCTGGATGTACTCCCAAAGCCTTTGCAAAAGGTTTCTGGGGAGGGCAGCCTTATTCTATCCACCATGGTAGTGGTATTCCACCACTTTACCACTGCAGGCCAGTAGCACATACTCGGGAATCATTGTAGAACAAAGCATTGCAGTGTATGTTTGCTGGCGTTCAAACAACATCTGTTCTTTATCTCTCTGTGTTATCCTCAGGAGAGTGATATCATTCATGGTCACCTGATTGAAATAGGGTGCTTTTCTTAAGGGGACATTCAGAGGTGCCCATTCCTGCTGGGCTGTTTGCCTGTGGCTGAACAGAAATGTTCCCCACTGTTAGCCACGGGGAGGGGCTAGCCACGCACTGGGGGGAGGCAAAATGCGACCTTGGAACGAAAGCACATGTGCTATGTATGTAATGTTAACAGCAAGGTTTACCGTGAAAGAGTGTACCCACTGTTCTATAAAATGTGCCTTTTTAAATACCATTGTCCCTTTTTTTTCTACACCTGCTGCATATGTTTTAAGGATCACAGGATCTTTTCCTTCCCAGAGGCTAGTGAAGATTAGAAGACTAAAAAAACACACTTGCGATGAAATGTTCTCTGAGCTCATGCTGTCCTCCCACACTGACAGAGCACAGACGAATGCGTGGAGGCAGACAATGTCAGAGTGCAGGAAAGCACAAAATGACTGGGAGGAGAGGTGGCGGGCTGAAGAGAGTAAGTGGCCGGCTAAAGAGAGGGCTGAAGCTGAAAGGTGGCGGCAGCGTGATGAGAGGAGGCAGGATTCAGTGCTGAGGCTTTTGGAGGATCAAACTAATATGCTTCAGCATATGGTTGAGCTGCAGGAAAGGCAGCAGGAGCACAGACTGCCACTACAGCCCCTGTGTAACCAATGGCCCTCTTCCCCAAGTTCCATATCCTCCTCACCCAGACGCCCAAGAACGTTGGGGGGGGGGGCTCTGGCCACCCAGCCATTCCACCCCAGAGGATTGCCCAAGCAACAGAAGGCTGGCATTCAATAAGTTTTAAAGTGCTATGTGGCCTTGTCCTTCCCTCCTCCACCATCCCTCCTGGGCTACCTTGGTAGTTATCCCCCTGTTTCTGTGATGAATGAATAAAGAATGCATGAATGTGAAGCAACAATGACTTTATTGCCTCTGCAAGCGGTGTTCGAAGGGAGGAGGGGAGCGTGGTTTAGCTTACAGGGAAGTAGAGTGAACCAAGGGGTGGGGGTTTTCATCAAGGAGAAACAAACAGAACTTTCACACCGTAGCCTGGCCAGTCATGAAACTGATTTTCAAAGCTTCTCTGATGCGCACTGCGCCCTCCTGTGCTCTTCTAACCGCCCTGGTGTCTGGCTGTGCGTAACCAGCAGCCAGGCGATTTGCTTCAACCTCCCACCCTGCCATAAACGTCTCCCCCTTACTCTCACAGATATTGTGGAGCACACAGCAAGCAGTAATAACAGTGGGAATATTGGTTTTGCTGAGGTCTAACCGAGTCAGGAAACTGCGCCAGAGCGCTTTTAAACGTCCAAATGCACATTCTACCACCATTCTGCACTTGCTCAGCCTGTAGTTGAACAGCTCCTGACTACTGTCCAGGCTGCCTGTGTACGGCTTCATGAGCCATGGCATTAAGGGGTAGGCTGGTCCCCAAGGATACATATAGGCATTTCAACATCCCCAACAGTTATTTTCTGGTCTGGGAAGAAAGTCCCTTGCTGCAGCTGTTGAAACAGACCAGAGTTCCTGAAGATGCGAGCGTCATGTACCTTTCCCGGCCATCCCATGTTGATGTTGGTGAAACGTCCCTTGTGATCCACCAGGGCTTGCAGCACTATTGAAAAGTACCCCTTGCGATTTATGTACTCGCTGGCTTGGTGCTCCGGTGTCAAGACAGGGATATGGGTTCCGTCTATGGCCCCACCACAGTTAGGGAATCCCATTGCAGCAAAGCCATCCACTATGACCTGCACATTTCCCAGGGTCACTATCCTTGATATCAGCATATCGTTGATTGTGTTGGCTACTTGCATCACAGCAGCCCTCACAGTAGATTTGCCCACTCCAAATTGATTCCCAACTGACCGGTAGCTGTCTGGCATGGCAAGCTTCCACAGGGCTATTGCCACTCGCTTCTCAACTGTGAGGGCTGCTCTCATCTTGGTATTCTTGCACCTCAGGGCAGGGGAAAGCAAGTCACAAAATTCCATGAAAGTGCCCTTACGCATGCAAAAGTTTTGCAGCCACTGGGAATCATCCCAGACCTGCAACACTATGTAGTCCCACCAGTCTGTGCTTGTTTCCTGAGCCCAGAATCGGCGTTCCACCGCATGAACCTGCCCCATTAGCACCATGATGCCCACATTGCCACGGCCCGTGCTTTGCGAGAAGTCTGTGTCCATGTCCTCATCACTCTCGTCACCGCACTGACATCGCCTACTCGCCCAGTTTCACTTTGCCAGGTTCTGGTGCTGCATATACTGCTGGATAATGTGTGTGGTGTTTAATGTGCTCCTAATTGCCAAAGTGATCTGAGCGGGCTCCATGCTTGCCGTGGTATGGCGTCTGCACAGAAAGAAGACGCGGAACAATTGTCTGCCGTTGCCCTGACAGAGGGAGGGGCAACTGACGACATGGCTTACAGGGAATTAAAATGAACACAGCGGGTTGCTTTGAGAGAAATTGAATGGCCCCCTCAAGGATAGAACTCAAAACTGGGTTTAGCAGGCCGTTGATTTCACAGAGGGAGGGAGGAGAAAATGAATACAAATCTGGTCTAGTTCTTGTTTTAAGCCACTTCAGCTATCTTTATACATCTTGCTGGCAGCAGACCAGGCAGTACGACCGCTAGCCATCATCATCTCCCGGGTGCTCGACAGAAGACGGTGCAGTATTACTACTGGCCATCATCTTCTGCTGGCTGCAGATTAAAAGACAGTGCACTGCCGGTAGGACTCAATCGCCATGAGACGAAACTTAAAAGGGAAATGACCTGGCTGAGTCACTCCCATGTTTGCCCAGGTGCCCCTAACTTCATTGAGGTCGGTAAAAGAGCACCCAGGACTACATCCACAACAGCTACCAGTCATACTGCACTGTCTGCTGCCAAAAGGCAATAAACTGTTGCTCTGTAGCAATGCAGTACCATGTCTGCCAGCATCCAGGAGACATATGGTGACGGTTAGCTGAGCGGGCTCCATGCTTGCCGTGGTATGGCGTCTGCACAGGTAACTCAAGAAAAACGATTGTCTGCCCTTGCTTTCACGGAAGGGGGGGGGCGGGCTGACAATATGTACCCAGAACCACCTGCGACAATGTTTTAGCCCCATCAGGCACTGGGATTTCTACCCAGAATTCAAATGGGTGGCGGAGACTGCGGGAACTGTGGGATAGCTACCCACAGTGCAACGCTCCGGAAGTCAACGGGTGCCTCGGTACTGTGGACACACTCTGCCGACTACATGCACTTACAGCATTTGTGTGGGGACACACACAATCGACTGTATCAAAACGCTTTCTACAAAACTGACTTTGACCTAATTTCGTAGTGTAGACATACCCTTACAGTTCCAAATGAAATGTGTGGTTGACTGGTCAATTCGTAACTCTAGTGTTTGTAACTCTAAGGTTTGTAACATTGTCACCCTGCTGCCACACCACAGATCTCAGGGGAAGGAGATGTTGCATGATACAAAGCCTGCACTGATGGGGAAATTTTAGTTTTGCTGCTGTGGATTTTTGATTCAGGCTGCAACTGTCTGTTGCAAATAATAGATAAACAGTCACTATTTAGGAAAATAGAGACCCCACCTGTGTATGTAACATTGGCAGGATCCTAAGTTAAAATCTATTCACTATTGGCCGGTAGAAAAGATGTGTTTGCTGTGTTACTGAAGGTAGATATGGGCTTAAGGAAGAGAAATAAGAGGTAGGTCTAACATTTTGTCTGTTACAGATTGGGAGACGATTTGGGACTGCTACCAAGGAAGACAACGTTGTTGCAGTGTGAGTGTTGTTCCATGCCTCTCCATCTTTTGAGGGCTTCCTGAAGTGCTTGCAGACACCCACAAGTAGTATATAGGACATTTGTGTATTACAGCTTGGGAGGAGGTGGGTGAGGTTCTAATGTGCCTAGCTCCCTGGCTAATCATATGGTGGGGGAAAGGAACAATGTTGTGTTGAGACCTAGATGGATCAAGGAGACACTTGTGAATAAGCTCACTCCTGCATCTAACTGATACTCTAAAAGGCACCCACTCAACTCTCCCTCAGGGTGCTCTGGAGTGCAGCATGTAAGGGCAGCAGGCCAGCTTCTACTGAAGGAAACAGGCATTTTGCCATTGACTTCAGTGGGAGCAGGGCTTTAGTTTCCTTTAGCAGTGTTTGAACTGAGATCTCCAGAACAGACTGTTGCCCAGTGTAGCATTTCACCAAGAACTTCCTTATAAAATTTTCTCTCATCATCTTCTGTAAGTCTGGGGCTTGCTGGAAACAGCAGGGTTGTTGGTTGGTATGGTTTTCCAGGCTGCAATGTTTCATGAGCCAATACACTGGCTGACTGAGAGGTATCCTTAATGTGGAGACTGTTTATTTATTATTTTGTTTAAGTGGACTTGATTCAAAGGGCAACTATTCAGTATGCTTGAAATGGGAGGGTGGGGATGTTTTTAAAGTATGTAGCATCTTTCACAAGATTGAACATTTGAAAGCAGACAAAGCCCATGAAGTAATGTGATTATTAATCAACTGAGGCAGCAAAACAGAAGTCAGCTAAGAAATAACCAAAAAATGATGAGAGGGGTTTTTTTATTTAGAAAGATGCTACATTTTAATTTTATTTTAAAACCCCATTAAGAGGATTGATACAATCAGAAAATGTTTGGGACAGCTTCCAAGACAGATGAAATTGTTGCAGTGTGAGTACTCTTCCATAATTTCCCATCTTTTGAAGGACTCTGAGGGCTTCCTGCTGTGCCAAACCAACTCCCAGGAAGGGTTTAGAGATGCTCCTGGGAGATGCACAAAAAGATGGTGGCGACAATGCAATCTGTAGGAGGGGGAAGGTGACTTGGAAGGGAGGAGTCTATAAAAGATGGGAGCAGAATTGAGAAGGAGAGAACACCAGAAGAAATAAGAGAAGGGGCCACCTTCTTCTGACTAAATTCACACTGGACAGATTAAATGTGTGACCTAAATGCAAAGCAGAAGTCCCTTGGCACTGTGTTTTATTTACAGCAGCCAAGAAGCTGGCCCAAGTTTTCTTTTAGACCTATTCCTCATTAGGAATAAAACGACCCGCCACCAGGCACAGTGATGCTGAGAACTGTTCTGTACAGTAACACCTTTCCTACTCGACATCTACACTAGGGTTTTTCCTCCCCAAAGGAGGAAGGACATTTCCCACTGTTGCTACCACTGGTTAGCTCCCATTGGCAGTGTCAACAGTGCATGTGGCCGGTGGCATTTAAAACTGCTTCGAAAACATGGTGGTAAAAATTGCTCATGGCAGGAGGAGCCTCATCCACACTAGAGCCCCCATTACTGCTATTGGTGGTGGAGCTGCATTGGTGTTAGCAAAAAAAAAAGAAAAAAATTGTGCCAAGTCCATCTGAAGTAGACTCCTTACAAGGAAAATGACTTAAGACATCCACCCCATTTTTTGAAACAGGTATTAGCCTCCATGGGGCTGTACTAGCAGCCAAACTGTTTCCAACCCTAGTAAACGCTCTCCAGAGGGGGAGTGGAGTTCTTAAGAAAAAAGGCCCAAGTCAGGGAACCTGTGCTACACACCGATAGCACCGACCCTATTATAAAACATTTTCTCACTAACCAAGTTTCAATCGTAATGTTGAAAAGACCTCTGGGATATGTTGGTCCTGCCTGTACTTAGACCAAGAAGCATGGCACTGGAGTGACAGGCAGACTGCTTTGAGGTTACAGTCCCTATGCAATACCTTGCAGCCCCCAAGCATCCTTTAAGTGCCGATTGCACTGAATATTTGTAACACCAATCTTCAGCTCCCCCCGGAGCTCAACTACTTGACAGAATTTTTTTTGCTCAGGGTGGCAGAGAAGCCACAAGAAATGTAGCTGCACTGGTCCACGTAGCCTGAACTCCTTGCCAAATTGCTGCACCTTGTGTTTGGCAGTTAATCTCAAGGCCCTATTCCTAGCAACACTGCTGGGCATAATGGGAGAATTGTTCCTGGAAGCAGAGAATACTGGTACAACCACTACCATAAAGAGCACTTTGTGCAGAGTAGTGTTGACAAATTAAACCACTGCAAAGACAAGGGCTACAACAAATTTCATACAAGGTCCCTAAAATTGTTTTGGTGCTTATAGCCTGATCCAAAGCCCAAAGGATCCTGAGCTCTGAGTGTGGACAGTCTCTGAACGTGGTCACTAGCTTGAATGACTAAATTGTTTTTTCCATGTGGTTATTTGCTCAGTACAATAAATGTGCTGTTGCACACAGACCATTTCTCATTCCAAGAAGCCAAAGAAAAGTGTACAAGTTCATCTCAAAGTGTAAATAACTTTTTTTAATTATTTTATTAAAAAGCCAATTCTAAAGAACAGTAAAAAAGTCTGCATCATTTGGTATTTCCTTAAAATATTTTGAACAAGTTTAAAAAAAAAAAAAAGACAGCAGAAAATGAATTAGCCCAATACACCTTCATGCCAAAAAAAAAAGGGTAGGGAGATGATTGTAAGTTACACTTTTCCAGCTCTTCCTTTACCAGTTTAAAAATGTATAGCTATGATAGTATTAGCACATTCTTATGTAAACAATTATAGTCCAAATAGTAGCTTAGCAACAAACTAAAAGAAATATTAGTTTACTGTACAGTAATTACAAATATGAAATTCTAGGATGTGCTAGCACTCAAATCTGTATCTCCATTTATTGAAACAATGAGTTCAATTAATTAGTATAAAAATATAACCACCCATAAACACCGGGGGATCTGAAATCAGACACTTCTGAGTCTCCAGCAAATAAAAACAGATGAGTTCCAGTTCTGAAGGATGGTTTTGTTCAACATTGTACAGTTTCTACTTGTTATTTTACTGAATCACTTAGTAATACTGTTCTGTACACAAATATATGGTTATCAATCTAAAACATTCATTTTCATATTTAACTATGCAATAATTTAACATTTAGTTGCACTAAAAATTAGAAGTTGAGAACTGTACATTTCATAGCGGTGCAAATCAAAAGTTGATTGGCAGACCCTACGCATGGGTAGCTGCTATTCAGTGTGGGGCATAGTGCGCATTTGGGGAAAGATTTCTCAGGAATTGACTGACGTCTGTGGGGGAATGTCTACAAAGCAAAATCATGTAGTATATTACTTTGAAACAAATGGCTTTCCCCACTGCAAGACCCATCCTGTGCTAGAGTTCTTTGAATGTTTTTAGTATAATGGGATAGATTCATAGCGATCAGTGACAAAGGTTTTTGTTTTGTTATTTAAAGGTAATAATACTAGGTGAGGGTGGCATTGGAATGCTGGGTTAATTAAGTTTTCATCCCAATTATAGGATTAAAAGAACAAAAAATCAAATTAATTTTTTCTCTTCCTTGATTGGTGGAACCTGGTTCATAAACAGTTTTTAGCATCTCACCTGTTTCATAATAGTTCTTGAGGCTACACTTCAAGCTGGGGCTGTTGTTGCCAGCTCAGAGCGCTACTCTCCCCGTGTACTAAAAACAGAATGTGGCTGCAGCAGTGTGAGGGACTAGCTGCCCTGAGTGCAGGCATGTTAGTCCTAACAGGTAGACAGGTGGAAGTATGTCTCCTCCAGCTGGAGACTGTACCTGCCATACAGATTTTAAGGCTTAAAGGGACTACTCTGATCAGGTAGGCTGACTTCTAGTATAATGCAGGCCAAAGAACCTCATCCACTAATTTCTGAATCAAGCCCATGATTTGTTTGAAGAATAGAATGTCTTTAAATCATGAGTGGAGGTCTTTTAAAAAGACTTTAACCAAAGTACACGAACTGAAGACATAAGCTTTAGGACAGCTGGGGCGGCAGCTGCTTTTCCACACAGAGATTGCACTACGGCCATGATCCCGGAGTGCTGCTTTTCCCAATTGTGTTAGACCAGTGCTTCTCAAAATGTGATTTATGAAGTACACAGTGGTGGTCCACAGAGAGCTGTCAGGTCATACAGTGCTGACTCAGATGCATCAGTGCAAAGAGAACCCAGCCTAGGGGTCACTGTATAGTAACAGAGCCACAAAGAGGAAATTAAGGGTATGTCTCCACTGCAATATAAGCTCAGGGTTAGAAGAAATTTAGTTATCAAGCCTTGGGCTCGAGTGCATACTAGAAATTGTTGAAACCTGGGTTCCACCATGGATACTTCATGATCCAAGGCACAGTCCAACTACCCAGACCCCAGACTTCCTAACATGTGCTTGCTTTAGCCCTTTGTTCATGGTGCAGTGTGGGAATACTTGACTGGCTCAAGGAATATTTTTGCCAGATTCCTCAAGCATAAGTCCAGTGGGACTGCATCTACACTGTAAAGCAATAGGGTTTGAAGGCTGGGTCCCAGCTTGACTCAAGTTGGGACCCTGGGGTAGCATGATTTGTGTGTAGAGGGTTAGGCTCGAGTCTGAGCCAATTGCAGTGTAGACATGTCCTACGTGTCCAGTGGAGGAGATGAAATGAAGGGCAAAAGGAGACTATGATTGGCAGTGGGAAGAGAAGTGGGGTTGCTCTCAGAATATGGGTCCCACTTGTTTTAAATGATACTGCCTGTATAAAGACATAGGTAAGCAGTTCCCTCACTTTAGAAACACTAGAAATAACAGTACTTAACCTATCAAATGCAGTCACAGTGTTATGTCATAAAATTTTTAGCAAGTATTCTATTAACAAAATTATTATTTAAATAAAAATCTGCAACTGAGAGATTGGATAATGTTTTCCATATAAATAAAGCAGTTTCTGGAAGCTAAGTGTTGGAGGGAAAATTGCAGACATGGCAGCTCCTGTATACAGTTATGATAAAAGATCCCTTTGTAGATAGCATTTGCAGAATGTGTTGCTTTGAACATACTCAATCATTACAAGCAGTAAGCCATATTTGAAGTATGAAATGGCATGATCAAATATTTTATTGCTGTTCAGTGAGATTTCAGCTGCCTTCATTACTCAGAAGTGGCCTTTTTCCCCTTCCAGCTCTTTTCTCTTTGCTCAAGTTCAGCTTGAGTGAAGGCTGCTGGTCCCCAGTTAGTAATTAAGTGAGGATTCTTAGACCCTGAAAGACATTATAATATTTGATATAAAATAGACATTTTTCCATAGGTGAAATTACTGTTTGCTACATCAGGCTAAATGGAGCACAGCTAGAGTCAGTACAACAAGCCGTGCGGTAACGAACATCTGTTGGCTAGAGGAAGGTAACCAGTTTTTAAAAATCCATGGTTACCTTCTATATGCACTTCTTGCACAAGTTCATAATCCCATTCCATTCACCAAGTTCCTTTTTTCACAATACCTGGCATGACTTAACACAATTTACGTGTCTACTACTATAAGAAGTGCATCTGTATATGTGTCCGAAACCCACAACCACTGACTTCTGTCACCTTTGCCAAGATTTTCTCCCTTCCTTTAGGACACCAGCCATCTCTTTGTAATTGTCCATGCCTGTGGCACAATTGACCAATCTCTTAGTATAATCTCTTTTGGGGGCAGGGACAATCTTTTTGTTCTGTATCTGTATAACGCCTAGCACAGAAGAGTTCTGGACCATGACTAGGGCTCCTAGGCAGTTGGGTAACAGAAATAATACTATGAGTAACAGAGGCTTTTTCCCTAGACTTATGGCTGATCTACAGCACCCCTTCCCTGTGTCTGTAGAAACCTTGGGCCAAACCCTTAGCCCCACCAAGGATTCTCAGCAGCACTAAGGCATTGCAAAACTACCTTAAGCTGCCTCCTGTCAATGGGAAATCTCCATGTGGCACAGAACAGATGTAGCTATCAGGAATGTCCCCAAGAGAAAGGGGACCTGGTTGGGTAGCCTCCATGTTCCAGCAGTCCCCAGCTAATAGAGAAGTGCTGGGGTTGCTCCAGGGCCCAGGATTGAGATGCCACTTTTTTCTAGCCCTTGCACATGCACTGAATACACGCTCATTGGACTAGAGGTCTTAGACTGTCTTGGCTGAGCTTGTTAATGTAAACAAGGAAGTGGTTTATTCCATGTTTTTGCTATTTATTTCCTGTATTACCCACCCTAAATAACAAAACTAACTTGAGCTAGCCCTAGAAGTAACTTTTTCACACACATATATTGTAAACAGATTTTTAGGATTTTAAGAATGTGAACAAGTTTGAAAAGGCTCAACCTAAAAAAGCTCCCTAAGCATTATTTTTGTTTGTTTGTTTAATACATCACTGAGGATAGCGAAGTCTTAAGAGTTACCATAGTACTGAATGTCTAGCCTCTTAGCAAAATTAACAAGCCCTGGGCATTGTGCTTCCCCTCTCCTGGCTGACTGTTCAGGAGGTAGAAAAGCACTAAGACCCTTATTCTTTGAGTAGCTCAGGGCCCAATCCTGCTCCAACCAATGGCGTAGCTTTTGCTGGAGCAGGAATCTGATCAACTGAAATTTTGTTTTCACAAGAAAGGAGCTGGCAGGGAGATCAGATGGCTCTAAGGCTGTCAATGCTGACAGTACCCTTCTAATACTTCATATTGACACTGTTTACTTGGCTCCGCAGCAAAGAAATGGAGGATGAAATTTTGTTTTCACAAGAAAGGAGCTGGCAGGGAGATCAGATGGCTCTAAGGCTGTCAATGCTGACAGTACCCTTCTAATACTTCATATTGACACTGTTTACTTGGCTCCGCAGCAAAGAAATGGAGGATAACGTGAAACTGTGGTATAATCTTTGTTCTCAAAATCATTTAAAGATTTTGCACAATCCACTCCAATTTCTCAATGCACTATATGTTGAGTCAGAAAAACCACAGCCCCCAGATTCTGCAGGGTCCCTCTTTATTCAATGTGCTTATTTTAAAATGTGGTATTTGCAGGTGGCAGTGATACCTGATGAGCTAAAGGGAAAGGCTGCCCTGGATAAGTCAGGCAGGAGCTCCGAGTCCTTTCTTGGACACATCATAAAGGCACAATGAGCTCTGTTAATTTGTATTTTCTGTACTGATTACGCACCTGGTTCTATTAATCGAATTAATCCTTCATGATGAGCTACTTTATCTTTCCAGCTCTTGGTCTTGTTAGCTGCCAGTTCCAACTTCTTTTTGACTCCCTGAAACAAGATGCAGCACATTTAAAAATATTAAAAGGCTCTGGCCTATTCCAGATACAACACACAAAATATACAGGAAGATGAAACTCTCTTTCAAACCTCCCCTTTCAGAGACTGATTAACTCCCACAAAAGCCAGTTAAAACATCCTTTGTCGTCAGTTCAACTAGGACCACTCACTTTTTGAGAACAATTCTTTACCAGTCAACTCAATTAGTCTCAAGTCAGAGTCTTTAATGATCTCTCTCTTCCTAGCTAAAGCTAATAAACAGTACTCCATCCTCATCCTCCTTGACCTGTCAGCTGCCTTTGACACAGTCAACCAGGCTCATCTTGAAATTTTGTCCTCCTTTGGCTTCCATGACCCTGTCTTGCTTCTCCTCCCACCTCACTAATTGCTCTTTCAATTTGTCCTTTGCTTCTGGGGATCCTCCTCATCCTCTCCACAGGGCGTTGTCCTTGGTCTCCTTCTCTTCTCCCCTTACACCTTATCTCCGAGTAATCCAATCTGCAAACAAATTCAACTACCATCTCTGCGCCACAACTCACAGATCTGCCTCACTGCTCCAGACCTGTCTCCTCTCCAAACTGACGTCTCAGCCTCTCTCCCCCACATCTCCTCATGGATGTCGAGCTTGAGCTGATGACTGAATATGTTTAAAACACAGAGCTCTTAATATTCCCCCTCCCCAACCAAGAGCTCCTTGCCACCTCTTTTCTCTATCACTTTGGAGACAACAGCACCACCCTGCATGCCCACAGCCTGGACGTTATCTTCAATTCACACCTCTGTCTAGGTCTTCACATCTGGGCTATGTCTAAATCTTGCCGATTATTTTTTCTGCTTAACATTGCTCTATTATGCCCTTTCCTATCCATCCATGCCACCACCTCATGTCTTGATTACTACCACATCCTTCTCTCTTGCCTGGACAAATGCAATCTTGCCCCACTCATATCCATTCAGAATGTTGCAGCAAAGATAATTTCCTAGCCTGTTATTCTGCCCACATCACCCTTCTCTTTGTGTACCTCCAGTGGCTCCCTGTTATCTATCGCACCAAACATAATCTGCTTGTCTTCACTTTCCAAGCCCTTCACAGCCTATCCCCAATTTGCTATCGAGCTGTCAGCACCGGCCTCTGGTCAGCACATGATGCCAGCCAGCCTCCACTGCCTACATGCTGAATTTCAAACAAGCATCTTTGTACTTTCACCCACGCTACTCCTCACGCTGGAGAGGAGCTCCACATAAACACGTGCAAAGCCATCTTGTTATCCACCTTTGCATAATGCCTACAAAGAAACTTGACAATATGCCAAGACCACCGCTTAGCATGCTGACCACGTATACCTCGTTATGTCCTTGTACTCCCCCATATGTCTGTGTCTCCATTTATAATCCTTACATCTTATCCTTAGAGGGTAAGCTTTTTGGGGGGTGGAGGGGGGGTGTGGACCATTTTTTTGTTGTTTGTACAGTGTGCACATCACAGTGAGGTCCTGGTTCATGACTAAAGCTCATAGGGATTACAGTGAAGTACATAACAAAATATTTTAGTCTAGCTTATAATGCTGTCAATTGGGGGAACAGAGTTTAGAAAGATATTCTGCACTAGCAGAGGTAGGGCTGAAGTGACACTTGCAGGGCGAACAATTTCCACGGAGCAAGAGGTTTCTGTTTGTGGGCTAAGACCATTACTGAATGGCCATGCCCCTGAGAGTCCATCGTACGCTAATCAGTAACTTCATAGAGTGACACTCTGTGAGGAGAGTGTTCGTCTTGGGCACATGCAAGGCAGCTCAAGCATCCTGGAACGTTTGTCAGGGTATTGGGGAAACATGAACAAATTGAGAGCACCAGAATGAATGGGTGAAATGGAAGCCTAAAGACCTAGCCTTCCTTCCTCTAATCTCAGCTGGCCTTTTGAATCAATGCCAGACAATTCGTAGAGGCCCAATTTGTAAAGGAAAGGTCAGACTATGTAATCAGAAATCTGAATATTTAAAGAAACCTTGTTAAATATTTAAAATATTTGCACTAACTTTAAAAAAAGTAACAAGTAGCTTAAAGTTTAGAGTTGTTAGATTTAAATCTGGTTTTGGCAGGCTGCTAGTTGGAGTAGGAATGTGGTTTTGTTTATGGATGTACATACCTGTGCATGTGTAATCAAAGATGGCTCAAGTGTTATCAGAAAATCAAGCAACTCCCAAGGCAATGTCACACTTAGCCCTAATTATGTAAGTCTAAGAGATCCTTGGAAATTATCTGTTCAAGATATTGCACTTCTTAATTTCACTTTCCTCTCGTGAGGGGGTGCACCCATTATTTCACTCAACTTCAACCCCCCAGAACAATTCGATGTTCTGTAACATTCCCAGACACAACTGGGTATGGCTGAGGTACAATCACAATAAGGGGATCAGAACCACTTCGTCTTTGCCTCTGAATGTCCCGGCTTGCATGGTTTAATGTTAATGTGTTCCTTGCAACGCCATCAAGAAAGCAAGTTGGCCTGAGAATCAAGCCATTGTGTGTCACCCAACTATGCACAGAAAGGCCAGTTCTAGGGGTGAGAGGACAATCCAGTCCCTGTAATCATTACTTGTCATCCTCTGACTGCCGACGGGGCTCTCGATTAGTGCTAGCTGTGCTGGTGGTTCGTGCAATATCGACACTTATCCTGGGGAACTGGACTGAAGCTCTCGCATGAGAGGCAGGATGGTCCTTGTTAGCCTGGGAGTCAGGAGACATGGGTTCAATTCCCTGCTCTGTGTGACATTGGGCCTCAGTTCCCCATCCATACAATGGGAATAAAAGCAGTTCCCTTTTTCACAGAGAGGATAAATACATCAAAGATTATGAAGTCTGAGTTGTGAAGTGACAGGGCCATAACATGCACCACAGAGGCCACTGAAAAAGCTGGAGATAACTTTTTGTCTTGGGCTGGATTCAGATGCATACACATGAATTAAAAAGGCACAATATCCCCTTACCAACCCCTGAATTTGTTTTAATGTGGCTCCCATTGAGCACCCGGCACTAGGCAGGTTAGGAACACAGGCGGCATAAAGTAATTTACCTCATACTGTTCCAGTGCCCGCTTCCTTTCTAGTTCAAGCTGCTCCAATTGTTGCATAGCAACTTGAAGGGCGCGGTCCTTTATGACCCTCTGGGCCTCTAACTCTTGCTTCTCTGCCTCCGTCATCAGAATGGCCTGCTGCTGCTGCAAGTGCCATTTTTCCAGGTCAGCTCTCTTTGCTGACTCTTCCTCCAGTAACCTAGAGAGGAGATTGTGAGGACTACAGCACTGTATTTGAAAACGACGTCTAATCCATTGTCTAGCACATATGTGCTAACAAGCAAGGCGATCAAGCACATTACTTTCTGATGATTAACTTGGAAAGCACGGGAAAGGGAGGAGTTTTTACAAACATTAGAACCCATACCAGTCACTCAAGAGCACAAACAACGCAATCACAAAAAATGCTGTTCAGGGAGTTATTTCAGCCTACAGCGTAACTACCCAACACTAAGAAACCACACGAAAAACGGGGAACATAAAGTTGTCACTAGCAGGGAGGATTGAAACCCACAGTAGAAAATGAAAGTGCAGCCATTTTCCATTATCAGTATGAAATTAATTTGGGATAAAATACAAGTTGATATGAAAATTGGATAATTATTGCTTTGTGAAAACATGTAATAGTAAAATAGTACACATGCAGGGCTCCATTTTCAGAAGTGACTTCACATTGTTGGTGCCAAAGTGGACACACACGAAAAGGGGCCTGATTGTCTGAAAGTGCAGAGCACCACACCTGAAAGTCAGGCCTCTTTACAGCGCCATGTTGGGAACCCAAAAACTGAGACAGCCAAAAGCATTAGTCACGTTTGAATGTTTAGGCCTTAAAGACAAGTGTCCAATACTCGAACATCCAGATCTGTTCTATACCCCCAATGTATCTACTACATTCAGCTTTGATATCTTAATAAATATCACAACAATTATTAATCACTACTATGTATTTGTAAGTTCCTCGCGCTTATAGTATCTGAGAGAGCCCAGTGGATAGCAGCACCTCAATCCCTCACCTCACCCCTAAGCCTCCTCTCGGATATCCTAGAATCAGAGAAATGCAGGGCTGGAAGGGATCTCAGGAGGTCATCAAGTCCAGGCCCCTGCACTGAGGCAGGACAAAGTAAACCTAGACCATGCCTGTCAGGAATGGTTTTATCGATTTACTTCCACTGCTACCATAAGACTAAAAACCACACCTGGCTTGAAGTTTCCTTACGGTCTCTTCATCTTGACGTGCCTGTTTCTCATCCTCCAAGGCTTCCTGTAGCTCTTTATACATTTCTTCGAGTTCACATACTCTCTGCAAATACTGTTTAAGTTCAGACGATTTCTGAGCAACCTGCTCTTCCATTTGCTGTCTTACCTGACAACATAAAGTGAAGACACACCTTAGCTCAGCATCCCCATGACAGTAGTGGGCTTTTCTTTGCCCAGGATGGAGCCCTCAAGGATCTTCCATTTTCAGAGAAAGAACCTTTTCACTACACTTGCCAAGTTTCCCACCTCAAGCAGGATTCTCACATGCAGCTCACTTCCCCAGCTCCTCTACTTGTACTCTTCCCAGGACGCTTACCTTCTCTACCCTCTGTGCTGTCCACACAGCAGGATGTCGTAGTTACACTTAGGCCTGGTCTACACCCAGAGTTGTAGCTTCATAACTAACGGTGTGGTTTCATATTGGCTTAGTTAAATAGCTACAACTTTGTGGGGATGCTCTTAGAGTGGTTTAAGCCTGGCTCAGGTCAGGCAAGTTATAGGCACAAGCTAAACGACTGGAACCAGTATTATACAGACAAAAGAGTCCACATACAATTTTAAACTAGTTCAACAGCAGTGTATAGACAACCCCTTAGTAAATTTCACACTGTGAAGTCCAGAGTGGTAGGCAGTGAAGAGTGGTGCAGGGGCAGTTGTGGGTATGGGAGTGCATGTGGGGCTGGAAAAGCAGAGAAATCAAAGGAGCAGAGAGAAAGCCACAGCAAAGGGTGTTGGCTATGCAGAGAAAGCAGAAGAACTATGGAAATCAAGGAAAGAGACAAAGACGACAACTGCCTGCCACTCCTCCAGCCATGCCAGACTAATGGGAATGCTCCACACCCCCTCTCCTTCAGATCTCTCAATCCCTCTTTTAACACATGGCCAGAGCACGGAACCAAGCACAATTGACAGAACTGCTGCACAGCTGTTCCTCTGCTGGGCTCCCCATTCTCACCATGTGTCATGCAGAGCTGGAAGCTATGGTCATTGGACAGTCTGGGAAGAAGAAAGTACCAGTTGTAGAAGGCTGTCTCACCCCTTTAGCAAGGTGAAAGGCTGAGGGAAGAGAGCAATGAAGGTAAAGCAGGAGACAAACATCTAAGTTTCCCTCCAGTCACTGTTTGAAACTTAGCTACTATGTCTTACTCTTGGCACCAAGCCATGACCCTGAACCTCATTGTTGAAGACCAGGTAGGACATGCTTCAATGCTCATTACAGTCATTCCTTAACCAGCTAAGGGGGCTTGCTTTTGACTACCATAAAGGCATTTCCTCTCCTGCAGCTATTAAGCATGCTGCTTCCACAACTATCTCAAGCCTCTGTTGCTCCAGCAAACAAGATCATTTTCCAGAACGGAGCCCACCCCCTCCCACGTGCACGGCCATCCCATCACTGGATTAGCACAATAGCTTTATGCCCCAAGACTTTATGCAAAGAAGCATCTGAGTGACAATCAACACTTGTCCTTTATTTTCAGTGGATAACTTTAGTAATATAACCTTTTATTCAAGACAAAGCCCCTGATGAAAAATTATGATAAAATTCATCCTGGGATCTGATTTACTAACTGCGAGCCAGCATTACAAGGCTGTGATGTAAGACATGTTGCTTCTAAAGTTTAATAGGTAGATATGTGCTATGTAATAATTAGGGCTTTAGGGATAGCAGATGTATTTTAAGGAAAGCAGCATGGAATTAGGAAAGCTGGGTTCTGTATTAACTTTGCCACTGACTCATTTTTGTGACCTTTAACAAGGAACCTCTGTCAGCCATGGGTTCCTCATCTAAACTTTTGAGAGCTACAGCTAAAACTACAATATAAGTGCTAAGCACTATTATCTTTATAATCTATGCACACACAAAGCTCTTAAAATTCTATTTTAATAAAATTATTTAGAATTAAGAATAGAATTGACTGTTTAAAGCACAAAGAAACACACTTTTCACTCAACTACTACAATTCATGTTGTCCCAGAATTGTACAAACATCATCAATCTGTAGATGATTATTCAAAATGAATGCACCGCAAATCAGGATACAGTATATCTACTCTGGTATGCCACCATTTAAAACATGTTTGGAATCCATTCAGCAAAAGCCTATGATTGTTATGGTGGAAACACAGCTCACTGAGGAAATTCAAAATGTTTTTGACTATCCCAACACTCACCATTTTCTCTCTCGCTAGCTCCAGACTGAATCGGTCTTGCAGTTCCATTTGAGTCTGAAGACGTTTCTTCTCTTCTACTGCAGCTCGAGCAGCTGCTTCTTCCAGTTGCTGTACAAAGAAAAACACCATGTAAAAGAGTGTAAGAGACAGTTATCTCACACCTGCATGGATTACATGCTAACCACAGGCTGACCAGAAGTGGTTCACTGACCTTCAGTCAGTCTGTTTACCTGGTACCATCCATGAAACCTCCTCCCATCCAATCTCACGTACGAGATGGAAACAACGTTCTCAGCTCCCATTCATACAAATGGGCATCTCACTCAAAAAACTGTGGGTGGCACTACAGTTAGTCGGGAATTTTTTCAAATTAATTTTTTTGTAAATGCCAGTTCATCAGCACAAAAACTGTTTGCACGAAAAGGTGAGTTTTCAGAATTGTCCAAATGCCTCGTTTCAAAACAAAAAAGTTGTTTTTCACTTCAAAATGGCTTCCTGTTTTTAAATTTAATTTATAGTTTAAAAAAATTTAGATAAAAACTGAAATGAATTATTTCTATTAACCCAATCCAAAAATGTTGCCAGTTTTTGGTTCATAAAAATTTACGATTTTTTGGTCCTAAAATGAATTCTTGAAAATTCTCACCAGGTGGGAAACCCGTTTCCTACCTAGCTCTGGGCAAACCTATGCAGATTCCTGCAATAGCGACTGCACGTATGGGGACTGAACAATAGCCAGCAGTGAGTGAGTGGACAACAGGAGTACAACACGCTTCTTGTGATTTTACAGATATTACAGGGGTGTCTGTTTTATAATCAATTTTCCAATAATTAACAACTGACTGAGAAGCAGAGAGTTATCTTTGGGCCCATATGCATTCCCCAAAATACCACCCTGATCTAAAATTCTACATAATTGAATGAATTTGCCCTGCAATTTGACCTGTGGGACCAAAAGTCAGTGACAACAGAGCAAATGAGAGGGAAAATCCAAAAATCTAGATTTCAGAGTTGAGTGAATGATGAGGTCACGAGGTTGGCAGGACAGTTCCTCCTGGCTGCTGCTAATACCCAGGCACAGAGGAAGAGGACAGGAGGTCACAGGCTTTGTGCAGGGTGGGAAGCCTCGGACTCACCCCTCTGCACACTTGGCTGCAGTGGATGCTTTGAGGGAGGAGCTCTAAGGGCCTGAGGATTTCCACACAGCACCTGACAAAGCCAAAGTTGTCTCAGAGGATAAGAAAATGATTTTTTTCTATGAGATAATTAAACATAATGGAGTATAGCAGCAAAAAAATGAAAATGATCTATGCAATTTGACTGTGTCCCATTAACATCCACATGATTACCCACAAGGTTATATCATACAGGGTTGATAAGAATGGAGCCAATAACCATCACTTGAAATTATAAAGGAAAAGATAATAGTGAGACATGGTCAGAGCAAAGGACAGAGACAAAAGACACTAGAATCGAGTGCCAAGTCTGACCCTAGCACCCTCTACAGCCTTTGGCAAGTCTCTTCACCTCTCTGCATCTCTGTTCCACAAATGTGGATGATAATCTCTGATCTCGTCACAAGGTTTGTGCATGGATTAGTATTTGTAAAATGCTCGGACAGTGCTGTACAAGCAATAGTCAGGAATTTCACACCACTTCTTTTAAAAGCAAAAATAATTCCTTCAAATGAGCTAATACACACATTACCCCTCTTTTGGAAACCCATCTGTATCTTGAGATACTAACATCTTATCAAAGAAAGAATATTTTATTGACATTTTAGGCTGGGATACTCAAATGTGCCGAAGGGGATTAGGGCCCCATCACCTTTCAGTGGGAGATGGACACCTACCTCTTCTACTGTCTTTTGAAAATCCCAAATTTGAACTCTACTTCCTCTTTCTCCCCCGCAGCTTCACTAACTCAACACTTGCTCTGTTAAAGCTGCCAAGACACGCATTTTAAATAGCTTTCATTTCTTTGCAAGCCAGCAACAAACACAAGTAACTGACAAAAACGATCAGGCTGACCAGCACTGAAGCAATAAGAGGGAAAAAAAGAATAACTTTGGTATTAAATAGTACAAGAGAAGTTTGGTGTTAGGTTTAGTTCCCAAATGTAGGTGTTTTACAACAGTGTCTTTGAAAGTGTTCTGGAGGAATGGGAGCAACATCTTAAAAACATCCAAATCTGATATGCTAATTTAAGGGCACTTTACGTGTTCACTCCACCCCCCACCCCCTTTTTAAGATAAATGAACACAAAGGAGCACCAATATGAATGTAGGGGCCAAATACAAATCAGATTTATAAAAACTGGAATCTAAGATCAGAATTTTTCAAGTGTCTGCACCAGCTAAACCCTGCATCCATGTGGATCCCTGTAGACATCTGGGGGCCCCAGATGGACAAGCTCCACCACGCCAAGTCACTTGAAAGATCGGATCCTATTCTTGCTGCTATTTATTTAGGATAGATACTTTTTCATTGAGCTTTCTGTCCCTCGTGTCCAAGAACACCCCCGCACCAGACACTGCCTTCAAACAGGAAATATATGTACAATTATTCAGGTCTGGGGAAGTTATAGAAGGGCATTAGATATCAGAAAAGTTACTGAAGTAAACAAAGTATGGTGGGTGCTGTGTGAAACTTACGCCATGTGACCCAGACCACATGCTGGCCTTCTGCATCACATAAGTCCCACTTATGACCACAAAACACAGACTTAGCAAGTTCATAGGCCTTGTGCTTGGCCTCATTATGGGGGTAAAGTTCATCCTTTAATTAGATTAAGGGGAATCTCAAAATTCCATAAGAAAATGTTATTTTAGACAAATGTCAGCAACTCACCCCCACTTCTAAAGATTTAGTGGCGCACAGGCCATTCTCAGAGTGCACTTTAGCTCTCCTTGAACTCATGCTGGCTCACAGCCTGATGCAAACTGAGCTCCAAGTTTTCCAGCACAATTCAGTTTCCTGGAATGTTTACGTAGCTTTTTCCATTAAAAGAATTTCCTAACTAATCAAAAGCTGCTAATTCTTCTACCCCAAATACACAACACTTTCATTTGGTGGAAATGCAGGAGTTCATGTCTTAGCCTAACTTGTTCTCTTTTCACCCTCTAAGATGAAGGAGTCATCCAGACCTATTTGAAAGGAGCTTCTTGCCTCAACACTCTTGCCAGCTGCCATCTCTGCTGCAAGATTCACAGAAATCAGTTACAATTCAGTAAACACACAGCTTCTGTGAGAACAATCCCATGTTTCTTCCTCTTGCGCACCTGCTCCTCAAGTTATAGCAAACAGAAATCAACGCCCAGGATTTTTGCTGCCTGGTAAGTTACACAAATGATAGCAATAGGGAGTACTAGATATGAGCTAAGGCAGGCATTGCATTTTGGCACATTATCCATGTTTAAAATTATGCAAAAAGAACGAGGCGTACTTGTGGCTCCTTAGAGACTAACAAATTTATTTGGGCGTAAGCTTTCATGGGCTAAAACCCATTTCATCAGATGCATGGAGTGGAAAATATAGTAGGAAAATATATATAGAGAGAGAACATGAAAAGATGGAGGTTGCCATAGCAACTCCAACCAGACAAATCAATTAAGGTGGGCTATTATCAGCAGAAGAAAAAAACCTTTTGTTGTGATAATCAGGATGGTCCATTTCAAACAGCTGACAAGAAGGTATGAGTAACTCACTACAAAAGTTTTTTTTCTCCTGCTGATAACAGCCTACCTTAATTGATTTGTCTCATTAGAGTTGGTATGGCAACCCCCATCTTTTTATGTTCTCTATGTGTTTATATATATCTTCCTACTGTATTTTCCACTCCAAGCATCTGATGAAGTGGGTTTTAGCCCACGAAAGCTTATGCCCAAATATATTTGTTAGTCTCTAGGGTGCCAAAAGTACTCCTTGTTCTTTTTGCTAATACAGACTAACATGGCTACCACTCTGAAACCTTTAAAATTATGGGGTAAGAATCAAATCAGAACAAGACCTTCTATTACCAGATTCAGAGCAAGGCCAGGAAACTAATACTCCATATCCCAGTATTACCAAACCGATGTGTTCAAAAATCAAGAATCAGGCTCACAAGAATTACAAGATTCTAAAAGTAATACATTTGGGTTCTTTTCATTTGCCTTCTTGTTTCTGTGCCTATAGCATGCACTCAGATCACATTTTTAAGCTTCTCTCCACAACCATGAGAGATGAAAATTCACTTTTTAAATGAAAGCTGAGATTCTAAAATATTCACATGATTCCAGGAGCTGAGACTTTAAAAACTCCAAATATGAGACTTATGATAAAGTCACAAGAATTGACAACAATGATATTCTACTAACACAGACAAGCTTAACTTTAAAACACAATACTTAATGGGACTACTCACATGTTTAAAGTTAAACTTATCTATGTATTTGCAGGATCAGAGCCTCAGATTGCATACATGTAATGGATTCAAAGTCTGGGTGACTCTCTGCACTCTACGTCTAGTCACTCTAGTTTACTTTATAATTGGATCTGATCTTGCTCTAAGAGCTTAAGAATAAGTAATAAATCAGATATTTTCTATTTATGAAGGTGCATGAGAAATGAGGCAAGCGTGCTCTAACTGGAAACACAAAACCAACTGAAATGTAGGACAAGGTTACGAGCAGACCAGTTCTGCTTTTCATGTTACATGGCTAAAGAATGTAATTTTAATAGCTTGCAACCACAGTGGGGCAAGGACCAAGTCTCCTTCCACACGTTGTATGGCATGGAACATACTGGCAGTACACAAATTACTAACAAATAAAAAAAAAAAATAAAAAGTATATGTAGTTGGAGATAGTATGAGCCGGGGGAGGGGAGAAGTTAATAGGAGCATGAAGTGGAAAATGGAAGAACAACATAGCAGGAGGGAGGAAAGCACAGAACAGAAGATGGAGAGCCAAGAGCGTTTTGAATGGCTTAACTACTCATGAGTTGTGAATCCACAAGTGAGTTCATTTGATATATACAGGTCTTCCCAAAGGAGTGCCAATAAAACTATTATACCACACCCCACATTCCCTCCATGCTACACATCTTCTAGAAAACTACTTTAGACATATTTTGATTTTTTTAATCAGTACTATTTTTTAATCTCTGCCTGTGAAAGCCAGCTCTCAGAGGGAGAGAGGTTATGGCTAACATGTTTTTGAAACTTCTGAAAATGGCCTAAAGTGAAGTTTATGTATCATCATGAATTTAAGGTCTGTTGTCTCTGAATTGACCAGGGCTAGAGGAAAGTACTGTGTCCCATTAAGAAGATGGGAATCTCCCCTTTCTATTGGTATAAGACCCTTTTTCAGCACTGATGGATCATGAGATAATCAGATTGTAGGCCTATCACTAGTCCTGAAATGGCCAGTGTAGTTTTGGGACAGAAATGCCTTCTTTTCTGAGGAAATGTAGAACATATTTCTCTGGCTTATTTAATTTTTTTAAACGGAAAAGGCAGCTGTCTCATTTTACAGCACAGGGTTTGGGATGTAAGGAAGTGATGCTGGATCCTGACAGGAAGCACTCTAGGTAACAGCTGAGATGTGGTATGGCAAGTGCTGGGGTTGAAATCCAAGAATAACTCATGATATTTAAGGGAAAGTTCACTAGGTTTGTAAGTTTTGTCCAAGAACATTTAAATTACAAAACATTTTCTACAATGAAAACAGCGAGAGCTTTTGATACATGAATCTTAAATTAGGTAGAATGGATCTTTTAACTTTCACCAAGCCTCATGGGGAGCAATCACACAGATGTGGGCAACTCTGTTATCTGCAGTGATCAGCAAGTTAATAGCAAATACATAATGCTCCTCAGTGCTGTTCATAGAACCTTCTGCCAACCTTCCTTAATCCAAGTTTTACACATCTTTAGAGCTTTTCAGATACATGGATTTCTAAAGCTTTCTCCCAATATTCACACTCGAGCTGTCTGAACATGTTGCTCTGCAAAGTCGATGCAAATTTTATGAGAAAACATGCGTTTGAGCAAAGTACATGTGGTCAATACCTTTATCTGAGCTGTGAATCTGCCCAAAACTGCTTCAATCGGATTACAAACACACACAAGGATTCTGCAGCATATTTCAATATGTCTCTGGAAACTGAACTTTACACATACTGTTGGAAGTGTGCTGGGGCAGGATTTTTTCCTCTTTCTCAGTCCCTGCTACCCCACACCTATGCAACTTTAGCAATCCATTAAAACTAAGAAAACCCTAATGGAAACTCTGTTAAACTCCACCCTGCTCCTTTAGTTAATTAATTAAAGGGGCTAGATGCCCAGGCCATGGTGCAGCCCCTCTGAGATGCATCCATAGCACAAAGTGCTGTAAAGCTACCCTATGTGGACAGCTGGTGATTTCCCTTGCTCTACGCCTCTCTCTCCCTGACGTAGGGGGCACACCCAGAGCACTTTCTGTTCCTCCAGCAAAATGGCCTCTAGAGAGCTGTTGCAGACAGCACTAACTTAACTGGGGTCTAGCTCATTTGCCAGTAACTCCAGGTTGAAACAGCTGCATGCCTGCCTCCTTTCCCATCCCTTCTGCCCACCCAGGGTCCTGCGCTAAGCATAGCTCAACCTGACTCAGGGTGTCCTGACCCTGCACAAAAAGCACACATATGTGTAAAACAGACTAATATTTCAAGAAACTCAATCTCAATCAAATTGAAACTTCTCTAGGCAAAATTCTGGTCTGATCAGTGCAATGTGAAAGCTTGAAGGCTAACAACATGCCCCCACCTTTCTCACTGTCTCCAATTCCTCCTGCTTGTTCTCATTGGCTATTTGGAGTTCTTTCATCTGCCGCTCCAATTCCTCTTCCTCAGCTTGCCGTTTCTGGCGTAATTCTTTCCGTTTCTGGCGCGCTTCTTTGTGAGGTGGAGGGCTGCCAACCCTCAGCAGGCTTACAGTGGTCTGAATGGCTGTAAAGAAGTCCATGTGATTGAAAGGAAAAGCAACAATAAAAGAGAACTTCAGTTAGGAGAAATGCTAAGTCTCTCTGGATAGCCCGGGTGGGTGAGAAACAGCTACTCTGTTATCACACACAACTCTCTCTTGTCATCCCCACTCTCTCTTAGTAAGTTAACTAATAACATGAAAAAAGTAAGCATGCTGGCTTTCTACACATTGCAATATCATCTGTATCCCAAAGACAGGGATGTCCAGTAGTTCCAATAATACCCTAACCGATTATTCCATACCCAGTGTCAATTTCTGGTGGTGCATTTGCAAGATTAAGATGGTGTGAATGTAAATTATTGTAAGAGAGAAAGCCTTAGGAAACGACAACCAATTGCAAATTTCTCTCCACATCCCTAGACAATTTTCTCAGTGTTTCTAATCCAGATAAGAATCCCTCTATTTCTCAGGGGTACATTGACTGATAGAACGTCAAAAATAGTTCCCTCACATTTCATTTTCTAGGGCCAGCATTTTATCTGGGCTGCACAAATAAAAATCATCTTTCATTGTATGTTAGCCATCCCACAACATGCAGCAAATCAGTTACTGAAAGTGAACTGCTGGTAGGATCAAATTTATGAAAGCACTTCGGCACAGATTTTCAAACGGGACTAGTGATTTTGGGTGCCTCAATTTGACACCTTGAAGAGGCCCATTTTTCAGCATTTTGGTGCTTAGCTGGTTCTGAAAATCAGGCCCCTTTGAGATGTCTCAATTTGGGAACTCAAAGGGGAACCACCCCCAAATCATTAGTCACTTGTGAAAATCTTGTTCTTAAGCACATGCTTAAGTGCTTTGTGGAAGCAGGACCTTAACTCTCACATCACTAAGATTTAAGAGACCTTACCTTGAATCCACTCCTGCTTCTTCTTTTTATCAGAGGCACTAATCTCAAAGCTTTTATCTAAGCATTTGATAAGAAAAAGGCATTTCTTCCCATCTTTGTCAGGCAAGGACTGGAATGGAAAACAAAGTATTAGTTTCCAGTTAACCTAAATACCACACTGCAGTATCGCATCCCACCTATGCACCAACCTAAATACCACACTGCAGTATCGCATCCCACCTATGCACCAACCTAAATACCACACTGCAGTATCGCATCCCACCTATGCACCAATCAGTCACATGTACAGGCTATGAAGGCCTACAACAGTAAAATATTTAATTTTAATATTTTATAGTTTGGGATATAAATGCCATTTTACATTGCGGTGCAAAACTGCTGTTCATGGAAAACTGAAACATTATAAAATTGTTAAGCTTTTACTGTTACTGCTTTCCACTCATGAACTTATTTGTACAAATTCCAGTAGTTTCATTAAATGATCTTCATGAAAATAAAACCAAGAGAGACAGCCCAACAGAGTGATCTACTGATGCAAAAAGGAAAAAAACAGAACAAATATCCCACCATCACTGAATAGACACTGGGAGTCCACCACAAAAGATTATTTTAAAATTTCTATATTTAGAGGGAGTTGAATTTATTTTTACCTCTACAAAACAGTTTTCATCCAACACGATGTCTCCTTTTTTGTCTTTTAAATCTTCACTTGTGTAATATGAAATAATATTTGGTTTTAGCACAAACCAACGTTCTGTCCAATTTTTCCTTCTGTGACCTTTTTTCAACATATAGCCCTGTAAAAAGGAATGACCCATTGAATTGTGTCCCCTCGATTGTACTGCTCTGCCTTTTACTTGTGTGCCCTAAGGTTATGGTCCAAGACCGATGAAGTAGACCAGGCCCTAAACGTTGATTCTTACACATTTCCGTTCCTCATAACTCCCAATTCCATCACCTGTTGCTTAGTTCATGAAAGTAATTTGTGATTCCTTTATCCCCGATTTGCAAATGGTAAAACCATCTTTAAAATAACGGAAATAATGCTGCAATCTCTCCGGATTCTCTTTGATAATATTTTACCACCACTCTTCCTTTTTTATTATTATTAATTATTATTGTTACTAGTGCTAACACACAACTCTGCTGGACACGTCATACATGATGTCTAATGACAGAGATTTTATTAATTTAATCACATTGTGAAATGTTAACATCAAAAGATCTCCCCAGTGGTATATGTAGGGCCTGGAGCTAGATAGATATTCTAGCTAGATATTCCATCCCCTACTGTACACGTAACCCTGGGGATAAAGAAAACTTCCACCTCCTGGAAGTGGTTCTTCCTGTCTCCTAAAATACCTTCTGCTGCCTTGCTCATCTAGCTGCACCCAAAAAAAGACCAAAGCCTTTTTTAAAGGACTGATCCCAATGAGAGTGTGATGGAAACTTCAATTAGTGGGGCTGAGAAAGGGAGAATGAAAACTATACTTCTGGCTAGTATACTATATTTGGGGAGCATAGGGCAAAATCCTGACCCCACTGAAGTCAATAGTTGTTTTCCCATTGATTTTGCTGGGGCCAGGATTTCACCCATACTATTTTAGTTTTCCTTACATTTTACTCAATCCACTTTAAAAAAAAGAAAAACATTGTGTCTCCAAGGGCTTGTTTCTATGAACAGTTCGCTCAGAGCAAGCTGGGTGTAAATCCAGCCTGCTCTAGCCTGCCATGCACTAACTGGCTGGGTGGACACTGCTCCCACACACTAAAAAGTGTTGCAGGGCACTTTGATCTACTGTAGTTTGTCACCACATAGATCAACGCCCATAATGACACTTTTAGCACCTGGTAGCAGTTCCGCCTGGCCAGTTAGTGGGCAGGCGAGATTTACACAGTAGCTTGCTGTGCACTAATATCCATACAGACATGCCCTAATACCTAACCTTAATTATCATCATCAAGATTTCAAGCTCCTCTTTCCTTCCTTTTACAATCCACGCTTTTTACAATCCACACACAGCAGGTGGACTTCATAAAGAACAATGAGTCTGATCGATTTGTCCTCAGCTGAACTGGAAGTGGAACTATTACTGGGATCTTAGACCTAATTATTTAAATTTACTACAGACCTAACATCATGTAGGCCAGCAGTAAGGAAGTACTATTTGTGATATAATATTGGAATTTTTTACATATTTTTTCCCTTTTAGATAGCTAGTTAACTTTCTTTGGAAATGTATTTATATCCTTTGTCTCTTGGTGAGGAGGAGGAAGAACCAGGGGATGTGGCAGTCGTTCTTTGCTTAAACTGTGTTCAGTTTATGTGGAAAATAAATAAAATTGATCGAATCAAAGAAATACCACATTTCTCTTTGCTTTGAAGCAGAATGAGATGGGGATCACTTCCCTTTTCTTTTCTGTGCGGGAAGGAGGTCTAGAAGTACCCGATCCAAAACAGAGCTTGTATTTCACACAGAGGAAATATTAAAATGTCAAAGATGTAAAACTACAGTTGTTCTAGCTACATATCTGTGATGGTGGAGTCCAATAGACTGGCCCCAGGATCCTAAGCATCTACATTTCACCTCCACACAGAAAGGACTCACCATAGCTGCCTTTCACCCAAGCCTTATTCTGGGCCATCACTTCCCTCTCTTATCAGTTCCAAATGTACCCAAGTATAGGGTGAGTGAAGAACTTAGTGTAGCCTTCCCCAAAGCTCTAATAATGCAATTAACACACCAGGTACAAATACTGCTGTTAGCAAATGGGAAAGACCAGTTCAAGCTCCCTATTGCCCAAGAACATTATAAACACGAGGCAGCAGCCATGAGATAGTTACACAGCTACATGGTGAATTCTTCCCAGGTTATGGGGAGAATTCCATCCCTCTCAATTTTCTATTAGTCCTCCATATAAACCCTATTTACTCCTGCACAAGGGAGGAGAATTTGGCTCCAAGCAAAGTGGTGTGCCCCCATTCATCTCAATTAGCTGTTAACACTGAAATCTAATGATGAAAACATAATTAGATATATTAACTACTACATTAACAATAATTTTAACAGAAGCACCCACCTACTGTGTTTTATCCAGTGTGGTTACAGCTCCACAGGAAAGAGGATGCATGTTGAAAGATGTAAATGATTGAATGTTCTATCAGACATTTGAATTTATTGGCTAGTCAATTTTAAAAAAAAAAAAACTAATTTAAAAAGTTATTTTGGGTACTACAGCTTCCCCCATTTCCCCTGCTAATTTCTGTAATCTCATTTTCCCAACTCTTATGTGCTTTGGGGTTTGTTTGTTTTTTTTGTCCTGTTGCCATCCTGTCAAGCAGGAGCCATTCAGCAGTGGGGTGGCTTCCCCCATAGCAAGGGGCTCTTCCTCCTTTCCCTCAGAATCCTGGCTGAGGGTCTCTGTTCTGCCCTGCCAGGACTGCAGCCTCCCCTGCACCTTGTGACAGTAGAGATCAGGTATCACCTGTCCCAGAGCCAGGCAGGGAGCCCTCTGCATCTCGGCTGTAGTGGCCCCACTCACCAGCCAGGAGTGTGTGGGCAGTAATTGTTCAGCAGCAGGAGCGCCTCCCCTTCAGTTGGGGATTCATCTTCCTCTCTGCCCTGGCTGGGGGGGTCTGTGCTCCAGTGGGCCAGGACCACAGCCTTCCACCCAGGTGTCTTGGGCTGCTTGGAGCACTCTGCAGTTCTGCTGTCCTCAGTGCCCCAACCCTAACCCCAGCCCTACGCCACCCTTACTTTCCCACAACTGTAAAAATAAAAAGTTAATATTTGCACACACAAAAATAAAAATAAAAATCAATATTGTCAAATTTGCAACAAAAAAAAATTTAATTCCATCAATACTACAATACGTCTGAATTGAAGTGTGAACTCCATTTTCCAAAAGACTGGTGACTGTCCAGAAGGGGAGGAGATTAGGTTATAACAAAACTTTTTTTAAAAGTCTTTTTAGAAGCAGGGAGACAACCCTGAACAAAGTCACAGTCACCAAGAGAGGAGACAGTCAAGACACTGCAGCAATGAGAGGCAGCACAGCATCAGATAGAAAGCATTTGAAACATCTAAAGAAATCAGAGATTTCCTTTCAAATCTCAAGTGGATGGACTGAGCTGACGCCAATTACTATGTTCAATGGTATTAACAGAATGACTTAAAGTTTTGTCCTCAACAGTTCATCCCACCAATGAACAATAAGGAGTTAATAAAAACAGATGCTTTGCATTGTTCTTTGGCTATTTTGAAAGAACTTCCTGTTCCAAGATTTTCTGATAACTTCTTCTGAATGGATTTGGAAGGGCTGCCAAAAAAAGGCCTTTGCTTGCTTTCTTCGTAAGGAGAAACAATCAAAGACCACTAACAGTTCCCCATAAAGTACGTATGAGTGTGAATTAGAACCCTAGGTAAATGCAGTTTGCCTGAATAAAAACACTTCACTGGGGTTTTAAGGATTTATTTTTCCTATTAAAAATATACAGTCCTTTAAAGCCATTCTGGGACTTTCTGAAACATCTAGAACAACTGAGGAGTCCCCTGACCAAATGGTAATCAATCCCTCTACAGGAACTCCAAACGAGCAGAAGGTTGACAGAAATATTCTATGAATTTTAAGATAGAGCCATTACTTTTTAGCTTTGACTTCAGCTTAGTAAATCACTAATGCTCCATATTCTATTATGCAGAGTTAAATAGCATTTTCTACACAATTTATAGGCTGTTTTAACTGCATCAGTTTAGGAACAGATACAGTTAAATCGGTGCATCGCCCTTGTGTGGGCACAGTTATACTGATACATACCTATCAGAGCTTTTTTCTGTAAATTAACTGCAAATTTCAATATATTAATACTTATATTTAATATATTAATATTTTAACATATTAAAGACTTACCATAAATTTAGGAATTAATAAATACAATTTTGCAGCTATTCTATTAGCTAATGAATTACTGGTATAAAGAGAGGTCATATTTTAAGTCAGAAACACAAGGGCCACTTTTCCTTCAGGTCCTAAGTATAATTCACCAAGGACAAGTATCTCCTTTGCAGTACTAGAAGGGGTTAAAGAGATCTTTTTACATAGCATAGCTTCCGTTTTACAAAATATATTCTTTTAAAACTAAACTCCTAACAGAAACCAACTCTCAGAGTGCTAAGTAGACCCCCTCGAGCTTGTTCGCTGCCATCAGCTAAAGAAACTGTTATTCATGGCAGCAGAATTCATGGGCAAATGATCTCATTATCCAATAACTCATACATCCTACTATTTTCAAACATTCACTCCATGCAATTCTTACCTGTTTCAGTACATCTAATATGAGCTCATTAAAGACCTCATTAACTGCCATTGATACCGTCTGTCGGTCCATCCCTTTGCTAAACTGTCCACTTCCAATAAGCTCAATCAATTCCCATGCAGAAAGACCTTGATTGGCACCGAGGCTGTTCTTATTATGTTCAAACTGTTCTTGATGCGAGCCTGCACCCATTGCTTCAGTGAGTTTTTTAAGTAAGTATTCAATCTGTACAGAAATAGAAGCAAAAATTATATCATTTTTAACAAAGAATTTACTCAAATGCTTCAGAGCTCTAGGCCAAAATTTGTGTGTCTAAAGTTAGACTCTTAAATCCACATTTAGGCACCGAAAGATAAATGGCTTCATTTTCAAAGATTCCACGCTCCCACAGTTCTTATTTGCTTCAACAGGGTTTGTGTGTGCTCATCACCCCCAGAAAATCTGACTACTCATATTTAGAAGCCTAAATATGGATTTAGACTTCTAACTTCAGACACTCAGTTTTGGGATTTCTGCCCACGAATGATACACATGGAAGTTATTCTTTAATAGCATCAAGATTATGCAGAATTAAATGTGAGAAAGAGGAAAGCTTCAAAAGCATTACAATTTTATAAAAGTAAACCAATAAAATATACCAGGAAAATTAAAGGAAATAGCTTGGATAAGGAAAGACATTAGCAATAGTCACATGCTAGTCACAGGTCTGAGCCCTGACACCTCCCCCTCAAATCTGATATTATGATATCAGGACGGGCATAAAAAAAATGAAGGTGAAGATGAAAAAGTATTCATTCCTAAAACAAATTCTCCTTTTCCTAATACTTTCCATATCATGTATCAGACAACTATAATAACACTTCTACTGAGGTTAGTCAAGACTTAAACCTTGCTATCTATCTTATACCACTAATTGTACTTAGTTAAAACTGAATCCATCCAGTAATTAAAAAACCCTACAAATCTTTAACCAATGCCAGTTTGTGAGTTCCTACTTCCACAATCATATCTATACAATAAAAATCACTGTTGGTGTCAGTTTCCTATGTCTGAAGATACACAACACTTTGATGTGATATAATTAGACTTCAAGGATGGTTTGGTCTAGTCCTGAAGACAGGCCAGGTTTGCCCAAGACAGCAGAGAAAGGCATAAAGGGAACAATGGTTTACTGTGTTTTTCCACCAGCTTCATGGCAAGGCCACTATGTGCCATAGCATTCCTGCCCCCCTAGTTGACTGGGGCAATGAAGCCAGAAAAAGCAAGGCATTTCCCTGACAGCCAAAGTAAACCTGGGTAAAGGGAGCAAAGCCACAGTGATACACCATGGCCTGCCAGCCCCACCAAGAAGTTCCTATGGAGACAAGGGGCAAATCAGCCTCTAAAATAGCTGACCCATCTTTCCGGTGACTATAAAAGCGAGCATATGAATCCTGCCTCTGGCCTCCATCCTAAGTCAGATGTTGCGCCAGCTCTCCCATGCCAAGGGCTCTTAGAAGTGGTTCCTCTTAATTACTGAATTTCTTTGTGTGCAGAGCTGATGTTGCTGAAAGGGCACGTGATGGTCACAAGCTACAACAATGGCTTAGGGGTGGACACCATCGGACTGAGTCTTTCAAGGTACCTTTCAGATCCCCCTTTCAGTACACGCAGGATTACCTATTTTTTAGGCCTACTCTCCCTGGTAGACAGTCCTGCTGGAGGGTTGGAACAACTGTGTAAAGTAGACCAATTGTAGGTACAATTTTCAAAACGTGACTTAGAACATCTCATGTTCAAAAGCGACAGGGTCCTCAGTGCCTCAAATGAAAGTCAATGGGACATAGGCTTCTAAGTCATTTGGACACTTGTGAAAATCTCCCCCCTCCATGTCATTGATGCTGTGCAACCTCCCTTACCCTAGTGCTTCTGAGAAAGCAGGACGTAAGGTCATTTCTTCCATGGATTACAGAAAAGTCAGTTTGGGTCAAATGAGGCTTCACCATAGGCCAGCCTAACCTTTCAGCAAGAGTAACTGGACCACTTTTTGATTGGTGTATATAAGGGATTGAATTGGTAGGCTCTTCAGCGCCCATCACTGTCTCTCATCACAGGTTTGGGAGAAGGGGGATGAGGAAGTGTTTTTCAATACGTTCATCCTACAAGGACTACCAGGCCTCAAGCATCTGATGTTAGCCACAGTGTGTATGTTAATACTCTGGCCAATATAGCTTTTCTGGCTTCTTCTTGATGTGAGCAAGCACCCTCCTTTCACCCAAGTCTGTGGCAAATAAATACAAAACACGTGCAAATCTGTGACAGAATATAACAAGTCTGACAAAGCAGTTAATTACTGAACCTGAGCTGAACCTCAGAGAAGCGGGATTTTTACTGCTATTTCTGGAACACTGAGATTAGTTATTAAATAGTTTCCTTTTCAGTAATACTAAATAGTAATTAATACTAAAAGAAAAATGAGGAAGTAAACTATAATCACCTTATTGTCTCAAAAAGAAAAACAAACATAAGAAAAAGTACCCAATTCATATGCTTCTGAGCTAATTGCTAATTGCTCAGGCATGCAGGAGTGAAATCAGGAAGGACAAATCACACTTGGAGTTGCTGCTAGCAAGAGATTTTAAGAGTAACAAGAAGGGTTTCTTCAGGTATGTTAACAACAAGAAGAAAGTCAAGGGAAGTGTGGGCCCCTTACTGAATGAGGGAGACAACCTAGTGACAGAGGATGTGGAAAAAGCTAATGTACTCAATGCTTTTTTTGCCTCTGTCTTCACGAACAAGGTCAGCTCCCAGACTACTGCACTGGGCAGCACAGCATGGGGAGGAGGTGACCAGCCCTCTGTGGAGAAAGAAGTAGTTCGGGACTATTTAGAAAAGCTGGACGAGCACAAGTCCATGGGGCCGGGTGCGCTGCATCCGAGAGCGCTAAAGGAGCTGGCAGATGTGATTGCAGAGCCATTGGCCATTATCTTTGAAAACTCATGGTGATTGGGGGAGGTCCAGGACGACTGGAAAAAGGCTAATGTAGTGCCCATCTTTAAAAAAGGGAAGGAGGAGGATCTGGGGAACTACAGGCCAGTCAGCCTCACCTCAGTCCCTGGAAAAATCATGGAACAAGTCCTCAAGGCATCAATTCTGAAGCGCTTAGAGGAGAGAAAAGTGATCAGGAACAGTCAGCATGGATTTACCAAGGGCAAGTCATGCCTGACTAATCTAATTGCCTTCTATGACGAGATAACTGGCTCTGTGGATAAGGGGAAAGCAGTGGACATGTTATTCCTTGACTTTAGCAAAGCTTTTGACATAGTCTCCCACAGTATTCTTGCCAGCAAGTTAAAGAAGCATGGGCTGGATGAATGGACTATAAGGTGGATAGAAAGCTGGATAGATTGTCGGGCTCAACGTGTAGTGATCACTGCTCCATGTCTAGTTGGCAGCCGGTATCAAGTGGAGTGCCCCAGGGGTTGGTCCTGGGGCCGGTTTTGTTCAATATCTTCACTAATGATCTGGAGGATGGTGTGGATTGCACCCTCAGCAAGTTTGCAGATGACAGTAAACTGGGAGGAGAAGTAGATATGCTGGAGGGTAGGGATAGGATACAGAGGGACCTAGACAAATTAGAGGATTTGGCCAAAACAAATATGATGAGGTTCAACAAGGACAAGTGCAGAGTCCTGCACTTCGGATGGAAGAATCCCATGCACTGCTACAAACTAGGGACCAAATGGCTAGGCAGCAGTTCTGCAGAAAAGGACCTAGGGGTTACAGTGGACGAGAAGCTGGATACGAGTCAACAGTGTGCCCTTGTTGCCAAGAAGGCCAATGGCATTTTGGGATATATAAGGAGGGGCATTGCCAACAAATCGAGGGACATGATTGTTCCCCTCTATTTGACATTGGTGAGGCCTCATCTGGAGTACTGTGTCCAGTTTTGGGCCCCACACCACAAGAAGGATGTGAAAAAACTGGAAAACATCCAGCGGAGGGCAACAAAAATGATATGGGGACTGGAACACATGACTTATGAGGAGAGGCTGAGGGAACTGGGATTGTTTAGTCTGCGGAAGAGAAGAATGGGGGGGGGGGATTTGATAGCTGCTTTCAACTACGTGAAAGGGGGTTCCAAAGAGGAGGGACCTAGACTGTTCTCAGTAGTAGCAGATGACAGAACGAGGAGTAATGGTCTCAAGTTGCAGTGGGGGAGGTTTAGGTTGGATATTAGGAAAAACTTTTTCACTAGGAGAGTGGTGAAGCACTGGAATGCGTTACCTAGGGAGGTGGTGGAATCTCCTTCCTTTGAAGTTTTTAAGGTCAGGCTTGACAAAGCCCTGGCTGGGATGATTTAGTTGGAGATTGGTCCTGCTTTGAGCAGGGGGTTGGACTAGATGACCTCCTGAGGTCCCTTCCAACCCTGATATTCTATGATTCTATGATAATTCTACATTCCTGTGAGGTTTGCTTTTTGTAAGGACTTATTGTCCTCTTAAAGATTATTGTAAGCAAAGATGTATTTAGCCTTACAGGGCAGACGGCTTTAGGGGGGCAAAAAAGGTAAAGTATTTTTCACCTCTGTTTCCCTACACGTAACTGGACATTGAATTTAGCTGGGATGTATTCATACATAAATAGCACTAACAGCCATCCAACTTTAGGGAAGACAATGTTTAAGTAGATTCCGTTTCAAATTGGATATCATGATTATTACTGAGAGTACTCCTATTGATCTCAGTACAATGATTGTACTTCTGAATGCTAGGTTGAAGGCCTTAGTTCTGCCAGCATTTACTGCAAGCCATAGTGCTTACTCCTGTGAATAGTCCTGATGATTTCAGTGCAGTGATTTCATTAGGACTACTCACAGTAGTTAGCAGTACTGCCAACAGTAGGCTTTTGCAGGAATGGACCCCTAGACTTTGCATTTTAGGAGTTCAGTGCATAGCTCTGAATTACTCACTTTAAGGTCATTCAGGTTAAAGCAATCCGATGGTAATAAGCATCTCAACTCTTAGCTTCATGAAGCTATAATTTATAATCACTTAAATTTCATGTTCATCTATAATTAAAATATTTTAATTTATATAAATAATTCACAAAAACTAAGTTTGTTATTTCTACTTTTCAAACTCTTATACTAAGAAATAACTTATGTGCAGCCAGGGCTTTCCAAGAACAGATACCATAAATCCTCAGCATTCAGTAAGATTCAGGAAGCAGCTTACTTCCCACTTGCAGGCAAGTTTCACCACCACCACCAAAGAATGCTACTTCAGTGTACATGAACTGCAGTGTCAGGTGACCCCAGTTTAGAAACAAATTTCCAGAAGGCCTCACCTTAATGACCTGAAATAAACATTGGCTTTTAAAGACAGGCTATCCTTTCTTTAATAAAAGGTAAGAGTAAGTCTCTCATTTCAGGTTTAAAATGCATTATGCCCATCAATTTAATTCCTCTGAACAGAGCTCACTGTATTTCTCTTAGCAGGATGGGAAGTTTAAATAACCAGAGCAGAATGCTACCCTTTTGCAATATTCTGCACTTAATGTAAGTCATACCATCCACTTCATTTCGTTTGTCATGTGTCATCTCAGCCTACCAAAGTACAAGATAGTAAAAGATTAAGAATTCTTACTGGCATTTAACTTTGGGCTTTTTATTTATTTAAAGAAAGGTGTGAAGCACCCTCAAATCCCTTTTTCTAATCATTTTACAGGATTGGGCTTACACAGAGAGGGACTAGAAATCATACTTGAACAGCTTTTCACTGTTACCCACAGCATGCAATCATGAATTTAAATCAAACTAACAGGCTAAGAGGGGAATACATCAAAACTGTTAATGATGTTTTATTAAAATAGACACTAAACAAAGGGATTTACTTTCATTAGTACTATATAAACCAAGTATTACTCTGTGTGTGATTAAAATAGATGAATATTTAATCTCAAGGAGACAAGCTCACAAGTACACTAATCTCCATGAGTTACACTCATCACTCTCTAAAAGCCCATTCAAGTGTATGAATAGCAATACCATATTTAGATAGTTTCTTACAAGAAAAGTGGCTTATGTATTGGTTTAACTTTTAAACATTAGAATTTTACAGGAATTACTCTTCTTACTCTGGCAGGAATATACAAATATTCTCTACAGTAGCTACATTACACCTGTGGAGATGGGGGAAATTAGCATAAAACAATGAGTGATCAACGTAATACAGTAGTTCCATCTGGTCAAATATGGACGTAAACATTAGCCACGCTATTCATTTGCATGCTCAAATGAGGAACTTTTGATACTTCTGAGAACAGAGTACTTTACTTCCCTTCCCCGGAACCTCTCCACTCCACACGTTAACACATCAAAATAAGAAAAGGAGTACTTGTGGCACCTCAGAGACTAACCATTTTATTTGAGTATAAGCTTTCGTCAGCTACAGCTCATTTCATTGGATGCTGTAGCTCACGAAAGCTTACGCTCAAATAAATTGGTTAGTCTCTAAGGTGCCACAAGTACTCCTTTTCTTTTTGCGAATACAGACTAACACGGCTGTTACTCTGAAACCTGACATCAAAATAACTGACTAATTAAATCATCTGGCTTAAACAGTCTATATCTGTGGTTAATAAGTTGAAAGAGTTGAGAAGCAAGTATGATGCAATGTTTGCTGCTACTTTGAGTGCAACTATTCTCTGTGATAAAGTTGTAAGTTTTTCTTTTAAAGGATTGTTTGTTTTGTTTTAAACAATGATCAGTGCTCTACTGAGAAGGTGAAATCATGACCCACGGAACTCAGTGGAATAACTCCCATTGACTTCGGCAGGGCCAGGATTTCACCAAGAGTCACTATTAAGAACGTATGGGTATTAAAGAGTTTTTTGTTTTAATACTAGACACAAAGTGCCTTTAGCATCTTCTTTCAGTGGAATAGTTCCCTATTCCCTTTCTGATGCTGTTTTCTTTTATTAGCAGTTTTTCCTGTATTGGTTTCAACCTTTCGGATTTTATCACATTCCATGTGAAAGTACTGATATCAGTTTTACATGACCTTTTGCCAAACACAACTGGATGAAGCCGTGTGTGTAAAGGATGAAAAAAACAACAAAAACATCAAGATAGTCATAATGCCCACCAGATGGCTCCTCTTACATCTCAGACATTCAAGGCTATTCTGCAAAGTCCACTCCATCAAAACAGTGGTTGCAGTGGGTCACCAGTAGATATGTGGAGGACTTGCAATGCTATCATTTTATATAAAGTAGGTGCGATGCCTAGGCCAACTGGTATGGTACCCAAGAGCAACTATGACCCATGACAATGGTGCTATCACCTCATCATTTCCCCAGTGCTCAAAGTGATTCAACCCTGCTCCAGAGAGATCACCAGGGTTTAGGTGGGTAGCTCTCGCTTCATTTCCATTAGCCCCTTGGCCTCTCTGCTGAGACTGATAACAAGGGTTTCACTTGTAGTGGTGGTTTTTGTGGAATCTGATCACTGGACTCGTTTCACAGATGCCCAAAGAACCCTGAAACAATAACTGCCAGTCTGCTACACACCTGGGCAGAGTTTGAACAGTCAGCCGACAGATGAAAAGCTCTATATTCCACTACCATCTCTTAAGCAATCCAAGTCCCCTTCTGGGCAAATATTCTTCCTTCCTACCCTACACAAAAATCCCCACACAAATATTTATGTTACTTTAGCTCATACAGCTATTTGGGTAAACAGAGTACAAAGACTGTGCTTATCATCCAATGCAAACCATTATCTACTCTCTTCAAAATTAAACTAATTTAACTAATAATTTGATGTAAGTTGTGAAGATGCACCTCAAGATAGGACCTATACTTATATGGTGAACCAGATGAGAAATCAGCTACTCTGAATCTTATCCTTGTTCTTTTCAAGAAGCAAGAAAACTGTGGTTTCTAAATGGAAGAATTAATGTAACCTATGAGTGAGCATGTGATACGTGTTCCCCTCTGTTCCCAACACACAGGGCATGAGAGTCTGTTACAGCCCCCACTAAAGAGCCTTGTCTCTTTAGCTCAAGCTGTAGAAGCTCAAGATTTTAGCTCTGGAGATCCCTGGTTCAACCCCTGGCACGTCTGGAAAGACAGAAGCCATTACATTAAGAGCTAGTGTAACTTTGGTAGTCAAAAATGCTTTCTCCAAGCAGTTTTTCAGAATCACTAACATGCAACTCCATTCACACTCCTAGTTCAGTCATGCAACTATATCATTTTTACAAGAAAAATGAGGCAAGGGCATACAAAGATGAAGCCATTTCTGTTTTGCAGTTTACCGAAATAGCTCGTCACAGAAGAGTTGTCATAGAACACTTTTTCATTGCAACTGGTATTGATATTAGACAGAGCAGAGCACAGTGCTTCATAATGCTACTCACCATACTGCAGGCATCATCTCCACACGTTTGCTCTGAAGCAAAGCAGATTTAGAAAATTTTTTAGCTTAAAACAGTGTAATTACATCCACAATTTGGCCCTAAACAGGGTCTCGGAACATTTAAATAAAAATAAAAAGTCTATTTGCTTTATTTTTAAAATTTTCAAGTGTTTATTGAACACAATACACCACTATATACTGATTCGCATTACACAGCTCGGCACATTTCATTATGAAGGATGGCCCAAGAATATGGCGGTTTACTAACCACACACCATGGACTTAGATGATAAAGAATTTCCAAGGTAACAGCCACGTGTGCTGAAACAGAGGAAGGGGGAAACGTTTGGAAATCTTTTTTAAAGATAAAACACGTTTCAGTTAAAGAACGGTGAGACATACCACCAAGTCTAACAGATAAGAAGGGCAGTGAAAGCAATATTCAAAATTGGAGATGCAGCTGGAAATGTTTTGCTTATGATTACAATTCTCTCCTCCACCCTTCTATTTCAGTTATCCCTCCCCCATCCGACTAGGTGCTAATAAAAGCAAGGAAGACATCTGTGAGAGCTGGAGAGAATGCTGTTGGGTGCCTAGCAGGAATGAGGTAGTAGAGGAGACAGTCTAGCCATGTTGTATGGCATACAATTTTCAGAGCGCCCTGCAGTACCTACCTCCTTTTCAAAGCTTTCCTGCCATAAGAGAAGACAAGGCTATTTCTTACTAATTATTTCACTAATCCAGAGAGATGTGCTTTCCAATCTAGCTCTCTTTAAAACAGGCAGAGACAACAACAGTAAGGCACAGTTTGGGACAACCACTCTTCTCAGATTTATCCTTTCCCTTCCAGGAAAAGCTTACATGTCAGTAACAGGATCATTTTGTTTTTTGTACTACAAAGATTCTTACTGTCAAGTTTCAGAGGGGTAGCCGTGTTAGTCTGGATCTGTAACAGCAGCAAAGAGTCCTGTGGCACCTTATAAACTAACAGATGTATTGGAGCATGAGCTTTCGTGGGTGAAAACCCACTTCATCGGTTTTCACCCACGAAAGCTCATGCTCCAATACGTCTGTTAGTCTATAAGGTGTCACGGGACTCTTTGCCGCTTTTACTGTCAAGTGAGAGCATGCCTACTTTCCCAGAATTAGAATCTCCCTCCAACCTCCCCAGTCACCAGGAGAATACATTAAGGAAGTGGTTCTTCAATAGATTTATTCTGCTAATCCCTTTGTAAGAGACCATGTCCTTTCCCACCCTCCAGTAGAAGTCCATTAAAGACATATTAGCTTTCTATTATCATTAGATCAACACAGCAGCATATGTACAAAACATTAACAAGCCAGGAAGTTAGTGGTCCTGATTCTTCATTCAGACTGTTGCAACTAAGGTGAGACTCCATTTAAATCGATGGAATTACATAGGTGCAAAATTAGTGAGTGCATAAACAGGCTCAATCACCCTTGTGAGAAAATTTCAGACAAGTCCTAGGCCTAGGACAGTCCATCACAAAAAGGAAGGCAAAGTGCCAGTGGCTTTCAAGCTGCACAAACCCAAACATATTCTCCTCACCAGGAGGAGGAGTTTGTGGAACCGTGGAGGTGGCAGAGGGCAGAACCCTTTAAATGCACTATGCTCAGAGTTCAGTGGCAAAATATGCTCCATCCCTGTGAATTCTGGGCCATCCACAAGAGCACGCCCTCTTATGCATCTCCCCCACAAGCAGACATGCTGCTGCTTTCTAGCTGTCCTATGGATGTATGCTAACCCAGCCACTCTCTCTGAGGAGGGTTTAAAAACTGCAGAGGCGGGGGAATCATTCTTTGGCAGCATTACTACACAGAAATCTACTGGTTGTGGAGGGGAGTATGCCATACTGAACAGCTCCATCCCACCAATACCCAATATTCTCCTCCTGACCCAGGAAGGGGAAGCATATCACACAGACCGCCACTCACCCCTTGGACTACTTCTGGAGCACTTCAGTCCTCCTTTACTCTCACTTGCTACTCTCCACACTTCTGAAGAGTTGGCAACAGAGGAGAATAGATTAGTTGAGAGGGCACCCATCCAAACCAGAGAATGGGAACATAACATTCAGTCAGCTAGCTCGCCTGGAACCTAGGACTCTTCAAATATTTTCCACATGTTCACCCAGGTTTTGTACAAAAACTGGTCCACTGCAGTCATTAGATATCCAAGAAGCTTCTTTCCATTCCTTTCTAACAGTCAGATCTTCTGATCGTCAACAATGTAGAAAGATCTAAAATGTGTGATGAACAGCAGGAATTTTGAAGTGACCAGCCTTTTTATCTATAGGCACTGGGCCAAATTTCCCCACCAATTTATGAAACTGCTGTGGGAGTTGGAGTGTGGAGAGAGGGCTGGAGGTCACACAAAGGACTCAGAGCTGGAGACTGTGGAAGATAGTGTGTTGTACTATACTTAAATGATAATGCAAGCCATAGAAACAGAGAGATGGGGAAAACAAAATTCCCTGGCTGCAAAGTTATAGTGAATGATTACAGTGGTAAATCACCCTTCTTACAAATAAATCACTGGTAGGCTGTAATGAAATGCTGTGAAGGTTCACAACAGTCTATCCATTTTATTCCAAAACTGCACAGTAACTTACAAACAAGCACTTTAAGTAACACTACACCTGATAAGCAAACCTCTTATTATACTCAACAGCAGAAAATAGGGGAAAAGACTGTACTGTGATGGATTAATCATTCTTCTCCATTATAAAACAGAACCTAAAGCAGAGTGAGGTGGTATGTGCTTCAAAAAACAAACAGCTTGATTAGCTGTCATGTTAAATATTACTATGGAAGTAAAAGAAGCTCCTTAAAATAGCGAGAGATTTCCAACTCAAAAAAAATAAATAAATAAGGCCTCCCTTCCTGAAGAGACATCAACAAGTTTGTATTAAAGAATGCTTAGGAGAACTCATCAGGATTTTAGATGTGAAGTATTTAAAAAGGTAAAAATATCAAAAGTCCATAAAGCTAAAACAAAACAAAACTCTAATATAAGTTGAAAGTTGTTTCATTTTATTTCTTGGATTTCTTGGTTCAGAATACATTTGTTTTTAAAACCGATCTTTCAGGAAGACAGAGAACTCTACACTGATAGATGCAAAGCAAACAAAGAATAGTGTCAAATAGGACACAGCACTTCTATTGGACTGGTTACTTGTGGTAAATTACATTACTTGCATTGACCCAAAGTGAAGAGTTAAAGAAAGAAAGAATACATGCATTGTGCATGATAAGAACAGAGTAGTTCAAATGACTTAATAAAGACAAGGTGGGTGAGGTAATGTCTTTTACTGGACCAACTTCTGTTGGTGAAAGGGAGACGCTTTCGAGCTTACATGGAGCTCTTACTGAAGTGAGCTGTAGCTCACGAAAGCTTATGCTCAAATAAATTGGTTAGTCTCTAAGGTGTCACAAGTACTCCTTTTCTTTTTGCGAATACAGACTAACACGGCTGTTACTCTGAAACCTAATCCAACTTGTCTCTCTAATATCCTGGGACCAATACAGCTGCAACAACATTGCAAATAACTTTACAAACTTTCTTTAAACTATATGAAACTTAAAACACTTTGCAATAACAAAGAAGATGCAGACGGTGTCCGCTCTAAAAGATGATAAATCAAATCAACAGTGAAAATGAGAGATACTAACTGACATGCCGCACTTTTTCCTGAATGAAACGTATGACTGTGGGGAGAGGAAATGAACAAAGACTGTCTACGAAAAAGACCCAAAATCTGGAGTATGTCGTTTGCACATTAGCTTTGGAGCTGATGATGCAGCCTGCCTGGCAGTCTCAGGAATATTGTGGTTATGCACTCGGCAACAGACGTTTGTAGTAGCATGAGATTTCAGAGGAGAGAAAAGTATACACCTTAGCACTGGGGCTCTGACGCTTCTAATGACAGTATCAGATAGCAAGATGCCAAATGTTTACTCTCAGACCAGCCAGGCTGTCTAGCAGCCAGCACAATCAAGCACTAGATAAGGGATCTGATCTGTGTCCCAAGTTCTACAGTTCATTAGGGGCTCAGAGCACCTTCTGGAGAGGGAGAGAATCATGTGTTGCTCTTGAGTGACCCTTACCAATACTGACTCACTCCTTGGCTTACAAAACAGTCACTGCCAGGTATGCCAAACTTTGAGAGAAAAATAGAGAAAGAACCCCATAAGTTCTGGCCCCGACACCACCAAGCCCCAGCAAAACATTGTCACAGGGTGAAAGTGTCCTGCAGCTAAATAAACTGCCCTGGCAAAACACAGAGGTTCATTTTATGTTGATGAGGCAATGTTTATCCAGGGAGAATAGACACAAAGACTCTCTCCCGTACTACACCAAGTGACATTGCTGTATTCAGAAAGAATGTGGTGTAAAGAAAAGGGGGCCTGCTTCTAATCTCACACCAGTGAGAATCAGGAATCACTGAAGTTTGCACCAGTGTAAAAAAAATTAAAAAAAAAACCACACTCCTCAGGATAAAACTGAGGAGAATCAATCAATATTTTTTATGAATAAAATGGTCTTTGATTGATACATGCGTGAAGTAAATGTGTCAGTAAATAAGGAGCATTCATCACACAGTTTGAACACGCAATCCACTTAGCATAATAAACAATTTACATTCATTTTTATTTGTGATGTTGTGGAATTTGAATCACCCTGTTTTGATCCTTGACTCTAAACATTTGTTGGCAAAGCCCCCAAAGTGCCGAAGAGAGTCATACTGACTGCAGTGCATTCAACTGGATTTTATATAGTGTCATACAGGAGCTGCCAGAGTATGCCTTTCCTCTTCTCCATGGAATAAGCGCCTACTTGTTACCTTTTAAAAATTCTGTTCTAGTTTAAGTGAGACACCTGGCTATAAGAAAAGGAGTACTTGTGGCACCTTAGAGACGAACCAATTTATTTGAGCATGAGCTTTCGTGAGCTACAGGTGCCACAAGTCCTCCTTTTCTTTTTGCGAATACAGACTAACACGGCTGTAACTCTGACACCTGGCCATAGTTATTCAAGTTCTTAAATTACAGGCAATTCATCTCCGGTGCTTCATTCACAGCACAACTCTGCTTCTACAGCAACCAGCCACTGTTTCAAGCAGATTTTTTTTTTTTTTTTTTTAACTAAAACAAGGTGGTTTGCGAAAATCTTCAAACTTCTGCTCTCTGACATGGGGACAGAGGGAAAGAAAAAATCGGAGTCTTCTAAATCATTACAACACTGGGATAGAAATAAGAAAAGTTTTCTTCAGAGTGAGACTTTGTGGGTGATTCTGAGAAATTCAACTTAACCCACATGTGAACAGGTGCAGTGGTTAAACACCACACACACAAAATAAACAAGGTCTGATTCTCAAGATTGAAATTTTTTGAAGGTTAGAGTGTGTATTTGCAAGAAGAAAATAAAAGAGTTAACAGAAGCAGAAAAAATAAACTTCACATCTAGGGGCTCAGTCCAGTACCATGAGCCCTGGGTGTGGAGCCCTCCTTTCCAAAAGCAACCTTTCCTCTCTGTCCAGTCAGGGAGTCATTCTTATAGCCTGTCCCTCAGCACATGTGCAGCGAGAAGAGAGAGCTGAGCTGAAGTTAAGCCCTTGTTTACCGGGAACCATCCAGTACTCCTGCTATTTTAAAGACAGATGCTATTTTGAAGACAGATGCTACACTGATGACATCTTCATCATCTGGACCCATGGAAAAGAAGCCCTTGAGGAATTCCACCATGATTTCAACAATTTCCATCCCACCATCAACCTCAGCCTGAACCAGTCCACACAAGAGATCCACTTCCTGGACCCTATGGTGCTAATAAGCGATCGTCACATAAACATCACCCTATACCAGAAACCTACTGACCACTGTGCTTACCTACATGCCTCCAGCTTTCATCCAACCACACCACACGATCCATTGTCTACAGCCAAGCTCTACGATACAACCACATTTGCTCCAATCCCTCAGACAGAGACAAACACCTACAAGATCTCTATCAAACATTCTTACAACCGCAATACCCAACTGCTGAAGTGAAGAAACAAACAGATTGACAGAGCCAGAAGAGTTCCCAGAAGTCACCTACTACAGGACAGGCCCAACAAAGAAAATAACAGAACACCACTAGCCATCACCTTCAGCCCCCAAATAAAACCTCTTGAGCACATCATCAAGGATCTACAACCTATCCTGAAGGACGACCCATCACTCTCACAGATCTTGGGAGACAGGCCAGTCCTTGCTTACAGACAGCCCCCCAACCTGAAGCAAATACTCACTAGCAACCACACACCACACAACAGAACCACTAACCCAGGAACCTATCCTTGCAAAAAAACCCGTTGCCAACTGTGTCCACATATCTATTCAGGGGACACCATCATGGGGCCTAATCACATCAGCCACACTATCAGAGGCTCGTTCACCTGCACATCTACCAATGTGATATATGCCATCAAGTGCCAGCAATGCCCCTCTGCCATGTACATTGGTCAAACCGGACAGTCTCTAAGTAAAAGAATAGATGGACACAAATCAGATGTCAAGAATTATAACATTCATAAACCAGTCGGAGAACACTTCAATCTCTCTGGTCACTTGAGCTGGGGCAGGGCTGGGGCAGGGATTTGGGGAGGGATCCAATAGGGGCAGGGAGAGGCGGAGTTGGAGCGGGGTGGGGGCGGGGCATGAGCACCCACTGGCGCTGACAAAAGTTGGCACCTGTGACTGGAAGTATGTAATCAGGCATCAGCAGAGACCAAAAAAAAAAAAAAAAAGAGAGAGAATACAGTCCAGTCCTGTGTTAAACATAAATTAAAAAATATATATAAAAAGGGAAAGCAGCATTTTTCTTCTGCATAGTAAAGTTTCAAAGCTGTAGTAAGTCAATGTTCAGTTGTAAACTTCTGAATGAACAACCATAACGTTTTGTTCAGAGTCACGAACATTTCAGAGTTATGAACACCTCCGTTCCCGAGGTGTTTGCATCTCTGATGTTCTACGGTACCAGCAACAGAGGTCAATTTGGTCACTGAAGGAACACGTGTTATTAAGCAGTTCAAATCACTGTTTCTTACCTCCTCAGGTACAATGACCAATGGGTATTTGTCCTCAGATAAAAAATTGAAAATAACCCAAACTTTAAAGGCATCTTCATCACTAATGAACAGAGGACTTTTAGTGAGGTTCTTTTTGAAGCAGAGAGTCCAGCACATCCTATTGAACTCAACTTTGTCAAAGTTCCCTTGAACCTAAAAAGAAAGAAATGAAAAAAAAATAATCTACATTAAACAGCACAGGACATTGTACAGATAAACATAAGTGAGAATGTATTGATCAAATGACACTAAAGGACCAAGAAAATTCTAATTAATAAATTCAGAAACTTTAAGGCCCAAAGGAACCAGTAAAGTCATCTAGTCTGATCTCCTGCATGACACTGGTCTTGGAATCTTATCCAGTAAAACCAGCTTCAAGCCCACAGTTTCTGATTGAATTAAAGCATATTTAAAATTGTCAGTGAAGGAGAATTCACCATATTTCATATTTACTCTAGTGGCCTAGTTAAAACACACCGCTAAACCTGTATAACTATCACCTTCTTAACTGCAACTATCCTTATGTTATGCTGAGTAACTCGGATGGAGTGAATCCAGACATCATCATCATAAAAAATCTAAAAGCTATGTACAGAAGAGTAACTGTGAAAGGTTTGTTGTAATATATTTTACTATTTTATTATATTAAATGTGCTGCTATTGTAATAGAGTCATAATCACGATCATTCATAATCACATGCAATCACTTATTTTTGAACATACAACCCTTACATACCCCTGTAATTTTCTCCTAAACTCTCACATTTTTCATTATTTTGACATAACTTTGAAAATTTCCAGTTTCTTCATCGTCCTGTACATGTGTATATAATTGGTGAATGATTTCCAGATGTTGAAGATTTTTCCCATACTATAATAATTTTATGCACTCACTCGTGTTAGATTTAAAACATACTCCATCACTCATAACTCTACAGCTTTGTAATGCTGTTTCTTGGTCTACACAGAAGTTAAAGACACATTTTGCATTGTAATGGGATTTCTCTTGCTTTTTTGTAACGTACAAAAAATGTGGGGAGCCCCACACACCCAGAGCCCCTCATTGAGACCCATTCCCCCATAGCCAGATACACACACCCCACTGAGCCCCAACCACCTTCATCTGGATATGCCTGCATAGTCCCATTAATCCTGAATAGGAATAACTGCAGGCAAATGGACAGAAATCAGTAATAAACACACACAAGCTGCTTATTGTGACATAAACAAATATCCATTTATAAAATCAGACAGCAGCAGAGGCCATCCTGGATTTTTAATTTAAAAGAAGTTGCAAAATTAGCTTTAAAAATACTAATAGTGAAACTGACTTGACTGGACTCCAAAATATTGTAAAAATATTTAAACCCAGACGGAGTCTGATCTTGAATTTTATTCATACATTTTTATAGGAGTTTCATCCTGCTTGTGACCTAACAAACATGTTCTTAAAGATTAACGTTAGTTTTAACAACAACATTTACACCATACACCAGTATATGCTTTTTACTCTACTCTCTATGGAGCATGTGCAATCTACTTCAAGTCACCATTTTGCTTGGAAACTTCTGTACTATTCTATGCTATTAACCATAAAGAAACTATCAGATTATTGATTTGTGCTTTTGTGCAAAGGAAGATACAAGATGAACTAAAAGAGAAGTTGAAAAAGCACTCTCTTACTTAAAACAATGAAGTATAATAATAATAATAATAATAATAAAAAAAAAAAATACAGAACACCTCCATCTCCTCCCAAAGAAATTTTACACTGTAACTACAAAAGATTTAAGTCTCTGAATCCTGTAGGATTGTTGTTTGTTTTCTTGGTATATAAAACAAAACCACCACCACCACTATATCCCACTAACAGCATTTGACCAAACAAAACAGCCTTAAGTGCAACTAAGTACAGAAATTCAGCAGCCTGCCTGGAGCTTTACAAGACACAAAGACAGTCCCCAAGGAGCTGAAAGAACTTGGAATTTATGGGTCTGATTCTTCACTAGCTTGCGAATTGACATATGAAAAGCGGGGTGTAAAATGCTACCACCAGCATAAGTGAAAGGAAGTGTGATTTTATGTAACTATTTTATGTCACAATTTTATGTAACTCTTCTATTATAATTTTGGCTGATATCCATGTGACATATTACTGACAACTCAATAATAAGTGCATAAAAAGCAGAGAAACAAAAAACAGAGTATGAAAAAATCAGACTGGCAAGATTCATATTTCTCTCTCTCTCTCTTTATTTTTAGGGCAACAGAAATAAATATAAATAAAGAGGAAGCATGTTGAACTGAAGACATCTGAAATGCAAAAGCATCAAGACATCTGCCAGGGAACTATAAGGGTGGTATAATGAAAATATTATAAGTGGAGGTATTAGTAATACTAATTCCATATACCAATAAAGAAAGTTTGTTGCTACTTGCTTCCTTCATCAAATTGCCAACCTGGGCATTTCTCCATGCTTCTCTGATTCAACAATGGAGACTTTGTTGCAGGGCAACTCATTCCCTAGTACTCTAGATAAATAATTCATTTACACTGAGGAATAGAAGAAGAAAGATTTAAAAAGCTTGAACAGTTTTCTCAATAAGATTTACTCTAGAAGTGAGGCAGGATAATATGAGTTGTTGCTTTGGCACCTCAAAGTGATTTTTCTATACAGATTGGCATGTTTGCTGAAAATAAAAATGATTTGGATAGTTTGTGAACACTGAGAAACAATACACTATGCTACAAAACTAATGCAAAAGCTTCTTTCTAATTTCCAGTAAAAACAAGCTGATAATTAATTTTAGTCTAAAGGCCTTCTAAAACACAAGAGCGTCTTTGCCATATACTAATACCAATGTTTACTTTCTAAGAAATGCTGAATCTTATTAAAATCCAAATGCAAGGATTTATTATTTTAAATAAAAGGAGAGAGTTTGGGTAATTTTCAAAAAGCAAAATACCCTGTGAGTTTAAGAACTCCCTCAAAATAGGCTGCTTCCGTTCTCATTGAAGACAACAGGAAGACAGTTATACCATCACCCCACAGAAAGAATGCATAGGAAACTGCATGTCTGGAAATCAACAGAGTGTCCTTTGGAATAAGTGGGAGTACCATAAGGAATAATGCGCTAAGGACTTGATCATGCAGTGTTTAATATGTGAATATTTTTGTTTAGGAATACAGATTTGGGGGGAAATCCTGGATAGGTATTTGTTCACTTGTTCTAAAATCATCCAAACTAAGGCACAAATTACTGAAATGGGGAAAAGCAAAAATTCATTTTTCCAAGGGAAAAATGGCACGCATCCGTGCCTTCACCCAGTGCATCTCTCTTCTCTTCTGACACTTGTTCATAAATACCTCCTAAACTGCCAAAGAAAACAGGGTACAATGAAGATTTTTACTGTCCACAAAGACAGCTTTGTATATGCAGCAATGCATAATTCAGATCTTAAAAAAGGAACAACAGAAGTTTCTCAAGCAGCATAAAAAAACCCTTTTAATTTGTATCTAAGATACAAGCATTTTCAAATATCTGACATTTAATTAGCATTACAAAGCAAGAGATTCTGGGCAATTTAACCCGGGTTTCTCAACTTTTTCCTTTTAAGATGAAAAAGTTTTGCAAATTAAAGTTCTATTAAATGGTAATAGCGCAGGTACTCCTTCCCTCCTCCCCCAAAGTGCCAACTCCTCTTATGCACACTTTTTTAAATGAAAGCATATTTCATGTAAGCACTTAGGTGGCTTTTCATTTCCCTTTTTTCTATTCTCTCTATGACAGTGCATTGCAGATGACAACTGGCTTAATGACTTGATACTGCCTGTGAAAGGCATTTGTAAAAAGTTGGGACTACAGTTCAGGCTCTCCACCCAGTTGAGGCTCTTTCTTTTTTGGGAAAAATAAGGCCCTTTCTTTCTTTGGAAGATTTGGTAGGAAAATTTGATGGATTTTTTGTATTTCAGAATAAACAAACAGTCTCTTTAAACTAAAATGCTTCCACGTTTACAAGTTAACACTGCAGAATGCTTCACCACAGAATGGCCAAGAAAGTAACAGATACATCAGCATCATGATGTACCCTGATGTGCTTCAATGGCTAACACACCAAAAACCCACCACCATCACCCCCCCCACACACACACACACACAAAAGGAGGGAAGAGTGTGGAATCTGTGGGAGAACTAAAGTCCAGAGAGATAGCGGGGGCTGACTGGTTAAAACTAAAGAAAGGGATGAGGCTCAGTGGTGCCAGAAAGAGGGGCCTAGAGGGCCTGGGCCCCATCATTTTTAAATTTTTTACCTGCCTTAAGGGGGAGCAGGCAATGAGGAGTGAGTGGCCTTGGGGGGAAAGAAGTGGAGTGGGCACGGGGCCAGCGGAGGGACGGAGGCCACAGTTTGGGCACTGGTGGTCCCCCTACTTCTAGGGAGTTTCCAGCATTCCTGATGAGGCTTAACTTCACTGCTGGTGATACCTCAACCAGACCTGCCAGGAGTTATGCGCCTCAAAGCTCTGTAATGCTCACCAGTATTAAATGCATATGCTATTTTTAAGTTTATCATTAAAGACAAATTGGTTCCTTAAATAATTTGCACAAAGTGTGACACATGATGCTGCACAAAACTTTCCAGCTATTCCTTGCTACAGGACTCCATTAGGCGGAACTCATTAATGCTATAAAAAGGGGGCCACTATCTGCATAGCTATTGTCACCCCTCTGCAAAGGGGTAGCAAATTTTGGGGCCTTGCAGGTCAGCTTCTCACTGGAGGAGAAATCAGTGATGGGGAAACTGGGAATAGTCTTATTGCTGTTTATTTTACACTTTCATACACCATGCCTTGAACAGAGGTGGTCACAAACGGCACACAGACAACTCCCTCTTTTGGAATTTCTGACAAAACACTAATGCCCAGTTCCCAGAGGGCAACTCTGCCTCAAGAATTGCCTCTAGTTAGATAGATTAAGGTAGAGAGCAAACCTTGTTCCTCGCCAGAGTTCCCCCAAAAAAGAAAATACATCACAGAACTAACAGTGCATTTCTTCAAAGAACGAACAACACTTGTGCACTACGAGAAAGAACTTTTAAAACTAATAGTACCACCTATTGACTCCCACTATACTAGTATTTTTGTGGGTTTTCAAATTAAAATACCCTCTTTCGATATAAGGAATTTCTGCCCTTCCTGTTTGTAAATGAGTCTACATATCACTATAGTATAATATAGGTCAACATACAGTTCTACAAGTTTTAAAATAATTTTAACCACAATCCACTATGTACATGAACACGTCTTTGCACAAGTGTGGCCCAGGCAGTGGGGTTAAAAAAATCAAAACAAAAACCAAACCATAATACTGCATCTTGCAATTTTAAGGCATACAACTCTGCACAGAGCATTTCTCCATTATGTCCCAATGTACAGAATCAGGATCAGCATTTCTTCATTTCCCTTCCTCCCTGTCCATTTCTAAGTTTATTATCTAATCCTAAAACTGCTTACTTGAAGAGAGAACACAAGAAGAACTAAAAACTTACCTTTTCCAAGATGAATTTGTTTAAATATGGCATGTAACCCTGATTGGAAACTGGTCCTTCATCATCGTCCCGAAAATGCTCTTCCAAGGCCACTGGGTCATGTGGAACATTTAGCACTGTGCACAAATTGTGAGAAAGGACCTAAAAACGGAAAACAAATCAGTGAGATCAGAGGTCAGTTTCCTTAGTGGCAGCGCTGTGATTCACTAAAGTCTGCTCAGAATGAGACACATTCATGTCAGGGTGAGTTGTAAACTGGGGATTTTTGTTGAAGGAAAATACAGTTCTAGTAGCTGAGTTGCAGGAATTCAAACACTTCAAATGGTAACACTATTACAGAGTCAAAATGGTTACAATCCAGTGGTTAACAAACAAATACAAAAACAGCTTCACAGAGAATTCAAATCATGTATTTGAAAGTAAGGGAAGATCTGTGGAAATACAGAGTTCATGTTTCTATGAGGAAATTAGTTAATAAGGGGAAATGATAAGCATAACCAGCTCCTGTTGTTATAAAAATTCAGCAATGTGACTAAACTGACTCATGAAAAGTATTTCAGCAGACATCTTGAGTTTATAGGAAATGCTAACTTGTCAAATAAAGGTATAGATTTTGAATTTCTCTCATCTGCTTGTTTTTCAGTTACTTTTCTATATCTACCATAGGTTTCAACTGGTAAGAGGCAAATAATGTTACAGGAGGGCCCTGCGGGAAGGGGTGGAGGGAAGGGAAGAGTTCAGAAGTAATTCTTAACATTTTATTTTAAAACAACATATTTGCATGTGTTACTTCATCCGTTTCATCCCCCGCATAACCTATCTAGAGAAATGACCTTCAATGAGAGGCTACAGGCTTCATTAGTTTTAAGGAAGTACAGAGTTCATGAAAACTAAGTGGCAATAAATACATCTAAAACTCCATTGTATGCAGCATTTTACAAGCAAAATATATGCCTGGTTACCAACTATGGAGCAAAGAACCTAGATCATTTTTACTTTTATGCCATGAAACTAGTAGCAGTAAGGCTACATTCTACACAACAAATTAGGGGTGTGATTCTTAGCTTGTGTACACCTGCTAGCATGAGCATAAATAGTAGTGTAGCCATGGTAGCACGGGCAATGGCAACCGACTTAGCCATGCCAAGTACACATGGGGGTCCAGGGGGTTGTACTCAGCATAGCTCAGCCATGCCACTGCTACCATGGCTATGATGCTATTTATACTCACACGAGCATATGCAGGCTCTGGGAATCACCTCTCTAGCTCATATTGCAGATTCATCCTAAGAGTCCTGGTGAAAGGTGCCGCATCTCCCAGCCACAGAGAGCGTGGTTCCTTCCTTCTCTTCTCTCTCACATACCTTCCCAAGGATCAGACAGCCTGCTGCTCAGCCAGTCCAAGGGTTTGTCTACACTGCCACTTTACAGCACAGCAACTTTCTCGCTCATGAGTGTGCTGCGGGGGGGAAAACACCCTCCGGAGCGCTGCAAGTTGCAGCGCTGTAAAGTACCAGTGTAGACAGTGCACCTGCGCTGGGAGCCACGCTGTGATTTGCACCATTTTTCAGCTATTCATGCAAAAGTTGCAAATACACATGCAAAGCCGGGTCTCAGACCATGAAAACAAAATCGCTCCCGGCACTGGTAGCTATTCCCCTCGTGGAGGTGGTTTTTTTCCATAGCACTAGGAGAGCTCTCTCCCACCGCTGGTGCCGCGACTACACAGCCACGTTAAAGCGCTGCCGCGTCAGCACTTTAAAGTTGCTAGTGAAGACAGGCCCTAACATGGCTTACTAGGGCTTGATCCTGCATCCATTGAAGTCAAAGAGGAAAACTCCCATTGATTTATATAGTACAGTGTCCAGCCCTGAAGGACCCCATAAAGCTACAGAAACTGGGTTAAGCATTTAACCTTACTTATCTATGAAGGGATTGAAACTGTAAATTTCTTTTCCCAGTGTGCTGTACGAGAAACAATATAATAAAGACAACATGCAGAAAGAAGAGGCATTAGACAGAAAAAAAATAGCTTGCATTTTAAAAAAAAATGCATCCTGCCTACATAAAAGAAAGCTAACTACCCAGCTGTGAGAAAAGATAGCAACTGACATCATTTGGTCTTTCTCTCTCTCTGAGAGATGTACGTAATGGTCCTCTTTGTTCATTGAGCAAGTACTACATCTAAAAAACAGAACAAAGGGAGACAGGGAGAAAGTCTGCAAATTTGTTTAGGGCTATTTATAGACAGCTAAATATATCTGTGTTAGTGACAGAGCAGTTGAAAATGGGGTAGCTGCAAAACTAGAATAAATGGAAATGGGTTTGAAATCTTCAGAGTTGTTAGCTAAGAAGAATGTATCTAGGTTGCAGATTCAATGGAGAGTCATTCTGTTTTCTTTCCTATCCGATTACATTAAAATTTGCTCCATTGCTCTTACGGATAAAAAAAAACCTAGCAAAGTATCAGCATTATCATGAAATCCTACCAAGACCACATTTTAATTTATAAAAGCACACACACACACACACGTCCATGAAAACAAAATCTTCACACATGTACATTAAAATAAAACAAAATAATTTAATCTGACCTAGCCAGGTAACAAAGAAGTCTAAAGAGAACAGAAATAGGTACTGCTCTCTATTGCCTGCCATTTTATATTAACTGCTAAGTTTTCCAAAGCAGATAATAAAATTATATCTACGTTTTGTGTTCACACTGTGATTTGCACCATTTTTCAGCTATTCATGCAAAAGTTGCATATACACATGCAAAGCCGGGTCTCAGACTATGTACAAGAACTCAGGTGAATAAATATTGGGGATATAGTTTTAGATGCCAGGTTGAGATCCTATTGAAAATTTGATCCTAAGCAAAATGCCTCACACTGGCTACACTGTACTGAAGTATGGTGGAGGAAGATGCAATGGCCCTCTGGAGTCTCTTAAAATACCCACCCATTCCAGTGATGAGAAGTTTAAAAACAAACATTCCCCTTCACTTTACCCTTTTCACCACACCCTATGAATTGGGGCGATGATGTTAAAAAATAAATAAAAAACAACAACCCAGAGACACGCACACAAATACATTGCCCTCCTCAACAAGATGTTCCCCTCCAATTTAAAATTACCTTCACCAAACAAATTATTCCAAACACTAAAGCCCCCCTGTCTCCTGCTAATGCAGAGAAAGAGACCAGTGCTCCTTCCTCCCCTGATTAAGCTTCCCTCCTGTTATCTATGTATTTAGGAGAGATTAGGAATAAATTGATCTGAATTTTCAGGTAGAAGGCACTTAACCAGAACATTCCAAAAAAATTTGCTCTTTTACAAGGTTACCATTAACAACAACTAAGGAATATTGAATAAAAGCAGAACTTTGTTCTCATCTGCCTAGCTCTTACCCCTCTTCCTGCTCTCCCCCTTGAGGGCTTACTGCTGCCCAAAGGCTGAAGGAAACCCTGGATGGTTTCAACAACTAGGAACCAGATCCCAGGAAAGAATTCTACTTTCAATCATTTTTGAAAATCTGCCTTATTTGAGACTCTATTATGCTCAGTTCCTTCTTTTCATAGTTCAAGAAATTCCCTGCTGCCTTCCAAAATCTTCCATTCTTTGAAGTGGCAGAGAGCCAACTGCCTTTCTTGGTATCTAGAGTACATTGAGAAAACTCAGCAATGAGTTCTTACTTTTTTTTTAAAAGCCTATCATCTAAAGCATCACTCTGACGATCAACAGAAAAAAAATAGCTTAGCGCAAGCTTAAGGGACTAAAAAGCCCCTTGTACTGCAGAATCTCAGTTAAACTGTGAAGAAAATTTCCACCAGTAAGGATAATTCTTCTAGTGCCCTTATGGTTGCTAGGCAACTTTTTCTTTCCGCATTTATTATGCTCTTGTTGCCACAATTAACAATCCACCTCCATGCCAGAACCAGTCTCTTGCTCCATGCCAAAAAGTCATCTTTCTGCTATGCTGTGGATCAAGCTGCAAACCCCTGCAGTAACTGACTCCAGCCAAAGCACTGGATCCCTAAGGTCCTGAAAGCTTCATGAGACTTTGCTAGACACTTCTGAATCATGTTTTTATTTTTAAAGTTGCTTTACTTGGTATTTATGTCTCTAACACAGCTCTATCTGTGCTACCTTTGCAACTCCTAGAATTACTTAGGCCCTGATCCTGCAAACCCTTACACATGTGCTGAACAGCAAGCATAAGAGTGCCCCCATAGGTGATCTGTCCCCCAGAAAGAGAAGGAACACTCCAACAACTTATTCAACAGATAGTAACTGCCCCATATAAAAGAGTATTACAGCCAAAATAATAATGGGACCGTTAAGAGAAACAGCCTTGCACTGCACAGGATATTGATATTTTCTTCAGTACTAGTTTCATCTTTTAGGAGAGGGTGGGATTGGGTTTTTTCTTTAAGAGTTTAAAAGAGTTATGGAACTGTACAATTCCATTTACTAGCCTTCTACAAAGTCACTTCGAGATATTCTTGGACTGTCTCTCTGACATCTCCTAAAGGACATCTTGCCATCCGTTCCAGCTCAACATGCTCCCATCCTCAGTCTCCTTTCTCAATCACTGACAATACCAGCATCCTGGACATCACTCAGGCCCATAACCTGGGCATCATCTTCAATTCAGATCTCTCTCTAGGTCCTCCCTTAAGATTCTTTTTGCATAATATCTCTAAGATACGGCCTTTCCTATCCACACAGCTAAAACTGTTGAGAGTTTGGACATGATCTTGCATCTCAGTTACTGCAACATACTTTTCTTTGGCCTTGACAAATGCAATCTTGCCCCACTCATATCCATTCAGAACACTGCTGCAAACATCACTTTCCTTGCCCCCACTTTGACCATGTCACCCCTCCCTTTTAACCCCTGCGCTGGCTCCCCCTTCTCTATCGCATCAAACATAAGCTATTTGTCTTTACTTTCAAAGCTTTTCACAGCCTGTGCCCACCTTACCTGTCATCTATCAGAAAGTCAACTCTCACCTCCCATCGGCCCATGACGAGACAGCCTGCACTGGCCACTTGTTACATTTTCAAACAAGCACCTTTGTGCTTTCTCCCAGGCTGCATCTCACCCTTGGGAGGTGCACTCCATAAACACTGACAAAACTAACTCATTATCTTCCTTCAAAGCCCTCTGTGATGCCTACAAAAGAACTGACAACAGTTAGATCACTGCTGTGTCAAAACACTGCCTATCATGCTGACCAATAGTGTCTCCTGGTTTTCTTGTATTTTGCCATCAGTCTGTGTCTCCATCTGTTGTCTCTTAGCTTACAATCTAGCATAAGCTCTTTGAGGCAGGTTCTGTTTTCCTTGTTCTGGTTTGTACAGCACACAATGGTGTCTCGGGCCAGGTCTCATAGGCACTATGCTAATACAAACAATATAACAAAAATGTTTCAGTATAGGGTATAATGCTGACAGTTGGGAGACTTGAGTTTAGAACAGAGGTGGGCAAACTACAGGCAGCAGGCCACATGAGGCCTGCAGGACCCTCCTGCACAGCCCCGGAGCTCCTGCCCGGGAGGCTAGCCCCCGGCCCCTCCCCTGCTGCCTCAGCTCTCTGCGCCTCTGACGCAATGCTCTGGGCAGTGGGGCTGCGAGCTCTTGCCAGGCAGCGCAGCTACAGAGCCGCGGCCTGACCCGGTGCTCTGTGCTGCGCAGTGGCATGGCTGGCTCCAGCCGGGCGGCATGGCTGCCTGTCCCGGTGCTCTGGGCGGCGCGGTAAGGGGGCAGAGAGTTTGGATAGAGGGCAGGGGAGTTTGGGGTGGTGGGCAGGGGGCGGGGCTGTGGATAGGGATTGGGGTGGTCAGAGGGCAGAGAACAGGGGGGGTTGAATGGGGGCAGGGGTCCCAGGGAGGCAGTCAGGTATGAGAGGGGGGTTGGATGGAGCGGCGGGGGGCAGTCAGGGGCGGGGGATCTGGGGGCAGTCAGGGGACAGCGAGGGGTGGATGGTGCAGGGGTTCTGGGTGGGCCATCAGGGGACAGGGAGGGTTGGATGGGGCAGGAGTCCTGGGGGAGCGGTCAGGGGGTGAGAAGCAGGGTGGGCTGGATAGTGAGCGGGGGCCGGGCCATCCTGCCTCCCCTCATCGGCTCTCCATACAATTTCAGAAACCCGATGTGGCCCTCGGGCCAAAAAGTTTGCCCGCCCCCAGTTTAGAAGGGTATTCTATACTGGTAGAGGTATGGTGCAGTGATGTTTTCAGTCTGAAGGGAGAACAAGATAAATAATTTCATTCATTCCAGCTAATATAATAAAGTAACAATTTCTCATAATAAGGACCAACTACATACTGCTCACTTTTGCTAGATGACCCACCTTTATCTTCTCCACTTGGATATTAAACTAATGTTCTGTAACATACATCTCCCTCTCTTGTTTCTGCCCTGTTATCCTAACCCTGTATCACCCTGCCGATCAGCACGCTGGCCAAAATTTTCAAAAGTGACTGGAGACTTTGGTGGCCTCACTTTTTGGTCACACACCTTGACACACCTGAAAAAGGCAAAATTTTCCAAGAGCGTTGGTCACCCCACCTTCTGGAAATCAGGCCCTATTAAGGAGTGAAGTCAAGGACCCAAAAATTGAGATGCCCAAACCACTTTTGAAAATGTAGGCTACAAGGAGCAAACAAGGAAGAACAGCAAAGCTGTGACTAGTCAACAGTCCACCATCAAACAGAAAATTAGGAAGAAATACAACAAAGTTTTCATATATTGTGTAAAAATGGGTTTGGCTTGCATCATCTCTAAGGTTTCAATTTCTCAAACATACTACCACATGTAATGCTTACAGCAGTAAGCATTCTCATGGAAATCCAGTAGTAAGCATTTGCAAGATTTGTCCAAAGACTACATTAAACTTCTGGAAACTCTCTTTACTATTCAAACCACCAAGACACAACACTTTAATAAACCATTTAGAAACTGAAGAGTGCAAAAAAAGGTGAAACCAAAAGGAAGATTTAAAAATAGTAAAACATATGCCTGCACGTAGCTCATACTAGAACCACAATAGTAAACTAAAGCTGTAATTGCTTCCACAAAAATTATACTGAAATTTTGCTACAGTGGCATTTGAAAGGGCGTGGTGCAATATATAAACAAAACAAGAGCAATGTTTATAATTAACGTGTAATTTATGAACAGACAAGCATCATAAATGTTTACAATTTTTGCCGATGCGTAAAAGAATGGGGTAATCAATATAACTGCAGAACTACTAGAAAATACTGGTCAAATGAATCAATGCACAATACTTTAAAATACAAAAGAGGACTAATGTTGCTTAAATTAGACAGTAGCACCCATATTTGCATTTTTAAAAAAGACTGACAGAGGAACAAGTTAACTCAAGAACTATGCCATATACTGTGGCTGTTCTCATATTGTCCCCTCTCACTCCTAGGTCTTTACCTGTTGGCTGTACAGATATCACGTACAAAGGAATTAAGTAATTAAGAGAAAAGGGATAAGGGACATCTCACACAACTGCCTCTGTCCTGATGGGTCCTAGTTTTTTTCCCAGGGGCTTGACTCCTCTCCAAATAATGCAGAGGGGGTAGAAAGGACCCACATACCTGTCTCCATCACTTTCTATTTCCATTAAATTAAGACTAGTACAGAAAGTAAACCCCTTTGGAATTGGACATCTGCTGCATAAAACACATTCATTCTTATGCTGGATTATTTTTATGTTTGTACTGCCTTGAAAAAATAATAAAATGTCACTTTTGTGGAACAAACAGACCAGCTGGGAAGAGAAATTAGAATGTGAGTTCTTCAGAAATGGGGGTATAATCCACTTCCAGAAGTAGTACAAATGCCAAAAATCTTTGGTGTGGTTGAGGGGTAACACAGCAGATAATTAAAGTTAACTTAATGCACAGCAAACATGCTGACACTAAGGGGAACTGTCAAAGATGACCACCCACCATTTATTTTATAAACGTCTCAAGTGTCAACCTTTCCTCATACCCTCAAGGCAGGGCAATTACAATAATGGGGAACAATTACTGCAAAAGGTAACTAGACAGAGACTGCACAGGACCTACAAATCAAGAGAGAATATAGCAGGGAGCGGCAGGAAAACAAGATTAAAAAAAACAACGAGAGCCTTGATAAATTAGAACGTTTGTATCCCCAACCTACTCAAGCTGACTGTGGGTTTCCCACTGTAATAAGGACAGACACACTGTCCTTCAGAAGAGAGACAGTCCTCAAGTTTTCTCCAGTGATTACAGAGGTTACAGTTGACCTGGTGATCAATACAATGATCTATGAAACACGGCCAGAATGGAATCAGATTCCACAAGCTGTGTGAGTTCTATTAAGAACACACATCACTTTAGAGCATAAGCTGGAAAAGAATCACACAGTTGGAGCCTCTTGACTACTTCTCCTGTTTACGCTCAGAGTGCTATAAAACCTCAGTCTCCCTTTGGCAGACTCTAAATTCTACTTGAATGGCGTCAAGTCCTTTGTTTGGGACCTTGCATCTAGTCTACAAGAGAGCGATGCAGAAAAGGGTACTCAAGGCAAATGACTGAAGAATGGGTTTGTATAAGTGTACCTACAGGCCAGAAATCAAATAAGCTGCATCACCCTCCATGACAAGAGAACTGCTTTAACTTCAGGACCCACACGCACACATATGTAACAGCTCAAGACCCAGGGCGCTGCACATCAGACTAGGGAACAGTACTGGAGAAAAATGAATCTGTAGCCTACATAGCACTTCAAACAATCTGGAAAGGGCACTACTCTACCCTGGTTTTGCCCATTGAACATGATGGGAACTGGATGGCTCACAGAGAAGATGGTCACACAGGGTGTGCATATTCTGCACCAATAGCTTTATTCCCATGGGTCCTCAGTGACTTTACAGAGTTATATGATGGCAAAGATAGACACCAGGGTACTATCTCCAGGACAGTCCAAGTGAGTGTCCAGATAGAACGTTTCCAGACCCACCCCCCCTTCCATGTTCAAAGTGAGCCCCACCATTTTGGGGCCATCCCAAGAGAGCGTCAATGTGACTGACGCTGTCCTGACTGGAGTATCCAGCAGCGCCACAATGGAGCCAAAGCACCAAGCCTCTCTGAGGCAACTGTCCCAGGGCTTTGCAGGAGGCTCCCAGGCTCCTGCTCTCCATCCCCACCCCTGTGAAGAGCAGGAATAAAAGACTGAGGCTGCTGATTTTGCTTCCCCAGCAGCAGCAACCCAGGGATAGTCACAAGCTGCTTCCTTCCTCTCGCTCTCTCTCGGCGGGGGGAGAGAGAAGGAAGGAATCACAGCCTGGAAGCCCTGGGGCGGGAGCCTGCAAAGCCCCTGCTATTGCCCGTCCCCGGGGCCCCTCGCCAGCAGCAGCCCCGCGCCCCGGGGTGGGGCGGAGGACACTTGCCCCCCAGCCCAGCTGACGCCCCCAGGCTCCCTCCCGCACTTGCCTTGAGCTGGGACTTGGAGACCTTGCCGCTCCGGTCCAGGTCCAGGGCGGTGAAGGCGTGCCAGATGGCCTTGAGCAGCTCCTCTTTCAGCCCCCCCATGGCCAGCCTGCCCCCAGGCCGCTGCGCCCCAGCCGCACGCTCCGCCAGCTCCAGCGCCGCTGCGCCCCAGCCGCCCGGTCCCCTGCTGCAGCTCGCATCACTCCACCCCTCTCCGCCGCCGGCAGCCAACCAGGCCCAGCGGCGCGGGGCAGGGCTGCGCCCTCCGGGGCAATAGGAAGTGATTGAGCCCTGGGCAGCTGCAGGCTGAGGATCGTGCGCGCCCCGCTCCACCTCTCCCTGACCCCTCGCATAAAGCAGCCCCAAGCTGGGCCAGCCCCTGCTCCCGGCACCCCTCCCCCCCGCAGCGGGCTGGAACCGGCCCCTGGCAGGCGAAGTCCCCCCGGCCCTGAGCTGCCCGCGGGGCCGCACGGCAGGCGAGGGCCCGTGGGTAATGATCACAGTGAAAGGTGAGGCCCCGATCCTGGCAACGCTCCCAGCCGGGGCTGCGCGCAGGGGCGCTGTGCGGGGAGTGACGCTGTCCTGGGGCAGAAGTGGTTGCAGGCTCAGGGCCTTGTTTTCTGTAATGTCTCTAAAACGAAACCTGTAGCCCCCAAATGCTTTACAGCAGGGGTGGCCAACCTGTGGCTCCTTGTATAGGCACCGACTCCGGAGCTGGAGCTACAGGTGCCAACTTTCCAATGTGCCCAGAGGGTGCTCACTGCTCCACCCCCTGGTTCTGCCACAGACCCTGCCCCCCCTCCATCCCTTCCCGCCCCCTCCCCTGAGCCTGCACCGCCCCCCCCCCACCTCAAAACAGCTGGTGCAGGCACTGATCCCTGGGGCTGCCAATGGCTGGGAGGCGCTGGGAGCGGGGAGCTAACTTGGGGCTGCTGACCTATTACTGTGGCTCTTTGGCAATGTACATTGGTAAGTTCTGGCTCCTCCTCAGGCTCAGGTTGGCCTCCCCTGCTTTATAGGGTCAGACACTGACCCCTCCTAGGGCACAAGTACCTGCATTGCAGGTATTCTGCCTTGTCCCCTGGGACTGGTCGTGGGTACCTTAGTGAGGTGTGCTGGTGCCCTCCATTCATGCCCTCTGCAGCACAGCACATACAAGCATGGATACTACGTGCATGCATATAGCTGTATTTTAACACGTTCTTTCTACCTTACAGAAGACGGCACATTTTGAGGTTAAGAATTAAAAATTGTACAAGGCAACCCTGCACCAGGCCATTGCCTCAGACATCCTCACTTGGTCCCTTAAGGTAATGAGTCCCTTCTCCATAGAAGGGACCTATTACCCTTATTCACCAAGGACACTTGCTCCAACAAAGCACCTGATCCAATATGTGTAACTATTAGCAGGTGAGTAGGATTATTCACAAGAGTAAATTTAAGCATATGTGGAAGTGTTTTTAGGAGTAAGGCCTTCAAGCTAATAAGGGAAAATCTAATAATTTGGGGGCCTGACCCTCAGGAATGTTTATATGTTTTTAAATGAGTGTTTCCAGTGGAATTTAAAAATAAATCATGGTAATGTTAGTATGGGGGGTCCCTCTAACAACACTGATGAGCACCTAATGCTTTGTCTCAAATTGGCCTTATACAGATTTCAGTGTACCACCAACAGGCAACTCCCTCTCCTAAATTAGTATTTTAAAACAGCCCTGATGATTCCACATGGCTTTGTCTGACCTTTACATACACACTATCTCTATAGGGCATGCAACTTTTGCTAGTCGCTTGAGTGGAATTTGAAATGAGATTGCGAATCAATGAGAAATATGGTGGCAGTTCCAGGCAGCTCTAGCAGGACAAGCTTTTGGATTAACAATGGTGATATTGTCTGAGGAAGCCAGTGGTAAATGGAATATAAGGAGGGGAGAGTAGAAAGAGACAAAGTCAGTGAGGTAGGCGGAAATAAATCCATTGGTGGTTTTAAAATAAGGACATTTTTTATGTGGATCCTGAAATAAACAAGAAGCCAATAACGTTGTTTGATCACATTTTTTTATGTCTGAGAAGGGAAAGGTAGCAGCATTCTGCACTTGCTAGCATCTGGAGAGACTGGATTTGCAGAGGCTAAAGAGAACGGCGTTGCAATAAGCCTGGCAAGACGAAATGAAAGCATGGATGGAGACGAAGCTCTGTGGCAACAATGCAATGTTGTTTGAGGGGATGATAGGCAGAACTGCAATCAAAGAAGGATGAGGCATGCTGAGAGTCTGGAATAATGCCAAGGTATAGACAGCTGAGACAAAGTGTGAGTCAAGGAAGAAGGTGGAGGTTCTCTTTATTTTCTTCAAAGGGGTAAGGGAAAGCATTATTATATAATTTCTGTGACCTCATTTATTATGTTTATCCATATGTTACATTGTGGCTATGCATGAGTGTCTTTAAGGAACTGTCTCTAATGGCACTATGCCTCTGCCAAATATGTACACAATGAACCACTTTCTTTTCTGGAAATTGATGTACGCAGTCGAGAACATTCTCACAGAAATAAACAACAACTTACATAGATATCGTGTATTTCACTCCAAAGGGTCTAAAATCACTTAATAAACTGAAATGCAAACTGTAAATAGGGCTCGTGTTATTGCTTTTCCCACAGCTGAAATGCAGCTACTTCTGGGGCAAAACTGAAACTGAATCTTCTCCCATGAAGTCAGGGGAAAGATTCCACCCGCTACAATGGGGGCAATTTTGTTCTTGTAAAAAAGCTCATTGTGCCAAGAAATTGACTCCATGTCTTATAAAACAAGGTGTGTGCGGATCACAGCAGGGGCGGCATTGCAGTATGTAGAAATCTGCCAGCCCATCCAGAATGGACCCTGCTGACAAACGGATACCGAGTATCAAACCTTGAGTAGCCCTAACAATAACGGTTCTAATTTACTTCTGACAGATACTTGAGAAAGCCTGTCTCTTTTTTCATGCCAATAAAGTATAATTGAATTTGAAGATGTAGAAGCTGGAGCTAGAAAAGATGTATGGCATCTGTGTGCCCACCCCCTTCCTGTGCAAGTGTGCCAAGGACATAAGACATATCAGATATCAAACTGAAAAGGTATTTGATTTTTGACAAAAAGTGAGCTGAACTTTTGTGAAGTGTACATGCAATAAAAGAACAAAGCTGTAGAGGACTATGCTTCCTGTCCAATCCGATATGAAGATATTTATGTTGATAATCCTGTCATCACCAATATAAAAAAACAAGTGGAGATGACCAAACTTGCAAATTGTGCAGTGCCATTATTTTTCCAGTCTAATCAGAGGGACCAGCCTAATGGCGAAACTCCCATTGACTTTCATGGAGCAGGCTTTATCCTTCCTTAGTACTTTTTTCAATCAGGTTTAACAATATGTAAACCAAAAAAGGTACTGATGCTGAGTGGTTCTGTTGCCATCATTCGGCAAAACGTGAAATTCGTACTTGTTTTACTGATCATTTCACAAAGCTCATCAAAGTAATGTTCCCAGATTCAGTTTATGCAAAAAAGAATTTTCCAGTGAAAGAACAAAAGCTCTGCTTTCGTCTGTACTGACGTTGCACAATGTCACAAATGATACCAGAAGCTGCATAATTAATACGTGTACCTTTTAGAAGGCAAGAGTTATAAGGTCCCTTCTGACCCTCAAATCTGAGTGCTGTATTCAGCAAGGTAAAAGAAGTATCAGCCACAGGGTATAGTTTTCTACCATGCAGTTTCGTCTGTTATTCAAGCCAACAAATCATTTTTGGTTGGCTCATGAGATCAGTGGTAGAACAAAACGAAAGGAGGAATGTCACATCAGAGCTGCATGAATAATGCACGCAAATTGTCACAAATGCTCACTTGAATTTAAAAGTGACCTTGTTTTATTTGTACGCATACCACTACTGTGTTGAATTCCTGCACCTATTCCAGTAATTGAGGATTAGAGAGACAAGGTGGGTGAGGTAATATTTTTTCATTGGACCAACTTCTGTTGGTGAGAGAGACAAGCTGTCAAGCCACACAGAGCTTGTCTTCAGATTAAGGATCTCTCATAAAAATGATCATTCAAAGTAAAGAAAGCACAATCTTGAATATTCTCAACAGTGGCACATTTTATATGGGAGGTGACACTGCAGCTGGAAGGTGTAATTACAGTGCCATCAGCTTGGTTAGACTTACATGTGCTAGCTCTAATCACAATGGAGAGCAAACTGTCAGAGTCCAGATCAGGGGTGGGCAAACTTTCTGACCCGAGGGCCACATCTGGGTGGGAAAATTGTATGCAGGGCCATGAATGTAGGGCTGGGGCAGGGGGTTAGAGTGCAGGAGGGGGTGCGGGAGTGCAATGTGCAGGAAGGAGCTTGGGTGCAGGAGGAGTGTGGCAGGGGGCTGAAGGGAGTTAGGGTTCGGGTGCAGGCTCCAGTGTGGCAGCAGCGTGCAGCAGGGCTAAGGCAGGCTCCCTGCCTGCCCTGGCCCCACGCTGCTCCTGGATGTGGTCAGCATGTCCGGCAGTGGCTCCCTGGGGGTGGGAAGGGGAAGGCAGCTCCACTGCGCACTGCCCTTGCCTGCAGATACTACCCCCTGAAACTCCCATTGGCCGCAGTTCCCCGTTCCCAGCCAATAGGAACTGTGGGGGGTGGTGCCTGCATCCCCCAAGGGCCACAGGGATGTGGTGCCAGCTGCTTCTGGGAGCGGTGCAGGGCCAGGGCAGGCAGAAAGCCTGCCTTAACCCTGCTGCGCCACAGGTCTGGCAATCATGCGGGCCAGATTGAAAGCCCTGATGGGCTGAATCCATCCCCTGGGCTGTAGTTTGCCCTCCCCTGGTCTAGATACACCATGTGGATTTGAGAAGAGAATTTTGTCTTCAGTAGCTTTGCAGTTTAAAAGCAAGGTAGAGTTTAAAGTTTTGCTGTTTTTTTTAAACTAAATAGAGATGCAATGGTCTCTCTTTTTGTAACATGGTAAATGATCCAGGGGTAAACATGTATTGCTTTTTGAAGGTATTCTAACACATTTTGTGTTCGTCTGTTTGTTTGCAATGCCTTTTTTTGCTTATTGCATCCTAGGTCTTGGAATCCACAAACTCTGGTGATTAGGCTCTGCTCCCAGGATGGGTGGATCACTAGTATGAACTTCTTTATGAATCTCAATAGGTTTTAACTCTAAAGATTAATTTAATTATGACAATTTAAATAGCAACACTGTTAATTGCTGATGATACCAGAAGCATCTAGTTAATGTATTTCTCCAGTGTAACTAAGCATAGCTGTTCTACTTATTCAAACAGGAAACAAGCTGCAAATTTTGTATATGCAAATAGTCTATTGAATAATCTTAATTGGATAACTGAGAATGCACACAGGTAAATATGTGTTTTACAGTGCCATCAGCAAAATAGGTTGGACTCCCACAGTGTGGATTTTGTGTGGTTTTATCAAAGGTGACCCATGAAGAGCAGCCAAGCCAGATCAATGAATAATCTAACAAATATATCTACTGAATAAATCTATTTCAATATTACTGTCACACCTGGTATTAAAATATAAAAAGGGATCTAAGTTATTGTGAACATAGCTCTGCTCTTGTGTTTCCCAATTTCCTCACCAGGATCTTATACCCTTTGCAACCTTCCCCTTCATCTAATCTGTATTTATAGTATTGTGCTACATGCTTCATTTGAAATTTGGGTTGCCTTGTTTAAATTAGTCTGGAATCTCCTAATGGCGTGGACTTTATCTTTTTTCATGTTTTGCACAAAGGTGAGTTAATTTTTGTCGTCATATATATATATATATATATATATATATATAACAAACAAGATAATAGAAAATGAAATCATAATAAAGTCCCCAGGGAAAGTCTTTGCAGGCTGTGCCAAAATTTTATACTGGCTTCTTTGTCCCCGACTGAAACCTAAAGAGGCCCTGATCCAGCAAAGCATTTGAGCAAATGTTTAGCATTAAGAACATAAATAACCCCATTGAATGGGACTTCTCAGATGATTACATTTAAGCACATGTTTAAGTGCTTTGCTGAATTGGACCATAATATACTTAAGGTTTTGTCTGCACAAACTTGCACTGGTCTAACTAAAGGTGTACTTTTAAGTCCATTTATTAAACTGGAACAAGATTGTGTCTGGACACACTACTTTCAGGTTGAGTGGTTTACTTCAATTTGACTTCATCGCTTTTTTATAGGATTTAATTAAGACACTCTTAAAATTAAATTAGTATGTCTTGACCCAATCTTTCACCAGTTTAATAAAACAAATTTAGTTAAAACAGTAAGTTTGTAGTAGAGAAAGTCTTCTTTAGACACATTTTCAAAGAGGCCTCTAAAACGGCAGGGGCCCTTTTCACATTTAAATCTTTGTCACACTCAAACCCCAATTTGTGAGCAAATCTATTCCTTAGGTTTGGCTCATGCAAATTCAGTTTGAGCTCACTAGTCTGAGTTGCTGCACCCAAAAATCTAGATGTGAAAATTTTAGAGGCAAGATTGAAGCTCATTTGACAATGTCTGTAAAATGCCACATGCAAATAATTAAAAATAATAATAATTTTGGCCCATAAACTAATCTGCTGTTATAATGTTATATATATCAGGTTTCAGAGGAACAGCCGTGTTAGTCTGTATTCGCAAAAAGAAAAGGAGTACTTGTGGCACCTTAGAGACTAACCAATTTATTTGAGCATGAGCTTTCGTGAGCTACAGCTCACTTCATCAGATGTATACCGTGGAAATACCTTGGAAATATATATATCGTAAGTGCTGTGAACTTTTGCCAAGGTGACATTACACAGAAATAAATTCAGTTGCAACATCTTCTTAGAAAGGCGGAAGTATGTCTGAACTCTGAGGAATTTTTTTTTAAATTGTGTTTATTCTGAACACGATTGCTCTTGTTCCGTTTTTTTAATGGGGTGGGGGGCAAAGAGGGAAAATTGGCTCACTGTCTCTTACAGTGACTCAGACCTTCAACAGGAAGCTCTGACTAGACCCTGCTGAGCTCAGCCATAGGAGGTCATAATTGCTTTGTTTTAGAAGCTTAATTGCTCTTTGTTTAACCAAATAATAAATATTTGCCAGGCAGCTCCCAGCCCGAAAGCACGCTAGACATTTAAAAATGTCACTGTTTATTTATTGGTATTCGCTGATTAGATAGATCATCAAGGAAAGAATTCAGATACTCCAACAACTCAGAGTCCAGTATCACCAACACCAAACCTTCTCAAACTCTTAACTGCTTCCTCCTCTCTCCACAACAGAAATACAATGAAACATGTAAGACTTGCAGATTAGCTGTCATTGTAGCCTGCATTTGCATCAGGAAACAATTTATGTGTTTAATATGAACAATATCAGAGGAATATGACATTAAATTCATTAGAAGAGGTAAATTTTCCCCAGTAAATTTAGGGGAATAAACTTCACTGGGTACAAGACACCTTTATACGAGGGCTGTCAATTAATTGCAGTTAACTCATGCGATTAACTCAACAAAATGTATTGTGATTAATCACACCATTAAACAATAGAATACCAATTGAAATGTATTAAATATTTTTGGATGTTTTTCTACATTTTCAAATGTATTGATTTCTATTACAACATAGAATACAAAGTGTACAGTGCTCACTTTATATTTTTGATTACAAATATTTGCACTGTAAAAATTAGTATTTCAATTCACCGCAGAAAAGTACTGTTGTGCAGTCTCTATTGTGAAAGTGTAACTTACAAATGCAGATTTTTTATATATATTTATTATATTTTTATATATTTTTTACATAACTGCACTCAAAAACAAAACAATGTAAAACCACAAGTCCACTCAGTCCTCCTGGTTCAGCCAATCACTACCATGAACAAGTTTGCTTCCATTTACAGGAGAGAATGTGCCCTCCTTCTTATTTACAATGTCACCTGAAAGTGGGAACAGGCGTTCGCATGGCACTTATGTAGCTGGCATTGCAAGGTATTTATGTGCCAGATATGCTAAACCTTCATATGCCCCTTCATGCTTCGGCCACCATTCCAGAAAGGACGCTTCCATGCAGATGAAGCTCATTAAAAAAATAATGCGTTAATTAAATTTGTGACTGAACTCCTTGGGGGAGAATTGTATGCCTTCTGCTCTGTAGTTTTACCCACATTCTGCCATATATTTCCTGTTATAGCAGTCTCAGCTGATGACCCAGCACATGTTTGTTTTAAGAACACTTTCATTGCAGATTTGACAAAACGCAAAGGTGGTACCAATGTGAGATTTCTACAGATAGTGACAGCTCTCAACCCAAAGTTTAAGAATCTGAATTGCCATCCAAAATCTGAGAGGGACGAGGTGTGGCACATGCTCTCAGAAGTCTTAAAAGAGTAACACTCCAATGCGGAAACTACAGAACCCAAACCACCAAAAAAGGAAATCAGCCTTCTGCCGGTGGCATCTGACTCAGATGATAAAAATGAACATGTGTCAGTCTGCTCTGCTTTGGATAATTATCAAGCAAAACCCATCAGCAGCATGGATGCATGTCCTCTGGAATGGGGGTTGAAACATGAAAGGACATATGAATCTTTAGCGCATCTGACACATAAATATCTTGCGATGCCAGCTACAACAGTGCCATGAGAACATCTGTTCCCACTTTCAGGTGACATTGTAAACAAGAAACAGGCATCATTATCTCCTGCAAATCGTAACCAAACTTGTTTGTCTGAGAGATTGGCTAAAGTAGGACTGAGTGGACTTGTAGGAGCTAAAGTTTTATGTTGTTTTATTTTTGAATGCAATTAAAGGGAATGGCACATTCACTCTCTGTTACTGGCATGTGGCTTAGAGAAGAACACAGGTAAAAATATGTCCTGGTTCACATGAAACTGGGAGACTACCTTTGGTAGAAATGCAGGGTGAGGGCGTAGCTGCGCCTTGTGTTTATAAAAGACCGTACGGAGCCCCCAGCAGTCAGCGCTATGAGCTCAGAGACCCTTCTGGCCGAGGTTATGGCCACTAGAAAGGCCACCTTCCAGGAAAGGTAGGACAGAGGGCAGGTCGGCATGGACTCGAAAGGGGGCCTTGTGAGTGTGGACAGGACCAGGTTGAGGTCCACTGGGGAATGGGCTGTCACACCTGGGGATAAAGTCTGTCCAAGCCCTGGAGGAATTGGCTCACCATGGGATTTCCGAAGACTGATCTATCTGCTGCCCCGAGGTGGAAGGCCAAAATGGCAGCCAGGTGTATTTTGATAGATGATATTACCAACCCCTGCTGTTTGAGGTACAGTAGGTAGTCCAAAACAAGGGGCATTGATGCTTGCTGTGGAGGGGTGCCCTTCTGCAGAGACCAAATGGAAAACTGCTTCCACCTTGCCAGGTACATGGCACGAATAGAGGGTTTCCTACTTCCCAGCAGAACCTCCCTAACTGAGTCCAAACACTGAAACTCGAGCGGGTTTAACCATGGAGTTTCCGTACCGTGAGGTGGAGGGACTCCAGGTTGGGGTGTTGTAGATGGCCGTGGTCCTGTGTGATGAGGGCCAGGCACACAAGAAGGACTGTCCACTGAGAGGTTCAACAGTTTCGTGAGCCAGTGCTAGGGGGACCATGCTGGCACTATGATGATCAAGGAAGCCCTGTCCTGGTGAGCCTTGAGGAGGACTTTGTGTATGAGTGGAAAAGGCGGGAACATGTACAGCAGGTGACTCGTTCATGAAAGGTGGACATGGAACGCTTGGCACGCCAGACGAACCGCCCTTAGCTCCCTTACATTGATGTGCAGCGATAGTTGTGTGTGGGACCATCGGCCTTGGGTTCTGATATTGCCCATGTGCACTCCCCAACTGAGTGGTGAGGCATCCGTGACTAGGGATAGCGTAGGTTGGGGTTGGGCAAAGGGTACTCCCACACAGACCACTTGCAGCTGCAGCCAGCAGCAGAGTGATACTAGTCAGTTCTGTAGTTTTAGGAAACCAGGGCGCAATATGTAGCCTGTCTGACTCATGAAAGACACACACCCCTACCCATTCTCTGCTTGAACCAAAACTGAGCAAAGAAAAGACTTGCAGAGAGCAGTGAAGAGCGTTGGGAGACACACCTAGACCCTCCTGACAAGGGTGACAAGATTAAGGCATCCCTATTAGCATACAGAATGGAGAACAGAGGCCACTCCCCTAGCCTCATCTGCATGAAAGATGGGAGAGGGAGACATCTCTATTAGCATACAGAATGGAGAACAGAGAACCGCACTGAACTCTGGGACCAGAAAAGCAGAGAAGCACTCCATCATGGGGAATCTCTGCTCCAGCTGTTAATGAACCTACGCCTGCACACACCCAGCTCAGCAGTTATCAGACCAATTCTAGTAATGATTCCTTGATTGATATCCAAAATACTGAAGCAGCCTACTTGCATTGTGAGCTCCCTGGAAGAAAACATCACCCATTGCCAAGAGTGATCAGCTCCTATTGTCTAGCCTAAAGAAAACCCTTGAGTCATCAGTTTACCCATAAACAAATCTAGTGTTCTCCCTTGAACCACTGTATTTTCTCTACAAACCCCCCTACCTATGCCCAAGTGAGTGTTCTGAGGCAGGGACCTAAACTCTGTATCAGTTCTACTGGGACTCCATCTCCTGACTGACCGTGCTGGGGGCTCTGCCTGCCTCCAGCAGTCAGGACCCTGAGCTACCAACATCACCTAGGAACCCCAACCAGTTCAAGTCTTGCGGAGTGGGTGAGATGCCTCTCTCTCTCTCTCTTCCTTTCTACCTCAGGTATTAACCTTCAATAATGGAACTGTTAGGTTTGTTTCAGTCTCCTTGTGTAATTATCACTATTATTCAATAAATACATTTTATGGTTAAGGTGGGTGCTTCTCTTTCTTTCTCTCTCTCTGAACTTTACTCTTTTGTGGTTTTAGCTTCCCCATTTACTCTGCAGCAATGCTTTTTATCTAAGCTAAAGATCCCTGTAGCACCCAAAAATACTGTGGGGTTTGCTCATCAAGTGGGTTACCACCAGTACAATTGTAACATGAAAGTGGGGATAGGGATGTGCTGAACCTGTGGTATATAAGGGTGGCAGCAGAAAGTGCTGCTTGGCCCAGCCCCTCGAGTACAGGGACATATAAGGGGGTCAACTTGAGAGTGCTGATTGACCCGGTCCACTCAGACTTTCTCTGTTAGTATGCGTGGGTGTGAGCATGTTTACCTGATTCTGGGGCTAGAAGAACCCAGCCCTAGGAACCTAGGTACTGCAGGATAGCTCCATTGGGAGGGGAGTTGCAGAAGGGAGAAGAAGAGCTCCATCTGAACACACAAGTACTACATTAATAGAATTACAGAACCCCCTTTCCCCCCCACACGCACAAAGAGTAACCCTAATAAATGAGCATACCCCAAAGAAACAGGTACATCTGATAACAGGAGAGACTCGAGAATGCGAGGGTGACTAATCTGTACAGTGGGGCCCTGCTGGGTTTGTGCACCTGTGGCAACCACGCCTGGAGAGGCCGAAGGCGCAATCTGATGCGCTGGACCACGTATATACAGGCCCTCATATGCCCCAACAGTTTGATGCAATTTCTGGCCATTGTAGGGAACTGGTAGAGGTTCTCGATGATGTCCCTGCGTGCTCGGAAGCACAGCTCAGGGAGAAATGTCCTGGCTTGCATCAAGTCCAAGAGAGCTCCTATGAATTCTAGTCTCTGCATCGGGGCTAATGTGGATTTGGGCACGTTCAATATGAGGCCCGGCCTGAGGAAGGTGGCCCAAGTCAGAGCCACATGCTCTGCAGCCTGTGCTTGCAACTTGGCCTGGGAAAACTTGCACCTAATGTTTGCTAAGAAAGGCTGCCACAACCGCCCTACGCTTTGTGAACACCCAGAGGACCACCGAAAGTCCAAACTGGGAGCATCCTGAACTGGCAGTGGTGGCTGCTGACCACAAAGTGAAGAAATCATCTGTGGGCTGGGATAATGGAGATATGAAAGTACGTATTTTTCAAGATGAGGGCAGCATACCAGTCCCCCGGATCCAGGGAAGGAATAATGGAGGCCAGGGAGACCATGCGAAACTTCACCTTTCCTTATGGATGTGTTGAGGTCTCGCAGATCCAGGATAGGCCGGAGCCCACCGTTGGCCTTGGGGATGAGGAAATGACAGGAGTAGAACCCCTTGCCCCTGAATTCCTGAAGAACCTCCTCTATTGCCTGTAGCAAGAGGAGTTGTTTATGAGTACGGTCCCTGAAGAGGGACATGGAAAGGGGGTGGGAGGGAACAGAATTGGATAGAATATCCCACCCCTACTGTGCTAAGGACCCAGCAATCTGATGTGATCTAGGACCAAGCATGGTAGAAGTGGGACAGTTGATTCACAAAGAGCGGATAAGGTTCCGAGCTTAGTACTGGTGCTCCGTCCTTGGACGCTTCTTCAAAAGTTTGGCTTCGGGCCGGTGGCTGTTTGAATGAGCCCTGTCCTTGGCCTGAGGAGGACTGCAATGGGCGCTTCCTATTATTCCTACCTCATCTCCTGGACAAGTTCCACCTTGGGGGCCCGGAATAGAAATGGAATGGGGGCCGAGGCTTAAATGGCTCTCTTTGGCATGCTGGGGTGCGGATCCCTAAAGACATGAGTCACCTGTGAGTCCTTAAGACTGTGCAAGTGAGAGTCTGAATTTTGGGCAAACAAGCCCACACAGTCAAAGGGCAGGTCCTGGATAGCGTTCTGGACTTCTGGTGGTATACCCGACACCTGCAGCCACGCGCTGCGTCTCATTGTAATGGCGGTAGCAATAGTCCGAGCTGCCGAGTCCGCCACATCTAACGCAACCTGGAGGGAGGTTCCTGAGACCACCCTGTCCTCCTCTAGAAGTGCATTAAACTCCTGGCAAGAGTCAGCTGGGAGCAACTTCTGAAACTTTGCCAACACACTCCAGGAGTTGAAAGCATAGCGGCCAAGTACCGCTTGCTGGTTGGCCACTCGAAGCTGGAACCCCTGGTCAAGTAGACCTTTCAGCTGAAAAGGTCCAGCTTCTTAATGTCCCGTGACTTTGGAGCAGGACCTGGCTGCCCCTGCCGCTCCTTGTGATTTGTCTCATTGACCACTAGAGTCCCCGGTTGGAGGTGGGTGAAAAGGTATTCATACCCTTTCTGCAGCACAAAATAATCTCTCTCCACCCCTTTAGTGCTGGGTGATATCGAGCCGGAGTCTGCCAGAGCACCCTAGTAGTGTTCTGGATGGTTTTTATAAGGGGAAAACCCACCCTAGATGGACCCTTCAGGGTAAGGATGTCCACCATTGGATCCGACTCCTCCATAACCTCCTCTGCCTGGAGGTTTAGGTTTAGGGCCACCCTCCTAAGAAGGTCCTGGTGGCTCCCGGTGTCCATCACCGGTAGGGTGGTGATGGTGCCCACCCCCGCCTTCTCTGTCGAGTAGGAGGCGGCGACCTGTGGGACTGGGTCTTCCTGCCCTTCTGGCTCCCTAGAGGCTGGGTTGGGTGCGTCAGTCTCCCCCCAAGACTGGAGGTAGCTCCAGTACAACTGGTGGCACTGGTTCAGGTGCTGTGCCTGAGTGTGAGGGCCCAGAATCCTTGTCCCATACGGGGTCCTCCAGAGCCCTGGGCGTGTGGCGAGACACCAACGTTGCTGAGGTGCGGATGCATCGGGTGTGGATGCCAGCGACGCAGCCCTGGCCCTGATGATAGGCCGAAAGAGTCCAAAAGGCCATTGTACTGGGCCCTGCTACTGGGGTGGCCAGGATACCACCGGTGCCAACAAGTCCACGACTCTGCAGTGCCGGGACCACAAAACAGTACCAGCTGCACCGGGAGACAGAAGACTCGGACTCCGATTCGGAAGACTACTGTGAGCCTGACCAAAGGGGGGCGGAGCCTGACTGTGCCAGGGAGTGATACTGGGGTGATGGGGAGCGGCGCCATAACGTCATGGGCTTGCCCTGATGATGAACAGGGGGAGGGGAGTGATGCCATGGGTGCCGTGAAGGGTGCTGGAGGTGGTGTCACATGCAGCACCATCGTAGATGCCACATGTAGTGGTGTTGCCAGGGCCGCTGATGGTGCTGGGACTTGAGCCGACGTCTGGATCGGTGCCGGTGTTCGCATCTGCGGGGCTGGGGACAGTGCCGTCATGGCAATAAGGTCCCGCACTGCCTCGTAGGTATCCAACGTGGAGGGGAGGTAGAGCTCTTCCTCCAAATCCTCCTGGGGAGTCCACCAGCACTGGACTCGACTCTGACCCCGACCGGAGTCCATCAACGGTGCTGGGTCTTGAGGGCTAAACGGGGGATGTCCCGGCACGGGACGCATCCAGCTGGAATCCCCTCGCGGCTTCTTAACAGGGGAACGACCGCATCCACCTTCTTTTTCTTGTGTGTCACTGGGGACTGAGTGTGGTGCCACCTGCTAGAGCTGGCCTTACAAGCTGGGGCGCGATGCTGATGCTACTTGGAGGAGTCCTTCCTCGGTGCCGGGGCATCCTGCACCGAGGCGCTGTGCACCGATGATGCCGGTGCCATTTCCGGTACTGGCAGAGGGCTGACTCCATTGGGAGGAGCTTTAAACGATAGTTCCTTTTAGGGGAGATGGCTCTCTTAGTCCTAGGTCTAAAGCTCCTGCGAATTGGGCACTTGTTTGTCTGATGACCTTCTCCTAAGCACTTAAGACAAGCAGCATGCGGATCACCTCTGGGCACAGGTTTCGCAGACCTCTCACACGCCTTAAACCCTTGCGACCGAAGCATGCCCCAGTGCCTGGGGAAAACTAGGAATGGGCCCCCAAAGTAAACTATAAATTACTATACAACTCAAACTATTTACAAATGAGAAAAGGGAACCACTAGGTAGCCACTTGCGAATGCAAGAGACTGAGCTGCTCCAGCGACCGTCACTGGTGGTAAGAAGGAACTGAGCAGGCGGCGGGTCAGCAGGGACCTATATACACTGCCATGAAGGTGTCACTCCAGGGGTCTCCACAGCTGACCAAATGGGTACAAGTAGGGGGAAAACCTTCCGACGATCATGCACATGGCGCGCACACAAACCTATTGGAATGCAGATGAGCAATCACTCGAAGAAGAACTAAGTTCTCTTTTACGTAAGAAATAGCTTCTTGGTCTAGCATGGGTAAGGCTGGAAATATAAAACAAACATGCTTTAATTGTTGTACGTGACTCTTTTTATATTGGAGCACACATTGCAGTTGTAACAGCGGATCTTTCCAGATCATGGTCATCATGAGAGGGACTTTCCAGAATGACCTCAAGCCTGAAGTCTGCTCACCTCAATGAGGATTGGTCCATGCTGACCATAACCAGAGCATGTGAATCACATACTTGGCCCCGAATCTATGAAGATGGCACCTGAGGTAGAATAAATGGGATTTGTCCCCCATAAAGGTCAAGACCACCATGCAGAAAAGCTATGGCTGTACAGAGCCTAGAGAGTGGCTAAAAGATTTGTTCTTAGTAATGGAAATCAAAATCCTACCCAAGAATTGAAGAATGGTATACAGATATGGCTGCACAGGCAGGTATGGAAAGGATCCCCTTCCATAACAAAAATGATATAGATAAGTTTACTCGTATGGGCAAACTTCATAGAAATTAAATGATTCAGGTTGAGTCCCCTTCTGGTACTCTCTCCCATCCCTTTTCCCTTTCTTTCTTCTGTTGGTCTCCTCTGTAGTAGTATTAGAGGAACAGCCGTGTTAGTCTGTATTCGCAAAAAGAAAAGGAGTACTTGTGGCACCTTAGAGACTAACCAATTTATTTGAGCATGAGCTTTCGTGAGCTACAGCTCACTTCATCAGATGTATACCGTGGAAACTGCAGCAGACTTTATATACACACAGAGAATATGAAACAATACCTCCTCCCACCCCACTGTCCTGCTGGTAATAGCTTATCTAAAGTGATCAACAGGTGGGCCATTTCCAGCACAAATCCAGGTTTTCTCACCCTCCACCCCCCCACACAAATTCACTCTCCTTCCGGATGCTATCCCATCCAAAGTGACAACTCTTTACATAATCAAGTCGGGCTATTTCCTGCATAGATCCAGGTTTTCTCACTTCCCCCCCACCCCCATACACACACAAACTCACTCTCCTGCTGGTAATAGCTCATCTAAACTGACTTGATTATGTAAAGAGTTGTCACTTTGGATGGGCTATCACCAGCAGGAGAGTGAATTTGTGTGGGGGGTGGAGGGTGAGAAAACCTGGATTTGTGCTGGAAATGGCCCACCTGTTGATCACTTTAGATAAGCTATTACCAGCAGGACAGTGGGGTGGGAGGAGGTATTGTTTCATATTCTCTGTGTGTATATAAAGTCTGCTGCAGTTTCCACGGTATACATCTGATGAAGTGAGCTGTAGCTCACAAAAGCTCATGCTCAAATAAATTGGTTAGTCTCTAAGGTGCCACAAGTACTCCTTTTCTTTCTGTAGTAGTATTGACTTTTATGTCCTTTATATTTCATTGTGTGCGCAAAAGCTCATATGATTGATAGTTTTATTCTCTGTATGGTAACTTATACTGTAGTCGAAGTTTTTTTAATTATTACATTGGTATACAAAAATTTCAATAAAAAGACCGTGCACAATTGTGCTTTCTCAGTTCACCAACAGTATCTACAAGAAATGCCCCTTTCCTTCCCAGACCATGAGACCACCCAGGATAAGAAGAGGTGGAGACTCTAGCCATCAGCTATGCCAGCTTGACCAGTCTGCTCTTATCCGAGAGACCCCAGCCAGTCTCAAGTGCTCTGACTGAACTACTCCATCATGTGATTCCACTAAATGCAACCACATGAGTTAAAAGTCACAAGACCACAAAGCAGAAAAAGTTCAAACTCTTTTTGTCTTAAGGGAGAAATACCTCTTTATTTATCCAACTCCCATTGAAAGCACTGGCAAAACGCATGTTGTTTGTAGGAGCTGGAGCAAGACCTTATTTTCCTCTGTGCTAGCATGGCCAGGTAGCGCAGCTGCATTTCTGCTTTCTCTCTCTCCAACACCTCTTCCTTAAACACAATTCCAAATCTATGTGCCAGCTCAACAGCCTCCTCCTAGAAGCTTCTACTCCCTCCCCCCCCCCAATCAACCCTTTATTTTACAAATGGCTGGGAAGGGGAAAACGACTATACAGTTGACTCTTGCTAAATTCTGATGGGCAAAATCTGCTCTCAGTTACATTCATGTAAATCAGGACTAACTCAATAGACTTGAATAGAATTAGTCTCGATTTATACCAATGCAAATGAGAGACAAATTTGCCTCTGCATACTGTTTTCCAAAACTGTTACTTGAGCCTGTAATTTCCCTGCTCTGCATGTTGTCCTTCCTGAAAACAATTAAAATGTGAGGCCAAGATCCCAGCCCCTTATCCAACTGCTTTGAGCTATTCAGACAATGAAACGCTAACACAATGGAGCAACTGAGGATTATGCAGCACAAGGGAATCCTTAGGAAGCATAAAGCTGACACAACCAGTTCTAGGACACTCTCTGCTGGCTCCCAGATGAATAGTGGGCAAGGAGGGGGGTATGACTGCATCAACTTGCTCTCCAACAATACAGTCCCTAAGGAACTTACTACTGGGTCACTTAGAACAGCCCTTACTCTAGGCCAGTGGTTTCAACCTTTTTTCATTTGCAGACCCCTACAAAATTTCAGATGGAGGTGCGGACCCCTTTGGAAATCTTAGACGTAGACTGTGGACCCCTAGGGATATTTGGGCACAGGTTGGAAAAAAAAATGGTTACTCACCTTTTCAGAACTGTTGTTCTTCGAGATGTGTTGTTCATGTCCATTCTAATCAGGTGTAGATGTGCTGCATGGATGACAGCTGGAAGATTTTTCCCCTAGCAGTATCCGTAGGGTCAGCCTGGGCGCCCCCTGGAGTTGCGCCTTCATGGCATCCAATATAGGGCCCAGCCAACCCGACCCTCTCTCAGTTCCTTCTTGCCAGCTACTCCGACAGAGGGGTAAGGAGGGAGGATATTGGAATGGACATGAACACCACATCTTGAAGAACAATAGTTATGAGAAGGTGAGTAACCGTTTTTTCTTCTTCAAATGCTTGTTCATGTCAATTCCAATCAGGTGACTCACAAGCCCAAATTCAGGAGCTGGGGTCAGAGTTGTCCACTGATTGGAGCACCGCTCTACGAAAAGCCATGTTGTCTCTGGCCTGCTGGGTAATTGCATAGTGCACAGTGAAAGTGCGTATGGAGGACCACGTCACTGTTCTGCATATTTCTTGTGTCAGAACCTGAGCCAGGAACGCCGTTGAAGAGGCCTGCGCCCTAGTGGAGTGCGCAATGATTAGAGGGCAGGCGCCCCTGCCAGGTTGTAGCACTCTCGGATACAGGACATGATTCATGATGAGATCCGTTGAGAGAGACAGGAAGACCTTTCATTCTGTCTGCCACAGCCACGAATAACTGAATGGACTTTTGGAACGGTTTTGCTCTTTCAATGTAAAAGGCTAGCGCTCTGCAGGCATCCAATGAGTGAAGCCTCTGCTCCCTGCAGCTCAAGTGTGGCTTCAGATAGAACACGGGGAGGAAGATTGAGTTTGCAACATCCAGGTGTAGCGACCACTCATGGAACAACCTGCTGAGATAATCCACCAACTCATTCTGTACCCCAGGGAAGTACAATGCTTGCAGGTGTATAGCATGCTCCACACAGAAGTCCCACAGCATGAGGGCTTCCTGGCACGGGGAGAGGAGAGTGCATCCCCGTTTGCTGATATAAAACATCACCATGGTGTTGTCTGTCATAACTGATACACATCTTCCTGTTAAGTGGGCTCAGAAAGTCTGGCATGACAAGCGTACCACTCTCAGACATCGGATGTGGAGGGGGAGTTCCGCCCGAGACCAGAGGCCTTGAGTCCTGAGGTCCCCCAGATGTGCTCCCCAGCCCAAGGCTAACACATCTGTCACTACTGAGAGAGACGGCTGTGCGCTGGTGAAGGGGACCCCTGCACATACCACCTGTGGGTCGAGCCACCACAGGAGGGAGTCAAGGACAGGACGAGGCTGAGTCACTAACCTGTCCAAGCTGTCCCAGACTGGCCGATACACTGATGCTAGCCACGACTGAAGGGTTCAAAGTCCGAGTCTGGCATGCTGTACTACGTAGGTACAGGCAGCCATGTGTCTTAAAAGTTTCAGGCAATTCCTTGTGGTGGTGGTGGGGAACTGCCTGAGATCTCGAGCAATGTCACCGAGAGTCTGAAATCTTGCTTCCGGGAGGTATGCCCTGGTTTGTGTTGAGTCCAGTTCTACCCCTATAAACTCTATCCTCTGAACCAGGGACAGCGTTGATTTCCCCTCGTTCAGAAGACAGCCCAGTTTGTTGACCGTCGCTCTTATGAAGTCGACCTGTGCCTCCACTTGAGACCCGAAGTGGCCCTGGATGAGCCAGTTGTCAAGGTACAGGAACACCTGTACCTGGCTGCCTGTGCAGGAATGCGGCCCGACTGCCAAGCACTTGGTAAACATTCAAGGTGTCACTGACAGACCGAATGGGAGGACTGTGAACTGGTAGCGATTGTTGCTCACCACAAATCTGAGATATTTTCTGTGGGGTGGAGTTATTGCTATATGAAAGTACCTGTCCTTCAAATTGAGGGCAGCATACCAGTCCCCTGAATTCAAGGAAGGGATGATGGAGGCCAAAGAGACCATGCGGAACTTGAGTTTGTTCATGAACTTGTTGAGCTCTTGCAGGTCTAGGATGGGCCTGAGTCCACCTTTGGCTTTCAGTATTAGGAAATACCAGGAATAGAAGCCCTTGCCCTTCAGCTCCTGAGGAACTTCATCTCCTGTTCCCAGTGATAGGAGTTAGTGCACCTCCTATATGAGGAGTTGCTCGGGAAAGGGATTCCTGAAGAGAGACAGTGAAGGGAGGTAGAAGGGCGGGAAGGTCGAGAATTGGAGGGAGTATCCCCTTTCTACTCTACGTACACCAACGGTTCGATGTAATATGGGCCCACGCAGCGTACGAAGGGGATAGTCATGACAAGAAGGTAAGATGGGGTGGATCCAGTTTCTGAGCTGGTGCTCCAGCCTCATGCACACCTTCAAAAGGCTTGTTTCTGGCTTGAAGGAGGCTTGGTCTGACCAGAGCCCTGGCCTGGGTACGGGTGTGGCCTCTTCCTGCCACTTTTATTCCTCCTCCGGGAGCCATGCACTCAGTTTTGCTGGTAAAACTGCAGAATAGGTTGCAGCCTAAAATGCCTGTGCTGTGTGGCAGGGGTGTGCATGCCCCGGGACTTGAGGATGGCCCCCCGAGTCTTTTAAACTGTGAAATCTCCTGTCCGTCTTTTCAGAGAACAGGACCGGACCTTCAAAGAGTTGGTCTTGAATGGTCTGTTGGACTTTGTGAGGTAGTCCAGAGACCTGGAGCCAAGAGCTCCTTCTCATGGCCACTCCTATAGCCATGATTCAGGCGGCCGCGCCATCAAGAGCCACCTGCAAGAAGGCCCTAGCAATGAGTTTGCCTTCCTCCACCAAGGCAGTAAATTCAGCGCAGGAGTCTGGTAGTAGCAGCTCAGCAAACTTGGCCATCGCTCCGCAGGTGTTAAAGGAGTATCTACAAATGATGGCTTGTTGGTTTGCAATGCAGAACTGCAAACCACCAGTGGAGCAAACTTTCCTGCTGAACAAGTCTACCTTTCTCACCTCCTGGCTTTTAGGGGAGGGTCCCTGAAACCCCTGGCTCTCTCTTTGGTTTGCCACATCCATCACCAAGGAGTCGGGTGGAGGAGGAGTATAGAGATCCTCATACCCCTTTGAGGGGACAAAATATCATCTTATACCTTTTTCACTGTAGGGGGCAAAGAGGCCAGAGTCTGCCACAACATTTTTGTGGTCTCATTTATAGTTTTAATGAGTGGCAGTGCAATATGCAAGGGGCCATAGGGAGCGAGGATGTCCACCATGGGATCAGCATCCTCTACCACTTCCTCTGCCTGGATCCCCAGGTTCTGGGCCACCCCGTACAACAACTGTTGCAGGACCCTGCTATCCTCCAAGGCCAGGGCCGTTTAAGTGCCCACAATGGCCTCATCTGGGGAGGACAAGAGCACCGACACACAGCCTTGGTCACTGCCCTCAGCGCCAAGGTGGTCACGTTGTTCATGGGGCCAGTGTAGTCAGCGCCGAGATCGCTGGTGCTGAGGTCAGAGCAGTAGGCGGAGGCACATGTGTCATCACCAGAGATAGTCCTGGAGCCAGCTGCTGTGCAGGGGCAAAGGATGCAGAAACAACTGACACCGACCTGGATCTCGATGCCTGGCTCAGATCCTGGGCCTGATGGTAAGGCCAGGGAGCCCAAAAGGGCCACTGAGCTGGTGGTTGCCATTGAGATAGGTGGCCACGACGCCAGAGAAGGCTGGAGGTGTTGCCTGGAAGTAGACATTCTGCTGCTGGATCTATTTGAGTGATAGGACTCCGCCTCAGACTCCAAAAAAGGCCACAGAGGAGCAGTATTGTTTGGAGCAGATGAGCAGTGCCAAGCCTCTAAGCACTGGTGCGGTTCCCCCACGTGGGCAGCTGGCACTGGGGAGTGGTGCACCAGAGATGAGGAGTGGCATGACATCATCACTGGCTTGCCCCTAGATGGAATAGGCGGTTGGGTTATCACCAGTACCTCATCCCTCCTTGTAGAGGGCGGTGCCATCAGGCAAATAAAGTCCTGCGCTGTCTCAAAGGTCTCTGGAGCGGAGTTAGTGTCCCGGCCATGATGGTCCGGAGAATGGTTTCCTTAATGGTTCTCGGCCGAAACCTTTCACAAATGAGGTAGTCATCTTTTTGGCCAGCACTTCAAGCTGGAAGCGTGCAGGTCACTCTTGGGCATAAGTTTTCACAATCTTCACAAGATTTGAACCCTCGAGACCAGGGCGTAACAACCTTTTGCAGACCCCTTAGGCATTGTCTGCAGAACCCCAGGTTGAAAACCACTGCCCTAGACGATTCTAAGACCATGTCTACATTATAGGGACTATAGTGGTGTGCCAGCATAACCTCTATAGCGTAGACACAGTCTACAAAAACAAAGGGGTTTGTCTGTTCCTGCAGGAACTCTACCTCCCTGAGTGACATTCTTCTGTTGACCTAGCTGCATCTACACAGGGGATTAGGTAATCATAGTTATGTCACTCAGGGGTGTGGATTTTTTACACCCCTTGGTGCTGTAGCTATGTCAACCTAAGTTTTAAGTGTAGACCACCAGACCTAAGTTACACCTGAGACTGAATTAGCCCCCAGATCAGGAAAATAGAAAGGTAGCTTTGGATTGTCTCTTCGCCCCTGCCAGCTGGAGTCAAGAATGAGGGTTCTGTGTTCTAACCTGGACTTCTCTCATACCAATCTTTCCACTTGCCTTTGATTTATTCCTGCCACTCATACCTCACTCTCCTCTTGAGCAGTGGCTGTAGATCAAGTGTAGTTAAAGAAATATTTCTGGGGGGGATCCATAAAACATTTAGTTTGTATGCAAGTCCACATAAATGGTGTAATCTTATATTATCCATTACCCCCTATCCACATTAGAAACTGACCCCCTTATCATCGAGTCCCCCAAGCTGGTACTGAAAAAAGTTTAACTGCTGCTGTAAACAGGACTACACCATTTCAAACATGCTATATAAAGTCTCCCATCTCAAGCCCATAAATGCTGTTTAGTGTTTCCTTTAGAGAGAAAAAGAAAAACCTTATTCTAGTTCAGCCCAAATCCTCTGCAGTCTTTCGTTAACCAAATGTACTGCTTTGACCAGCAGGTGTTGCTGCAGGCTACCGCGTGTGTTGCTTTCCTGCTTATTGCTTTCTGGCCCCTGCTCCTCTGTGTACGTGTAGATAGCCCTGGTATGTGCCCTTATACGGGGCCTGCTGCTACATACCTGCCATTTGGACTGTTAGGTTTTGTTCAGACTGTTGCTGATTGAACTGGCTCATGGTTATTTTATGTTATGATTGACCATGTACCTGCATATCTTCCTTTATTTCCTTGTGTTGGGGATTGCTAGTGTGGAGTGCATCAAAGAATAATGCGAAAAAGTCACAGTGGTCTCTAGTTCTTTTGTCCCACATACAATATTTGCTGTTTCAGTTTCGGAGGAGGATTAGAGTGACGGTCAATTTAAAAAACATTCCTATCTGAAAACTTGTACGTGGTGCTGTATCCTTCTGTGCCATATCTTAAGGGGAAGCAAGGCTGGTGCTGACCTTCTGTGTGTAGCCTTCTTTGGTGCCGTGGGTGCCATCTGAGCAGTTCTGCGGGTGGCGCAGATGGTGCTGGAGGGGGAGCCATCACAGGTGGTCGAGGTACCGTGCCCTTCGTAGGGGTAGTCAGTACTGTGGAGGCGGCCACTTTGGGCCTGCTACTCCACTCCTTGCTTTTGCTGGCAGAGGTCCCCGAACGGATGGTGCTGGAAGTGACCAGTGCGTCAAAGGTACTCACTCTGGAAGAGGTTGGCACCGTGGGCAGCAATCTTGCTGGAGACCGTTTCTTTTTTAACAGTTATCGGCTTGGTAGAGGCGTGGTCCTTTTCTTCCATTTTGTAGAGGAATTGGCACTTAGTCTGTTCATGGAGGAAGTGCCTAAGGAGGCCCAAGTTGCGGGTTGTCAGGGTCCAATGTAGGAGCAAGGGATTTCTCCATTAGAATAAGTTTTAAATTGTTGCAGTGAGCGCAGTATGTGTGACACACGTAAACATCGGACACATAAGGATTGGCCATCAGAAATTGGCATTACAGCCTTACATGAAGTACATCTTTTAAAGCCTGGGGAACGAAAAATAGCTATTAAAAAACCCCTACGTTTCATTAACACTAACTATACTAATGAAAGTAACAAATGACTAATAGCTAAGCTAACAGTTTAATTTTATTTGAAGGTTTGTAGAGACACTGCTAACGGACTTCATCTCAAGCGTAGGATGGCTGAGAAGGAACTGAAGGGGTCAGGGCGTGCGCATACTAGAGGAGGCATCAGTGGTGTCGCAAGACTGCTACTGCACACATGTGCCGACCAGACACCGATACCAAAATCCTCCCATCTACAGCACCGGGACGCACAGACACCTGAAGTAGAGCACCCACAGGGACAGAACGCGAAGAAGAACAAAGCCTGTGATAAGTCAATGTCATTATTTCCTCTGGACGGGTCATTCACACAGTAATACTGAACCAAAAAACCCCACCATCCCATTTTAAATATAGGAAAGTTTTCTTAAAAACCCACAAAAATTGGCACAGAGACTCAAGACCTGCGGAAATATCTGACACCTTTCTTAATTGATGTTTTGAAGTAGTCTAGATTGAGGGTGTCCCTTTTAAGGCAGGATACTTGGAACCCAGGCCCTGTAACTGGTGGTGGCTGCCCATGGCAGCAAACACCAAGAGACATGGTGCGCAGCTGATGGGTGCTAACTGGCTACCCATTGATGCCACAATACCCACTGAGATCGATCTATATAGGTCCTGGCCACTTCCTACTCCTTTTTAGGACGTTCAACAAAACACGGTAACTATTGTGGGAGGGTTCTGTCATTTTTGTAGGAGAAAGAGGATGTAGAAAGGTTTGGTTGATTCCAACCCAGTATAATCTTTTGCTTGAAAATTCCATTTACTTAATTTACAATTGTTTAAATGAACATACTTTTTTGGGAGGGGACTCATGTAGCACAATGAAACTCTGTTTTTGCAGTAAAGATACAACAAAAAGAACTTAATTCTCCTCCACATGTAATTAACCCCGCCCCCAAACAAACAATACCACAGTGCTTCTTTACAGAGCTTTATACAAAGACAGCTTCATTTGTTAAAGACACACAATGATGTAATCCAGGATATGTATGCGGATATTTTTCTACTTGGCAGTTCCTACTCTTAAGTTCAAGTAAAATGAATATGTTTGTGCCTTTTTATGACAGAAGTTGTCAAAGGCTTGTCAACTTATTGTTCTTTGCATTAGAAAGTCAAGATTTCTGTAATCTGGATTTTCCTACAAGGGTACAGACAATTAAATAAATACAGGCATTTGCTGCCCGGACTGTGGAATCTGAATGTATAAAAATAATTAGCTCTCAGATTTAAGAACTCTTTCTTGTTAATACCCATTTAACTCAAACACCCTAATAGATGGGATTGTTAAAGATTGTCACCCGTGACTCCTTAAAATTAAGGCAGTTTCAGAGTTGTCCAGAAAAGCTTATCGTCCTATGCTAAAGTCTATTACCTGATCCTTAACCATACACATACAAAATACCCTCTTCTCTATGCTCCTCACCACACACCCCTTGGGATTGAGACTCCTGTCTCACAAAGAATCCCATCCTACCTTTCATTCAACTATTCTCTTACCCTTCCCTCTCCTCCCCACCCAATTAACCTGAATGATTCTCATTCATTCTTCCCCCAATTAACCAATTCTCATCCTTACCCCACTAGATCTACTACCTAAGAAGCAGCTCTTTCAAAATTGAAGTAATTACCTCAGCACTTGTTGCTTGGACCAGCTTCACAGCTGCAAAAGTCACCTCAGCCTCTCTCCATCCATCCTGGCTGCACTGCTTACAGACACCATTTCTCAAATTATAGTGGGTTGCAGAGAGGTGGATAGCATTGCTGTACTCCTCCCCTGTGATAAGCAACAATAGCCATAGGCTTTCCGTAAGTGAGGTAGGACCATTGGAGTAGGTAGGCCACGTCAGGACTAGCCACGATATACTACAGTATAAATATTTTATTTCCACAACTTTAAAGCCAAACAAATATTAGACACTATTAAGCTCAACCTTTGACTTTTAATATTCCAATTAAATACTAATACAAATAAGTGAAACACAAACGGGGAACATTGTTTAAATCAAAGTTAATGAGTAGAGACATGCCAGTAACAAACAAATTCCATTTTTGGCAATATCTGTCAACTTTTAACTAGTAACAGAAAAAGTGATTACACAGCCAAATTGTATTCAGTTCAGAACTTATACTGGAATAGATTCAATTCAGTCTTCTGGCATCCCAAACTGCAGTTTAGTATGGTATACTATGAGCAAGATCAAACAGTTATGTACATGAACATTGAACAGCCAAAATACTTACACTAAACAGCACAAGTATATACAGGTACTCCAACAAAAATATGCAATAGCCATACAAACATGAAACTGAAGGGAGGGAGAAGAGGAAAACCCCAGCATTCAGAGAACTTTATTAAAAAATTACAAAAACATTAATAGCTGAGACATTAACAATTGCACTACACTAATACAAAGTTCAAATATAAAATTGGTGCATTTAGTTCACAATGCACTAGCTTTAAAGAAAAATGCTGCTTTCACTAAAGGCAGCTTAGATATTTTTCACATAATTGTTTTAACAGAAAGCCTATTAACACAACAATGATTGTTTTAATGCTACAGTTTACAGCAAGGACAAAAAACTAAAATAGCAGCAGTTTCACATGGCATATACTTCCACAGGCTTATTTATCCATGGTTTAAGTTATGCCGACAAAGTGCTCCCAGTTGAACAGACAAGTAAAATTCACAATAAAAAGTTTCCTGACACCAGGTATATTGAATGGCCTTAAACCAGTCTCCTCAGCGTTCCTTCCCTGTTCCAAGGACAGTCTAATTTCAGTAAAGCCCTTTTAAGATTATTAGGGAAAATATATTTTGTTACAATGCAGTAACACTAAAAAGCAGCACACCACTATAGTGGTTAACCCTGGGATGGTGTAACATTTAACAGTGTAACTGAAAGGCTTATGGACTAACATCCAACGTTTTCAATAGACCAGATATTAGAGTCCATATCTCAATTGTTAATACAGCTAATTTGCTGTATTTTGCAATTAAAAATCCTAAAAGTTATTTCTGTAAAACTAGAGACACTGATTGAAGACTGGGCAAGAAATCAGAAATTGAATTCTTCCTTCAACTCCTCAAAAATTCAATCCATTAAGAAGATTTCATAGTCTCTCCTCAGGTTTTTTTGGAATGGATATTTCAGTATATAGTAAGACTAACTGAGCGGTTCATTTTCTTTCCAATGAGTCGAGATGTTCTATTCTGTGTTGTAGATCTAGTTGCCATTCGGTCGGTGAACAGTGCCCTCTCTTCTGCTGCAGCTTTTGCCATTTGTGCCTTCTTCAGTTCTCTGAAAGAGAAGAATCAAGAAATTTCCATCCAAAATAAGACTCTTGATCAGTCTCAGGCCACAACCTATCTGGATTTGCATAGGCAGCATTATAAAGCAATTTGCAGAACCGCCCAGTTGGTGTCTCCATTCATTTCAGGAGATAACAGGGAAAGTTCAAGATCCAATTTTTGCATCATGTCTAAATTTTCTTACTTGGAGGGAGAAACAGGAAGGAAGTTCCAGAACCATGTATATTGTTGATGCTCAAATAAAATACCCACGGATTTTTTAAAATTTATATGCAACTGTAAATCAGTAGCTGTTAAAACCTTTAAAAACACATTTCTGTATTAAAGCTATTAAAACCTTTAAAAACACATTTCTGTATTAAAGCTATTAAAACCTTTAAAAACACATTTACATTTCTGTAAATGCCAACACTCCAATATAGCTATGACAGCAAATACCACTACATACACAGAAGCTAAACAATAGAGTTAATTAACATAAAGGCCTTTTATTAGCCTAATGAGGTGTGTCAGTTCAACTGCTTGTTGGTCACCAATGATAACTAAGAGATGGAACAAAGTACTTAATCTTACCATGGAAAAGGGTAACCAAAAGAAACCCATAATACTGATGGTTAATTGGATTGGTAGAATAAAGAATGTATCTAATTCTTCCTTGTATCCCAGTTAAAATAATACAGACTAGTAGTTAATTGCCAGTACAAGCTGACCTTAAAATGTCCACAACTAGCCAACTTTTAGAGTGCTAAGTGTAGAGACTTCATCCTCAAGACTAGCTACCCTTGTTAAGCTATCTTTGTGGTCTGAAGGTTTCCAAAGTTTTTTCTTTTCAACAGACTGCCCCCCACAAGAACGGCATCAGTGACGAACAGCCCAAAAATGCCATCAATGTCCTTTTCCTTCTATAGGCCAATACAGGCACTATACCTGAATCTCTAGTTTGCTTAACATGTCCAACTTGAGTTGGCTGAAAGACTGAGTTGAGGAGAAAGCAGAAACTGCCATGCTGGATAAGACTGGTAGTCTGCCTCGTACCTCATCTCTGACACTGGCCAGTACCAAATGCTTTGGAAGAAGTTACAAAAATGTGTGTGTGTGTGTATGTATGTATACACACACACCCACCCCACCCCCATCCACTCAAGTAGGTAGTTGTAGAATAACCTGACCACAGGAAATTTTTTTTCTAAATTACATTAGTTAGAGGTTGGCCCATGCCATGAAGGATGAAAATTTCCAACTTCCTAAAAAGGTAACTGGTGTTTTTCCACTATCCATATAAAACGTCCAACACTTTTGAATCCTGCTATGTTCTCAGCCTAAATGAGTTCCACAGGCTAATTGTGCATTGTGTGGAAGTACTTTTATCAGTTTTGAGGCATATCCCCATATTATTGTATTGCAAGAAAAAAATACCAGCAGCTCTCCAACTACTTTCTCTATACTATTTTATTATTTCCTTTGTTTAATCATTATCTTTCATATAAAATTATAATGTCCATAGTCATTACTTTCAACCATCGCTGAATCTCCTCTATTTCTGCTGTATCCTCTTTAGACAGGGTGGCAAGAACTCAAATGCTCTAGCTCAGCAATTCTCAAACGGTGGGTCAGCACTCCAAAGTGGGTCATGACCTTGTCTTAATTGGGTCGCCAGAGCAGGTGTTGGATTTGCTGTAGCCCGAGGCCAAAGCCTGAAGCCTTCAGCCCTGGGTGGTGCGGTTCAGGCTTCGGCTTCAGCTCTGGGCAGTGGGGCTGAGGTTACACGCTCCCTGCCCCCGCCCCAAGCACCCCTGCGGCCAATGGGAAGCTGTGGGGGCAGAGCCTGGGGAGGCCCCCTGGCCTGCCCCGCCTTGGAGGCAGGTAAGTGCCGCCCACCCCTCTCCCCTCCCAGAGCCTGCGCCCCCACCCCCAAACTCCCTCTCAGAACCTGCACCCCCTTCCCACACCCCCTCAACCTCCTCCCCGAGCCTGCACCCCTGCCCCAGGGCCCACACCCAGCACCCAAACTCCCTCCCAGATCCCCTCCCGCACCTAAACTCCCTCCCAGAGCCCAACCTCTCACCCCTTCTGCACCCAAACTCCCTGCCAGAGCCTGCATCCCAATACCCTACCCCAGACCTTCTCCCCCTCCCAAACTCCCTCCCAGAGCCTTAGGCAGTTGGAGGGTGGAGCTTCAGGGGGTGGAGTTTTTGGGGGCAGGTTCTGGGCAGCATGAGTGACATTACTGGCCCGCTGGATTTGGATTTGAGGACGGGCATTAGCCCTAAGGTAAATTGAGTTTGAGACCCCTGCTTTAAAAGAATATCAAGGACACCATAGGACTTTTTTAAACTTTTTTTAAAAAAGTTGCATCCAGGAAGGGTGAGGGAAGGATGTGAAAGACAACTAATATTTCCCATTACTGATAATACTTAGAGAATTTTGGAACATGCTTCAAATGCTCCACTGAAGCCATACTTTGAATCTGGAGAAGTGAACCCCTTCCCCTCTTTAAGGGAGAGGCCAGGGACAAGAGGGTTTGGGTGCGTCCCTCAAATGGGTTCCCTCCACTTAAGCCTGCTTTTGTATAGTACAAAGTAATATCTACAAGGTGACGACTGAGTGTTTGAGGCATGGAAGAAGTAATTAAGAGTTGGACCACAAACATTTTGCCCAGTATTTTTCCTGATCAGATTTCAAAAGTTTGCCTTGTGAGGGAATTCCTCTAAAGTAGTTATCTATGTTCTAGTTAAGCTTCCCTCCATTTCAGAATGATGGACATGACATGCTTGTTCCTAGATCCAGAAGTCCTTCTCAGCAACCGCTGACTTGGTGAAAGCTTGCCTCCTCTCCCCACTTGCCTGTCTGCATGAAAGTCTCAGTGCTCAGAATTTGTCTTTCAGCAAAAGCCTGCAGACTGCTAGATTGACTGAAGAAAGGAGGAAGTAAGTGTCCATTCATCAGGAGACTGTATGAGTGTAACCAACCAAAAGAGCAAGTCTGCCTCTAGCTGTACCAGCTATAGCAGAGGCTAGAGGAAAAACTGCAAGAGGGACTGGTGGAAGGCATGAAAAATGGAAGGCATGGGAAAAAGTGACTAAGGGCATCTATATTAATCGCAAATGATGCGCAGAAACACAGCAACACACCACCTTAAGATTTCTAGCCATTAGAGGTTCAGATGTCGTCACCATAATTCTTCCATCTCCTGTCTATAATTTAGAGACTGACTTAACAGCCAGCTCAAAGGGATTAAGGGGGTTAATACTCTTCCTAAAGGGAATCTCAGTTTCTAAGTCACACTTACACACACACCCACCCCTTACTAAAACCCTTTGATTATTACAATTGAAAACTTGCCCAATTTACAATTTCATCAGCAAAAAATAAAACCAAATGTAAAAGACACTTCATTTATTCTCAATACTGCAATGATTATATCAAAATATTGCAAAGGAAATTTTTCTTTAAAAAACAATTAGTTTTTTAGGATGTTATGCAAACATTGCTATTGTTCTTAGGTTTCTAGGATATATTTGGCTCCTTAAGAGTCTCCTTAAAGGCTCTAAGACAGAGGTGGGCAAACTACAGCGGATGTGGCCCATGGGACTGTCCTGCCCAGCCTTTGAGCTCCGGGCCAGGGAGGCTGGCCCCCAGCCCTCCCCTGCTGTTCCCCCTCCCCCGCAGCCTCAGCTCACCATGCCACCAGCACACTGGGTGGCAGGGCTGGCTCTGGCCAGGCAGTGCGACTGCAAGCTCCTGCTGTTCTGAACTGCATGGTAAGGGGCAGGAGGTCCCAGGGGGCAGTTAGGGGACAGGGAGCAGGGGTCGGTTGGATGGGGCAGAGGTTCAGGGGGGGCAGCGGGGTTTGGATGGGTCAAGAGTTCTGAGGGGGGCAGTCAGGGGGCACGAAGTGGCAGAGGCCAGGCTGTTTGGGGAGGCACAGCCTTCCCTACCCTCCATACATTTTTGGAGCCCCAATGTAGCCCTCAGGCCAAAAAAAGGTTTGCCCACTCCTGCTTTAAGAGTGGACTTAGGTTTAGTGCAAATATAGTTACTGTGCTCTTATGTCCTATCTTTAGTAATCTTAAAATTTGAAATAAGGGTATAAAATTTCATCACCCTAAAACACAAATTATCACAAATATAATTATGCCTGATAATCAAGGAACCTTTGCACTCACTTTTGCAAGAGTGAATTTTTGAACTTCTCAGCATTCAGCTCTATACGAAGTTGCTCTGCACTCTTTTTGGCAGCAGATAGCAGCACTGAATGCTTGCCCAGAGCCACTGCGGTAGGTCTTCTCTCTGGATCTGGACTAATCATAACCTTGAAGAAAAGGGATTCAGGTTTAAAAAACATTAACTACTTACAGTATCAGAATAAGCAAGGAGCCATGTGCATACAACAATTCTTACTTTTAATAACTCCAATAATTCTTGAGAAAGAACTTGTGGTATTCTAGGCAGTTTTCCTTGTCGAATTTCATGCCATTGGTCTCCATTAGTCGGAAGTGGTTCAGCACCAGCAGCACACACAACAGTTAGAGCAAGAGCAAAAATATCAGCTTTCGGCAAGTGAGTATAGTTCTGCAAAGAAAAAGTTAAACCTTCTGTGAATACCCACACCAGAATAGAAACTGGACATACGACTAATGTGGAAATAGAGACATCCAAAGCATCTATCTTCTCACATTCCAAAAGGTGAGCCATTTAGAAAAACATTCACGTTTTACAAAACTGAAATAGTTATTTCTACTTGTGGGTGATTAAATAAAAAAAGCTGCAAACACATCATGCAGACTTAAACCTTATTTTAGCTTCAATTAGCAAAACAAAGCTGTTACCTCTTGTAAAACTTCATTTGCAAGAAAACGGCTATCTCCTTCCTCTACTTGTGGACTAGATACTCTAGTTACATGACCAAGATCACCTAAAAGGAATAGTTAAGGGGAAAAGTTATTATTCAGAAACCAAATGAATCATATCATCTGATCTTTAAGCGGGCAGCATTTGCCTTACCTATTTTAAATACAACTTTGTCAGAAGACCAGTCATCATCATCACCTTCCTCTGATGTCATACTTGGAACTGATGTCCTAGATATGAAGATATTACCTGCAAAGAAGAACTGTAAGGAACAACTCCAGATCTAAATTTTACCTCATTTGATATCTCAGACAACTGTATTTATAAAGAAACTGGTTTCATTATATACCATTTCCTAGAGTAAGACAAACTAGAGAGCAGAAACCACCAAATGGGACAGAAGCGAATTTTTTGGCAAGTCAACAAACTTGGTTCCACAGAAATGATGCAGGATAAACTTAAAAGCACTTTAATTATGCTAGCCAATTTTAAAATTGGTCTCTTTGATGGTCTGAGTAGCACCACAAAGAATTTACAGTTATTGAGGTGTGGCTGACTGCTTATTTTTCTGCAACAAACTAAACCATCTAAAGAAATTGTAAATATAACTTCAATAGAGTACAGTAGTTTACATACTTACTAGGCTTTATATCCATGTGTACCAGTGACATTGAATGAATATACTTTAAGCCACGAGCCACCTGAAGTAGAAGATCTTTCAGCTCGGGTTCAGTAAAATAGCGCATATTTCTGTAGTTTTCACTTATGGCATCAGCTAAACTGCCACCTAAAACAAAGCCAAAATGTGTCAACTACCTTGTTCCACAAGTGTTTTACTTAAAACGAAGAAGGTTTCCCATACAGCAGAGATTCCCAAAACGTGGTTCGTGGACCACCAAACATTGCTGATGGTCTAGAGCAGGGGTTCTCAAACTGGGGGTCGGGACCCCTCAGGGGGTCACAAGGTTCTTACATGGGGGGGTCGCAAGCTGTCAGCCTCCACCCCAAACCCCGCTTTGCCACTAGCATTTATAATGGTGTTAAATATATAAAAAGTGTTTTTAATTTATAAGAAGGGGTCACACTCAGAGGCTATGTGAAAGGGGTCACCAGTACAAAAGTTTGAGAAACACTGGTCTAAAGAGAGCTGGATGGTACCATGGTATACCTCTCTCTCTCCTTATTCCCAGCTTCTACACTGAAATACATGTAAAGTAATTGTAAGCAATCACTGTAGTTGCCATGGGATCCCAAGTGAGGGAACTGCCCCAAACAGCCATGAACTAGAGGCCATGTCACCCATATAATCTGTATTAGAATGTTTTCTTCAGAGTAAGAGCTCTGGAAGATATGGGCATGTTAATATTGTGGTAAAAACAGAGAGGGAAACAGTTATCTGCAAAAGGAAAACCAAAAGGCACTGAATATCTAACCCTAAAGCACAAAAGGTGTAGATTTAGTCTGTGCTGGTGAATTGACACACACAGGAACAGTATTAAATTCAAATAAGGAGAACTGAGTATGTCCTCCTTAAGCATGACCTTTCTTGGACGCTGTCCACTTTTTCTTTGCATGAACTCATTTAATCTAATTTTTTGTTTTAAACCCATTTAAGGGATTTTGGTAAGACACCACAGAATTTTCCTGAGAAAAGTTCTTTAAGTTGGCTTTTTCACATTTAGGAAGTCAGCTCATGGCACTGAGCCAAAAAACAAAAAAGCTACCCCTACTGCTTTTGTAAGTGGAAGATAAATACACTTCGCACTAGCAGCACTTTTCGAAGAACTCTCTCAGTTGATAAGAGTATTTCTCTCTCCCCCCCTCCCCCATCTATAAAATGGAAAACAGAAATTAAGTGATTTACTCATGGTCCCAAAACAATTCAATACAGAAATATTCCTCAAATCTTTATACACAAGTAATATTTCAGAGTCAACATACTTTCTGATATTAACACGGAAAGCAATACAAAAAGTTAGTTTAAAATCAAAATCACTTCTGGTTTGTGACTTAGACCCAGCTGCTGATCCAGATGAAGCTATTAAATTAAAACGGTGGAAGACCCCGGGGGGCGGGAGGGGAAGGAGGGAGAAAATAAAAAAAGAAGCAAAACGCCTGTTTCTCACCTGCCCCTTAAATAAAGGGTGCCAGGAATTCCGATAGGGGAAGAGGGATTTTCCTTTTAGTTTAGTAGCAACGTAATTGTTTTATTGTGCTTCAGCATGTATGGGCCTAGTAGCATATGTCCAAAGTAAATTAAAAAAAATGTTTTCCTACATTAATTTGTTTAGAAAAAATGGTTATGCTCTGCAGTATTTACTTTGTCAACCAGGGAGTAGTCAAGCAGCCCCATGGCTCACCAACTGTTATGTGCAAGGAGAGGAACCTTTTGCTATGTCCTCTCTTTTAGAGAGGTTTGTTTTATTGGAGTATTTTGTTTGATCAAATTTAGTGATTCAGGTTTTTAGATATATAAAATAGTCCTACCAAAGGGACTGCACATGTGTATAACTCCATCTCTTTCACATTTAGAAAAGAGTATCTCCTACAACCAGTGCCATCCACCCCAGGCTAATGCCCCTGAGAGACCTGCCAGTTCAAACCCTACAGGCAACTTTAGAAGACCTACGGTTCATAGCAAGTTGACTGAGAATAGGTTTTTCTTACCATTACAATATTCATTCTGTATAAGCATGTGATCATCTTCTGCCCAGGCAGAGTAGTATCTGACTACATGAGAATGCTGCCCCAAAACTGCATGTGCATAGACCTCTCTTAAAGCATTCTGCCTATTATAAATAAATTTAAAAAAAAAAAAAAAAACACAAATATTTAGTGATAGTCTAAATTTATTTCAGAATACCTAAATTTAAGTCTGCTAGAAGTTGCTATTATATGTTACATACACCCCCCCCCCACGTGATCTTTATACAGTGGTCACATGGCTACTGCCTTAAAGACACGTTAACACGGAGCCTGAAAAAGGGTATTCATCTGTCAATACTGCTTTGTTATCAAGCAACTGATCTAACACCACTCACCACTGAAAAGAAGAAACAATTCACCTTGCCATTATAAACTTACGGCTGATGTCTTTTAATGAATGTACAGATTTAATTGGGCGGTATCTGAAGTTACATTTGCATTGACATCAGTGCCTGAGTATTTAAGTTTTAAAATAATTTATATTATACTATAAAAAGATTAACCATGGTAAAATACTAAAATACAAGCTTTTGTTGTAGATCAGGTTGTATGGTTCCACTTCAAGAACAACTGAGCCTTCACCACTGGTAGAGACTAGAGAGGCTGGAAGAAGTGGCTGCAAATTCACTATGCTTTTAAAGCACCATTGACATAATTTCTAAAGGCCTGCCATTGAACAGTTTCAGAAAAGGCTCCTGATGACACAATCTTTTGGTCCAAAAGTTTAAAAGGGAACTAAACATTTATGGGTTAGATGAAAGAATTAAGAATGTGAACAAACAGTACCATAAATTTATGTTTTAAAGACTTCAGTATTTTGGATTTAAGCATTCCCTTGGAGTGTTGTAAACTAAATAGCATTGTGCAAGTGCACAAGAACCAGAAAAAGAAACTAGCCTACTTTACTTTATCCCTCACTCAAAACTGGACACAGAGCAATACTTAACATTTTGCACTTCTGTGAAGCCTTTCCAGCAGGGGTCACAAAGGGCTTTACAGACATCAGTGTAACGTATATACCATTAATGGAAGGAAGTATTATCCTTACTTTGTAGATGACTAGAGTGATTTACTTAAGATCATACAGGATGCCTGTGGCAGAGCTGGAAATAGAACCCAAGTCTCTCTTCCCACTTCACATAAACCACAATACAACCCTTTAACTTCAGAAAGACTGATGAAAAGCTAGTTTTTAGATTTCTATTTTAAGGTGTTAGTTGTAAAGCAGATAAACACTTGCAAACTTATATTCATCCTGAAAGTCTCATTTTAATGTGTACACCAGAACACTTCATGTGTGAGAAGCAAAAAAGTAAAAAAGCAACCAAGAGTTAGTATCTAGCTTTTAGTAAAATAACACACATACTCACTCATCAACTGAGCCAGCTAAGGGCTTCTTGGACCGTTTTATAGCATAGATACAGCCATCAAGTCTTTTTACACATTTAAACACGGAACCAAATTCTCCAGACCCAATCTTCTCCAATTCATGAAATTCTGTTTCATACCGTGACTTCATATTACTTTCTGTTATTGTGATCCGCTGCAGTGATTAAAAAAGAAAAAAGACAGACTTAGGTTTGCAAATACACACTACTCATTAAACACAAAGCTATACGCGTGTTACCTTGGCAGGTCTGATAGTTTCATCTTCAAGCTCTCCATCACTTGCTTCCATGTCCTCCCCACAAGAGCTGAAAGTTACATTCATAATATATTTATTTATTGAAAAAATAAGTCTTGATGATCTTAAAGACAGACAATAAGAATTCCAATTTTTACATTCTATCAAAGCCAAGCTAATGGAAAACCAAACCAAAAAGTCTGGAATGTGAAATCACACAAGGTAATACCCACCTACAAAATGTAGCTTTCTTGCATATATTTGTCTATTGTTTCTAGAAGATTAACAACAGCTGCAGCTGATGCCCACTGCTAAATGTCCATCCTATCACCCCCCCCTTTCTGGTTTCTATCTTGCAGAATCAAGACAACCATTACTACTACTTGACTCATTGTACAGTTGCTGGTTTCCCATCCTAACTCAAATCCGTGTCTGGACAACATGGTTCACCTGTTAATTCTTCTCCTAATCCAAGGATTCTCTAAACCGATTTTACCTTCCATCTGACAAATCCCACTGCAGATTATGGTCATGCACATCACACTGTACCCCAGCGTAACCCAGAAAATATATTTCTGGGTGTCATTCACCTTGAAGATACCTACTGCTATTAAATTCAGAATGTAAAATTTTGCATCTGTTGATTTTAGGGGAAAAAACTAACAAGAGATTTCCTAGAAAATTTAGCAATACAATTTTTTTTTTTAAACTAAAAATAGTTTAAAATAAGCTTGATAAAGAAGTATGAGTTACTCACTCATTCCAATGTGTTCTCTTTCTTCTACGACACTGTCCAGCTGAAGTCTGAAGGAACAGCGAATCTGGAGTAAAGGGATTAATGTTCACATGAGGTGTCCGTCTCATAACAGCATCCTGCTTTTCGGACTTCCCAACATTCATGAAGAGGGATCCTACACGGAGTTTAACTGAGCTGGAGCCCATTCCTTGAGCTTTGGAAAGTAAACTCTACAAAAAAACCAAAAAGGCTCATCAGTACTTTAGATACTCATAACTAGGACCCTACCAAATTCACCACCACGAAAAACACATCACAGGCTGTGAAATCTGGTCTCCCCCCATGAAATCTGGTCTTTTATTCTATACAGATTTCACAGGGAAGACTGGCATTTCTCAAATTGGGGGTCACGTCACAGTATTGCCATCTTTACTTCTGTGCTGCCTTCAGGGCTGGGCGACTGGAGAGCGGCATATGCTGGCCGCCCACCCAGCTCTGATGGCAGTGCCGCAGCCAGCAGCAGTGCAAAAGTAAAGGTGGCAATACCATACCATGACACCCTTATGTCTGCACTGCTGCTGGCGGCAGCACTGCCATCAGAGCTGGGGTCCCAGTCAGCAGCCGCAGAGCTTCCTGAAGCTGGGGAATGTTCCTGGAGATGGGTCTGACCCAGCCCAGGGAGCAGCCCATGCAGGGGAAGAGGAAGTCCCTTCTTTCACCAACCCAGCCAGGACCAGCAGCTGGAGCCTGGCATACAGTAGGAGCCCTTGGCCAGTGCACCACCATCCCTGCCCATCCCTGGCTCCAGGCACATCGCTCTGGTGCTCAGGAGTTAAAAGGGCCTTGGGCCTGCTGTGTGTGGAGGCGGGTGTGTGACCACAGAAACCTCCCCAACAACCACAGCACCCATAAGGCTGGCCCTGCCCTCCCCCCACCCCAAGGCCCTCCTATACCATGCCAACTCTCTTCCGCATTGCTGGTGGTGGCGGTGCTGCCTTCAGAGCTGGGTGCCTGGCCAGCAGCCACTGTTCACCGGCCGCCCAGCTCTGAAGACAGTGCCACCGCCAGCAATAGCACAAAAGGGTGGCAAAAATGCAACCCACTATAATAGCCTTTCGACTCCCCTATGACTCCCTTTTGGGTCAGGACCCCCGCCCCCCCCCGCTTATAACAAATCTGAAATTTCACAGTAAATATCTTAAGCTCTGATTTTTATCTTTTTAAATCCTATGACCGAAGTTGACCAAGATTGATCGCGAATTTGGTAGGGCCCTACTCATAACTGGGCATGTTTAGCTATGTTTTCCAGAAAGTTATTATTAATGATGACTACTGTTTAATTAGCATAAGAGCTGCTTAATAGGAATGAATTTGTCCAATGTAAATCATTTGGATATGAATTTTTAAGCTTTAGTACTGACAGTGTTTATCTTTATTCTGGCAATTGCTTAACATTTTAATCATTTTTAAGCCTGGCGACTAAAAGTGACCACATTTTAGTCAGGATAAGACCATACAGAAGGATGGAACAATTAACACGATTCTCTTTCAACAGAAAAAACCATGAAGCATGACTATATAGAAACATGCTAAACTCTGAGCCACTAAACACTAAATTACCACACATTATTGGCTCAGCTACACAGCAGCACAATAAAGCCCTGTTATGACTTGCCTATAAAATTCTCATGTTCTTCTGCCTTCTATAAAAAAGTTAGTCCCTATACATCTAAGATTAGCAGTACTAGTGCTCAGTTCTATACTAATGGGACACTAGAAATGCACAAAATATATGGGTGTACTCTAAATATTCAGAATTGAAAAGTTCATTTTATACACAAATACCATAACAGAATTTACTTCAATCCAAGAGGTTTTCACAGTGAAGAAAGGTCACCTATTGAAAATGAAGTAAAACCACTCTCTCCATAACCCCAACTCTAATATTTTTGGAAGCTGAGGGCAATCTACCAGTCAAATATATTAATCAAACCTCCTTTGCAGGGGAGAGGTGGGAAGATGAAAGACTGGAGAACAGGTTATAGCCAAGTTGCCAAGGCTTCAACCAGTGCCTGTCATGACCTGCAATCCCTAGAATTGACCTGTGCAGGCACATGCATGCTCTCTCATTCTGAGTTTTCAAACACATCAGAGTTCAATGGCATATATCACCCACTAAGCATGTTTCCTGTTGTATTTGATATAAGCAAGCATTGACACTTAAGTCACACTTACATGCTATGTAATCGTATTAATTACATGATTGATCTACTGTTACCATTAGAGACATTTTCAGATTAAAAGTGTTTTTTCCAAATGTACTTTTATCAATAATTAATAAATCAAGTAAGACTATTTACTTTTAATTACTTATATACATTAGTTTTTAGCATAGAAAATTAGAAGACTAGCCAATTTCATACTTATACAGTATGTTTCCAAATAAATAGTTTTCAGATTTCCATGTATTGAAGCAGCAACAGCTGGTTTGGAAGTCTGGCATGGGAATAATTGTTTTAAAAGTTTGAAACAGCTTACATATTCTTTTTAAATTGATCATATTTCAGCAGTCCCAAGTCCCCCTAGCCATTTGTAGTTTATAAATTCTAGGTCTTCCCCTTTCACCCCACACAAGCAAAGTTTCGCTCATGTATCAAATACCCACAAAACAGAAACAATGGAAACAAACTACATGGTGCTGTCAAACAAACATGGAGACAAGGTGATAGAACATTTAAACGCATCACATAAAATTCAGATAACCATGACTGAAAGATTGAGCGTCACTTCAATATATATGTCCACTGCAGTGTTTAGAAGTACTGAAAATATGCCTTTTACTCTTAGAACTTGTTTTACAAAACCTACTTTTTAAAAAAATCTACATTGGATTAAACTGGATCCATTTAACAGCTCACACATTTATAATGACAAAGTAATCAAACTAAATTGACAAGTCAGTTACTGAACTACAATTTTAAGATCAAAAAGTGAGACTGGAAAACTCTTCTGACGTTTAATAAAATAGTGGCAAACCAACAGGCAAGGCTGATCATCTACTTTAAAATATGAATTTTAAAAAGTACCAAACAGACCAGATTAATCTGTTACATAATCTTAACGGACAATTTGTGGGCAGGACCTGGAAAAGATGCCAACTTTTTTTTTTGTTACAGGCAAACCAAGTATGTTATGCAAGGATTGCTCTAGAATGGGCAGTGGCACTGGTAACATAGATGACAACTTTGTTTTTAATCCCAGACAGAGGAATGAAATGGGGCATTATGTTTTGTTCATTTATTTTTGTTTAGGTTCCCTGTCAAATTGCATCAGCTATCCTCTGCTGGTGCAGTTCTATATTTAAGGAGCCAGATGTTGCTGGAAGAGTTTGTAAAACACCATTTTCTGTTCTAATTCACTCCTTACGCTTAAAAGGAAAGGAATCTATCATTATCCTTACACCAACTGTATTATACAGAGTAATTGTAGCCATGTCGGTCTCAGGATATTAGAGACAAAGGTAGGTGAGGTGTCTTATTGAACCAACTTTTGCTGGTGAGAGAGACCAAGCTTTCCAGCTACACAGAACTCCTCTTCAGGTCTGGGAAAGGTACTCTGAGGATCACAGCTAAATGCAAGGTGATGGAAAGCAACGTTCCCTCTAATTTTTGACAGGCTGTGTGTGCAAAACATTTCTTCTGTGCAAATTGTGCTTCTGTGCACATTTTTGTGCGCGCAGGTTTCCTTAGAGGGAACAGTGGTGGAAAGGATTGTTTAGCTTTAAGTAGTTAGCACATATTCAAGGTAGAATAATTTTTCAGAACAACCCTTTCCACCTTTAATTTAGCTCAGAGTACCTTTCCCAGACCTGAAGAGGAGCTCTGTGAGGCTAGAAAACTTCTCTCACTCACCAACAGAACTTGGTCCAATAAAGGATATTACTTTGCCCACCTGGTCTCTGATGTGAGTATTGTTAGTTCTCATTACAAATCTACCAAACAAGACCAACAAGTTTGAAATAAGTGGAAGTGTAACACAAATGTATTAATACTTCTAACCCACCACCCTCCTGACATCCAACATTTTGTGTCTGCCAACCGCATTGCTCTTCCAGTAAACAGAGTTCTGGCGCCCTAGAGCAGTGCTTCTCAAGCTATCTGATGTGGGGGACCGGCGTTTTTTCCCCCAATGTGCGCACAGACTGGCAGCCGATGGCTCGTGGACTGGCACCGGTCCGCGGATCACCACTTTGAGTAGCACTGCCCTAGAGTATTTTCTCTCAGGGAGGTGGGCTAGTTCTAGCCCATATTAGGCAGGGATCTTTACTGTAATACAAGGTCCAAATTTCTTGGTCAAGGTACAGTCAAGATCCAGACTCGAGAGAAGAAGTACTTGTGGCACCTTAGAGACTAAGAAATTTATTTGAGCATAAGCTTTCGTGAGCTACAGCTCACTTCATCGCATCGATGAAGTGAGCTGTAGCTCACGAAAGCTTATGCTCAAATAAATTCTTTAGTCTCTAAGGTGCCACAAGTCCTCCTTTTCTTTTTGTGAATACAGACTAACACGGCTGCTACTCTGAAATCAGACTCTAGAGAAACAATTTTTCACACCACCACCACGATAATAAGTGAATAAAGAGGTTTCACAACCCATTCAAAAGCATCTGGAAATCATGCCCATGATCCGCCTACCACAGGGGTGGGCAAACTTTTTGGCCCGAAGGCCACATCTGGGTATGGAAATTGTATGGTGGGACGTGAATGGTCACGAAATTGGGGATTGGGGTAGGGGAGGGGGTGAGGGCTCCGGATAGAGGTGCAGGCTCTGGGGTAGGGCCAAAAATGAGTTCAGGGTGTGGGAGAGGATTCCAGGCTGGAGCAGAAAGTTGGGGTGTATGGGGGGGGCCATCTGGGTGGGGGATGTGGCTGACGGGATGGGTGTGAAGTAGGGTGCTCTGGGGTGGGACCGAGGGGTTCAGAGGACAGATGGGGGTTCAGGGCTGGAGCAGGGGATTGGGGTGTAGCAGGGCTGCAGGCTCTGGGTGGCGCTTACTTCAAGCAGCTCCCAGAAGCAGCAGCAGCATGTCCCCTCTCCATCTCCTGTGCAGAGGGAGCAGCCAGGCAGCTCTGGGCGCCGCCTCTACAGCCCCCATTAGCTGCAGTTCCACGCAAATGGGAGCTGCAGGGGCAGCGTGCAGAGCCCCTGGCTGCCCCTATGTGTAGGGGACAAGGGGGAACATGCCAGCTGCTTCCAGGAGCCGTGCAGGACCAGATCAGGGCAAGCCCTGGACCCTGCTCCACGGTGGGAGCTCAAGGGACAGATTAAAATATCTGAAGGTCCGGATGCATTCCCCGGGGCCATCGTTTGCCCACCCCTGGCCTATTGACTACCCCTCCTGTACAAAGAGCCACAAAGCCAGGCCCCTCACTACCCTTCCCCCACATCGCACAGACACCACAAGCGAAGGAGTGGATACTGCAGATCTGGCCCACAGGCGAGACCCAGCACCGCAGGCAGCTCCTCCGGGAATCCTGAGCACAGACCGCGCCACGCCCTGTGTTGGAGCACGGGGCACACACGTGCTACAAGTTACAACCAGCCGCCCTTTAAGGGACCAAGAACCGAAGGGGAGCTGTGCCACGAGCAGCCCCAGCCGCTCCGCAGGGCACCATCCCCACCCCGAGCCCGGCCCCTCACCTTGGGCGTGTGCGGTGTGTCGAAGAGGCGCAGCTTGCGGAAGGTCTTGTGGGGTGGGGTGCCGGGGCACTCGAGCAGGGGGGAGCGGGGCTCCTCGCTGCGGACCCGGTACCCGCCTGCAGTGAAATGCGTCGGCGACTCCCCGCAACACCGGCGGCCCTTGAGTGGCGGCGAGGGCGAGCCGGCCATGAAGTAGGCTCTGGGCGACTTGACCGGGGACGAGCCGAAGCCCTCCTCCTCCCATGAGTCCTCCTCATCCCCAGGCAGCGCGGACCCCGCCGGCTCCATCTCCTCCTCTTCCAGCGGCGGCGGCTCGCCCCGCGCCGGAGTGCGGGCTGCCGAGAGCGGCGAGTCCGCCTCCTGGAAGGCTGAGTCCTCGCCGGTGCTGTTGCCGCTGCTGCCCCCTTCCTCCTCCTCGTCCTCCTCCTCGCAGTCGCTGCTGCCGGCCGGGAACAGCAGCTTCTGCCGGATCGGGGCGGCCGCCCGCCGGACCGAGACGCGCCGCGCCGCGGCCTGCTGCAGGCTCACGAAGCTCATGGCGGGACCAGGGCTCCGAGCCGCTCCCGGCTCCGGACGGGCCCCGCTCACGGGGAGACGCGGCCGCTCCCACGCCGACCGCTCCCCAGCTCTGCCACTATCGGCGCAGAGTAGGCGCCACCCCAGGCTCCGCGCGGACCTACTCGCTAGCGCTGCCCAGGGTAGCCCAGCTCCTGCCGTTCAGACTCCGCGGCTTTCCCGCGACCGTTAGTCTCGTGGCCCCTACGCCAGCCAATCACACACGCCCACTCAGTTTGAAAACAAGGAAGACGGAGGCCAGGCCACGCAGAATATACGTCATACGTTCGTTTGGCGCGAATGGGGCGCTGGAAAGGGCGGGGCTGGAGACGTCTCCTTCCGTTGGGGGTGGGGGGCGTGGAGATGCCGCCGGCGGTAGCCAGGTGCCTCCATTCCGGCGAGCGGCAGAGCTGGGCGGGGCCGCAGGGGGGGCCGCAGGGGGCGGCGATGGCCCTGGGGTAGAGCGAACAGCGCAATGACCCGAACAGGGCGCTAGGCCGAGTATGAGTTGTGACCCCGGCAGTGAGTCGCCAGAGCTGCTCCTCCGACCGCACCATCCGGGGGGCGGGCCCCTCGCCCCGGGGCCGGGGGGTCCGCACCATCCGGGGGGCACCGTTCTCTCCAGGCTCGTGTAGGAAAGGTGGAGAGGGCTTTGCTGCCAGTACGAGCGCGGGGTGGCCAGGCAGGCTGCCAGGCTCCTCCCGCGCCGCTGGGATACGGCTCCAGTTCTCCATCGCACAACCCCGCGCATCGAGCGGGAACTGCCCCTTTCACTGTACAACACGCCGCGGGCAGGGAGTGGAAAGCCGCTCTGCTGTGGCGCTGGAGGCAGGGCACAGCCCCGGCCGGCGGCCTGCACCCCACTCGCCCCGCTGCACACGCAGTTCGTTGCGGTGGCGCTACTGTGAGCAGAGGCGTGACGTGCTGCTGGTCAGTGCGCTCCTGCCCCGGCGCCCTGCGGAAAGGAGTCCGTTTGCCCTGCAGTGAGTTGAGCCCGTCGCGATTGCAAGGAGACGAGCTGCCCACCCACCCCCTGGCAGGAATCGCCTCCAGCCAGCCAAACCTGCGTGTCTCACGCGGCGGCAAACAAAAAATATATTGCTCGCTCCCCTTTTCTAGAGAGCGCTTCCAAGTGAGCTTCTCGGCTCTGCACACGTGGCAGGATCGGAAGTCGAAGAAGGCCGACAGACACCCCCAGCCCCAAGTAAAATGCCACTTTGCTGAGAGCCGTTAGCGGCGGGGAGTTTCATCTCTGCCTCGTTAAGAACAAAGACAGTGTATAAGCCCCTTTAATTCTTCTTTTAAAGTCTGTCACTGCACGACTGCTTGTAAAGACTGGCAGTGTTGAGAAAGCTAAAATCTAAGCAGACTTTTTTTTTTTTTAAAAAAAGCTCTTATCTTCTGTTAATACCAGAAGAAGAAGAAACGGAAGATTGACGCTAGATCATCTTTTCTACTAACGCTCGAAATCGACAAATCCAATATACTGGTTCCCTCTACCCCAGATATGCATATTTGGTTGACGTATATATTAGTAACTTTTGTGATGGTGATTTCAGGTCCAGCAGTAATGTGATTTTTTTAGTTTCAGCACAGAGTAAGTATGTTTATTGTTTTACAGCAAAATGCCCCACATTAAAAAGAACATAATTGCTAGATCTTCAGCTGTGCAAAATGGTACAGAGTGCTTAAGTACAAGTGGAACAGACATAATCTGTTAAACAAATACTAAATTTTATGGTCCTATAAGACAAGATGTGAAACTACAGCATGATCTGAGAGCAAGTGATATGTAACAATCTCAGCTTTTTTAAAAAAAAATTTGCAGTAAAAACATTACAAATGATTTGTAAACTTTTCTCATGATATTTGAGACCTGATTCATGAATTTGAACATTTGAGGTTGGCAATACAGCAGAGCCACTTAACCATTTCCACTTGTGGCGTAAGTAAACCTTTGAATTAAGGATGGCCTATCAGGGAGGGAAAATGGTAGGCTTCTGCCCTGTTTTGCTCTTTTAGGGTGCATCATGGAGGGCTAGTGGCTCTTAACCCAATTTTTAAAAAAATCCATTTTTTTTAAATTTAAGCTTAACTATTTAAAGAAATGCAAATTACTTTGACTTATAAATATTGCAAACCTCTCAGAACACTGGGACATCAGGCACAGTATTCTGATTGGTTGACTTGCAGCCCTCGTTTAGTAAGAACTTCTTACTCATAAACCAGAGAATCACCTCACAATGAACGTGTTATATACTCTGCATTCCGCTTGACACAGACTGACCTCTCTGTGACCGCTTTGACTTTGGCCCTCCACTTCATCTCTATCAGCCCTTGCTGGACTGATAATGCAATCAAGTATCGGTCCTTTATCACTTAATGAAATTATATTAACTAAAACTAATCTTTTGAGCAAAGCTGTACTGACCAACTTTGTTTTCCCAGTCAGAGAAAGCTAGAATAATCCAGAGCTGGCTTAGTCTAGGTCCCGTGACCTATCATCAACTTCTCCTTATTTTCAAGACAATACACATTTCTTCCCCCCATCCTTCAGGTTAAAGAGTCATTCTGTGGCTGATGCTAATGGCTAGAGTAGCTGTGACAGTCCCAGTGCCCCTTCATCCTTTTGGTAAGATGAAAAGCATACAGAATTTATCTAGCAGATCTTTTGGCCCTTATCCAGTTCCACATGATAGCATGTAGACAGCCCCCATTAGAATTGATGTCTGTCTGTCTGTTTTTTACCCCTCGAGTGGCATCCCCAAATCCTGCTTTTGTTATCCCTGGAAGAGCAAAATCAAACCTATTCTGCTGCATGAGGGACCTCTGCACCCAGAGAAACAGGGGAAGGATTTGCTTCTAAAAGTTTAGGAGACAATGAATTAAACACACTAGACCCAGCCTACAGAGAAAAGGGAAATTAAAATGTGTACTTATCCAGATGCTCCAGTTGTTTGCTGTTTGATATGATTCCAGGCAATGGTGGATCCTAGTAACAGAAACCTTAACTTAAAACCATAAACTTTAAACACTTTTCTACCTCTCATTTTCAGTTTTTTATAAGCCTAACTGAATACTGTCCTCAGCCTCTTCCTCCCAAAGAGCCATTTCACTGGTACATTGGAGCTGGCTCCTTTAACAACTCTTACTCATCCTGTTTCCCCTTTCCCCTGCCACACCAACTCGGGGTGCCATTGTTACTTTGCCATATAAGTGGGAGCATAACACAGAGAGCAGGAAGGCTTTGCCCCGACTTCTCCATCTGGAAGCCACCACCATTTCACCTGGCTGCCCTGTGAAAGGAAAGTAAACAGCTGTCTAATCTCCTAGGTAAGAACCATGGCCACTGCAAGAACAGGATTGTCTGCAGGCTCTGCTGCCTCAAGCTCTCGAAAGCCAGATAACACTTGGCAACTTTACTGGATCCATTCACAGAAATGGGGACAGCCATTGTCACCTCTCCTGGGACTGTCACTCTTGGACCCTCTTCACACACACACACAGGATTAAATACATCTCTTACCACCGCTCTTTTCAGCAATTAGGAAATTCAACTACATTACTTGTAAGTAGTTTTCTATTTTACCAATTATAATAATTTCACCTTTCACTAGGCTAGGAGCTGGTGATATAGAGCGAGGTGGTCTGAGGAAGATATCTTAGGCCCTGTCTACACTGGCACTTTACAGCGCTGCAACTTTTTTGCTCGGATTGTGAAGACCCCCCATGAGTGCTGCAAGTTCCAGCGCTGTAAAGTGGCAGTGTAGACAGTGCACCAGCAAGCTATTCCCCTCGCAGAGCTGGTTTTTTTACAGTGCTGGGAGAGCTCCGCCGCACCGCTTTAACGTTGCTAGTGAAGACATACCCTTATGGTGTGAGTTCCTCCAACTGTATGTGAGCTTCTTTGGTTACTTTCAGCACTGCTCTCCCTAACAGCAAGAGACCTCCACCACAGACCAACCAGCTTCCCCCCCCTCCTTCCCCATGCACACTCTCTTACATGTAGTCCAGTCCCACCCATTTCAGTTTCAGCTCAGTAGGCCCCCCTATCAGACTCCTGCCCCTACTCTGCTTGGCTTCCCACTTTGACATCCCCACATTGCCTGCCATTTCCTGTCTCAGGCCCCTCTCCCACTGCAGCCCCTCCTGGTTTGGCCTGACCTGAGGATGTGGGCTTGATAAGCAGACAGTCTTGGTGATTAGCTCTAAGTTATGTGCAGCAAGCGCTGCTGCCTTCCTGGCAGCTTCCCCCTCAGCAGAGGCAGCCAGCAAGTGGAAGGTGGGAAGACTTACTATAGCACAAACTACTGGCTGGACTGGGGCTTTGCAGGAAGCCATTTCAGCAATAGGGAGCAGGCCTAAAGAGGCACCATATACAAGCACAACATTTGAATGCCCCTAGGATGCACCTACGCACAGTGAAAAATTTAAAAGCCTGAGATTTCCATCTTGCCTGCACCCTGCAGTTCTGTCCCCAAGGTTTCCCTTTATTATGTGACCAAAAAATAGCATAAAGAAAACGTGTCTTTTTAAAACCAGGAATATAGTATATTCCCTGACTTTAAATGATAGGACAACAGCAGATCTCAAAGGCTCAAGAACTCTTTTTTTCTAAACAGGACCTATCCTTCTATGCTATGTATCTATCCATATCCAGGTTCTCATTGGGCGCCTATCAGCGTAGGGTCTGAGCCCCTATTCCTCTTCTATTCAGTATCACCTGTGATTGTGGAGGCCTGAGATCCCACAAAAGTCGGTGGTGAGGCCACTGTATCCTAGGGCCAGCACTGGTCAATGTACATGGCTTCTTTCTTCCTTCTCTTTTCTTACGCCTTTCTTCTATTTCTTCTTTTCCTTTAATTGCTGTTTCTTCTCTCTAGAGATGTTCTGAACCTCTCTCCCCTTTGGGCCAAAACAACTGCCACTAACTGACAACTCCAAGAACAGAGGCTTCCCATTGGAGCATCAGTTTGTCAATCAACCAGCTCAGGAAGTGGTTTCAGAGTAACAGCCGTGTTAGTCTGTATTCGCAAAAAGAAAAGGAGGACTTGTGGCACCTTAGAGACTAACCAATTTATTTGAGCATGAGCTTTCGTGAGCTTCATCCGATGAAGTGAGCTGTAGCTCACGAAAGCTCATGCTCAAATAAATTGGTTAGTTCTAAGGTGCCACAAGTACTCCTTTTCTTTTCTCAGGAAGTGGGACTCTCTTTCCCATGCAGAGCTGCACAGGTCAAACAAAATGTGTGATTTTTTTCTCCCGTTTAGATAAATGGGTGCAACTTTGTGCGGGTCACCATTATATCCGTTTTAGAGCATCTTAAAGCAGTTCATCTTATGCCATTTTGTAACTGACATAAACTAAACCAATTTAAGTGTGTCCATGTTAGGGAGGGAGTTGCTTCAATTTAATTAAATAGTTTTAGAAACCGATTTAGTTAAATGGTGCACAAAATGCATGTAGACAAAGCCTCCTTTGCCAGTAGAGCAGATAAATTCACCAGAATATGAGAGGGTAATTATTCCTTTTGTAAATCATAAACAGGAACACTTCCATAAAATATCAAACTTTTACATACTTCTCATGTTCTTTAGTGTGCTGAGAGCTGAAGTACTCTTTTTATTTACCAAAAGGTACAGTACAGGTGGTGTTAAACCACAGAGAGCCTCCAGAGGACAATCTTTGGGCTATGGAAACTTTGGGCTAATATGAAGGTAAACTATCAACAACAACAAAATAAAAATTGCCTGTTAACATATATATATTTAAAGTACTATTAAAAGGGAAAATCCTGTGCTAGGAAGTGAGGTAGCATTGTCTCCATTCATTAGGCCATTAGTTTAATCTGTTCTTGATAGGTGGGGGGTATTGCGTGCTGATATTTGTGTTTAAAACAGCCTACCTTCCTGCCTACAGCTCCTATGCCACACCCTCCTGTAGATAGCATAGGGGCCTGATGATCTCTGGCTGCTGGAGTATCATTTTAGGGCTGCTGGCACTGGTGCAAATTGGAGCATGCTAATGGTCCCAAGATTGGGGGAGTTCAGAGTTGGTTTACAGTCACCTGTGTACCATCCCCCACTCCTAACTTGTATCAAGTGTTCCTCAGCCAGATCCCAGGATCCAACCCAACATATTTACATTCCCTTATGCCTGTAGATCAGTGAATGATTTTATTAATTTTTTCTAAAGCAATCACTTTTTCATTTGTTTCTTTGCCAAGCAAAGAATCTCATCTTCTCATTTTCACTGACAATGTTGTGGGTTTTTTTGGCCGGTAAGGTAGCTGGGAGTGCTGGTAGCGTAGGGCCTGAGGAGGGAGTCTACATAGCCAGACAATCCTGCTGTCAGGGTGACAGAGACTCCCAGCTACCTTCGAGACACCACTGACTTCCTGAGGAAACTTCAATCCATCGGTGATCTTCCTGATAACACCATCCTGGCTACTATGGATGTAGAAGCCCTCTACACCAACATTCCACACAAAGATGGACTACAAGCCGTCAAGAACACTATCCCCGATAATGTCACGGCTAACCTGGTGGCTGAACTTTGTGACTTTGTCCTTACCCATAACTATTTCACATTTGGGGACAATGTATACCTTCAGATCAGCGGCACTGCTATGGGTACCCGCATGGCCCCACAGTATGCCAACATTTTTATGGCTGATTTAGAACAACGCTTCCTCAGCTCTCGTCCCCTAAAGCCCCTACTCTACTTGCGCTATATTGATGACATCTTCATCATCTGGACCCATGGAAAAGAAGCCTGTCAAGGTTCCTCCCCCACTCTGAACTCTAGGGTACAGATGTGGGGACCTGCATGAAAAAACCCCCTAAGCTTATCTTTACCAGCTTAGGTCAAAACTTCCCCAAGGTACAAAATATTACACCCGTTATCCTTGGAATGGCCGCTACCACCACCAAACTAATACTGGTTACTGGGGAAGAGCTGTTTGGACGCGTCTTTCCCCCCAAAATACTTCCCCAAAACCTTGCACCCCACTTCCTGGACAAGGTTTGGTAAAAAGCCTCACCAATTTGCCTAGGTGACTACAGACCCAGACCCTTGGATCTTAAGAACAATGAACAATCCTCCCAACACTTGCACCCCCCCCTCTCCTGGGAAATGTTGGATAAAAAGCCTCACCAATTTGCATAGGTGACCACAGACCCAAACCCTTGGATCTGAGAACAATGAAAAAGCATTCAGTTTTTTAAAAGAAGACTTTTAATAAAAAATAGCAGTAAATAGAAATAAAGAAATCCCCCCTGTAAAATCAGGATGGTAGATATCTTACAGGGTAATTAGATTCAAAAACATAGAGAACCCCTCTAGGCAAAACCTTAAGTTACAAAAAAGATGCACAGACAGAAATAGTTATTCTATTCAGCACAATGCTTTTCTCAGCCATTTAAAGGAATCATAATCTAACACATACCTAGCTAGATTACTTACTAAAAGTTCTAAGACTCCATTCCTGTTCTGTCTCTGGCAAGAGCAGCATACAGACAGACACAGACCCTTTGTTCCTCTCCCTCCTCCCAGCTTTTGAAAGTATCTTGTCTCCTCATTGGTCATTTTGGTCAGGTGCCAGCGAGGTTACCTTTAGCTTCTTAACCCTTTACAGGTGAGAGGAGCTTTCCCCTCGCCAGGAGGGATTTCAAAGGGGTTTACCCTTCCCTTTATATTTATGACACGCCCCCCAAATCTCAGCTAGGGTGAAACACTGGCTGGGATTTCTTCCTGGAGCTCTAGGAAAAACAGAGTTAATAAGACACATGCATCTCTAAATATACTACCAAGTACATAAAGACTAACAATATTTTCCACATCTCAAGGATGATTTTAACCAGTTGATTCTGGGAAACTTTCACGGGAGAGTGCATCAGCCACTTTGTTAGAAACTCCTGAGATGTGTTGGACGTCGAAATCAAAATCTTGGAGAGCTAAACTCCACCGAAGAAGTTTTTTGTTAGTTTCCTTGACGGTGTGAAGCCACTTCAGTGCAGCATGGTCGGTTTGCAGGTGGAAACGCCGTCCCCAAACATATGGGCGTAGCTTTTCCAGAGCGTAGACAATGGCGTAACATTCTTTTTCAGTGACTGACCAGTTGCTTTCCCTCTCAGACAGTTTTTTGCTGAGAAACACTACAGGGTGGAATTCTCGATCAGGTCCTTTCTGCATTAAAACTGCTCCCACACCACGCTCGGATGCATCTGTGGTTACTAGGAACGGTTTGTCAAAGTCTGGGGCCCTTAGTACAGGGTCAGACATGAGTGTCGCTTTAAGCTTGTTAAAGGCCTTCTGACACTTTCCGGTCCACTGAACAGCATTTGGCTGTTTCTTTTTGGTTAGGTCTGTCAGTGGGGCAGCGATTTGGCTGTAGTGCGGTACAAATCGTCTGTAATAATCGGCCAAGCCTAAGAAGGATTGAACCTGTTTCTTTGACTTTGGGACAGGCCACTTTTGGATAGCATCCACTTTGGCCTGTAGGGGGCTGATAGTTCCTTGACCCACCTGGTGTCCAAGGTAAGTCACTCTGTTTAGGCCTATTTGACACTTCTTAGCTTTAACAGTTAGTCCTGCCTCCCTTATGCGCTCAAGGACTTTTTGTAGATGTTCCAGGTGGTCTGCCCAGGAATCCGAAAATATGGCCACATCGTCAAGGTAGGCGACTGCATATTCTCCTAATCCCGCTAGGAGACCATCTACAAGTCTTTGGAAAGTGGCGGGTGCATTTCGCAGCCCAAAAGGGAGTACATTAAATTCATACAGCCCGAGATGTGTGATGAAGGCTGACCTTTCCTTGGCAGATTCATCTAGCGGTACCTGCCAGTACCCCTTGGTTAAGTCCAAGGTAGAGATGAACTGGGCCCGTCCCAGTTTCTCTAATAGTTCATCTGTGCGTGGCATTGGATAGTTGTCTGGGCGAGTTACAGCATTTAGCTTACGGTAGTCCACGCAAAAACGTATTTCCCCATCTGGTTTGGGAACTAGAACCACTGGAGATGCCCATGCACTTTCAGAGGGACGGATTACCCCCATCTGTAACATATCCTGGATCTCCCGTTCTATAGCAGTTTTAGCTTGAGGAGACACCCGGTAAGGTTGGACCCTAATTGGGTGAGCATTACCTGTGTCAATGGAGTGGTATGCCCGTTCAGTCAGTCCTGGGGTGGCTGAGAACGTTGGTGCGTAGCTAGTGCACAGCTCCTGGATCTGCTGTCGCTGCATACGCCCAAGGGTCATGGAGAGGTTCACCTCTTCCACACCACCAGCACATTTCCCTTCGTAGTAAACACCTTCAGGCCACTCAGCGTCGTCTCCTCCCTGGGCTGTAAACTGACAAACCTTTAATTCTCTGGATCGATTAGAAGAGCTGAGAGGCGGTGGGTTGCTCTGTGCCGCCGTCCAAGCTCTCTGGAGGCTTTCATCTGCTTCCTGTTCGGTCTGGAACTGTTCCCTTGATGCTGGAGACATCAGTTCCTCATGGGATTGTGGACCTAGGCTTGGTCCCTCTGGAAGCGATATAGGGGATGGAGCTGTTTCTGTTGACTGTGAACCGCTCTCCGCTGGTGCACTATGTTGGGATTCAGGCTCCGGCTGAGCCTCTTGGGTCGGGTTATCGGCTGCTGCCAGTTCAGGTTCGGTGGGGCCCTCTGTTGTTGAGGTTGCAAGTACTGGATTCAGTGCTGACACGGGGTCTGGTGTTGGTTGTTCGGCTGGTTCCGGTTCTGGGACTGGTTCCGTCTGGGTCTCTGGGACTGGATCCACTACTGCTGTTGCAGACATTGGCCTGGGGTCCAGGTCCATCACCTCTGACTGGGTCCTGATAGAAGTTTCCGGAACAGAGCTAGGCCTCACGGCTTGTTTAGCCTGGCTGCGGGTGACCATTCCCACCCTCTTGGCCTGCTTCACATGATTGGCCAAGTCTTCCCCCAACAGCATGGGGATGGGATAATCATCATAGACTGCAAAAGTCCACATTCCTGACCAGCCCTTGTACTGGACAGGCAACTTGGCTGTAGGCAAATTGAAAGAGTTGGACTTGAAGGGTTGAATCGTCACTTGGATCTCTGGGTTGATTAAATTGGGGTCCACTAAGGAAGCATGGATAGCTGACACTTGTGCTCCGGTGTCCCTCCACGCGGTGACCTTCTTCCCGCCCACACTCACAGTTTCCCTCCGCTCCAAGGGTATCTGGGAGGTATCTGGGCCTGTGGACCTCTGGTGTGATTCCGGTGCAATGAACTGTAATCTGTTGGGGTTCTTGGGGCAGTTGGCCTTTACATGCCCCAGCTCGTTACATTTAAAACATCGTCCAGCTGACGGGTCACTGGGGCGAGGAGGGCTGCTGGAGAACGGGGTGGTGGGATGATAAGGGGTCTGGAGGGCTCTTTGGGAGGTAGGTGGGGCTTTGGGCGGCCCCCGGTAATAGGGTGTGGTCTGGGGTGCTCCCTTCTGGTCTCCGCTCCAACTGCGACCAGTTTTCTTCTTCTCTGCCACCTCCACCCATCTGGCTCCAATCTCTCCTGCCTCAATTACAGTTTTGGGTTTCCCATCTAGGATGTATCTTTCTATTTCCTCAGGAACACCCTCTAAGAATTGTTCCATTTGCATTAGGAAGGGCAAATTTACTGGAGATTCAACACTTGCTCCTGATATCCAGGCATCCCAATGTTTCACAATGTGGTAGGCATGTCGGGTAAATGACATGTCTGGTTTCCACCTTAGGGCTCTGAACCTCCGACGAGACTGCTCGGGTGTTATCCCCATTCTGACTCTCGCCTTGGATTTAAACAGTTCATACTTGTTCATGTGTTCTTTAGGCATTTCAGCTGCCACCTCAGCTAAGGGTCCACTGAGCTGCGGCCTCAGCTCTACCATGTATTGGTCAGTAGAGATGTTGTACCCAAGGCAGGCCCTTTCGAAGTTTTCTAAGAAGGCCTCAGTATCATCACCTGCCTTGTAGGTGGGGAACTTTCTGGGATGGGAAGTGGTACCTGGAGAAGGATTGCTAGGGTTTGTTGGTATATTCTGCTGGGCCTTTATCCTCTCCATCTCCTCCACATGCTTCCTCTCTTTTTCCTTCTCCTCCTCCACATGCTTCCTCTCTTTTTCCCTCTCCTCCTCCACATGCTTCCTTGCCTCCATTTCTTGTTCCTTCTTCAGCTGCATGAGTTCTATCTGTCTTTCATGTTCCCTTTGTCTTTCCTCAGCCTGAAATTTGGCTAATTCGAGCTGTAGTCGAGCCGTGGATTTTGCCATTCTAACCTCTCTGTTTTTACTAACTTTACACCCGAGGTTTAGAAATAAACAAACAAAACTTGGCTGTAAAATTTTGCTGTGCTGGAATAGAATACCTATTCTCTGATAGTGATTGTCAGCCTACAGACAAAGACAATTCCCTTGTCTCTGCTCTGGGCCCAAATTAAAGCAAAAAACCTCCAACTGCTTGGAAACCTGCTTACCCAGCCCAAAGAAAAAGCAAATGGGTAGAACACACACCCCCTATTTACTTTTAGGAAGAAAAGAAAAAAAAACCCCTGGGGTGGAAGACTGTGAATTTCCCTGCTGGAGTTAAGTACCCTGCCTCCAGGCAAAGAAAACCTGCAATTCACAAGATAATCCCCTTTTGTCTCTGCTTGGCCACAAAGCAGAGAGAAACCAAGCTGCTTTCAGTTTCAAAGCTGCTTTCTGGACTTTCTTTCCAAAGAAAAAAAAATTTCCTTTTTAAAATCTGTATTTCTAGTTCAAAAAATCTCAACTGGATCTCAAATGATTTCAGGTTAATCCCACCACTGTGCCACCATGTCAAGGTTCCTCCCCCACTCTGAACTCTAGGGTACAGATGTGGGGACCTGCATGAAAAAAACCCCTAAGCTTATCTTTACCAGCTTAGGTCAAAACTTCCCCAAGGTACAAAATATTACACCCGTTATCCTTGGAATGGCCGCTACCACCACCAAACTAATACTGGTTACTGGGGAAGAGCTGTTTGGACGCGTCTTTCCCCCCAAAATACTTCCCCAAAACCTTGCACCCCACTTCCTGGACAAGGTTTGGTAAAAAGCCTCACCAATTTGCCTAGGTGACTACAGACCCAGACCCTTGGATCTTAAGAACAATGAACAATCCTCCCAACACTTGCACCCCCCCCTCTCCTGGGAAATGTTGGATAAAAAGCCTCACCAATTTGCATAGGTGACCACAGACCCAAACCCTTGGATCTGAGAACAATGAAAAAGCATTCAGTTTTTTAAAAGAAGACTTTTAATAAAAAATAGCAGTAAATAGAAATAAAGAAATCCCCCCTGTAAAATCAGGATGGTAGATATCTTACAGGGTAATTAGATTCAAAAACATAGAGAACCCCTCTAGGCAAAACCTTAAGTTACAAAAAAGATGCACAGACAGAAATAGTTATTCTATTCAGCACAATGCTTTTCTCAGCCATTTAAAGGAATCATAATCTAACACATACCTAGCTAGATTACTTACTAAAAGTTCTAAGACTCCATTCCTGTTCTGTCTCTGGCAAGAGCAGCATACAGACAGACACAGACCCTTTGTTCCTCTCCCTCCTCCCAGCTTTTGAAAGTATCTTGTCTCCTCATTGGTCATTTTGGTCAGGTGCCAGCGAGGTTACCTTTAGCTTCTTAACCCTTTACAGGTGAGAGGAGCTTTCCCCTCGCCAGGAGGGATTTCAAAGGGGTTTACCCTTCCCTTTATATTTATGACACGCCCCCCAAATCTCAGCTAGGGTGAAACACTGGCTGGGATTTCTTCCTGGAGCTCTAGGAAAAACAGAGTTAATAAGACACATGCATCTCTAAATATACTACCAAGTACATAAAGACTAACAATATTTTCCACATCTCAAGGATGATTTTAACCAGTTGATTCTGGGAAACTTTCACGGGAGAGTGCATCAGCCACTTTGTTAGAAACTCCTGAGATGTGTTGGACGTCGAAATCAAAATCTTGGAGAGCTAAACTCCACCGAAGAAGTTTTTTGTTAGTTTCCTTGACGGTGTGAAGCCACTTCAGTGCAGCATGGTCGGTTTGCAGGTGGAAACGCCGTCCCCAAACATATGGGCGTAGCTTTTCCAGAGCGTAGACAATGGCGTAACATTCTTTTTCAGTGACTGACCAGTTGCTTTCCCTCTCAGACAGTTTTTTGCTGAGAAACACTACAGGGTGGAATTCTCGATCAGGTCCTTTCTGCATTAAAACTGCTCCCACACCACGCTCGGATGCATCTGTGGTTACTAGGAACGGTTTGTCAAAGTCTGGGGCCCTTAGTACAGGGTCAGACATGAGTGTCGCTTTAAGCTTGTTAAAGGCCTTCTGACACTTTCCGGTCCACTGAACAGCATTTGGCTGTTTCTTTTTGGTTAGGTCTGTCAGTGGGGCAGCGATTTGGCTGTAGTGCGGTACAAATCGTCTGTAATAATCGGCCAAGCCTAAGAAGGATTGAACCTGTTTCTTTGACTTTGGGACAGGCCACTTTTGGATAGCATCCACTTTGGCCTGTAGGGGGCTGATAGTTCCTTGACCCACCTGGTGTCCAAGGTAAGTCACTCTGTTTAGGCCTATTTGACACTTCTTAGCTTTAACAGTTAGTCCTGCCTCCCTTATGCGCTCAAGGACTTTTTGTAGATGTTCCAGGTGGTCTGCCCAGGAATCCGAAAATATGGCCACATCGTCAAGGTAGGCGACTGCATATTCTCCTAATCCCGCTAGGAGACCATCTACAAGTCTTTGGAAAGTGGCGGGTGCATTTCGCAGCCCAAAAGGGAGTACATTAAATTCATACAGCCCGAGATGTGTGATGAAGGCTGACCTTTCCTTGGCAGATTCATCTAGCGGTACCTGCCAGTACCCCTTGGTTAAGTCCAAGGTAGAGATGAACTGGGCCCGTCCCAGTTTCTCTAATAGTTCATCTGTGCGTGGCATTGGATAGTTGTCTGGGCGAGTTACAGCATTTAGCTTACGGTAGTCCACGCAAAAACGTATTTCCCCATCTGGTTTGGGAACTAGAACCACTGGAGATGCCCATGCACTTTCAGAGGGACGGATTACCCCCATCTGTAACATATCCTGGATCTCCCGTTCTATAGCAGTTTTAGCTTGAGGAGACACCCGGTAAGGTTGGACCCTAATTGGGTGAGCATTACCTGTGTCAATGGAGTGGTATGCCCGTTCAGTCAGTCCTGGGGTGGCTGAGAACGTTGGTGCGTAGCTAGTGCACAGCTCCTGGATCTGCTGTCGCTGCATACGCCCAAGGGTCATGGAGAGGTTCACCTCTTCCACACCACCAGCACATTTCCCTTCGTAGTAAACACCTTCAGGCCACTCAGCGTCGTCTCCTCCCTGGGCTGTAAACTGACAAACCTTTAATTCTCTGGATCGATTAGAAGAGCTGAGAGGCGGTGGGTTGCTCTGTGCCGCCGTCCAAGCTCTCTGGAGGCTTTCATCTGCTTCCTGTTCGGTCTGGAACTGTTCCCTTGATGCTGGAGACATCAGTTCCTCATGGGATTGTGGACCTAGGCTTGGTCCCTCTGGAAGCGATATAGGGGATGGAGCTGTTTCTGTTGACTGTGAACCGCTCTCCGCTGGTGCACTATGTTGGGATTCAGGCTCCGGCTGAGCCTCTTGGGTCGGGTTATCGGCTGCTGCCAGTTCAGGTTCGGTGGGGCCCTCTGTTGTTGAGGTTGCAAGTACTGGATTCAGTGCTGACACGGGGTCTGGTGTTGGTTGTTCGGCTGGTTCCGGTTCTGGGACTGGTTCCGTCTGGGTCTCTGGGACTGGATCCACTACTGCTGTTGCAGACATTGGCCTGGGGTCCAGGTCCATCACCTCTGACTGGGTCCTGATAGAAGTTTCCGGAACAGAGCTAGGCCTCACGGCTTGTTTAGCCTGGCTGCGGGTGACCATTCCCACCCTCTTGGCCTGCTTCACATGATTGGCCAAGTCTTCCCCCAACAGCATGGGGATGGGATAATCATCATAGACTGCAAAAGTCCACATTCCTGACCAGCCCTTGTACTGGACAGGCAACTTGGCTGTAGGCAAATTGAAAGAGTTGGACTTGAAGGGTTGAATCGTCACTTGGATCTCTGGGTTGATTAAACTGGGGTCCACTAAGGAAGCATGGATAGCTGACACTTGTGCTCCGGTGTCCCTCCACGCGGTGACCTTCTTCCCGCCCACACTCACAGTTTCCCTCCGCTCCAAGGGTATCTGGGAGGTATCTGGGCCTGTGGACCTCTGGTGTGATTCCGGTGCAATGAACTGTAATCTGTTGGGGTTCTTGGGGCAGTTGGCCTTTACATGCCCCAGCTCGTTACATTTAAAACATCGTCCAGCTGACGGGTCACTGGGGCGAGGAGGGCTGCTGGAGAACGGGGTGGTGGGATGATAAGGGGTCTGGAGGGCTCTTTGGGAGGTAGGTGGGGCTTTGGGCGGCCCCCGGTAATAGGGTGTGGTCTGGGGTGCTCCCTTCTGGTCTCCGCTCCAACTGCGACCAGTTTTCTTCTTCTCTGCCACCTCCACCCATCTGGCTCCAATCTCTCCTGCCTCAATTACAGTTTTGGGTTTCCCATCTAGGATGTATCTTTCTATTTCCTCAGGAACACCCTCTAAGAATTGTTCCATTTGCATTAGGAAGGGCAAATTTACTGGAGATTCAACACTTGCTCCTGATATCCAGGCATCCCAATGTTTCACAATGTGGTAGGCATGTCGGGTAAATGACATGTCTGGTTTCCACCTTAGGGCTCTGAACCTCCGACGAGACTGCTCGGGTGTTATCCCCATTCTGACTCTCGCCTTGGATTTAAACAGTTCATACTTGTTCATGTGTTCTTTAGGCATTTCAGCTGCCACCTCAGCTAAGGGTCCACTGAGCTGCGGCCTCAGCTCTACCATGTATTGGTCAGTAGAGATGTTGTACCCAAGGCAGGCCCTTTCGAAGTTTTCTAAGAAGGCCTCAGTATCATCACCTGCCTTGTAGGTGGGGAACTTTCTGGGATGGGAAGTGGTACCTGGAGAAGGATTGCTAGGGTTTGTTGGTATATTCTGCTGGGCCTTTATCCTCTCCATCTCCTCCACATGCTTCCTCTCTTTTTCCTTCTCCTCCTCCACATGCTTCCTCTCTTTTTCCCTCTCCTCCTCCACATGCTTCCTTGCCTCCATTTCTTGTTCCTTCTTCAGCTGCATGAGTTCTATCTGTCTTTCATGTTCCCTTTGTCTTTCCTCAGCCTGAAATTTGGCTAATTCGAGCTGTAGTCGAGCCGTGGATTTTGCCATTCTAACCTCTCTGTTTTTACTAACTTTACACCCGAGGTTTAGAAATAAACAAACAAAACTTGGCTGTAAAATTTTGCTGTGCTGGAATAGAATACCTATTCTCTGATAGTGATTGTCAGCCTACAGACAAAGACAATTCCCTTGTCTCTGCTCTGGGCCCAAATTAAAGCAAAAAACCTCCAACTGCTTGGAAACCTGCTTACCCAGCCCAAAGAAAAAGCAAATGGGTAGAACACACACCCCCTATTTACTTTTAGGAAGAAAAGAAAAAAAAACCCCTGGGGTGGAAGACTGTGAATTTCCCTGCTGGAGTTAAGTACCCTGCCTCCAGGCAAAGAAAACCTGCAATTCACAAGATAATCCCCTTTTGTCTCTGCTTGGCCACAAAGCAGAGAGAAACCAAGCTGCTTTCAGTTTCAAAGCTGCTTTCTGGACTTTCTTTCCAAAGAAAAAAAAATTTCCTTTTTAAAATCTGTATTTCTAGTTCAAAAAATCTCAACTGGATCTCAAATGATTTCAGGTTAATCCCACCACTGTGCCACCATGTCAAGGTTCCTCCCCCACTCTGAACTCTAGGGTACAGATGTGGGGACCTGCATGAAAAAAACCCCTAAGCTTATCTTTACCAGCTTAGGTCAAAACTTCCCCAAGGTACAAAATATTACACCCGTTATCCTTGGAATGGCCGCTACCACCACCAAACTAATACTGGTTACTGGGGAAGAGCTGTTTGGACGCGTCTTTCCCCCCAAAATACTTCCCCAAAACCTTGCACCCCACTTCCTGGACAAGGTTTGGTAAAAAGCCTCACCAATTTGCCTAGGTGACTACAGACCCAGACCCTTGGATCTTAAGAACAATGAACAATCCTCCCAACACTTGCACCCCCCCCTCTCCTGGGAAATGTTGGATAAAAAGCCTCACCAATTTGCATAGGTGACCACAGACCCAAACCCTTGGATCTGAGAACAATGAAAAAGCATTCAGTTTTTTAAAAGAAGACTTTTAATAAAAAATAGCAGTAAATAGAAATAAAGAAATCCCCCCTGTAAAATCAGGATGGTAGATATCTTACAGGGTAATTAGATTCAAAAACATAGAGAACCCCTCTAGGCAAAACCTTAAGTTACAAAAAAGATGCACAGACAGAAATAGTTATTCTATTCAGCACAATGCTTTTCTCAGCCATTTAAAGGAATCATAATCTAACACATACCTAGCTAGATTACTTACTAAAAGTTCTAAGACTCCATTCCTGTTCTGTCTCTGGCAAGAGCAGCATACAGACAGACACAGACCCTTTGTTCCTCTCCCTCCTCCCAGCTTTTGAAAGTATCTTGTCTCCTCATTGGTCATTTTGGTCAGGTGCCAGCGAGGTTACCTTTAGCTTCTTAACCCTTTACAGGTGAGAGGAGCTTTCCCCTCGCCAGGAGGGATTTCAAAGGGGTTTACCCTTCCCTTTATATTTATGACACGCCCCCCAAATCTCAGCTAGGGTGAAACACTGGCTGGGATTTCTTCCTGGAGCTCTAGGAAAAACAGAGTTAATAAGACACATGCATCTCTAAATATACTACCAAGTACATAAAGACTAACAATATTTTCCACATCTCAAGGATGATTTTAACCAGTTGATTCTGGGAAACTTTCACGGGAGAGTGCATCAGCCACTTTGTTAGAAACTCCTGAGATGTGTTGGACGTCGAAATCAAAATCTTGGAGAGCTAAACTCCACCGAAGAAGTTTTTTGTTAGTTTCCTTGACGGTGTGAAGCCACTTCAGTGCAGCATGGTCGGTTTGCAGGTGGAAACGCCGTCCCCAAACATATGGGCGTAGCTTTTCCAGAGCGTAGACAATGGCGTAACATTCTTTTTCAGTGACTGACCAGTTGCTTTCCCTCTCAGACAGTTTTTTGCTGAGAAACACTACAGGGTGGAATTCTCGATCAGGTCCTTTCTGCATTAAAACTGCTCCCACACCACGCTCGGATGCATCTGTGGTTACTAGGAACGGTTTGTCAAAGTCTGGGGCCCTTAGTACAGGGTCAGACATGAGTGTCGCTTTAAGCTTGTTAAAGGCCTTCTGACACTTTCCGGTCCACTGAACAGCATTTGGCTGTTTCTTTTTGGTTAGGTCTGTCAGTGGGGCAGCGATTTGGCTGTAGTGCGGTACAAATCGTCTGTAATAATCGGCCAAGCCTAAGAAGGATTGAACCTGTTTCTTTGACTTTGGGACAGGCCACTTTTGGATAGCATCCACTTTGGCCTGTAGGGGGCTGATAGTTCCTTGACCCACCTGGTGTCCAAGGTAAGTCACTCTGTTTAGGCCTATTTGACACTTCTTAGCTTTAACAGTTAGTCCTGCCTCCCTTATGCGCTCAAGGACTTTTTGTAGATGTTCCAGGTGGTCTGCCCAGGAATCCGAAAATATGGCCACATCGTCAAGGTAGGCGACTGCATATTCTCCTAATCCCGCTAGGAGACCATCTACAAGTCTTTGGAAAGTGGCGGGTGCATTTCGCAGCCCAAAAGGGAGTACATTAAATTCATACAGCCCGAGATGTGTGATGAAGGCTGACCTTTCCTTGGCAGATTCATCTAGCGGTACCTGCCAGTACCCCTTGGTTAAGTCCAAGGTAGAGATGAACTGGGCCCGTCCCAGTTTCTCTAATAGTTCATCTGTGCGTGGCATTGGATAGTTGTCTGGGCGAGTTACAGCATTTAGCTTACGGTAGTCCACGCAAAAACGTATTTCCCCATCTGGTTTGGGAACTAGAACCACTGGAGATGCCCATGCACTTTCAGAGGGACGGATTACCCCCATCTGTAACATATCCTGGATCTCCCGTTCTATAGCAGTTTTAGCTTGAGGAGACACCCGGTAAGGTTGGACCCTAATTGGGTGAGCATTACCTGTGTCAATGGAGTGGTATGCCCGTTCAGTCAGTCCTGGGGTGGCTGAGAACGTTGGTGCGTAGCTAGTGCACAGCTCCTGGATCTGCTGTCGCTGCATACGCCCAAGGGTCATGGAGAGGTTCACCTCTTCCACACCACCAGCACATTTCCCTTCGTAGTAAACACCTTCAGGCCACTCAGCGTCGTCTCCTCCCTGGGCTGTAAACTGACAAACCTTTAATTCTCTGGATCGATTAGAAGAGCTGAGAGGCGGTGGGTTGCTCTGTGCCGCCGTCCAAGCTCTCTGGAGGCTTTCATCTGCTTCCTGTTCGGTCTGGAACTGTTCCCTTGATGCTGGAGACATCAGTTCCTCATGGGATTGTGGACCTAGGCTTGGTCCCTCTGGAAGCGATATAGGGGATGGAGCTGTTTCTGTTGACTGTGAACCGCTCTCCGCTGGTGCACTATGTTGGGATTCAGGCTCCGGCTGAGCCTCTTGGGTCGGGTTATCGGCTGCTGCCAGTTCAGGTTCGGTGGGGCCCTCTGTTGTTGAGGTTGCAAGTACTGGATTCAGTGCTGACACGGGGTCTGGTGTTGGTTGTTCGGCTGGTTCCGGTTCTGGGACTGGTTCCGTCTGGGTCTCTGGGACTGGATCCACTACTGCTGTTGCAGACATTGGCCTGGGGTCCAGGTCCATCACCTCTGACTGGGTCCTGATAGAAGTTTCCGGAACAGAGCTAGGCCTCACGGCTTGTTTAGCCTGGCTGCGGGTGACCATTCCCACCCTCTTGGCCTGCTTCACATGATTGGCCAAGTCTTCCCCCAACAGCATGGGGATGGGATAATCATCATAGACTGCAAAAGTCCACATTCCTGACCAGCCCTTGTACTGGACAGGCAACTTGGCTGTAGGCAAATTGAAAGAGTTGGACTTGAAGGGTTGAATCGTCACTTGGATCTCTGGGTTGATTAAATTGGGGTCCACTAAGGAAGCATGGATAGCTGACACTTGTGCTCCGGTGTCCCTCCACGCGGTGACCTTCTTCCCGCCCACACTCACAGTTTCCCTCCGCTCCAAGGGTATCTGGGAGGTATCTGGGCCTGTGGACCTCTGGTGTGATTCCGGTGCAATGAACTGTAATCTGTTGGGGTTCTTGGGGCAGTTGGCCTTTACATGCCCCAGCTCGTTACATTTAAAACATCGTCCAGCTGACGGGTCACTGGGGCGAGGAGGGCTGCTGGAGAACGGGGTGGTGGGATGATAAGGGGTCTGGAGGGCTCTTTGGGAGGTAGGTGGGGCTTTGGGCGGCCCCCGGTAATAGGGTGTGGTCTGGGGTGCTCCCTTCTGGTCTCCGCTCCAACTGCGACCAGTTTTCTTCTTCTCTGCCACCTCCACCCATCTGGCTCCAATCTCTCCTGCCTCAATTACAGTTTTGGGTTTCCCATCTAGGATGTATCTTTCTATTTCCTCAGGAACACCCTCTAAGAATTGTTCCATTTGCATTAGGAAGGGCAAATTTACTGGAGATTCAACACTTGCTCCTGATATCCAGGCATCCCAATGTTTCACAATGTGGTAGGCATGTCGGGTAAATGACATGTCTGGTTTCCACCTTAGGGCTCTGAACCTCCGACGAGACTGCTCGGGTGTTATCCCCATTCTGACTCTCGCCTTGGATTTAAACAGTTCATACTTGTTCATGTGTTCTTTAGGCATTTCAGCTGCCACCTCAGCTAAGGGTCCACTGAGCTGCGGCCTCAGCTCTACCATGTATTGGTCAGTAGAGATGTTGTACCCAAGGCAGGCCCTTTCGAAGTTTTCTAAGAAGGCCTCAGTATCATCACCTGCCTTGTAGGTGGGGAACTTTCTGGGATGGGAAGTGGTACCTGGAGAAGGATTGCTAGGGTTTGTTGGTATATTCTGCTGGGCCTTTATCCTCTCCATCTCCTCCACATGCTTCCTCTCTTTTTCCTTCTCCTCCTCCACATGCTTCCTCTCTTTTTCCCTCTCCTCCTCCACATGCTTCCTTGCCTCCATTTCTTGTTCCTTCTTCAGCTGCATGAGTTCTATCTGTCTTTCATGTTCCCTTTGTCTTTCCTCAGCCTGAAATTTGGCTAATTCGAGCTGTAGTCGAGCCGTGGATTTTGCCATTCTAACCTCTCTGTTTTTACTAACTTTACACCCGAGGTTTAGAAATAAACAAACAAAACTTGGCTGTAAAATTTTGCTGTGCTGGAATAGAATACCTATTCTCTGATAGTGATTGTCAGCCTACAGACAAAGACAATTCCCTTGTCTCTGCTCTGGGCCCAAATTAAAGCAAAAAACCTCCAACTGCTTGGAAACCTGCTTACCCAGCCCAAAGAAAAAGCAAATGGGTAGAACACACACCCCCTATTTACTTTTAGGAAGAAAAGAAAAAAAAACCCCTGGGGTGGAAGACTGTGAATTTCCCTGCTGGAGTTAAGTACCCTGCCTCCAGGCAAAGAAAACCTGCAATTCACAAGATAATCCCCTTTTGTCTCTGCTTGGCCACAAAGCAGAGAGAAACCAAGCTGCTTTCAGTTTCAAAGCTGCTTTCTGGACTTTCTTTCCAAAGAAAAAAAAATTTCCTTTTTAAAATCTGTATTTCTAGTTCAAAAAATCTCAACTGGATCTCAAATGATTTCAGGTTAATCCCACCACTGTGCCACCATGTCAAGGTTCCTCCCCCACTCTGAACTCTAGGGTACAGATGTGGGGACCTGCATGAAAAAAACCCCTAAGCTTATCTTTACCAGCTTAGGTCAAAACTTCCCCAAGGTACAAAATATTACACCCGTTATCCTTGGAATGGCCGCTACCACCACCAAACTAATACTGGTTACTGGGGAAGAGCTGTTTGGACGCGTCTTTCCCCCCAAAATACTTCCCCAAAACCTTGCACCCCACTTCCTGGACAAGGTTTGGTAAAAAGCCTCACCAATTTGCCTAGGTGACTACAGACCCAGACCCTTGGATCTTAAGAACAATGAACAATCCTCCCAACACTTGCACCCCCCCCTCTCCTGGGAAATGTTGGATAAAAAGCCTCACCAATTTGCATAGGTGACCACAGACCCAAACCCTTGGATCTGAGAACAATGAAAAAGCATTCAGTTTTTTAAAAGAAGACTTTTAATAAAAAATAGCAGTAAATAGAAATAAAGAAATCCCCCCTGTAAAATCAGGATGGTAGATATCTTACAGGGTAATTAGATTCAAAAACATAGAGAACCCCTCTAGGCAAAACCTTAAGTTACAAAAAAGATGCACAGACAGAAATAGTTATTCTATTCAGCACAATGCTTTTCTCAGCCATTTAAAGGAATCATAATCTAACACATACCTAGCTAGATTACTTACTAAAAGTTCTAAGACTCCATTCCAGAAGAGTTCCCAGAAGTTACCTACTACAGGACAGGACAACTAAAACCCCTCCAACGCATTATTAAGGATCTACAACCTATCCTAAAGGATGACCCAACACTCTCACAAGTCTTGGGAGACAGGCCAGTCCTTGCCTACAGACAGCCCCGCAACCTGAAGCAAATACTCACCAACAACCACATACCACACAACAGAACCACTAACCCAGGAACTTATCCTTGCAACAAAGCCCGTTGCCAATTGTGCCCACATATCTATTCAGGGGACACCATCACAGGGCCTAATAACATCAGCCACACTATCAGAGGCTCGTTCACCTGCACATCCACCAATGTGATATATGCCATCATGTGCCAGCAATGCCCCTCTGCCATGTACATTGGTCAAACTGGACAGTCTCTACGTAAAAGAATAAATGGACACAAATCAGATGTCAAGAATTATAACATTCATAAACCAGTCGGAGAACACTTCAATCTCTCTGGTCACGCAATCACAGACATGAAGGTCGCTATCTTAAAACAAAAAAACTTCAAATCCAGACTCCAGCGAGAAACTGCTGAATTGGAATTCATTTGCAAATTGGATACTATTAATTTAGGCTTAAATAGAGACTGGGAGTGGCTAAGTCATTATGCAAGGTAGCCTGTTTCCTCTTGTTTTTTCCTACCCCCCCCACCCCCGATGTTCTGGTTTAACTTGGATTTAAACTTGGAGAGTGGTCAGTTTAGATGAGCTATTACCAGCAGGAGAGTGAGTTTGTGTGTGTATGGGGGTGGGGGGGATGTGAGAAAACCTGGATCTATGCAGGAAATAGCCCGGCTTGATTATGTAAAGAGTTGTCACTTTGGATGGGCTAGCACCAGCAGGAGAGTGAATTTGTGTGGGGGGGTGGAGGGTGAGAAAACCTGGATTTGTGCTGGAAATGGCCCGCCTGATGATCACTTTAGATAAGCTATTACCAGCAGGACAGTGGGGTGGGAGGAGGTATTGTTTCATATTCTCTGTGTATATATAAAGTCTGCTGCAGTTTCCACGGTATGCATCTGATGAAGTGAGCTGTAGCTCACGAAAGCTCATGCTCAAATAAATTGGTTAGTCTCTAAGGTGCCACAAGTACTCCTTTTCTTTTTGCGAATACTGGATAAAACAAAGATTGATATAGACAATAACATCTTGGTAAATTCTGCTCGACATGCTTCCTAGATCATGGGTTTGCTGTCATTACTAAGTTTGCTCATCCACTTTAAAAGTTCAGCCACAAGCATCATCTTATGTTCTAAGATTTTCCCCCATAGAGAATGCAGAAAAACCTGTAACTGCAAACAAAGAAGTGAAGAGTTCGTCAAATGGGTGTAAAACACAAGCTCTTTGGATTTTTGGATGTCAGAGTGAAAAAACAACAACAACAATATGCTTAAATAGAACAGCATTGTTTCTCCATATGATGATACCTTTGTTAAATTGAAGAATCCCATAAAAAGTCTTGTATTTTTCTTTCCCATTCTTTATTCATGCTCCAGTCAATAAAGACTGTTCTTGCCACAAATAGCCAGTGCATTGTGTTAAAATAGTGCAAAATTACACTGTAATAACTTTGAACAAGATATTCAAATTCACTTTACAGAAAAGGTCTGATCATCATGACTCACAAGGGCCAAAGGAAAGGGCAAGTCATGTAGGCTCTTTTTTGAGGGAGAAATAAGAAATAGGAGGCGCAGTGCAGTTCTTTGTGCAGAGGCCAAACACCTAGCCCATAAGCCAGATCTTACGTGCATGACATTTTCAGATTCTGCAGAATTTAAGTTTTCGATTGAAATAAGAAATAAGTTTATAGCCCTCACAGTTGCAAAGTTCCCCTTCCAAATTTGGCCCAAGTGTAACCAATGCATTGTTGCCTTCCTGAGTCTGCAGGCAGTCTGGAATAATGGCTTGTAGAAGTATAAATGGTCTCAAACCCCATCAGTTCCACTGAGGTATTTTTAATTTAAAGCCTAATTACAATACTTTAATGTAAGCATTAACTATTTAATTGCTGAATAGCAGAGGGAATGTGGTGAATAATTGGCAATTGCTGCAGGAAAAACAGAGGGGAGACCCAAAAAATATGGATGAGTGAGAGGGAAAAGATAAAGAATGGTGAGAAAGGGAGAGAAATAAAGGGGAGAAATAGCAGTGGTCCTAAAAGAAAGCTTATTTTTCCACTGAGTGAGGCTGAATGAGACAATGATGTACTAATCAAATACTGATAATGGAAGGTTCGTTACTACATGTTAGTCATATATAGAGACACTGTACTTTGTGCAGACCTCCCCTTCCAATGAGACTCAGGAGACTATGTAGTCCTAAATTTATATACGTTGGCCCAGGAATCATAATTCAAAATGGAATTTGGCCTTCTCCACAGAATAAATTTTGACACTCTTGCCCTAGTGGATACATTCCACATCAGAAAAGCTACTACCACTGTTTGCACCCCTGTTGACAGCCTCAGCAAAGGCACCATAGAGTGAATGGCCTAAACTAGTGGTTTTCAAACTTTTTTTCTGGCGACCCAGTTGAAGAAAATTGTTGATGCCCACGACTTAATGGAGCTGGGGATGAGGGGTTTGGGGTGTGGAAGGGGGTCAGGGCTCTGGGCTGGGGTGCAGACTCGGGGGTGGTACCAGGAATAAGGGGTTTGGGGTGTAGAAGGGGGCTCTGGGTTTGGGGGAGGCTCAGGGCTGGAGCAGAGGGTTGGGGTGCGGGAGGGGATCAGGGCTCTGGGCTGGGGGTGCAGGCTCTGAGGTGGGGCCAGGGATAAGGGGTTTGGGGTGCAGGAGGGGGCTCTGGGTTTGGGGGGCCTCAGGGCTGGGGGTTGGGGTGTGGGAGGGGTCAGGGCTCTGGGCTGGGGGTGCAGGCTCTAGGGTGAGGCGAGGGATGAGGGGTTTGGGGTGCAGGAAGGGGCTCCGGGTGGGGGGGGCTCAGGGCTGGGTCAGGGGCATGGGCTTACATCAGGCAGCTCCCAGTCAGTGGCGCAGTGGGGGTGCTAAGGTAGGCTTCCTGCTTGTCCTGGCACTGTGGACCGCGCTGCGCCCCGGAAGCAGCAAGCAGCAGGTCTGGCTCCTAGGCGGAGGTGTACAAATGGCTCTGTGCAACTCTTGCCCGCAGGCACACCCCCCGCCCCCATTGGCCGGCGGAGCCGGTGTTCAGGGTGGGAGCAGCGTATAGAGCCCCATGGCCGCACTGCCTAGGAGCTGGACCTGCTGCTGGCTGCTTCTGGGGCGCAGCGTGGTGTCAGAACAGGTAGGAACTAGCCTGCCTTAGCCAGGCAGCACCGCCGATGGGACTCTTGCCAAGGTTTTTTGCACTTACAAGGTCAGCCACTGTTCCTAAAACCACTTATGGCTAAATTAGAGGAGCTCAACCAAGGTTTGGATGGTGTCCAGTCCACAGCAGCCACCATGGACTTAAAACTGGTTAAAATGGTGAGAAAAAAAACAGTTTCCAAAAAAGAACAGCTGAAGAGCCAAATTGCACAAGTGAGAATCAGAAGCAAGTAGAGTAAAGCAGGACAACTCTCAACCCTGATGACTAATGTAATGAAAGAAAATAAAACAAAATGCTATGCTTTACAGTGGTTATGCTTGAAAAGCAAGTTAAGATGCATAATCTAAACAGCTGCCTGACATTTTACACATTGCTATAAGCGATGACCCTGTTTTCATTGAGCAATAGACTATCCTGTCATAACTACACAGCCTTGACTAAAACTGTTAGTGCTAGAATTACTGATGTTTCAGATAAAATCTGAACCCTACAAGCTGTGCAGAAAAGCACATACTGTGTAATAGCAGCAAAATTCTTATTTTTCCAGATCTTGATCATAGATTGCTCTAATTTATTCCAAGTATTGGCCCAACCCTGCAATCAAACAACTATTAAGATAGCTTAAAAAAATCCTCACCTCTTCCTCTGTCTTGCACCAAACGCAGCTCACTTGCACCAGAGGATCTAGCCTTCTGACTCACAAGTTCTTGGTGTTGAAACTTAAAATACTTCAGACAGAATTCCACACATTTGGAATGTGCTGAGTATAGAGAAGGCGTCTAACTTTCACAGAAATCCTTAATATTACTCAGTACTGTAGTACAAAATAGTTACATGGCTGTTGAGATTTTCTAGTAGTTTTATAAAGCCTTTATTTCTTACCTTTATGCATCTTAGGATCTGATCCTGTAACTCTTACTCATATGAGGAATCAACATGAAGTCAAGATAAAAGTTAATGAGTCAGAATAATTTAAAATAATTATTGCTCTGACTAACATCAACAGATACTATGACTATAATATAGAGTTAAGATGTTCTATTCCTTTTTAAAAAGAATACAGTAATAATGATTTAACATAAAATGGAAATCAGCATTTTGTATTAGTAATTAAAAAATATTAAACAATTTCCCAACACAAGGTAAACAAATCTAAGCAATCACAGTAATTATTTCACTAGCTGTTAGTAATAATTTTTCTTAGTGTATGTAAAACCCTAAATAATTCCTCTATCTTCTTGGGGTTTTCACTATTATTATGTTTGTCCCCCTTTAGCCATCTCTTATACATACTATACAGATTGAGGGCCAGATTTTTAAACATATAGGTACAGATAGGTGTCTAGCAGGATTTTCAAAAGTGCCTAGGCACCTAACTCCCATTGAAATCAATAGGAGTTAGGCACCAATAGGAGTTAGGCACTGCTGAAAATCCCTCAACCACATATCTGCATCTTTAGATGCCCAAATACCTTTACAAATTTGGCCGTTAGGTCTTCTAATCTTTCCTCACAAGTCAGTCCCTTCCCCAATAACTTTGTTGCAATTCTCTGAACTCCCTCCAATTTGTGAACACCTTTTGGTTAAGGAGGGGACCAGAAATGAATGCAATAATCCAGACAGGTGTAGTCACACCAAAAAGGGTCCTGTTTCCTCCCTCCTTCAGGACATAACACTTCTGCATATGCAGCTCAGAACTGCATCAGTCTTTTAGGCTGCCATATCATATGCAAACTCATCACATTGCTTGGTCGTTATCACTTCTAGATATTCTTTTTAAAATTACTGTTCCAAGTTTCTCCTTCCCATTGAATATCTGTGCTTCAGATTATTTTTCCTTAGATGTACTAATCTGAATCTCATTTTATTTTCTGGGTATGCTTCTAACATAAGTACCTTTGTATTATGTCCCCGTCCTGAGTGGCATTTGCAATTCTTCCCATTTAATATCTGTGAACTTTGTCAGCACGCTGTTTACCATCTATTCTAGATCTTTAATCCTGGGTCATGCTGTTCTGGGCACTAATATTCAAAACAAGAAACAAAAATCAATATCCTGTATAATAAAGAAAGTACAAATTATATTTTTAAATTCTAAATTGTAGAGGGATGAAATCCAAAATACATACAACAGAGGGCCATATCATATAATTTATTATTGAGTATTTTATATTTATCTTATAGTAGTACCCAGAAGCTGCAACAGAGTTTATGGTTCCATTGTACTAGGCATAGTAAAAACACGTAGGAAAACACAGGGCCAGATCCTCAGCTGATATAAATTGTCGTAGCTCCATTGACTTCAACTGAGCTATGACAATTTACACAAACTGAGAATCTGAATCGTGGTCGCTGCTCCAAAGAGCTTAAAATCTTATGTTTAGTGTCTACACACAAAAGTTGTACAACTTTAATTATACCAGTATAGTTAACACAGTACAACTCCCCTATTGTGGATGCAGTTATACCAGTATTAAAGTGCTTATACTGGCATAGTTTATTTCTGAATAGGAGGATGCTCCTGAGAAGGACTTACACATACTGAACAAACAGCTATACCAGTACAAAAACTGTGTGTAGACTAGGCCTTAGCTAGCCCTTCTAATCCTGCAAACACTTATGCATGTGAGTACCTTTACACATATGAGTGGGACAATGAATTTAGTGGGACAATTCACATGCCTAAAGATGCATATTAGTCAAGGGCATAAGAGTTTGCATGATTGGGCCCTAAGAAGGAAAGCAATATACAAAGAATTGGGGGGGGGGGCACGCGGTGGGAGAGGAATACAATCAAATATATACATTTTATACACATTTTGACATTTTAAAAACAATTATACATGAAGTAAATGCCAGTTAATCCCAATGTCCTGTCCCAATGACCCGCGATGCATTGCTTCGCATCGCAGCAATCCCTGTGCTTCCATCTGCATTTGGCACCATCTTTCAACGGTTTGTGTACTGCACACTCTCCCTCTTCGGGCTGCAGGAATGGATCCCACACTGTTGACCAATATGCTGCTCGCTCTCGCTAACACGTCACGAGTGGCAGTGGAGTTATTCCTTAAACTATAAAGGCAAGAGGAGTGCAACATTGATGTAGCTATGACACAAGATTGCTTGTGGCATTCATGGAGGTGCTGACCACAGTGGAATGCTGCTTTTGGGCTCGGGAAATTACTGTGGGTGCTCTTCTGGGATGACGAGCAGTGGCTGCAGAACTTTCGGATGAGTAAAGCCACATTCATGGGACTGCGTGATGAGCTCGCCCCAGCCCTGTGGCACAAGGACACGATAATGAGAGCTGCCCTGTCATTGGAGAAGTGCATGGTGATTGCACTGTGGAAGCTGGCTACTCCAGACTGCTACCGATCTGTCACTAACCAGTTCGGAGTGGGAAAGTCAACCGCTGGACTCGTGTTGATGGAAGTGTGCAGGGCCATTAATTGCATCCTGCTGTGACGGATCGTAACTCTGGGCAACGTGCATGACATTGTGGATGGCTTTACAGAAATGGCTTCCCAAACTGCGCAGTGGGGATAGATGGTATGCATATTCCAATTCCAATGCATATTCCACCATACCACCTAGCCACTGAGTACATTAATCGCCAGGGGTATTTCTCAATGGTTCTCCAGCCGTTTGTGGATCACCGTGGGCATTTCACAGACATTAACACAGGCTGGTCCAGAAAGGTGCATGACGCATGCATCTTTGGGAACACTGGCCTGTTCAGGAAGCTGCAAGCAGGGACTTTCTTCCCAGACCAGATCATCACCATAGAGGAAGTTGAAATGGCCATTGTGATCCTGGGAGAGCCTGCCTACCCCTTAATGCAGTGACTTAGGAAGCCATACACGGAGCACCTTCACAGTAGTAAGGAGCGGTTCAACAACAGGCTCAGCAAGTGCAGAATGACTGTTGAATGTCCTTTTGGCCGTTTAAAGGCCCGCTGGTGCTACCTATATGGGAGGCTGGACCTGGCTGATGACAATATTCCTATGCTTATAGCCGCGTGCTGTACACTCCGTAATATTTGTGAAGGGATGGGTGAAAGCTTCACTCAGGGCTGGACCACTGAGGCTCAGTGTCTGGAGGCTGAATTTGAACAGCCAGAGACCAGGGCTATTAGAGGGACGCAGTGCAGGGCCATAATGATCAGGAATGCCTTGAGGCAGCAATTTGAGGCTGAAAGCCACTAATATTTGTTGCTGTGCTCGGATGTGCAGTGCTTGTAATGCTAGGAGGTGATTGTTATTGGTACAGACAATGCACTATGAAGGTGAAGAAAATTGCCTGTTGCTTTGCAGGGCTCAGTTTGCTTTCAATTAATGGAATAAAGATTGCTTTCAAATCAACACAATTCTTTTATTAAAAAACAACAACCAGAGGAGAGAGACAAACAAAAAAACACATCAGCACTGACAGGGATGGGAAGGGAGGGTCCTAGGAGGAGGTAGGGTCCCAGGACAGTTAAAGATTTGTGTATGTCCAGGTATCATGTACAGCCTTCTCCTTTGGAGTACAGTGCAGCGGGTACTGTACTTCAGTAGGGCTAAACTGCAGAGGGATGGGAGTTGAGTGCAGTGGGTACTGGGAGTCCGCAGGGCTGGACTGTGACGAGACAGGAATTGAATGCAGCGGGTACAGACTGGAGCCAGGAGGTTAATAAGACTGTGTTGGTGCTGTCTGGGGCAGGGTGCATGGGAAAGAGTTTTGCAACAGCGGCTGCAGGGGAGGGCGGGCGCGGAGCTACTTGGTTTGCAGTGTTAGTATCTCCTGTAACGTGTCCACTTGCCGCTCCATGGCTTTGTTCTAGCACACTGCATTCTCTCTTAGGTCCCTCTTCTCACTGTCCTGTCACTCCTTCAATTCTTGTTTTTTCAGCCATGGAGTGCATCTTGACATCACACAGAAAGTCCTCCTTAGTTCTTGGTGACCACTTTCTAATTCTGGGCAGCCATTCAGCCAGCGATAACAAAGAGGGAGGCTGGGTTCCCAAGATCATCTCTGTGAAGCCAAAATGCAACATTTTACAGAAGCAGTATTTAAGTATATACAGACCACTGATTTAAAACACAGCTACTATTCACATACCTGTCACTAACTGGCTGACCCCGGGCAAGCGCACATGAGCCACAAGGCCTCCAAAATGGGGGGAAATCAGTGTTCCCGGACCCTACTGTACACTGGGCATGTGGCTCTTGGGTACAGCCAGCACTGTGGGGGGGGAGGGGCCTTATAATCATTCCTGTCCCCACATTTTCCACAGGCTGTGTTTATATGGAAGATATCTGCTGCTGAGGGCGAGCAGGGAATCAAGAGAGGGTCTTCTCCAAGACTGCGGCTTCCGCCCTGGCCCTTATGCGGCTCACTTGTGTGCAGCAGTGGTCCCTCTGCCTCCCCAGTGATGGCACAGTGGCGTGGGAAAGTTACCCTTAATGGGGCAAGAAACAAAGCAGCTCTACCAAAGAACCTGCATCAGCAGATTGCCCAGCATCTCCATGAGAGTTTCCTGGAGATCTCTGAGGCAGATTCCTGTGAAGTGAGGAAGTCAATCCACACCCTGTTCCACCGCTCAAACTAGGGATGTAGTGGTACACGCATCATACAGACACAAGCCTGCTTTCTGCAACCCTACTCCCCCAACAACTTGCTTCAGCAATTTCCAAAATCAATTCCACATACCAGGGGCCTCCTCTCCAGTTTGCGCTTCACCAAGATCCGACAGCTGTGAGTGGCTAGTCTCCTCTGGGGTAGAGAAGAGCTGTTGGCTGAATGCATCTCTGACCTCTGAGTCGTCCTCTGCCTCTGGATCCCCCTCCCCCAGCACATCCTCATCCAAGATTTCCTCCTCCTGGCTCGGTCCACTTTCGACTGGCACGTGAGCCACCAAAATATCCATGGTGGCCTTTGCAGTGGAGGTGGGGTCGCCACAGAGTATTGCGTCCAGCCCTTTGTAGAACAGGCAGCTCGTGGGTGCAGCACTGAAGCAGTGGTTTGCCTCCCGCGCTTCGTGGTAGGTGTTCTGCAGCTCCTTCACTTTGACCCTGCACTGCAGTGTGTCCTGGTCGGTCATGGCCCTTTCTGTCATGCATCATGAAATCTGTCCATAGGTATCATAATTCCTACGGCTGGAGCACAGCTGGGACTGGACAGCCTCCTCTCCCCAAATGCCGATGAGGTCCAGCAGCTCAGCATTGCTCCAAGCAGGGGATCGCCTGGTGTGTGGAGCAGGCATGGCCACCTGGAAAGATGCGCTGAGGCCACTGCATGCATCACCGAGCAAACAGGAAGGGGACTTTCAAAGTTCCAAAGGAATGTATGGGGTGGGAATGATGGTTGGTCACCTGAGGGTAGGGCAGTACAGTTCAAACCAATGACCAGAGAGGCGAGAACAGGCATTGTAGGACACCTCCCGGAGGCCAACTGTAGTGCTGTAATCAACCAGGGTGTCTACACTGGCACCATGGCACTGTACCCCCAGTGCAGAAAGCTGTACGTCTCTCGTCAGGACGGGTTTTTTTTACAGCACTGCAACTGTGCAGTTTCTGCGCACTAAGTGGCTTGGCAGTGTGTACACCTCGGAAGTTACAATGCAGGAAGCTACTTTACTGCGCAGAAAATTTTCAGTGAAGACAAGGCCTGAAATACTCTGGTGATGTGAGGGCCATAAAATTACCTAGACAGACCAATAACATTAGGTAGCCAATAAGAGAAGTTTGATGGATTCTTAAATCTCAATCATTCCTTCTCAGCCAGAAGGTCAGTGAGGAATTTAAAGGAAGGAAATAGTGAAATCCTCATGGTTCTGACAGAGATGAAAAAGACTCCTTTCCTCTGGGTAAAAAGCATTCAATTGTTCCAGTGGAGCTGTAAATATTTTATCATTCCTTTGAGAAAAATATTTAAATAATCTCAACAGAACAGAAGCAAATCAATACACAAAACTCTCTTTTCACTTCAGAACCTGAAATGGGATTTAAGAGAGTCACACTTTCATTAGAAAAGAACATACAGAGAGAATTTAGGACCAAATGCTTATGGAAATGTATATTTCTGATATATCCTTGTACCTTTATTGGGTTAATAAAAGTATCCTCTGAATGTACCTTTCGGTTGAAGAAGTCTTATATCATACCCCTGAAGGTTTAAGTGTCAGGCAGTTATCATTTTTAAGGTCTAATTGCATTAATGTCAGATGCTCCCTTCCCTTTGAAAAAGTGAACTTTGCTGGAAGAACCAAGAACAAGGAGCAGTGTCACAACTGGGGGAAAACCTAAGATAAATTCTTAAATCAAGACGCGACAGGAGGAAATGGTTGTTTGTATTGCTTAAGTGCAGTATAATTTACTGTAATAAAGGTGTGACACATCAGAGTTCTGGTAAGAGACTGTTCTTTATTTTCTGGCTCCTGATATATGCCATGGGACAGAGTTACAAAACGATTATATCCTTATCACATAGCAGGGGTTTATTACCTATTGACTATCGTTACATTTACTACCATCTTTAAACATCATGTGGAACTGCAGGAAATGTAAAATTTGTCAATGTTTTGTACCCCATTATTATTTGTGCTAACTTGGACCTCAGGTTTTACGCATTTGCAAACCCAATGCAAATAATTATCTAACTGCATTTAGTTTATACACTTATTTTATACATTTTTCCAAGACAGTGAAGGGTCAAACTGAGTACATTTTTTAAATGCTAACAATTGCAAAGTAGTATCTGAATCAGACATACTGGTCAGGTACAATCCACCACTCACCTTCTGTCTGGTAACTATTCCCATTCCCTAACCAGGCAAATAACAAGTCTCCTCTCCCGCAACTACCAATGAAATATTTCAGAGTTGCATTTTTTTTAAAATAGCTGTAGGGTTTTACAAAGTATTTCAGTCCTGTCACCCATTTGGAGCAATGTCTAACGGTAGAACTAGAGTACAATTATATCAGAGAACTCTCCTGCATCACAGCTAGTACTATGTGGCTGAGCTATGATAGACTATGTAACCCACAGGCCAAATCTCAGGGCCAGCATGAGTGAGCTCCATGGCTGTTGAAGATGCCAGATGCGGAAGAAAGAATCTAACTCTTTCCTACAGAGGAAAAGGAGGCTACATAGCAATCCAACCCACCTGTGTCCTTGAGGATGTGGTTGGGGAAGCACTGAGCATGCTCAGTGCCTCAACACTCACTGGCCAAAAGACATCTGTCTCTGGCACATGGGCACCATTAGTGGAATGCGCCTGTGGACAAGCACTCAAAGGAGAAGATACGGATTCTTCCATGTTGAAGAATGCAGCAAGCAGCCTCCGAAGAACTTTAAAGGGTGTTTCACATCCCTTACAGGTCTCCAAATCAGAGTGCCAGCCAGTAAATAACAAAGGGCCACTAAGCCAAAGAAACGCTCCCTCCAATGCAGTTGGGGGGTGAGGCATGGGGAGAACTACTTTCCAGGGTGAACCATTTCCGTTTTAACCTTTTGTAATATATGCACTATATTCCCAGCCCTTTCTTTCCCCACACCCCTACAAGAGAAACAACTGAGGGCTGCAGCAGCCACTGTGGCCCCAGTGGGATTCAGAGAATCCAGGAGCCACATAGGGTTGCTCAGTTCCCAAATGCCCAAACAGCTCTTCCCCCTGCCTCTGCCCCTTCACACTGTGCCTGAATAGCTCTAGCATCAATGGTGCCAAGAGTAACTATGCAGCAAGAAGGGACTATTGCTCCTTTTACAAGAGTGTAACCAGGCCTGAAGTTTGGCCTCATAAGAGCAAAAAGAAGGTAGCCCAGACCCAGCCTATACATGTATGCTTCTGAGTTCCCTCCTCAAGGCAGGGACACTCTTTGTTATGTGTACAGTGCCAGCCCCATTGGGCCAGCCGGGCTGGAGCACCAACAGTAGCCACCATCCCCATCTGGGGGAAGCAGGACTCTTAAGGGAGAGAGACGCTAGGCTGCTGTGAAGAGCAGCTTAGCCCATGGTGATGAAAAGGATCTTGGGACCTTAGAGGAGAAAATGTGATTGTGTGTTGGGAGGTGGGGAAATTGATTGATTTTGAAGAACAGGGAAGAGGATATATTTTAGGGCAGGAGTTGGTATTCTAGGGGCAGAACTGATTGTGTAGGGTGGGGATTCAAATCTGAAAGTGAGAGGAAATAATGTGTAGGGAATACTTGGATAATGAGGGTGATTGTTGGGGAGTGAATTGTACAGTAAGTTATTTTGCTTGTGGGGGAGCCATTCATAAACTGCCTCCCTGTCCTCGGCTTGTATTAAAGAGTTCACTTCACTATGAGGAGGAAGGGACCTCCAAGGAAAGGGAATATGGTATAAGGGACAGGGCAAGATATTCCTACTCCTAACTGCCCAATTTTAAAATGCCATTCCTACCTCCCACCTGATTCCCTCATTCCCACATGCCCTATTCCTTCTCACTGCTTGCCAATTTCCTCTTGCCAATCCCTCCCTCTAGCAACCCAATTCCGTATCTGATCTGCCCCATACCAAAGAATCTTCCAATTCCAACATCATCTGATATCTTCTCCTAGTAAAGACAGTTCACCAAAAACATTCTTCTGGCTCTTAGAGTAAAAGCAGAGATTAAAAGAACATTCATCCCTTCACCATGAACTGAATATCATCCCATTACACATGCACACTTGATTCCCATGCAGGCCCCATAAGTAAAATGTATGTAAACACCATTTCTCCTTCCCTCTCTAACTTGTATAGGCAGCCTACCTCTTTCCATCTCCAGTTTATTCTGTACACTGAACTATGATTTTTTTTTTAATAACTGGTAACAAACAATACTAAAGCACACCTAAGAACTTTCAAGTTTCATAAAAGCTACGAAGATACTTCCTATGACGTATAAGAGAGATTTCTTAAAGGATAATACTTTAAACAGCCTTCTGAATAGTGATAGATTAATAGGCTGTGCAACAGACTGAATAGTAGAAATAGGAAAGCAGTAATCAAATTTGGGTTGTAGATAATGTACAGAAAATAGAGCTGAAGCTATTCCTGTCATAGTCCTCTTCCTTCTTCAAAAAGATGTTAACAATGAAGATTAAAAACCAAAACAACAACAAAAAAATCTCTGGGAGTTTATGCCAAATGCCGTATCTTTATTTATAAAGGGACAATTTTTAAATGCTTGTGACAAACTAGCCTAGCTGGCAGGCAGTTTATCCCTCCATGCCAGATAATATTTACTTCTGTGTGATAATACGAGTTACACAGCATACTGAGGGAAGAGTGGGGATAAAATTTTCAAAAGCAGCTCAGTGATTTAGTGATCAATGCCTAAATCCCATTAAAAGTCAATAAGCACTTTTGAGAATATTGCCCTAATCTCAAGGATATGCTAGATCAATGAGAATATTCTTATATTCCCAACCCTACTCCATATTACAATACTTGTTCATTACAAGTGGTTTTGGTCATATGTATGAGCAACCTGAAAAGATACAACCAGTTTAGAATCAGTAACCCAGAACTACATTAATTAATCACTGATTTGACAATTTGCACCTGGGTTCTTTGAGGTCAAATGCCAGAGTGAATAATGAGGCACAAGATTTTTATGTAACTTTTTTGTCACAATACTTACTAGAGACTGACTATTCCTTTACAGCTTTATCCTGCAAGTGCTGACTGCCTTCTGTGAGATGAGAGTTGAGGGCACTTAGAACCTCATATGACCAGCTCTTTGAAGAGAATAGTCATCTAAAACAAGCATAAATTCTTATCTTAAAACAAAGATAGCATGTCTTTTTTAGCATGTCTACTAACCAGACTAAATTAAAGGCACTTTTTGGTATTAAAAAGTTTAAAGCTTCCTTTTACTATCTCTTTCCAGATGCAACTACAATGAATCCTCTTTACAGAATGATGTATGATGAATAGTGGTGTACTTACAATACCAGGAATTAAATCTATTTCTAGTGACTTCTAGCCTGATTTTCTGAAGTTCTGAGCATCCATAAATCCCACGTAAATCAAGAGGAGCTGCAGGTGCTCAGCACCTTTGAACAATCAGACTGTAAATGCTTGTCTCTATATTATAACAAACATTTTTAAATTAAAAAATGTTTTATTATGGTCAGAGTTTACATTTTTGGTAGAATGTGTTAGCTAACCTGCCATCATAATCACTCTTGTAGTGTCTCAGAATTTTTTTAAATTAAAAATGTATACTAAATGTTTAATACACTATGGTAGCTGCTGGTCAAAATTAGTATACCACAGAATAAAATTCATGATAAACTCACTTTGGAACTATTTATACAAAGCAGTAAATAAATAATTTGCACTTCAGTCTCATTAAAAAGTAAAACAGTACTTCACACCACAATATCATCCTATCTAGATAATATAAACTTGTTATCCTTTATTGCATCATGATTTGAAGATAACATTTTAAGATTAAGTAAAATATGTAAACAAACAGAAAAATTAGATTTACTTCCTTTAATATTGAACAAAGTTTCTCTTTTGTACATAATCCATTTTTAAGATAATATAATTAGCACTTCCAGCATTAACAGTCTGTATTTACAATGAATGAGCTGGACAGGGAATCTAAATATGGAGAATCTTCACATCTGTATGAAATGCAAATCAATATGCAAAGATTTACAGTAGGCTCAACTCCAAGATTCTTCTATTTATGGGAGACAATTAAAAATGCTTTACTTTCTTTATTACCTGTAAGGGTTCCTGAAATGATTTTGGTATAATGTTTTAAACATTTGAAATCTTCAATAATGCCTTCATTATTTTGCACATTATATTAAAAATTCATTCCAATACTTCTACATCAGCGTTTGCTTTTTGTAGACTGGTTGAAATCTGACGAAAGGATAATGAGGAAATTTACTATGTAATCCTAATTTCATATTCCTGGATATATAATGGGTTGAGAAGATGGTGCTGGTCTATTCCACGGGTCATGTACACAAAAGTTATGCATGTTTTAAAACGTTCTTCACTCTTGCATAAAATGTGTACAGAGTATAAATGAGCAGGAAAACATCAAAGTTTTTATGGATTGCAGCTGGCATGGACCTTTGTTGATTGAAAATAAAATATCATTTGCTCTATTGTTCTTGTAGCAGTGTTAGAAGTTAATCATCAATCCCTGGTGTTTCACCCTGTTGTATTCTGGAGGCTATTCTGATGGCTTCTTCCAAAGACTGCTGCTCTCCAAGCTGAAACAATGGTATGTGAAAAACATAAATTGATCAAAAACGTTGCATGAGATAGATCACTGTTTTCTTATGAGAGAAAGGGGGAAAAGCAAAAACTACACCAGTCAATCCTTCTTTCTGCAGTAATTCTGATAGCCAGTATGGTCACATTTTTCTGAATAATATGTACAAGCAGTTATCTAATCAGTTATCAAAATGAAAATACACCCGAGGAATTAAGCTCAGTTTGCTGAATGGCCTTCAGAGTCTTGGTGCACTGCAAACAAAATTTCACCACATGCATTAGAGATAATCTTTCAACTTGGCAGATATTAAAAGAAACTGCTAAGATAAGGTTTTCAGCAAGCCAAGCAGGTGCTAAATAATGACCTATTAATACTCACAAGCCAAAATGTATGATACCACTTTTCTTTAAGTTTTCAGCATATAAACAAGACTGGGAAGAATGGCATATATATTTTTTTTAATACAAGTGGCAAAATTCAAGTTGATGCAATCAAAAAGTTGGAAAATAGTGATGACAGTGCTCAACACAGCAACAGTTTAAAAAAAGAAGACTCTTGTGACAGCAGCTACAGGACCTTCAGTATAACTGTATTATTGTTAGAAGCCATTCCATCAAACTCCGATTTTTTGTTGTTGGAAATGGTTCTCAAAGTATTCTATATCAGTGAACTCACGGCTGAAAAAGTAATCTTTAAATTGTACTAACCTGCCCATTAGCCATTACCAAGTTGCACAGAGGGTGAAGACAAAGACAGATGACTAGATCTGGGAGGATAGTTCCCTAGTCCAAGTAAGTGTGTTTTTTATAGTCAGATGAGAAATTCTGGCCATACTGCAGTCAATGAGAGCAATGACAGTCTCATTTGACTCCAACAGGACCAGGATTTCACCCTCGACATGTATCATTCTACTGGCCTCAACAATATTTAGATATCAATGGAACACATTTATTAGTATAGAGCAAACTACGGCCTGCGGGCCACATCCGACCCGCGGGACCATCCTGCCCGGCCTCTGAGCTCCCGGCCACAGAGGCTAGCACCCGCACTCTGGCTCGCCGCTCCTGCCAGGCAGCGCAGCGCGTGGCTGTGAGCTCCTCCTGCTCTGAGCAGCATGATAAGGGGACAGGGAGTGGGGGGTTGGATAAGGGGCAGGGGGTGGTTGGATGGGGCGGAGGTTCTGGGAGGATGGTCGGGGACGGGGAACGGGGGGTTTGGATAGGCATGGGACTCCCAGGGGGCCTGTCAGGGGTCAGGGCAGTCAGGGGACAGGGAGCGGGCGGTCAGGGAACAAGGAGCAGGGGGGAGTTGGATGGGTCGGTGGTTCTGAGGGGGGCAGTCAGGGGGCAGGAAGTGGGAGGGGGTGGATAGGGGGCAGGGGCAAGGCTGTTTGGGGAGGCACAGCCTTCCCTACCCAGCCCTCCATACAATTTCGCAATCCTGATGTGGCCCTCGGGCCAAAAAGTTTGCCCGCCCCGGTATAGAGGGATGGTGGAGGAATTGTTCTAAAGTGGTAACTATGGAATTTTCTACCTTTGCTATATATTTGAAACTTTTATTAATATAGATTTTCCTCTGCATCTAAAGACTATCAGAAATTATGTATTACTTTGATAAAGGCTATGAAATTAGTGAAAGTAAGATGTTCAGAAAGAACATGATACAACAGAGGAAATAAATGGATTTGCCTATAAAAAGGCCAGTAAATAAATACTACCAGAAGTCTGCAAACCTGACACTTTTGCCTCACAATGTGATAAATTTTCTTTTTCTCTGGCAGCACATGGTCAGTTTGTTACCTGGCGGGAGCTGAAAAATGTACACACTCCTGAATCCTAATTAACTTTTGAATATTGCAGATTCAGAATATTTATTCCATCCAGTAAACATGGCGTTGAGAGTGATTTTCACTGTATCCCAAATACTGGCAGTTAGGAACATAGTCTATCAGATATTCCAAAGAGACACTGGCAGGCTACTTATGCACTTTAATGTTCTTGATAAGCAGTTAAGGAAATCAGTAAGCCTGGGCATTGTTTCAAGTTTCTGTGTAGAAAGAAATAATACGTTTTCAGGTATGAAAGTGTTCAGTTAATCCTGCTTTCCATATGCCCTGCCAGTTCTAGAAATAGGAAAACTAATAAAATTTAGGAGATCATAGTATTATTATTCTCCAGTAAGTATTTAAGAGTAATTTTTCAAAACTAATTTACAGCATATGAGACATATTTTATGGGGTACATTTTCAGCCCGGTATGTGGGAATTTAGACATGTGAATCCTATATTATATTCCTTTTTGCGGGGGTTGTTATACCTTAAATTTAAACTAGTTCCATCTAACTAGTATTACTGGAAATGTAAGTCTAGTATTCATTAAACAGGCTTTCCTAGACTGATTTGCCAGTGTATTTCAATTCTGACGCAGAGTGATAACTTCTGTGAGTGAAAGGGCCATTTGTTTTCCTTGCCCATTCAATCACTGGACACTCTGCTGAGGGTGCCAAGATGAGCTAATTACACTATTGCTTTTTGTTATTTGTATAACTAATTTCAGAGGGACCATTAAAATGCCCTCACATAGTACCCAATTTTAATCAATACCAGTTTAGGCAAAATTAGAACCAATGTCCTAGAACTGAAGGCTCTGTAATTCATTACCATTCAAATTATGTTCCTTTCCTCGTGAACCAAAGTGACAATGACATCCTCTCATACTCAGACCTCCAACGGAAATAAAAGGAAATAACCTGTAATAAGAGCTCTTTGAAAGCTGTATGCATCTGAGGACACAAAATATAGTTCTCATGGGAGTGTCACCTTCTGAGTAATCATGAGTTTGGAAGCTTTTAATCTCTCTGTTAGCTTTATCAAATATATATAGTTTTGAGTGGTCAAAACACTTCTGAAGAGTTACCAATTGTGACCCAGGGAGCCTCTCAAATACCAATTGGCAGAGGGCACACCATACCATAGCTCTTATCAGGCCTGACACACTCATTGCCCCAACTCACTGTTGTCATAACCTGTATCTTTACCATGTAAGATGATGTCATATGCAAATTAGTCACATGCTGGTCCTTAATATTATTGTGTACGTACTGGCAGTGTGTAAAGAATTATAGACGTGGGCTGGAAATTTGTTCCTAAAATGTGTTTGGTAGGTAGTGCCTGAGCCCAGCCCATCTTAGACAAAGGAACGTTGTTTTGCCCAGTTTGACCACGTCTCCAATGTAAATTAACCAAGGTGAGATCAAAGACAATGAAAAAGGCATTTACGTGTAAGGTAAACAAAGTCATCAGGTGAGCAATTGGCAGAAGATGACCACTTAACAATCATGACAGGGGATTGTGGCTGCACCACCAAGACACCTTCCTGCCTCTTGAAACAAGGTCAATGAACTTTGGGAAGATATAAGCAGAAACAAAAAGCCATCTTGTTATCCATCATAGGACGGAGACAAAGGGCCAGAGCTCTTGTAATCTGAGAAAGTTGGATCCTTCAACCAAGGGGGACAAAGTGTCTGGGAACTGACTCTAGATGAGGAACCTGCTTAAATAGAGATTTTAAAAGTTTTAGTCACTACAAAGCGTGTTTTGTTTCGTTTTACTTGTAACCATCTCTGTGCCTTCTATTCTTACTTATTATCACTTAAATATCTGTTTTTTGTTAATAAACTTGTTCTTGTTTATTATGAAACCATCTCAGTGCTGTATATTAAACTGAAGAGTAAAATCCTCAGCCAAACTACCAGACTGATGTGTGTGTTCTGTCTCTTTGGAGGCAATGACCATAATAACTTCTGTGAGGGACCAGTGAAGCTCTGGACACTACAAGGGGGATGGTTTTGGAGAGACTCGGGACTAGAAAAGCTGCTGGAGTAACCAGGCTGGTGGAAGCCAGGGTGAGCCCATTGTGCTGTGAGCAGGCTGCTGATGTCAGGGCTCTGAGCCAAAGCTGAGCAGTACAGAAGCACCCAGTGTTAAAGGCAGGCGGTAACACAACCCATTGCTGGTCTGGGTGATCCCCCAAAGCATCCCACTGATACAATCAGGTAAATATCACAAAATATATTTTGCATGAGCAACATAAAACTGGTGCATACTTATTCAGTATTTCCTTTCCATTCATTACTAATTACTAAAATATTTTTTACCGATATTTATCCTAATCTGGAGATTTTCAGGTACTTTCTCTTCCTTTTACCTCATCTACTTTTTGATACCTATTACTGAAATAACAAATACCCTTATTTTCTTCTGACTCTGCTTTTACCCAAACTGTACTTGTTACGTGGATAAAACAGAAGATGCGATTTCTGGGGATGTCAATCCTGCACAAATCTAGATACTGATTTCAATGGGTGGTTTCAGTATTGGTATTTTGAGCCATAAATAACACAGAATCAGTCTGCCAAGGAAATCATTTCAATCCCTTTATCTAGTCCTGGCAATGTAAATTGGGGAGTTTGGAATTTCTGACCATCCCAAAATATAATCTTGAAGGATGGATAGCAGGCCTTCTCACTGAAGGCCTGTGCCTCTGGAATATTCTCTCCATCAATATACAGGAAAATGTATTAATATGGTACTTTTCCAAGTATGGCTCAATATGCCTCAGTATTTTTAACTAATTTTACAATTTGATAGGTGCTATTTTTATGTTTGAAAGAAGGAAATAAGGATGTTTGTTATTTCTGCATCCATGCTAGTATTTTTTATTTATTTATTTAAGTATTGGGCCAGACTGCCCTTTATTTTGGGGTGGGAGGGTGGAGATAAGTTTGTTAGCTATTTCATTAGGTGCCCAGAGACCATTGTACACAGGGCACACACTAAATAAAAATGCATTATTATCTTACCTGCACTGCAATTTGCGTTCCATTGGATGTAGCCAACAATGTAACAGGCCTGGTTTCTGTAGTCACTAAGTGATGCCCATGTTGCTGATGTCCCATTTCTGATGAGGCACTATGGAATGCTAAGTCTTGAGCCACTATAGCAACCTTTAAGGCAAAGAAAAAAATCTGAAATTTAAAATTTGTTTCTATAATCTCAGTTGAATGTTAACTTCAGGGCCTATCTAGGACAATTTACTATTCTAACTTGATTCAACAATGCAATCTAAGAGACAGACAAATATGATCAACTTTTTTTTAAACCAACACCGCCATCATCATGTTCATGCTCTTCTTCAATCTTATCTGTCATGACCTCTCAAAAGATGCATCTGAAGAAATGGGGTTTTTACCCATGAAAGCTTATGCTCAAATAAATCTGTTAGTCTTTAAGGTGCAACCGGACTCCTTGTTGTTTTTGTGGATACAGACTAACATGGCTACCCCGATTCTCAAAAGATGGATATCCTCAAGGATCAGAGCTTAGAATTAAGGGAGATGCTATGAGCTAGTCATCAGATGTTACCTCTTTCAGTCCTGAGAAATAGAAGACTGAATTCACATTTAAATTTAACTCTCTCCTTTGGCAGCCTAATAAGGTACCCCAGAAAAGCTCAAATTCTTTTATATTTTCAAAATTTAAATAGAGAAGATTGCATTATTTGCACATGGGCTTAGAATGTTTGCTTAATTTGTGATTTATAGATCCATAGTTCTATAATAATTAATAAATATTCTCATTTGCAAGCACACCTTTAAAACAGATATAATAGGGGATCATTTTACAACATTTGAATACATTCTGAAAAACAGGGATTAGGGAATTTCATAACTAAATTTCTATATATCTTTCTGAAAAAGAAATCTAATGTTTTGCAGATTAAAGGCAAAAAAGTGCAGTAAAATTTGCCAAAAAAAAAAAAAGGTATTTTTTATTCTGCTTAAGGAAATGTTGTCCCTTAATGGGATTTGCAGGAGACAAAGAGCCAGGACTAGTTCTGGATTTTATTCCCAGCTTTGTCACAGGTTTGCAGTATGATTTGGGCATGTCACAACCTTTCTGTGCTTTATTTTACGCATCTGTAAATTGGTTCTCTCATCACTAGGTCACAGGTTGTTTTGAGGTTCAACTAATTAATGTATATAAAACTCAGAGCCTTTCATGTAAGGCAGTACAGAACAACGCATTACCATGTTATTATGAAAGGAATGATATAGTCATGTATGGAAATCTTTGCTCTAATCAGATATGTTTGTGTGAAGCAGATAATAGTTCAAGTGTCTGTGTGTATATATTTAAAAATATCTCAGAAAAAAAAGACAGAGGTATGCAGAAAAACATTTTACCTGCTGTCCTTCAGTGCCCTCCGCAGTTACCATTGCAACAGAATGCGTTCCTGCAGAAGAAATGACTGCATCATGCGCTGGGACTGTGATGGTGGTGCCATCTTGTGTTACCATAGTGATAGTATTTCCAATGGCCTGCATGTCAGCCTGAGATATGTTGACCTAAAACAATGTAATTTTTGAATTAAAACAAATTTATTTTAATTGCTGATTGAGTCTTAAATGAGTTTTAACTTTGGGTCATATGGCAATGTGTTTTCAGACAACAATCCAAGATTTGTAAATGTTTCCAAATAAGAGTTTAAATAAAGACAACACAAACTTAAAATGACAGGTTTCAGAGTAACAGCCGTGTTAGTCTGTATTCGCAAAAAGAAAAGGAGTACTTGTGGCACCTTAGAGACTAACCAATTTATTTGAGCATGAGCTTTCGTGAGCTACATCTGATGAAGTGAGCTGTAGCTCACGAAAGCTCATGCTCAAATAAATTGGTTAGTCTCTAAGGTGCCACAAGTACTCCTTTTCTTTTTACAAACTTAAAATGTAACAGTGTTTATAAAATACTCTTCTGCCATCTGGTAGCACAATTTCTTCGTCAACGAACAACAAGCCAGAACTATCCTTAAGAAGGCAGCCAATTCTCAGTAACATTGAAGAATTTACTTTATCCAGCCATCACATTTAAGCTAAACTGGCTATAGACTCGAAAAGCCATCACCACTGTCCTGCTGTGGTTATTCCTGCATTTCCTCCAAACTGCTTTTCTTCCCCAAGCCTTCTTGAACAAAGTATCACCATCCCAGCTCTTTTACTGGTTGGAATCCATTATCCCACAATCTTTCAGAGGTTTCCTAATTCATAATGCATGTTTACAGAAATAAAACTAAACTACAATGGATAGGTAGCAGCAGCATATATCCTCTTTCAGCCAGAGAACTGCTTAGAAGTTCTGTTTTAATTAGATCACGACCAAATTAACCTCAGACATTACAAACTGTCCATGGAAGTGTCTTGCATAAGGAACAGTATAACTAAAAGTTTCACTAGAAGTGTTGGAGATGTGAACTCAACATAATACCATTTGTTTGGTCTTAATAGAAGCATCAAACATGCCTGCATTTTCATTTGGCTTAGAAAATGCTGGTAAAACATCACTGTAATTTTTCTTAAGAATTCAAAGACTTAAGTATTTATTTTATGTTTTCAGTCTCACATGCATTACCAAACAGAAAAGAAATCCAAAAATGAAAATCAAGTTGGGGTGTAAGAACAAGTGCAAAGAATTTCTGGGTTAGGGCTGCTACACTCAAAAGCCTTTGGTCATAAAAAAAAATACACTACAGTAATGGTCTCAAACACTACAACACTCAAACACTACTGATCTTTGCACTGGTCTACACTATGAGTTTAGGTCGAATTTAGCAGCGTTAGATTGATTTAACCCTGCACTCATCCACACGACGAAGCCATTTTTGTCGACTTAAAGGGCTCTTAAAATCGATTTCTGTACTCCTCCCCAATGAGGGGATTAGCGATGAAATTGACATCACCGGGGTAGTGTGGACGCAATTCGACGGTATTGGCCTCCGGGAGCTATTCCAGAGTGCTCCATTGCACCACTCTGGAGAGCACTTTCAACTCAGATACAGTAGCCAGGTACACAGGAAAAGCACCAGGAACTTCTGAATTTCATTTCCTGTTTGGCCAGTGTGGCGAGCTCATCAGCAGAGGTGACCAGGCAGAGCTCATCAGCACAGGTGACCATGCAGTCCCAGAACTGCAAAAGAGCTCCAGCATGCAGGGCCACCCAGAGGATTCAGGGGGTCTGGGGTCTTCCGCGGTGGGGGTCCTTCCGCTCTGGGTCTTCGGGGCACTTCGCTGAAGACATGGAGCAGAAGGACCCCCGCCGCCGAATTGCCGCCAAAGACTCGGAGCGGAAGAAGCGGCAGCGGGTGCTTCACTCTGGGTGTGTTCAGCGGCACTGAAGGACCTGTTGCCGAAGTGCTGCCAAAAATTCTCCTGGAGACCCCTGAAAACTCTCCTGGGGTCCCCTGTGGGGCCCGGAGCAAATTGCCCTACTTGCCCCACTCTCTGGGAGGCTCTGCCAGCATGGACCAAACAGGAGGTAGTGGATCTGATCGCTGCATGGGGAGACAAATCTGTGCTATCAGAACTCCGTTCCAAAAGATGAAATGCCAAAATATTTGAAAAAAATTTCCAAGGGCATGATGGACAGAGGCTATAACAGGGATCTGCAGCAGTGCCGCGTGAAAATTAAGGAGCTCTGGCAAGCCTACCAAAAAACCAAAGAGGCAGAGATCTTCCCTGATACTAGTCATGTGGTGGGAGGACGGGTGAAGTGATCATCCCAGAGAACTGGGTGCATGTGGGGGGGTTAGTTGGGTTTGTGCTGCACGTTAACCTGAAAACCGCAGCCCCTCTTTTTAAATGGCCAACCCAACGGGTGCTTGGTATGGGAAAGGAGGACACTGCTGTTTGAAACCATTCCCACATGTTATGAAGGTTGAAGAAGCCGAAAGACTTTGGCTTACCATGGCTGCCTGCAAGCCGAATTCTGTTGCTCGGCCCTGTGTGTGTGATCTCTCACACCAGACTGGCAGACCCTCAATACAAGAGGCAAAATGCGATGTTGTACCAAAAGCACATGTGCTATGTAATGTTAACAGCTTGGTTCACCGTGAAAGAGTCTACCCATTGTTCTCTAATGTGTCTTTTTAAATACTACTCTCCCTTTTTTTCCCTCCCGCAGCTGCAAATGTTTCAACACTCCCCCATCATCTCCGTCCCAGAGGCTAGCGCTGATAAGAAGGCAAAAAAACTGCACTTGCGATGAAATGTTCCCTGAGCTCATGCAGTCCTCCCGCACTGAAAGAGCTCAGCAGAATGGGTGGAGGCAACCAAAGGCAGAGTCCACGAAAGCAGAAAATGAATGTGAGGACAGGAGGGACGAGCAAGATGAGAGGTGGCAGCAACATGATGAGAGGAGGCAGCATGCCATGCTAAGGCTACTGGAGGATCAAACTAATATGCTCCAGTGTCTGGTGGAGCTGCAGGAAAGGCAGCAGGAGCACAGACCACCACTGCAGCCCCTGTGTAACTGCCTGCCGTCCTCCCCAAGTTCCATATCCTCCTCACCCAGACGCCCAAGAACATGGGGTGGCAGCTCCGGGCACCCAACCACTCCACCCCAGCGGACTGCCCAAGCAACAGAAGGCTGGCATTCAATAAGTTTTGAAGTGCAGTGTGGCCTTGTCCTTCCCCACCCCTCCCGGGCTACCTTGGCAGTTATCCCCCTATTTGTGTGATGAATTAATAAAGAATGCATGATTTTGAAACAACAATGACTTTATTGCCTCTGCCTGCGGTGATCGAAGGGAGGAGGGCAGTTGGCTTACAGGGAAGTAGAGTGAACCAAGGGGGTGGGTTTTCATCAAAGAGAAACAAACAGAACTGTCACACTGTAGCCTGGCCAGTCATGAAACTGGTTTTCAAAGCTTCTCTGATGCGCAGTGTGTCCTGCTGTGCTCTTCTAATCGCTTTGGTGTCTGGCTGTGCGTAATCAGTGGCCAGGCGATTTGCCTCAACTTCCCACCCCGCCATAAACGTCTCCCCCTTACTCTCACAGATATTGTGGAGCACACAGCAAGCAGCAATAACAATGGGAATATTGGTTTCGCTTAGGTCTAACCAAGTCAGTAAACTGCACCAGCGTGCTTTTAAACATCCAAATGCACATTCTACCACCATTCTGCACTTGCTCAGCCTACAGTCGAACAGCTCCTGACTACTGTCCAGGGTGCCTGTGTATGGCTTCATGAGCCATGGAATTAAGGGGTAGGCTGGGTCCCCAAGGATAACTATAGGCATTTCAACATCCTCAACAATTATTTTCTGGTCTGGTCTGCAGTTATTTCCTGCAGCTGTTGAAACAGACCAGAGTTCCTGAAGATGCGAGCATCATGTACGTTTCCCGGCCATCCCACGTTGATGCTGGTGAAAAATCCCTTGTGATCCACCAGTGCTTGCAGCACCATTGAAAAGTACCCGTTGCGGTTTATGTACTGGCTGCCAAGGTGGTCTGGTCCCAAGATAGGGATATGCGTTAGGGAATCCCATTGCAGCAAAGCCATCCACTACGACCTGCACATTTCCCAAAGTCATTACCCCTGACAGCAGCAGCTCAGTGATTGTGTTGGCTACTTGGATCACAGCAGCCCCCACAGTAGATTTGCCCACTCCAAATTGATTCCCGACTGACCGGTAGCTGTCTGGCATTGCAAGCTTCCACAGGGCTATTGCCACTCACTTGTCAACTGTGAGGGCTGCTCTCATCTTGGTATTCTGGCGCTTCAGGGCAGGGGAAAGCAAGTTAGAAAGTTCCATGAAAGTGCCCTTATGTATGCGAAAGTTTTGCAGCCACTAGGAATCATCCCAGACCTGCAACGCTATGCGGTCCCACCAGTCTGTGCTTGTTTCACGGGCCCAGAATCGGCGTTCCATGGCATGAGCCTGCCCCATTGCCACCAGGATGTCCAAATTGCTGGGGACCGTACTTTGAGAGAAGTCTGTGTCCATGTCCTCATCACTCTCGTCACTGTGCTGCCATCACCTCCTCGCCTGCTTTTGCAGGTTCTGATTCTGCACATACTGCAGGATAATGCGCGAGGTGTTACAATGCTCATAACTGCCGCGGTGATCTGAGTGGGCTCCATGCTTGCTGTGGCATGGCGTCTGCAGGAGAGCAGAGTTGCAGCAGAAGTGGTCGCTGACGACGGTAGTGAGGATGCACTCCGCCGACTTAATGCGCTTAGTGTGGATATATACAATCGACTGTATAAAATCGATTTCTAAAAATGGACTTCTATAATATTGACCTAATTTCATAGTGTAGACATACCTCCCCATCTGAATCAAAGAGTATTTTTCAGATCTAAATACATATATCAACTCCTTGCCCTGCTGAAATATAAAAAGCACGGATTTTCCCAGATATGTCTTGGTGGTGGTGCAGGCCCCAAACAAGAAATAAACAGATGAACTTCTTATGGCAAGATCCTCTCTCAACTAAGTTCTTTATTTACCACTTAAATGACTTAAATGAAAACAAACTTTCTGCAGAGATCTTTGTGCTGAGGGCAGTGCACTTCTTGTTCCCTCTTGGCAGTGACTGAAGACGGCTAGTGATGGGAACTGGCCAGCAGCACTAGAACTGGCAAGCCCCTGCATTCAGAGGGAAGATTCAGAAGGTCAGGGAGTCTGTACAGATATAGGTGAGTAAAGCCTGGACCTGTGAGATCATAACAGCTTATAAAGGAATTTCAGGAAGCCTCAGAAATCAGGGTCTATGCAAAGAAGTTCTTATTATGGGGTGTGTCTGTGGCAGTGGGGGTGAGCAAAATGAGCCTGCAAAGCTTCTAAGGCCTTCCAACCCTGAGAGAGGGAACTGATCAATTAAACAGTAATAAGTCACCAGGACCAGATGGCATTAACTTAAGAGTTCTGAAAGAACTCAGATATGAAATTGCAGAACTAATAACCGTGGTATGTAACCTCTCTCTTAAATCAGCCTCTGTATCAGATGACTGCAGAGTAGTTAACGTAACATTTATTTTTTTTAGAAGGCTCCAGATGGGATCCTGGCAATTACAGGGCAGTGAGCCTAACTTCAGAACAAGGCAAATTGGTTGAAACTATAGTAAAGAACAGAATTATCAGATATATAGATAAACACAATATCCTGGGGAAGAGTCAATATGGTTTTTGTAAAGGGAAAATGTGCCTCACAAGTATATTAGAATTGTTTGAGGGAGTCAACAAGCATGTGGATAAGAGTGATCTAGTCAATATAGTATACTTGGACTTTCAGAAAGCCTTTGATAAGGTCTCTCCCCAAAGGCTCTTAAACAAAGTAAGCAGTCATGGTATAAGAGGGAAGATCCCCAGTAACTGGTTAAAAGACAAAGGGATATGGACTAACACGACTACCCCCGATACTTGCTTAAAAGTCAGGAAACAAAGGGTAGGAATAAAGGGTCAGTTTTCACAGTGGAGAGAGAGAGGTAAATAGTGGGATTCCCAAAGATCTGTACTGGGACCTGTGCTGTTCAACAGATTCTGGAAAAAGGGATGAACTGGAAAAAGGGATGAACAGTGAGATGGAAAAACTTCCAGATGATACAAAGTTACTCAAGGTAGTTAAGTCCAAAGCTGACTGAGAAGAGTTGCAAAGGGATCTCACTAAATAGGGTGACTGGGCAACAAAATGGCAGATGAAATAAAATATTGGTAAATGCAAAGTAATTGCACACTAGAAAACGTAATCCCAACTTTACATACAAAATGATGGGTTCTAAATTAACTGTTACCATGCAAGAAGGAGATCTTGGGGTCACTATGGTTAGTTCTCAGAATACATTTGTTCAACATGCAGTGGCAGTCAAAAAAGCAAACAGATTGTTAGGAACCATTAGGAAGGGAATAGTTAAGAAGACAGCAAATATCATAATGCTACTATATAAATCCATGAGACACCCAAACCTTGAATACTGTGTGCAGCTCTGATTGCCCCATCTCAAAAAGGACATATCAGAATTGGAAAAGGAACAACAAAAATGACTGGGGTATGGAACAGCTTCCATATGAGGCGAGATTAAAAAGACTGGGACTATTCATTTTGGGAAAAGAGATGACTACAGGTGGATAAAATCTTGAATGGTATGGAGAAAGTGAATAGGGAAATGATTTTTGTAATCCCTTCACATAACACAGAAACTAACGGTCACCTGGTGCAAATAATAGACAGCAGGTTTAAAACAGATGTAAGGAAGCATTTCTTCACACAACGCACATTCAACCTGTGGAATTTGTTGCTGTGGGATGCTGTGAAGGCCAAAAAGCCTTTGTATGCATACTCTACTCAGAACAAACAAACAAGGCCTAACTTGGGTATTCCAAAGGAAGACCATTCCTAAACTTATATTTATTCTGACCCAACTTTTGAAACCTGGCCCTAATACATACAAACATCCATTATTCAGGGATTTTAACTCTAATGTAAGTAAGCATAATGGAATATCTGAAGATAAATAACAGTTTTAATTCTGAATGTCCTCTTGTTAGCAAATTCTTTACTATGGTGAATACTTACATGCTGGGTCCCATCCTGGGAAATTAATGCAACTTGTTGACCCAGTCCTGACTGAGTAACTGTAGCAACTTGTGCGGAAACGACATCCTCCCCATCTACACCTGTCACATAGGTTATCTGGGAGCCTTTTAGAACATCTTCACCTTGATCTATTTCATAAAAGGAAGACAGGAGGATACGTTACATACTGCAAATACTAATAGTAATAAGAGTAAACCTAAAAACAGAAAAAGAAACTTTCTGGATAAAAAGTTTTAAATTCTGGGTTGTAACAAGGGGGTAGGGAGAGAGAGAGAAGGAAATAAAACTGATACTGAAATCAAATCAAAATGCCCCAAATGACTGTTTTACTAGGTCTGGGGCATACTTTTTAAATGGGGAATAATGCATATAAATCCTGTGCATTGAAAAGAAAATAGACATTTTGGTATGTAAGGCATATTTACTTAGTTTATAAGCAAAGAGAATATTAAAAAGGGTGACAAACAATACTGTGATTCATTTAATTAAACATTAACCTTTACATACTAAGGTTTGATGTAAACACAGTCGGCAGCCCATTAAAAAAGTATTCATTAACGAACACACAACCTCAGAGAAGCAGAGTGGCATCACTGTGTGAGGAATGATATAACAGTATATTATCTTAACAAATGTTTAACTTTGGCAAATAGAAATCTTCCATTCTAATCTTTCCTTTGTAAGTAGCAATCAGAATGCGGCAATTTACTTAAGAGGGGTTTCACGTCAGTCTCCCATATACAAATAGTAAAACGCTTTTCCAGTCAGGATAGATCACTTATTTACATCTACCCTGTATCCAACCCCAACACCAGCTAAAATAAGAATGTAAAAAATTATGTTTGTTTTCTTGCAATAAGAAAACGCATTTTTTCATACTCGAATCAGTCTGACTTTTTACTCTGACTGGATTTAAAGTGTCTAAAGTACCGTAAAGACCGTTTTCTAGATAGTGCTCCTACATTCAGAAAAACTGCTTGGCAACAGTAAATGGACATCTTGTATGGGCTGTGCTGGGGGCAGATCCATAGAGAATAGCACTGTCGGCATTCTCAACAGCCCCACTACCCATAGGGCAGACCAGAAAGGCTGTTGTAACTTTAGGGCAGACCACTTTGGTCTCAGGAGTAGCTCAAAATCAAGAGGGTGCAAAGATAGTGTGAAGCCACTTTTTCCCCTCCCTTCTCCAGCACTGCGCCTTTAAGATTACAGCACAGACTCTCATGCATGGTGTTTTATATACTTAGAAGAATCCTTTAGGATGTAATATAAACATTTTGTCCATCCTCAGGCCTGCTTCAATATGATATTCATAGATGGTGTGATCTAGTGGTTAGAGCACAGAAAGGCTGTTTCTGTTTTATTCTCAGCTCTGCCACTGACTTGTTTTATGACCAAGTCAATTACTCTCTCAGTGCCCGTTTACTTATCTACCTACTGTGCCTCACACAGGTATTTTGAGGTTTACTTAGTGTTTGTAAAGCACTTTAGTACTCTCAGATAAAAGATGTTAGTTAGTGCAAAGCATTAATGAAGAAAATATCACACCTGTCTTTTAATTCCCCTGACTCTGTGGAATACTGATAGTCATAGGTGTGTGCTGGATGCAATCTTTTATTTTGCTACTATGGGAGGAAGATCAGAGACTAGGAACACCAAACACAAACCTGGAGGCGGCTCAAAGAAAGCTTCCTGCTCTTCTTCAATTGGCTCTGTGTCATTGTGCGCTGTTCGCTTGTGCATAGCAAGTGTGGAAATCTGCTTGTATGTTTTCCCACAGTGATTGCAGTTGTATGGTTTGGAATGAGTATGTACAACATGGTGTTTGTATAAACTGGAATATTCTGTGAAACGTTTGTCACAGCCAGGAACCGTGCAGACATAGGGCTTCTCACCTGTAGGGAAAAAGAAAAGGGATTAAGAAAATTATAACCAGGATATGCAGGAAAACCCTGACAATAAATATCCTGCCACTTTCACAGATATTTAATGGCACAATTTTACTACCACCCAGGTCAGTCAGGCATTCTCCAGCTTCCTTCCGTAATGCAGCAACAATGGTCACAATGCAATGCATGACTGTCCTCTTTAATACCAATGTGCTGCCACAATAAGCTGGCCTTACCAGACGATCTGAGGAGGCCATTCAGATCAAGAAGGACTATGCATGCTGGATCTCCTACTTTTCATGTGCCAGATATTCATACTAAAGATGAGGGCAGCTGCAATCTGCTCCACGAAATGAAAACAACATATGGCCCTCCAAGCTCCTGGCAAGATGCCAGTACAGCCCTCTGTTTGGCACAGTATTCACAATTCTGCCCTAACTCTTTACACTAGCTGCCCTTCTGACTTCATAGGAAGATTTACACTTATCCTCGAAGATTAAATGTTATTTGGTCTGGTAAGTTAGAGTTCCAAACCTCAGTCTCTTTAGCTCTACAGAAATTTTATGGGATTTATATATTAAAATGATTAAGGCTAAATCGAAATGACATTCTTCACGTAAAATCAATATAACACAAACTCAAACCCAAAAACCAGTTCAAGTAGTATACAAAATCTTCAACTCCAAGAGATTTATTCATCCCTGCTAACAATGAAAAACAGGAGGATACAAAAAATGATGGCTACAGGGCTGTAGGACCCTGCACATGGATGCAGTGTTACTTCTGCTGATTCATCCTAGCAGCTAGACCAAGTGGATCCTGTTAGGTCCAGAAGAGGAGGTTACTCACCTGTGCAGTAACTGACGTTCTTCAAGATGAGTGTCCCTGTGGTTGCTCCACTCCAGGTGTTGGTGCACCCCTGCGCCTTCGCTCCAAGATTTTTACAGCAGCACTCACATGGGCCGCACATGCGCAGTGCCTACTTAATTTGCTGACTGTCTCTCAATAGCCCGTGCGCGGCCCAGGCTCCTCAGTTCCTTTTCTACAATGGAGGCAGCTCCAAACTCCGAAGTAGAGGGGAGGAGGGCGGGTAGTGGAGCACCCAGCGACACTCATCTTGAAGAATGTCAGTTACTGCACAGGTGAGTAACCTCCTCTTCTTCGAGAGATGCCCCTGAGCTCCACTCCAGGTGGCTGAAAAGCACTATCTCTTAAGGAGGTAGGGACTTCGGATCTGGTAAGAAAGCTGTAGACAGAACAGCTCGGCCCATTTGAATGTTGGTCTGGGGACCCTGAGTAAGAGTATAATGTTAAGCAAAGGTATGCTCTGAAGTCCAGGTGGCGGCTTTGCAAATATCTGTGAGGGGATTGTTACATAAGAATGCCACAGACATTGGCACAGATCTGGTGGAATGTGCTCTAACAGAAGTTGGAGGATTCATCTTCTTTAGTTTGTAGCATAACAGTCTGCTATCCAATTGAATATTCTCTGGGTAGAGATGGATTTACCTGTGGATCGTTCTGCAATTGAAATGAAAAGTTTAGGGGAAGCCCTAAAGGGCTTAGTCTTATCGAAATAAAAGGACAATGATCTGCACATGTCGAGTGTGTGCATTGCTGATTCAAAAGTGTTTGCATGCAATTTAGGAAAGAAAGTTGATAGACTGATAGGTTCATTGAGGTGGAAGAAGGAATGCACCTTTGGGAGAATTTACGATGCGTTCGGAGCGTGACTTTGTCCTTAAAAAATATAGTGTACGGTGGATCAGCTATAAGCGCTCCAAGTTCTCTACACATCTGGCAGATGTAATGGCAAATAAAAATGCAGTTTTCATGGACAGATGTAGGCGGGAGCACATTGCAAGAGGCTCAAATGGATGGCGCATCACGGATGTGAGGACCAAGTGCAGGTCCCAGGGTTGAGTGGGTGGTCTAATGTCCGGCTATAGCGTCTGGAGACCCTTGAGGAACCGCTTTGTGATGGGGTGGGTAAAGTAAGCAGTGTCTCCAGTCTTATTGTGAAACGCCGTAATTGCTGCTAAATGTATCTTTATGGAGCTAAAGGAGAGCCCAGATAGTTTAAGTTCTAAAAGACAGTCTAGCATTAGTGAAAGAGGGGTGGAAGCATGAGCTGTTTGCTTGGTGGAGCACCGCTGAGTGAACCTCGTCCATTTATGGAGATAGTAGAACAAAATCCACACATACCACCTATGTAACAGTACTCTTTGTACCTGTTCAGAGCAGTCTAGTTCCTCATTAGAGAACCACTGAGGAGCCATGCTTTGAGGTGCAGCATTGTTACGCTGGCGTGGTGTAGTTGACCCCTGTGTTGTGGTAATAGGTTGGGGGGGGGGGGAAAGGAGTGGAATCGGCAGACAAACCGACATCTCGTTAAAAATAGGTACCATAGCTGTCTGGGCCACGTAGGGGCTATTAGTATGACCCCGGCCCTCTCCGCTCGTATTTTTTGTAATACCCTGTGAAGAAGTGGTATCAGGGAGAATGCGTATAGGAAATTGTCACTCCATTTGATGATGAATGCGTCTCCCCCTGAGTGCTTTCCCAGGCCCACTCTGGAATAGAATTCCGGGCATTTCTTGTTGGTTGTGGTTGCAAAGAGATCCAGTTTCGGGTAGCCCTGTATTCTGAATATGTTGTGTAGGATAGTATCGTTTATCTCCCATTCATGATCTGCGGGAAGAGATCCGCTGAGCTCGTCCGCAGTGGTGTTTAGTAAACCAGATATGTAGGAGGCTGAAATTTGGATACTGTGTTGAAGGCAGCAATTCCAAAGTTTCATAGCCTCCATGCAGAGTGAGTGGGATCGAGCTCCCCCTTGTCTGTTTATATAAAACATGCAGACGATGTTGTCGGTCATGAGCCTGATATGTTGGTTCTGGATGTATGGGAGAAATTGGAGGCAGGTGTTGTGGACCGCCTGGAGCTCTAAAGGATTTATGTGTAGTGAGGCTTCTCTAGGGGACCAGAGTCCCTGAGTGGTGTGGTGTGCCATGTGTGCTCCCCAGCTCGTGAGGGAAGCATCCATGGTAATTATAACAGAGGGGGACTCCTGCACGAATGGGACTCCAGAGCAGAGGTTGTGTGGACAAGTCCACCATGTGAGTGAGTCCTTGACTTTGGTAGGTATGGATAGAAGTATGTTTAGGCTGTGCACATTCGGTCTGTAGACAGTGGTCATCCAACTCTGCAGGCATCGCATGTAGAGGCATGCATTCTTGACCACAAAAGTACAAGAGGCCAGATGGCTAAGAAGTTGCACATGGTCCCGAATAGTGACTTGTGGGCTGTCTTGCAACTTGGCAACAAGATTCTTTATGGTACTGAATCTGTCGGATGGGAGATTATGCAAATCCGGTTACGGAATCAAGATGAGTGCTATGAACTCTAGTCGTTGAGTAGGAGTTAATGTGGATTTGTTTTTGTTTATTTGTAGGCCAAGACCCTGGAAGCAGTTGATGGTCATCTGCATAGCTTGGAAGGCCTCCTCAAGAGTCTGCACCTTCAGCAGGCAATCGTCCAGGTAAGAAAAAATTAGGACTCCTTTTTTCAGCAGGTGTGCTCTTACCACCGTGAGAATCTTGGAAAAAGACACGGGGTGCTGTTGAGAGGCCAAAGGGCAGAACCAAGTGATTTGAGCCCATGACAAATCTGAGAAAAAGCCTGTGGGCAGGGTGTATAGTTTCATGAAAATAAGCATCCTGCAGGTCAAGGGCTGAAAACCAATCTTCCTGCTCCAGCGCTGGAATTATGGTTGTGAGGGTAACCATTTTGAATTTTTTCTTTTTCGATGAACTTGTTGAGTCACTTGAGGTTGAGAATGGGTCACCATCCCCCACTTTTCTTTTCTGTCAAAAATTAGTGGGAATAAAAACCCTTTCCCCTGTACTGATTGGGCACCGTCTCCACTGCTCCTATTTGTAGAAGATCTTGTACTTCTTGGTAGAACAAGTGGTCGTGAGAGGGGTCCCTAAAGGACGGGGTGGAAGGTGGGTGTGGGGTATGGACAGGAAAGGGATGGAATAGCTCAGTCGGATGACTTCTAGGGCCCATCTGTCCATATCTCGCCAGTTGTGGTAGAATGGGAGCAAACGGGGACCAAAAGGTTGGATGAGAAGTATAAGTGCTGGAGTGGGTGGGAGGTCTTCTATACCCTCAACCAAGGCTTCAAATCTGCTTATTAGGTGGAGGGAGTTGGGACGGTGCCGATGGTGTGGGGCATCGTCACTGATGCCTGGGTCTCTGGGAGTGTTGCTTCTGGTGGTTGTATGGCCTCTGTTGTTGTTGTTGTATGTAGGCCACGTATCATGTGCGTTGGGTAAGGCTAATACCTGTATTGTCTTCTTCTAGTTGCTACTGTATGGATGCCTAGGGATCTGAGCGTCCCTCTGGAATCCTTCATGGTGTGCAGCACCTCGTTGGTTTTTGCTGAAAACAACTTCTCGCCATCGAACGGGAGATTCCCCATGGTGTTTTGTATCTCGCGTGGGAAAGAAGAAGAGGTAAACCATGAAGCTTGACGCATCACTACGGCCGTCGTGGTGAACCTGGAAGCTGTGTCTGCAGCATCGAGGGCGGCCTGCAATGCTGTGCGGGAAATAATTTGTCCTTCAGAGGCTACTGCTATGAATTGTTGTCTCTTGTCCTCTGAGATGTCATTAATAAAGTCCATGAATTTCCCGTAATTTCTGTGATCATATTTGGCCAGTAGGGCCGTGTAGTTTGGCACTCTAAATTATAGCATGGATGAAGCATAAACTTTGCGGCCGAGTAGGTCCATTCTTTTGCTATCATCAGATGGAGTGGACCGAAAATGCTGCTGTTTGTTCAATTGGTTGGCTGCTACTACTACCAGTGAATTTGGTGCTGAGTGCATGAAAAGGAATTCTGAGCCCCTGGAGGGAACATAGAATTTCCGGACTGCCCTTTTGTAGGTAGGGTGTATGGTGGCTGGGGTTTGCCAGATATTCCTGACAGGGTCCATAATGGCTCCATTAATAGGTAGGGCGATCTTGGAGGAGGTCAAAGGTTGTAATAGGTCAATCAGCTCATGCTGAGTCTGACACCTCCTCCAGAGTGATCTTGAGCTCATTAGCCACTCTTTTGAAGAGTTTCAGAGTAACAGCCATGTTAGTCTGTCTTTGCAAAAAGAAAAGGAGTACTTGTGGCACCTTAGAGACTAACCAATTTATTTGAGCATGAGCTTTCGTGAGCTACAGCTCACTTCATCGGATGCATACCATGGAAACTGCAGTAGACATTATATACACACAGAGACCATGAAACAATACCCCCTCCCACCCCACTGTCCTGCTGGTAATAGCTTATCTAAAGTGATCATCAAGTTGGGCCATTTCCAGTACAAATCCAGGTTTTCTCACCCTCCGCCCCCCCCCCCACAAACTCACTCTCCTGCTGGTAATCCTGGATTTATGCTGGAAATGGCCCACCTTGATTATCATGCACATTGTAGGGAGAGTGGTCACTTTGGATAAGCTATTACCAGCAGGAGATTGAGTTTGTGTGTGTGGTTTTTGGAGGGGGGTGAGAGAACCTGGATTTGTGCAGGAAATGGCCCACCTTGATTATCATACACATTGTGAAGAGAGTGGTCACTTTGGATGGGCTATTACCAGCAGGAGAGTGAGTTTGGGGGGGGGGGGGGCACGGAGGGTGAGAAAACCTGGATTTGTGCTGGAAATGGCCCAACTTAATGATCACTTTAGATAAGCTATTACCATCAGGAGAGTGAGTTTGTGTGTGTATGGGGATGGGGGGGTGAGAAAACCTGGATTTGTGCTGGAAATGGCCCACCTTGATTATCATGCACATTGTAGGGAGAGTGGTCACTTTGGATGAGCTATTACCAGCAGGAGAGTGAGTTTGTGTGTGTGTTTTTTGGAGGGGGGTGAGGGGGTGAGAGAACCTGGATTTGTGCAGGAAATGGCCCACCTTGATTATCATGCACATTGTGTAGAGAGTTGTCACTTTGGATGGGCTGTTACCAGCAGGAGAGTGAGTTTGTGTGACTTTTAAAGTCTTTCCATTGTCTTCAAATGGCTTTGGATTAGGCCCTAGGTACAACTGTGTTGAGAGCAGGATGAAAAAGTCACACCTCCTCTTAAGCAGAAGTTTGATCATTTGGTGGTGTCTCCTAGGGCGAACAAGTCAATCCAGGGGTCCCCCATTGATGGAATAATGGCTCCATGATAGACCCTACAGTGACCATTTGTGGCTGGTCAAAGGAGAGAAAAGGGTTAAATATAATATCAAAAACCATGACATATCACTATAAAAAACTTTCTACGCCAGTTCTGATGTGCAGCAACAACTGGTCCACCAAGGAGAAAATCACAGCAGTTAAAAAGGAAATTGCTCTTCAAACAAAATGTCACTCACGTACCTGTATGTATTCTCACATGGTTCTTGTAATTGGTTGCACTGGCAAATGCTCTCCCACATCCTGGTTCAGTACAGTAATAGGGTCTTTCACCAGTATGTGTCCTGATGTGAACTTTTCTAATATTGGATGTTGTGAATGACCTTCCACAGCCTTCAAAGGGACATTTGAATGGTCTTTCACCTGGAACAAATATAGAAATGTATATAGGTAAAGTTATAAACCACTACAAAAATAAGTAGCTGGATTGAGATTAAATTTAGGATTCTGAAGTGCCTGATTAATGATTTTTCGTGCATTTCTTAGATCATATTTTAGCCCAGTCTTACTGTGAAAGAAAACCTCACATAGAAAACATTTCAAGACAGATCAACTGGTGCAAGAAAAGAACGGTTACTTCCCGTTCAGTAACTGTGGTTTTTCAAGATACTGTAATCAGGGTGGATCCCGCTGTTGGTTCACACGTGCCTTATGCATGCAGAGCTGGAATTTCTTTGAACAACAGTGTCCTTTGGGACAATGCATATATCCTGTGCCACCTCATGTTCCCATACAAGGGCATAAAGGGCAGGAGAGCCATCAGCCTCTATCAGTTCCCCCACAATTCAAAGCCAATGTTGCGGAGGACTCTGAAAACCAGGGATGTAAGGTAAGTTATGGGATCCACACTGACTACAACATCTCAAAGAGCCACAATTACTGTAGGTATTCGTTTTAGAGAATGTATCAGTGTCCTCTGGATGGTGGGAATGAGGAGTTCCAGTTACATTAGTCGAACAATGACTGTAGCACTGCCTCCTGAACTTGGCATCTGCCCTGGCTGCCATGTCAAGGCAATAATGTTTAACAAAAACAAAACAAAACAGTGGGTTGCTCCACATTGCAGCCATACAGATCTCAGAAACTGGAATGTTCCTGAAGTAGGTGGTAGATTCAGGCTATGCCCTAGTGCAGTAGTTCTCAAACAGGGGTCTGGAGGCTCGAGCAGGTTTCAGGTGGGCCTCCAAGCAGGGCCAACATTAGACGTACTGAGGCCCAGGGGAGAAAGCCTAAGTCTCACTGCATGGGGCTGAAGCCCAGGTCCCTGAGGCCTGCCACCCAGGGCTGAAGATGAAGCCTGAGCAATGTCGTTTCATGGGGGCCCCTGTGGATTGGGGCCCCAGGCAATTGTTCAGTTACAACCCCCTAATGCCGCCCTGTCTTTTATATGGAGAAAACCAGTTATTGTGGCACAGGTGGGCCGTGGAATTTTTATAGCATGTTGGGAAGACCTCAGAAAGAGAAAGGTTGAGAACCGCTGCCCTAGTGGAATGTGCGTCAGTAGGCCTGCCAACCAGTTGACAGCAAGTGGAAATGCACTTTGAAATCCACTTGGAGATTCTCTGTGATCAGATGGTTTGGCCCTTAAATGGGCTGGAAATGGCCACTAAGAGGTGGGAAGACAGCTGGGAAGTATTGGTCTTTTAACGCCCTGGCAACATCCAGAATGTGGCTTCAGGAAGAAGACTAGCAAGGCAATTGATTGGTTCAGGTGAAGGATTGAGACTACCTTAAGGATAAACCTGGGATGTGGTCTCAACACCACCTTGTCCCTACAGAATGATGTGTAGGCCACACAACCCATGAGGGCTTGGAGGCTCTCTGACTCTCTGGGGTTGAAGTGATGGCAACCAGAAAGACCACCCTGATGGCACGGTGTTCTGAGTAATCCAACAGTGGTAAAAGGGTGGTTTTGTGAGTTGCAGGAGGATGACAGAGATTCCACAAAGGAGTAGGGTTTCTAACTGGAGGGTAGGCATGAAGGAGGCCTTTAAGGAATTTCAATACCTTTGGATGCGAGAAGATAGACTGTGATTTTACCAAGGTGTACATACTGATATTGCTGGTAGGTGGACTTTGAAAGAGTTAAATGTCCAGCCTGTTTTAGTAGCTATGTATAGTCAAGGAACTTTGGTATCTGTACCTCTACTGGGTCCATATTATTTTAGAATACCCATAAGGAAAATCTTTTCCATTAGGTGGAAGTAAATCTTCCTGGTACAAGGTTTCGTGCTTTGGATGAGAATTTTCTTAACCTTCAGAGACCAGTCTCTTGTCAGTAGCGCTCACCCAGCCAATATCCAAGCCATCACTGCAACCACTGCAGATCTGTGTGCAAGTTCTGATCTTGATTCTAAGATATTATGTCCAGACAGGCTCAGAGGAATGGGGAGGCTACATGGACATCTGTATCTTGTTTGACAGCCAAAACTGCCTTAGCCAGTCAGGGGCTATCAGGATGACAGCAAATTTGTCTCACCTGATCTTGGATATTATCCTGGGGATTAGGGGAATCAGTGGAAAAGCATATAGCATCCCTCAAGACCACCAAAAGGAAGAAAAAGCAGCTGTAATGAGCCAAGACTCTCACCTTCTCTTAAGCAGAAGTTTGGTCATTTGGTGTTGTCTTCTGTGTCAAACCAGTTTATTGCGGGGGTCCCCCATTGATGGAATAATGGCACCATGATAGACCCTACAGTGACCATTTGTGGCTGGTCACTGCATGCCTGGTTAAGAAATCTGCCAGATCATTGCCGACCCTGGGTAGGTATATAGCAAGCAAGGTAATCTTGTGTTGGGGACACAACATTCAGCGTCAGATGGCTTCCTGGCAGAAATGGGATGATCAGGCACCTCATTGTTTGGTATGTATATAGTGCATAGTGGACAATGTTGTCAGTTAGGATTTGCATTGTGGCGTTCTGCAGAACAGGCAGGAATGCTCTACAGGCTAGTCTGATAGTTCTCAGCTCTAGGACATTCATATATAAAATTTACGTCACCCAGAGATCATGTCCCTTGCACCTTCAAATGGCTCAGGTGGGCACCCAGGCTGTTCCTGCAGTGTATGTGGCAAGTGTCAGCTGGGAAGGGAACAAAGAAGGGAACCCCTTTCCACATGTTCTCTGGGTCTTAGCACCAAGGGATCTCTTGTAGGACCTGAGGCAGGACAGTGGCCCTCCTGTTCATGTGATGCCTGGAGAGGGAGTACATGGACCTCAGCCACCGTTATAATGTTGGCGGTGAAGACTGGCAACAGTGTCATCTACATGCACACAAACCTGTGGCCAAAGAGTCCCAGACATGTGTGCACCACCATTTGGGGGTTCAATTTTAGGTTGTTTGCCACCCACTGGAGAGACTGGAATTGGTCTTCTGGTAGGCAGGCTCTGGCTGATGTGGAACTGATCAAAGCACCTATAAACTCTATCATCTGCGATGGTGCAAGGGATGATTTCTTCACAAGGAGTCTTAGTTGAGAGAGCAGGGAAAAGATGTATCCCAAAGTTGTTGCAATCCCCTGTTGGGAACGGACTCTGATGAGCCAATCATCAAGGTACAGGTAGACATGGATTCCCTGCCTCCTTAAATGTGTTGCCACTACTGCAAAGTATTTCGTGAAGACTCTTACCGCAAAGAATCTGAAGGGGAGGATCCTCTCTGATTAATGGTTGGGCCTCACCGTGTATCTTAGATTCTTTTGAGGGGCAGATGGATAGCTATATGGAAGTACACATACTGCAAGTACAGACCTCTGAACCAGTCTTGAGCTCAAAGAGATGGAGCGATGGAACCAATTGTTACTATGTTGGGCCTGAGGCAACAAACGTATTCACTGAATCCCCTCAATGGCATGAAGACCTCCTTTCTTCTTTGGAATAAGGAAATACTAGGAATAGAACTCTCTTCCCCTGAACTCTACTGATGTTTTGGTGGTGATACAGAGCATTGGCATTGCTCTGCCCGCAGATCCGATTCCTGCTGGTACTTTGGCATATGTGGTCTGGCAAGAGATGCTGATAGGTAGAGTGACCTCTTCCTCAAGTTTGGCAAAGACTGGCTGGTGGACCCCAGTAACCTTATTTAGGCCATGGAAGCATAACATACAAGTACAGTTTGTTCACCAGGTGCTGGCTAGTCCAGTGCCTTTCCTTATGAATCCACGGTGGTGCAGGCCTGCAGGGAAAGCTGACAGACCTTTCCATGGTATTGACTAGTGACCACCCTGGAGAAGATTTGCTACTTGAAGATAGGGAGAACATTTGCTCTGCCGATGGTGAGGAATAGATTTCCTCTGGTGTGTTGCCGAAGCGTATGGTTCTCTCAGTTCCAGAGTCTGACCTGGCACTAGCAGGTGCTTTGGCACCAATGACTGTTCCAGTTGTCCCCAAGTTTATTCTATGTTTGACGTCAACACCAACGGGGGCACCACGGGAGCCAAGATCAGGGCTGGCAAGGTCTTTTGCACTTTAGGATACTCCTTCTCTCTAGCCCTTGAAACTGAACAAGGCCTGGTGGATTTCCCTCTGAAGGATTTGCAATGTCTGTCCTTATGTCCAAGGTCTACTTGGAGCAGTCCCTTTTGGTGTCCCATTCAGAGTCGTCCCTTTTGGGGTCAACAATGAAGGTGTTAGTGCCCAATTCAATGTAAGGGATGTTGGGATTGGCTTTAGTGCTAGTGCCTGGCCCTTTCTCAGCTCCATTTTCTCTGCATTGGTATTCAGTGTAGCTTGTCTGGTAGATAGGGTGCTGGATAAATACTGGCTTGTCCATTAGCAGGATACCTTGGAGCTCATCTCCTCAAGGTTCAAGGAGACCTTCACAGATCGTTCCAGAAGACTGAGTTTCAGCCTCACGTCTTGTGACTTATGCAACTCAGCAGAGAATGACAGGCACACTGAGCCTCTGTCATTATGCGTGAGTCTCCTAGACAGATAAGGCACTTATTTTTAAGGAAATTAGTCAATTGCAGGATGGACACGGCTTAAAGCCTGCAATTTTTGAGACTGCCATGTTAAGAAGTATAGTACAGGGAGTACTTGGGAGGGGAGGAAGGAATCTAGCGGTTAGTCAAGATAGGCCTAAATTATCACTGCAGTCGAAAAATCAAGGTATTTATATCATGGGATAAAACCCACTTCATCAGATGCATGGAGTGAAAAATACAGTAAGCAGTATATGTATTACAGCACGTGAAAAGATGGGAGTTGCTTACCAAGTGGGGGGTTAGTGCTAATTCACCACTTCTCGTCAACTGTTGAGAATAGGCCACCTCCACCGGGATTGAATTGGCCTTGTTAGCACTGTCCCCCCATCCATCCCGCCACTTGGTAAGGCAACTCCCATCTTTTCATGTGCTATAATATATACTCCTTATTGTATTTTTCACTCCATGTATCTGGTGAAGTGGGTTTTAGCCCACGAAAGCTTATGCCCAAATACATTTGTTAGTCTCTAAGGTGCCACAAGGACTCCTCGTTGTTTTTTCACCTTAGAATAGTAAATAGTTTCAAATTCATCCAGGGTATAACTGCATCAAAAAATTACACATGAATGATAAATTCGACACCCCACATTTTCTAATTTACACTCATCTATCTTAATAACAGCTACATTGATTTGTTTTTTAAAATCAAGCAATAAATTATTTATATTGGTAGCCTCCCCACATGCTCAGGAAAGGCTGGGGTGGGGGGAGGCAGGAAGGGAGGGGCAGGGATCATTATTGTAAGACAGAAATAAAAAAAGGAGCCCTGAGACAGACGTTAACTCCCAGGAAACTTCAGAGCAGTTAGCTGTTTGGCAGAGGAAACTGTAAGTAATTCTTTAAAACAGCAGTTCTAGAAAAATTTGTCAGTTTCCTGCCAAAAGGATGTATGTGTGTGTTTTAAATGTGCATGTCGCAATGTAGTGTTGCCATGGTTTCTACAATCCTTCCTTGAACACCGCACATCAGATTACAGGTAGAAAAGAGCGGAGTTGGAGCCAGACCTGCCCAGCACCAGTGTTTTCTTAAAGTCAGGTTTTTTTAGTGTAAGTGTAAAGAATGCCTGCAGGAATGTCACACAACTGGTTTGTGAACCCAGCCCTTTGTGTTTCTAATTTAACTGTTACAAAACAGACCAGTTTCCAGGTGGCTGGAAGATGGCTATTTCAAAAGGCGGAGAGCAGGGTCTGCTGGGTTAGCTAGTCTACCTCAGTCTAGTTTAAAGAGGGTTACAATAACAAACAAAGCAGGTCAGAACTGTTTTCTAGAGCAAGTCCTGCTCTCCTCCCCAGTACCAGAAACCATTATTAATTCCTGGATATATGCCCTTCCAGATGACCATCTCTCAACTACTAGTTTTCAACCAGGCCAGGAAGGTCAGGGAAGGCCCCTGTGTAAGTGGAGAAACCATTCTGGCAGCAATAAGTGGGCCTGGGGGAAAACTGGCAATGAGGAAGAGGGAGAAACAGGTTGAGGTAGTTTGGGGCGTGAGTTGCAGTAAGACTGGTACAGCAACCCCCTATCCTTTCATGTATTTATACCTGCTCCTGTATTTTCATTCCATGCATTCAATGAAGTGGGTTCATGCCCATGAAAGCTTATGCCCAAATAAATCTGTTAGTCTCTAAGGTGCCACAAGGACTCCTCGTTGTTTTTAGTAAGACTTCAGTAACTCAGACAGAGGTTATGGGTGTATTATAGCAGTGGGTGGGTGAGGTTCTGTGGTCTGTGATTTGCAAAGGTCAGAATAGATTATCACAGTGGTCCCTCTTGACATTAAAGTCTACGAGTCTCATCAGGGAGAAGGAAAAGAAAAGGCTCAGCATTTATAGGGAGGGTTCCTGTCTATATAGGTTTTTATACCGCACTCATTAAACACTTTTCAGTAGTACGTTAAGCCACATAGCTACACATCTGTCACGTTGTTTGTTCTCTCATCCCCTCCACAGAGGGAGAAGCACTTGCAGTGAAGTGTCTTGTTCAGATAATGTGTGTCTTTATTTATTTTTAATAAAAATATACCTGGTGCTATGTATTTATATTAGAGAAGGCAAAGTCAAAGAAATGCCCCTTGGACTTGGAGTGGATTGATTAGATTTGTGATCTTCCTTAGTTTCTAGGGGAGTTCATTCCAGTGTCTTGGATCACCCCAGGAGAAAATTCCGTCTCACGCACAGAAGAGCTTTACTCTTACTGTTGAGAGTTCCACTGGGCCAGAGGAGCAGAACTGTCCATCATGATCTTCATCCCAGAGCTTTAGAAGATCTTTTGGGTAACCTGGAACCAGGCCAAGGAATGCTTTGAAGACCTTGAACTTGATTCAAGATTCTATGTGAAGCCAATAGAGAGAGTCAAGGACAGGTTTGAGATGTTCCAGGTAGCCTGTGATTTTGAGGAGATGCGCTATAGCATTCTGTACTAACTGGAGTTTCCTAAGTGCTGAAGGCTTCATGCCTAGATATATAACCAAAACCATTACTGTACTCCAGACGAGAGGGGAAGGCATGAATAACTGAGGCTAGGTCTTAGTCGGCCAGGATGGGATGGAGTTTCGTAGCCAGACAGAGACGGTAGAAAGCATTACTCGTGGATGCTGCTATGTCAGAATTCAGCAACAGTGAGGAATCGAAGAGTACTCCTACACTACAGATTAACCTGACCAATTGTGGATGTGCATCTTCAACCCATGGAGACTACACCGGGGTTATAAGCTTTTCAAAATACTCCCCTCTGCCTTGCTCAGGTTCAGCTTCAGCCAACTGTTCTTCGTCCAAGAACTGATCTCATCCAACCACTGGGCCATCTTGGTAGAAGTAGTGTGGTTGTACGTGGTAAAGGATAGGTAGAAATGTGTATCATCTGCATATTGTTGGCACTTGAGTCTATGTCATCTAACCAGTTCACTTACTAGTTGCATGTAGATGTCAAAAAGTACCAGATAGTAAACTGATCCTTGTGAAACTCCACAAGTGAGGGTCTAGTGATGGAGCTGCAGTTTCCTATCACTACTCACTGGAAACATCCTTCCAGAGATGACTCAAGCCATTTTTGTGCCTTATCCTGGACACATGTCACCCCTCTAAGGCGAGACAGCAGCATGTCATGGTCAACAGTGTCAAATACTGCAGAGAGGTCCAGCAGGATGAGAATGGATGCCTATCCATTGAAAGGAGGAGATTATCCATCGTGCCAATAAAGCAGTTTCGGTTCTGTGCCCTGCCCTGAATACAGACTGTGCTGGGTCAGAACGTTAGGGTCAGTTAAATGAGCATCGTCAGCCTTTTGCTAGCTCTTCTCTGAACTTGCTTAATTATGGGAGGTTTGATGCAGGATGGTAACTGACTAGGACTTGAGTATCCAGGGTAGGTTTCTTCAGGTGCTGGTCAAACTATTGGGTGTTTGAAGGAGCAAGGGAAGATTCCTTCTCTAAATGAGGCATTGGCTATTTCAGTCAGAAGCGGCACCAGTTGTTCACAACTCTCTTTCACAAGCAAGAAGGGCATGGGTCAGAGTCACAAGTCTTGCGTCGAGTCTCCTTTAGGGTATACAAAACTTCTTCATTGAATGTACTGAACTCTGGAAATGCAGGTGGGATGTTGGTTGGTGAGCGGAGGTGGAGCAGATGCATGCTGTTTGAGACGGCTTCTCAAAATGATCTTTTCAGCAAAGTGGCACTCTTTGCAGTATTTGGTGCTAGGCTCTGTTGCAGGTTGGCATTCAGGACTGATGAAGAGGTTTACCACAATGGATAGCTCTTTGGGGTGGGATTTAGCAGCTTCAACAGAGGTCTTGGCCTGTAACACAGCCACAGCATAAGCTTTGAGGAATTTTTTTTTTCATGCTATCTGAATCAGGCTTTGTTTTCCACTATCGGCACTCACGTTTCCACCCCTTCTTTCTTCATCCGAAACACAGTGTCAGAAAACCAAGATCTGTATGGGTGATGGGGAGAAGGGGACCAACTGGGAACCAGCACAGCAGTGGCTGAGGCCACTATGGAATGGCAATGACTCACCAGGTCCTCAACTCCTCATTCAGCATGTGGGGTACTGTTGTCCTTTAGAAAGCTCTGGAATTTGTTGGTGTCCATGAGTCTTCATGGTTGAATCAGGGTCACTGGTCTTTCTTGTTGTGTGGGCAATGGAAAGTCTGAGACCACTGCCCTAATCATACAACAATCAGTCCAAAATAATGACTAGGTTGTGATGTTCTGTATCCTAACATAGAGCCTGAAGATCAGGTCCAGGATGTGACTGGATTTGTCGATGGAACCAGAGATGACCTGTGAACACCTTCGGGAGGGAAGTGAGGAGATGAGTTTCTGGTCTTTTGTATCTGTGGCCTTGTTTAAATCTCCCAGGATGACAAGTCTGGAGTATCTCTCCACCATCTCTGGCAAGGTATCAGTGAACTCTCTTGTGAACCCTTTAGTGGTCTGTAAGTAACCTAGATTTTATGCTCATCTTTGGCTCTGGTTTCTACTGTGAGATGAATGAATTCAGATGAAGTGGTCTTACCTGAGGCACCTCTCTTGCATTTCAGGTTTGCAGAAAAAATGAATGCAGTACTACCTGCCTTTTTGTGCTATCTAGGTCTGTGACATATTGAGAAACCTGGGGGAGTGAAGTGCACCAACACAAGGCTTGTGGAGTCATCCTTCCCGGTTTTGGTGATGCAGACTATGTCAGGTGCCTCATCACTCATGAGGGCATGTGTTTTTTGTTGTTAGCAGCAGATCTTGCATTGATCAATATCAGCTTTAGTTCGTAATGCCAATCAGGGCTGAGGGCCTCTGGCATGGTCTACGGAAGAGAACTGCACTGTGCAACTTGCACTAGTTCAGTGCATCCACATTAGTCATCCTGTTTTGGGTGCATCACTCGGTTTATCCACAAACAGAACTCACTGCAACTATTGCTGAGCCTGTGGACTGTTGCATCTATTCATAATTCCTGGCGCAGCATCCAATATCTATGGCAGAGGTTCCCAAACTATGGTCCCTTGACGGACTGTGAAAGACTTGCTGGTGGTCTGTGAAGAGCTCGCTGGTTACATGGTGCTGGCTCAACTCCTTAGTTGCAGCTGCTAACTTGCATTAAAATACGTAACATTCTTTACTAATATGACTTTTCTATGTAAGCAAATGCTGTAATTGTCAAATATATGTGATTGCAAGAATGAGAGGAGGGACAATCCACAGGACAATTTTTCTATTAAGATGAGGTCCATCCTATGAAAAATTTAGAGAGCCCTAATCTATGGTATCTAAATGTGTATTTGTCTGCACTGTGTAATGACTGCATTAATATGGTTCAGTTCTCAACAAAGATCTACACAGGAGCTGGGAGGAGAAGGTGATGAACACTTGTATGCCCTCATACAGATATCATTGTGAAGAATCACAAGTATCTCCTGGCCCACTGGCAGATTGACTTTGGATCTGGAAGCCCAGAAAGATGTAGTGATTTTATTCTTTCAACAGTTTTTATAATTGTTGTTTGCCTGTGCTTTTGATTCTCTTTTCTGGATCTGAAGTACAACTAAAGGTTTCCTTCCCCCTCTCTTTTTTTAGCCTCTAAAATCCAGAGATGTGAGCGGTAAAGGCCAGGGTCTGAAGGAAGGATGTCCTCCATGTGGTCCAACAAGCTCCCCATTATTCCATCCCATCTAATAAACTGGGGGCCCACTCTTCTATCACTCTTCAACGGTATTTGGTTGGAGGAAGAAGAACAAGGAGGTGCTGGAGCACTATCATGAGGTATTTAATGGCACTAGAGGTTGAGTAGGGGTTAGGTGGTTATCCTGGTTGTGTATTTTTAAATTTATGTCCCTTTTTCAGATCTCAGGAGTGAAGGTGACATTCCATAGATGTACAGACTGTCATGGATTCATAGATATTTAGGTCAGAAGGGACGATTATGATCATGTAGTCTGACCTCCTGCACAATGCAGGCCACAGAATTTCACCCACTCACTCCTGCAAAAAACCTCTCACTTATGTCTGTGCTATTGAAGTCCTCAAAACGTGGTTTAAAGACTTCAAGGAGCAGAGAATCCTCCAGCAAGTGACCCGTGCCCCATGCTACAGAGGAAGGCGAAAAACCTCCAGGGCCTCTTCCAATCTGCCCTGGAGGAAAATTCCTTCCCGACCCCAAATATGGCGATCAGCTAAACCCTGAGCATATGGGCAAGATTCATCAGCCAGATACTACAGAAAATTCTTTCCTGGGTAACTCAGATCCCACCCCATCTAATATCCCATCACAGGCCATTGGGCCTATTTACCATGAATATTTAATTACCAAAACCATGTTATCCCATCATACCATCTCCTCCATAAACTTACCGAGTTTAATCTTAATCTTAATACAACGACTATTATAGTAAGTGGATGGTGTGTGTAAAGTGCTTACATGCTGCTGCTAATAAGGGATTTTTGTTCTTTTTATTTTTTAAGTGATCCACCACTGCATGGAAGACACCAAAAGATTTTATTTTTTATACAACTGAAAAGTTTTAATAAAAAGTATTTTTGCTGTTTTTCTGCATGATCTTGTTGTGTCCTTCCCTGCTGCTCTAAGGGCGTGGGGAAAACAGAAAGAGCCAAGACAAGCTGAGTACCACAGTTCTTGGACCTGCACACAGCTGGTTGGCAAGGTATTTGACAGCTAGCTCTGAAATGACAAAACTGTCACTGGAGGATGAGTAGCAGCACTGAGAGTTGGCACTGGGAGGAGTAATTGCTCTGTTGCAGCTGCAATTCTAGTAACTTTTATCCACAGTAGCACTGCAAAGGTGCAGACGGACTCAGTCAGTGTAGGATTCAATGGTGATGCACCTGGCTCAAAGATAGTGCAACTGCAATAGCAGTGTGAAGGCCTATGCACAGTTCCCAAAAAAACTGTATGTTGAGATGAGGAGCATTACTATTGTGCTAAGGACTTGCAACGGTGTTTGCAATGCTAAAATACTATTTTGTCATGTAGGCTTCAAAGGGGACTTTTGAGAGCAGTTGTGCGCTAAGGCAGAGTATACTTATTCTGATTTCACAAATACAAGTCACTCAAAGCGAAGGGTTAAATTCCTTCTATAGTGTCTCTAACTAAATAGATTTTAATTTAAAACAAAAGAACCAAGAAAGCAGAGAGAAAGAGCGACTATTGTAAAGACTCCTTGTACCTGTGTGGGTTCTGATATGTTTCTGCAGGTCTCCAGAAGTCTTGAATGACTTGGTGCAGTTCTCCTCTGTACACCGATAGGGCTTCTCTCCAGTATGGGTTCGGACATGGCTTTTTAACCCATAACCTGAAGACATTTAAAAAAAAAACAAACCAAAATCTTAGATGTTACAATACTGCCATAGAAATATATCTAATACTCCGAATGTATCTGGTCACAAGAACTGTGCTCGTCAGTCCAGTTATGAAGTCCTCTGACCAATCAGTAACAAAAATCAGTTCTTCTATTCATCTCACTCTCCAAACATATCACTGATCACATAACCAGAGCAACAAAGCACTGCTTGCATTTTAGAAATCCTCTTTCACATTACTTATGAAAAACGTACTTTTTCTAATTTTTCTCCTTTTCCTTACAATGGGACAAATTCTGGTGATTGTACCAAAGTGGTCAAACCTTTGCTCAAGCTTCTGTAAAAGAAAAAAAAAGGTCCAGAACAATCTGTGCTTTCTCTCTCTTAGCAGCTATTCTCATCATAATAGTTTCAGACAGAGCCCAATCCTGCTCCCACTGAATTCAGACACACAGCTGGCACGTGGCTCCCATTTATTTATTGGCTTCTTATTCTACAAACGACTATTCTGAGTTATAAAATTGCACCCATCAGTCAAGCCTCCGGGTGCTATTTCATTTTTTTAGAAATACATTATGCAATAACCATAGACAATCTCCCCTTCTAAGGCAAATATCAAGAGCAATAATCCTGTGATAAATAACAATACTGAGAAATTTAAGGGCCTGATCCAGAGGCCACTGAACTCAATGGGAAGACATCCCCCCCTTGAGGGGGCTCATTCACTTCAGTGGGCTTTGGATTAGGCCCTAAAGGGACTGCCTTGTGCTGTGCCCTGAAGGGACAACAAAATGGAGGTTTTGGTGAAGTGAGAAGGTGGGGGCTAGTTTCTGAGCAAAGGATCCTCCACTGAGAGCATCCTATCTCTAGTCCCCTAGAAAAATGCAGCACCAAAGAACCCAGAAAAAGTTGCTGAAGACAGACTAACATGCATCTTTCCTGGCCCCATAGTGATACACACATTTCTACTAAACAAAGGCTATGGATTTTCAGAATGTGGTTCCTGATTTAACTTTACAATGTGCTGTTGCTATATCTCCGTAACAGTTGAAGTTTTGATTAAAAAACACTATTTGAAAACATGAAGTGCGTCTACCAAGTTAGCCAATCCCCTAACTTGTGTTCTTTCTTACTTCTACAACACAAACACAGCCTCAGAATCCAACTCAGAAAAGCTACTACTATTAAATCCAGGTCATTTAATCCTTGAAGATGCATTTAAACATCTGCAGGGTTTGCCAGGCTCAACTGGTACAATAACTGATCAAAAATACACTTAGACATTAATAGGAAAATAAAAGGTAATGTATTTATCCTTCTGTCTGTTGCAATGGTATGCAGCGGGGGTGGCCAAACTGCGTCTTGCAAGCCACATGCGGCTCTTGCATAGTTAAAGTGCAGCTCGCAGAACCCCGCACATTCTCCGCCTACCAGACTGGCAGGGAGAGTTCAGGGCTTCTGCCCTGCAGTGGGGTGAAGGGCTTCTGCCTGAGATGACAGGTGGCTGCTGAGAATGGGGGGACAAAATTTAAAGGTTCGGCCTCCCCAACAGCTTGAGTCACCATCCCCAGGCACATCCCCCCCTCTTACCCTCAGCAGCCCCTCCCTGCAGCTCCCAGGTGTTAGCTCCCCATGGAGAGGCAGCTGCAAACAGCTGGGAGCTACAGGGACAAGCAGCAGCAAAAGCAGTGGCACTCCCTGCAGTTCCTAGCTGTTTGCTGCTGCCTCTCCGCATGGTCGCAGCTCCCAATTTGCCAGCAGCTGCCGTGCAGGGAGGAGGCCTGGCGACACCAGAAGACCGAGTGGGGTCAGCAAACCCTGGCAAAAATCAGGTGTGGGACGGGGAGGGAATGTGACCCCACATGCCCTACCCCACGCATTACCTCTCGCTTCTGCCCCAACTCAGGGCTTCAGCCCCACGGGGCACACCTGCCAGGGCTCAGGGCTTCAACAGGAGTGGGACTTCAGCCCCAAGCAATGAGAGGCACCTCCCATGGGGCTAAAAGCCAGAAACCCCCCCTCCTGGCAAGGCTAAAGCCCTGAGCCCCAACAGGTGCTTCTCACGGGACTGAAGCCCCGAGTTCCGACAGCTCTCGAACTTCTGAAGATTGTCATTTGTGGCTGAGAGGGTCAGTAAATTTGGCCACCCTTGTACTATAATCTTAAAATTGCTTTACAAACACTGTGCAACTAAATTTATGTGAAGTCACTGAAGTGCAGTTGTTTTTGTGTTGGCCTTTCAGCCCAGTATTGCTTATATTAGTATGCCTACAAAGAAACCAGGCTTTTTATATTACAATGGAAGGAGTTCTTCATGCAATCTTCTTAATCTTTCCAGTTTCAGGGGTTTTTTAACCCTATCTCTTTGTTTCTGTGTATTACAATCATGTTCAAAAACCAAGAAAAGAACATTTTAAAACAGCCACTGCTTGTTTTACTATCCTCCATATTTTACTTACTCATCTCATCACTCCATTTTACAAGATCAAATGAAATGTCATGCATAAATGGACTAGTCTGTATGAGCTGTTAAATTCACTTACTTTATGAGAAATGTCACTGCTTGATGCGACGGTGAAAAAGAACCAGATCAAGCACACCGCTTGACACAGAGTATCACCGATCAAAATTTTTTTTTCAACTGGGGATCAGAGGCTCAGATATCCTTGTCTGCAGCCAGCAAGTTGAGCCTTTTTATTTTCACCTTATTTAACTCATGAAACTTATTCCACATTAATAGATTTTTCTGTCCATAGTGTAGAAACTGACAATAGGATGCTAGATTACACATTTTCTTCTGTATCTCTTTGTTTCATTACGTTTCTGCTTCAATAACACTCAAAATACTCTTTTCCATAAGCCTCATTCCATCTTTACTAAGCTATGTTAGCTGAAAATATGCCCACTTCTCATAAATGGACTGAAATCTAGCCTTTCTGCATAGCAGTTTAAAAACTGCATTAACAAAAACATGTCTTATAAGGAAACAGACAGGCCCTAGCAAACAGGAGAAAACACTCCCCAAAACATTACCTGTTGCAAATGCTTTGCCACAACCAGGATGTTCACACTGATATGGTCGATCTCCTGTGTGCGACCTTTCATGCACCTGTTAAAAAGACATCCACCACATTGATATAATACAGTATTTTGTCCGCTTTCTCGAATATAAAAACTATTTCATTGTCAAAAATTATATGTTTAGTCTCTCTTCTTGGAAGTCACTGCTTAAGAAGTGTTCTTTTTTTCAACAATAATAATGATTTTTTTAAAAATAGGATAATAATGTGTTCTGGAAAAGTAGTAATGTCTCTGTTTTCAGGATCTGACCTGATGCCCTGATCAGTTTTATTGAAACAGGTGATTTGTCCTATTTTTGTAAAGAAGCAGAAGAGACAACTGAAAGGGTCACCAAACAGCTAAACTGGCAAAATTGACAGTAGTCTGGCTGTGTGCATGTGTGTCTCAAGGGCTACACTCCACCCTGATAGGGTTGCCAGTCCACTTTTCAACTGGAATGCCTGGTCGAAAAGGGACTCTGGCAGCTCCGGTCAGCACTGCTGACCAGGCCATTAAAAGTCCAGTCAGCGGCACAGTGGGACTAAGGCAGACTCCCTGCATTCCCTGACTCTATGCGTCTCCCGGAAGCAGCTGGCATGTCTGGCTCCTAGGCGCAGGGTCAGCCACAGGAGCTCCGCGGGCCGCCCCCACCCCGAGCGCTGGCTTTGCAGCTCCGACTGGCCGCATCGCCTGGCTGGAGCCTGTACCCCAACCCCCTGCCCCAGGTCAGAACCCAATCCCACACCCTAACTCCCTCCCGGAGCCCGCACCCCCACCTCCTGCCCCCCTCTCACACCCAAACTCCCTCCCAGAGCCTGTACACCACATCCCCTCCCACACCCCAGCCCTAAGCCCCCTCCTGCACCCCAAACCCCTCATCACCAGCCGCACCCCCTCCTGCACCCCAATGCCCTGCCCCAGCCCTAAGCCCCCTCCTGCACCCTGAACCCCTTATTTCTGGCCCCACCCCAGTGCCCACACCCCCAGCTGGAGCCCTCACCCCCTCCCGTATCCCAACCTCAGGCCCCAGCTCAGTGAAAGTGAGGGAGGGTGTGGGAGAGGGAGCGACAGAGGGAAGGAGTATGGAGTGAGCAGAGGGCGGGGTCTAGGAGAAGGGGTATGGGCAGAGCTTCGGGGCAAGGGTGTTTGGTTTTGTGCGATTATAAAGTTGGCAACCCTTCACTCCAGTTGGCAACCCTTCACTCCAATCCTCAATCCCTATGACGCCTCCCAGTGATCCTTCCCCTGCTGCATGAGACATTTAGCCAGTACTCCACCACTGGATTAGATCCACATGGAGTGAGAGACTGATTCTAGACTGCACTATCATTGGAAAGGTTGCACCCTCCCCCATCTGCAAGCGACTAACCTAGTTGGCATCTGTACTTCTCTACGTTCCATGTACCAGAGCTAAGCACGGGATTGAAAAAGGGAACCAGGGAGCAAGTAGAAAAACAAGAACTGTTCCAACTTTTCAACTTTGAATATTTGATCGCTCTAAAGAACTAAAGATCACAATACAGCAATATGAGAATTCACATGATAGAGCAGAGCTTCCCATTGTATATAAACATAGAAATTAAAATTTAATTGTAGCATCTCCAGGCTACTGCTGATGGTGGCTATCTTGATGAAAAAAGTGACATACTTTGTGATACTTGCAATATAGGAACCTTACACATCTACATTCATTCTGCTTTGAAAATCCGAAGATTGACAACCTTTACATTCAACCTTTTTTCCTGCTGGTCTTCCCAGTTCTCAGCTGTGATGCATTTGTTTAATTCATGTTTTCTGGCAGCGTTTCCCAAAGTGTGGCGTGTATTTGGCTGGCCCACTGATAACAGTCCATTACCTGTTAAACTTTCTAAAAAGGGCCTCATCGCAGAACACTAAGCATGACAGTTTGGAGAAACTGGGGCATCTAGAACATCCTATTGATGGAGATTTCAGTGTACTCAACTTAGGATAAAAAGAATGCTCTTGTGTCTGACTTCTTGTATGTTTCCATTACCTTTGTCCATGTAATTGTGTAACCAAAGAATGCCTGCAAGCCACTGACCCTCATTCTGCAATTACCTTAAGATGGTGAGCTGTTGTGTACAATTTTCCACAGCCATCATATTCACAGCGAAAAGCCTTCTCTCCACTTGGCTGAGATTTAGCTGTCACTCTTGTTCCATGTCCTTGCAAGACAATCTAGGATAAAACAAATATGACAACATGGAAATCATTTAAGACGTTTATAACCAATTAGACAAAAATCAGATTTTCAAAATAAGAAATAATGAGAGTTAATCCTAGTTGATGTCTTTTGACTCAGTCCACCCTGCCATTTGCTGTGTTTGCTGATTCTCCTCCTGAAGCTTGTCTTCCTTCCAACCTACTCTCCCTAATGTCCCTTAAGTTTCATTTCCTTCTCCCGTTCTTGTCTTCATGCCTTCTTCAATGCAGCTCCTGCAATTGGAATTTCCTCTCAAACTGGTCTATCAAGCAACTTTATTTCTCTTTATTCAAATCTTTCCTTAAAACACAATTCTTCTGTGAGGCTTTTTAATAATAACCCCCCAAATAATTAATATAGACTTAAAAACAAACGATTTTTTTTAAAAAAAAGCATTTCTGGCTTGAAGATTAGACCTTGAGCCTCTATGCCTGCATATTTGGACTGTGTAATCTATGTTTTGGTTAGATTATCGATTCCTCAGGGTAGGAACGGTCTTTTTATAGGTTTATATGGGGCTGAGAATACTACCAGGGCTCAATAAATAAGAAACAATTATTCAAAAGTTAAGAGTAACATTGCACTTCAGTCTGCAAAATTTTGGCCAACAGAATTTTGTTGTGAAAGGAGGAAACAAAACACAGAAGCCTGTGAAGTTAATTTATTTTCAGCTAATAAATGACAATGGCATAAATGAATAATCAAAAAACAGTGAAAAGAAAGTTAACATGAAAAGTGAGTCCAGAAAGAATGTAAATAATCTAGTGGAAGTGAATGGGTTAGACTATAACACTTGTCCAAACTCATAGGAAAGGTGCTAAAGGAAGTGCTTCTCTGAACACATTCAGATGCCGTGCTTCCTACTTTCTACTCTGAAAGTGCCTGCTATCTCTAAATTACAATACAATGTATATACAACTGCAGACACTTGTAACTTTTATTTTTAATATTAATCAGCAACAGAAGCAACTCCCAATTTACCTTTTTAAAATAAAATATTAAATATCAGGTCAGGACAGTCCAATTAGGATTTACTTTTTTTAAAAAAAGGTTTACGTCACCAAATATTAACTCATATGGTTTATTTTTTAAATTATTAGTATTTCAGAGAAAACACGGCTCTAAATATTCCCCGGCAATATTTGCAACCCAATGGAACAATGCACTGCACTGGTACATAAAAACTAGAACATAAAATAGATTTGAAATCCATTATAAACAAAAGCAAAACTAACTAATCTGTCTTCCTTGTCCAAATTGAAAATGCAAAAAGTAAACAAATCAGGTTAATTGGAAAGAGTAAATTATATTGTTAAAATTATTTCATTTTAATCATTTAAGGTACTAATATTAACAAATGTAAGGGAATATTTTTGTTAAATATTATTTTTATTCTGACAGTGTCCCTTTAAAGTCTAAAATCAGTGTTTCCTTGGGAGAAGTATTACTGAAATACGCAGCTGGGTTTAAGTTTCCGTTTTCAAAATGCTGGTGATAAAGGGCTATTTTATCTTTACCATCATGAAATAAGATTCTCTGCTTGCAACACAGATTACAAGTAACAGAACACACGGGACATCAAAATTAATCCAATCTTTTGAGCCAATAACTCACTAATTTTAAGTACTAAACTTGCTACCACCAGAAAAATAGCTATATAATAACCAAGCTAATGGCTCAAAAAGGTGCCGCATTGGACAACTAATGCCCATGATTACCTTTATTGTTTAGCTGAGGATTTCAATGTATCATTCCTCTAATAAACATGCAGACACCAACCTGAATCTAAATGAAATCACGGTCAAGTGACTAGTGATTTTGGGGTGCCTCAACTAGAGACACCTCAAAGAGGCCTGATTTTTAGAGTGGATACTCAGCACTTTCTGAAAATCAGGTCTCATTCTGGGTCGGAGTATGCTGCGCCCTGGCTCTCCTCAGCTGCCATATGTTTCTTTGGGAATCAAAGCCAACCTGTACAAAGTTACAGCAGACTCCAAGTTGCTGTGTGTTGTGGCTGGGTGGGAGAATCAATTTTCTTCTTAATGTAGTTGCCATTGAGGGCCACAGGGTAGACACCACATCCACAGACCATCTGAAAATATTGGTGCCAGGAAACTACCAGGCTGGGCACTCACCAATTTTTACTACTACTAAGTATAACTAAAATTAATGAGGGGCCTTCAGAAAGTGAAAAATAAATTGTTTTCAGCATTTTGTCTCTCAAGCAAGTTTGCTATTGGAAACCTGCTACTCTGCTACCCTGCTATGGCCTCCTCGCTGAAGAAATTCTGGTGATGAAATGGGAAAGCATCATTCAGCTGACTGTACACAGCTATTAATGATCAAACAGAACTGTAGCATACTAATTTGTCCTTGACTGTTGAAACAGAGGGCCCATACCAGCATCCATGAAATCCTGAACAGTAGAGTTTAGAGTGACTGATAGCATGATTTAATCTAGTCTGTCTCCCCTAAGTTACAGAGTAAAATTTCTTTCTGTGAAGGAATTTTCATACCTTGGGGATAAAATTACTTAAAATTTGGTCCCAGCTCTCTGACACCATTGTGGCATGTGAGATGTGGGCTTCCAGTGCCTTTGGTATGCAGACAACGTCCAGTTTTAAATCTTTATCTTGTCTGACTTAGCTTTCCAAAGAGCTTATAACCAGAATATTCGGAGGACATCATCAAATATTAAGAAAAGGAGTAGTTTTCCTGTCTTTCATGGGTGGAGACACAAATTTCACTTTGTTAGGAAATTCTCCACCCCATCTAAATCATGTCCTCATTAGCCAGGAGCGGCAGGAATTACAGAGATTTTCTTTGATGTAGGAAGAAAGACTTTTTATTGTTTTTTTTTAAATTACCTTTTTTGTTTGTGGAACTTTAAAGTAAAGAAGCAACTCTGTTCTTTCCTTGTCTTATTCTATTTCTTTACAAAAAGACCCTGTGAAGAGAAAGACCGTCATACCCACTTATGTTTAAGAGATTGAGACTCCTGACCCTTCTCCGGGCCTAGCTTCAGAAATTGCATCCAAGTTTTCCCACTAGAACCTCTCAGGGAAGACTTCCCTTTAGGAAAGATTTTTAAACTTTAAGTGGTACTATGAACTCAATGAAACAATCTTATTTTCAAAAGGAATAGAAATTTTACATTGCTCCTTAAAGGGTTGATTTGGATCAAGGCCTCCTTTGCTGCTCCCTTGCCCAAATCTGTGAGACAAGTGGGGGGCACTTGGTAGAAGAATGAAATGCTACCAAGGAGACCGAAGAGAGCGTCTGGAGGCATATACCCAGTATGTCTCTCTAAGGAAAAGAACAGCCACTTCATCACCTTTTGTGAGATAACTGGAAGCTGAAAAACTAGATGTAGAATTGCTTAACCCAGAGGTTCTCAAACTTCATTGCACCGCGACCCCTTTCTGACAACAAAATTTACTACACGACCCCAGGAGGGGGGACCAAAGCCTGACCCCGTCCTGGGTGGGGGGGCCAAAGCCCAAGCCTCACCACCCCAGGCAGGGGGACCAAAGCTGATGCCCAAGGGCTACAGCCCTAGGCAGGGGGCCTGTAACTGAGCCCCACAGCCCAGGGCTGATGTCCTCGGGCTCCAGCTTTAGCCCCGGAAGGTGGGGCTCGGGCTTTGGCCCCGGCCCCAGCAAGTCTAAGCCAGCTGTGACAATCCCATTAAAACAGGGTTGCAACCACTTTGGGGTCCCAACCCACAGTTTGAGAACTTCTGTCTTAACCCCTTGCTGCTGTGTCCTCAAACCAAGAGTCAGCCTATAAACCCAAATCAGAAACCCAAGAGAATTTTTTTTAATCTAGCAGTTTTCAGGAGAAAAACTTTGAAGACGATAGTGGGTGGGGGGAAAGGAGGTTACTTAACTGTAACTGGAGGGTCTTCCAGATACGTGGTCCCTATTTGTATTCTACATGTGGGTACGCATGCGCACCATGCTCTCCTGACTCTGGAGATTTTTAGGAAGCAGTATCCATTGGTCCCCACATGAGCGGTTGTTCTCTTCATGCTCTGAACTGAGGGCATAAGGGGCAGTGCAGACTGGCGCCTCTCCAGTTCCTTCTCCTACTACAAATCTAGTAATATCCGCAGCAGAGAGAAAGGCAGGTAATGGAATACAAATATGGACTATACATCTAAAACACCCTCGAGTAACCTCCTTTTCTTCTTTGAGTGATGGCTCCTGTATGTATTCCACCTGAGAGATGAGTAAGCAGTAGTCATACCGGAAGTGGGTGCAAGGTCACAGAAGTGATGGCTGAATGTAATATTGCTGTCTCCACAGCTGAATCTGTAGTTGATGACTGGCTGAAGCGTAATGTCTTGTAAAGATGTGGAAGGAGCTTCAGGTAATTGGTCTACATATCTCTAGTAGAGGTACATCTCTTACAGATAAAGAAGAGATTGCTTACACTCTGGTGGAATGACCCTCACCCTCTCTTGGGGAGGTATGTGAGCTAGTTTCATAGCAAAGGAGAATGCAGCCAGAGATCCATTTAGAAAGACTCTGAGCATGTATATCTTGACCTCTCTGCTATGGTAACAAAAAGTCTAGATGTCTTTCTATGTGCTTTTGTAAATAAAAGGCCAGTGCTCTTTGGACATCAAGAGAATGAAGACATCTCTTCTCAGCAAACACATGGGAAAGAAAAAAAAATGGTAAGGGGATGGTTTGACTCTCGTGAAATTCTGAAATTACGTTAGTGATGAATTTCAGGTGGGGGTGAAAGAAAAAAGACCTTTTCTTTATGAAAGATAGCATATGGTGGGTCTGCCATGAGCCCTCCCAGCTCACTGACTCTTCTGGCTGATGTGATGGTGACTACAAAGGCAACTTTCATTGAGAGAGGGGTCATGGTCCATGTGGCTAAAGGTTCAGGAGGAGGTCTGGTGAGAGATGAAAGAATAACATTGAGGTCCCATTGAGGTCTTGGCTTCACCAGTCGTGGGAAGGATTTAAGAAGTCCCTTACGGAATCTATTTGTCATGGGATGAATTAAGAGGATACAGTCGTTGATAGGAGAATGAAAAGCACTGATTGCTGCTAAATGACTCTGTAAGGAGCTAACAGAGAGACCCAAGCCTTAAGGATAAGTAGATATTCTAGAATAGCAAGGATCCCAGTGCTAGGGAATTCTGCACAACTAGTAGTTATGCTGCAGAAAGAGTTACTTGATGTCTGATATATCAATTCCAGAGGTTGACTGTCTCTGCACACAGAGGAAAGGATATTGTTCCTCCCTGCTTTTTTATATTTAGAAGACAGTTAACATACTGTCGGACATTATCTGGATATGTCATGACTGAATGAGTGGGAGGAAAGTGTTGCAGACCCAACAGACCACTGTTAATTCCAATAAACTGATATGCAACCTGAACTCCCGAAGGGTCCAGTTGCCTTGTGCAGTATGATTGTTCATATGACATCCCCCATGTAAGAGGGAACTATCTGTAATGATACTCACCTCAGGTGTAGGTGTGAGGAAAGGAGTCCCCACTTGAACTTTCTCCGGCTTTGTCCACCGGACAAGAGAGGCTAGAATCTTGGATGGAACTATTAATTGGGACTGATGTTGATTTTTTCTGGTGAGTAGATGGACTGAAGCAAGGTATGCAGATAATGGAGATGGAGCCTGGCAAACGGCATCAGGTGTGCACATGAGGAAAAGGCAAGTCTAACTGAAGTCCATGGGTGACCTGTTTTATGAGATTGCCCATGGCATGGAATCTTTCAACTGGTAGCTAGGATTTTGCTCTCATTGAGTCTAAGGTTGCTCCTAAGAAGTTTGAGGACCTTGTGGGTGGTCAAAGAGGACTTTTTGTGATTGGTAAAAATTCCCAGGGAATGTAGCATACAGAGGAGGAATTGAGTTGGCAACTGGGCCTTGTATGGTCTGCCTGTCAAAAGCCAGCGAGTCACAAAAGCCACAGTTGAGGGATCCATACTCTTTCTGGTCACTTTCTCCTGCTAAGGAGGTTTACTCTGGCAAAATCTACAGAACACAGGTGTGAGGACTGTCCTGACCTTGAAGGAGAGGAGGGATCTCTTTTCTGGGGGGCATCCTTGGAAGAAGATGATTTGTCTCTATGCTTGTAAGAGTTTCCTTTACTCTCAAGAGAAGCCTTCTCCTTTGTCTTGGAAGTCTTAGCCTCGACTCCTGAGCTCCTGCACTGCCTGTTGACTGAGGCTGATGTACAGGGGGGTCTCCCCGACCCAGATCTGAGTGGAGTCTCCTGGCTTTCTCCATCAGATGTTTTCTAAGTCTTAGCTCTTCATCATCATGAGTTCTGGGAGGGAAGGAGCAGCAAATCCTGTACTTCACTGAGATGTGAGCCTCACCTAGGCAGTAATAGCAGAGTTGGTGTATGTTGCTCACTAAAAAGTAGTGGGGACAAGAAACGTAATTTTTGAACTCCAGGACTCTGGACATAATCCTAACTCCTCAGGAAGGATTTCCTGGGGACAGTGAAAAACAACTAACTAACCACACTAGTACTTAAAACTAAAAGAGTTAAATACTAAAACTATTTAAAAATATATTTACATATAGACACAATTGAAGAAGAAACTGGATGAAGGTTCCAACTCAGGCCATGTGGCAGTAACAAGGAACTGGAGAGATGCCACTTCCCTTATACCCTCGGTTCACAGTGAGAACAACAACTGCGTGTGTGTGGACCAATGGACACTGCTTATTAAAAATATCTGAACTAAAGATGCATCAGGCAAGGTATTTCCAATAGAGACAGGGAAGTGTTTCATTATACAAGGCACTGGTGATACTTCATCTGAAATACCATGTGCAATTCTGGTCCCCCATGTTTAAGAAAGAAGAATTCAAACTGGAACAGGTGCAGAGAAGGATTACTAGGATCATCCAAGGAATGGAAACCCTACCTTATGAGAGGAGACTCAAAGAGTTTGGCTTGTTTAGCCTAACCAATAAAAGGCTGAGATATGATTGCTCTCTATAAATTCATCAGAGGGATAAATATCAGGGAATTATTTAAGTTCAGTGTCAAAGCTGATGCAAGAACCAAGGGATATAAACTGGCCACCAGTAAGTTTAGGCTTGAATTTAGATGAAGGTTTTTAACTATCAGAAGAGCGAAGTAACAGCCTTCCAAGGGGAGTAGAAGGGGTAAAAACCTAACTGGCTTCAAGACTGAGCTTGATAAATGTATCGAGGGTATCGTATGATGAGACTGCCTACAACAGCATGTAGCTGATCTTCCACTGCTAGTAGCAAATATCTCCAGTGGCTGGTGATGGGACAACTAGATGGGAAAGGCTCTGACTTACTACAGATAATTCTTTCCCAGGTGTCTGGTTGGTAGGTTTTGCCCACATGTTCAGAGGCTAACTGATCATCATGTTTGGGGTCAGGAAGGAATTTTCCCCCAGGTCAGAAAGGCAGAGATCAAGGGGGAAGGGGGGGGGCTGCCTTCCTCTGCAGCATGGGGCACAGGTCACTTGCAGGTTTAAACTAGTGTAAATGGTGGATTCTCTGTAACTTGAAGTCTTTAAATTATGATTTGAGGACTTCAGTAGCTCAGCCAGAGGTTATGGGTCTGTTACAGGAGTGGATGGGAGAGGTTCTATGGCCTGCAATATGCAGGAGTTCAGTCTAGATCAGGGGCTCCGAAACTATGGGCCACAGCCAAAAGCTGGGCTGTGATACAGTCCCAGGTGGCCTGCCATGGGCAGAGTTGTGGGGGCATTGTCTCCCCAAACTGTATACATTGGCGGAGTGGCAGCTGGTGATGGTGGTTAATTGTAAAAGTTTTTTAAATCCCGTGAATTATTCTTCTATAAAGGGAGAAATGGAGCCTGCCATCTGCACAGGTTTGGAGTCAGAGAACTCCTGATAGGCAGCCCAAGGACCTGGCTCAGAGCTAAATACTTGGCGCATGAGTGCTGAACAATTTGTAGAGTGGGGGTTCTGACAGTCATTGAATAAACTGTAAACCCTGTATATAATGGAAACCACTTCAAGCCAGGGCATGCTGCAGTACCCCCACACCGCTAGTTCAAGCGCCTATGATTCGGCATGCTTCCAGCTGTTATGAGGAAGGTGAACACTTGCACTGTAAAGACTGTTGGGCATAGAAGAGACAGAGAAAATAAAAATCCAGTGGATCCAATTATATTGTATAGTGTTACATACCTGCATTTTTTTCTCTTGTTCATTTTCACCTATCATTCCTGAGCTACTAACACTTTCATTTCCATCAATAGACACCTGAAAATAATATGAAAGAAAAAAAATTAAAATTATATACCAGTTGCTTTTCTTCAGTGAATAATGCAGAAGTGAAAGGACTCAGCTTCTGAGGGCGCACACTCATTCATAGCTCTGTTACTCCATCATCTTGAAACATGGCTACCATATGGTATATTAGCTCTTAAAAAATGTAAAATCCTCCCCATGTTATAACAAAAGCCTTGTATAACTACCAAAGTGCTGAACTTCTTAAGGTTGTATTCAATTAAGGAGGGAGAGCAAGGACCAAATTTGTCCCGGATTTAACTACAGTGACTTCAAGAGCTAGTTTGGTCACCAATGACTTCAATTAAGCTAAAATCAGGGATGAATTTGGTTCTAAATCTTTCTTCTAACCAAACATTTCTAGCATTGTTCTGGGCATGGAGTTCCTGAAACTATTAGTAAAGGGGACATGATGGCAAATTTAAAAGTATAGAGCCAGATCATGCCCTTACAATGGCCCCTTTGAGCTGTTCCAACGGCACAAATAGACAGTAAAACCAGCTTAACTAGACAGCAAAGGATTCCTCCAATGTGGGAGAATCCACCATAACCATTTCTACACTATCCCCAAAGCTCCTGGCTCAGAAGCATTCTTACCCTAACCCTTTCAACAGCTAGCTCATGACTTCATCTCGTCTCAACCACTGCAATTTCTTTTTCTATAATCCTCCTACATCCAATGCCTTGTAAACTTCAGGGAGTTCCTACTCTCCATTACCTTCACTGGTTTCCAAACCACCTTTTAAATTATTCAAAATAACCCTTGTGGTTTTCCATATATTTGCTTCTACTATACCCCTCTGATTTTCTATCCACTTATACATTTGCTATCTCACTCTGCACTTTCAGTATTTAATTTCATGATCCCTACCTTCAACTCTACACAGTTTGAAGTTACATCTTTTATTTGTGATGCCTTGTCTATTAGGAATTCATCCTTTTCCATCTTCCACGCTTCTAACTAATTCCTCTAATTAATTCTCATCATATATTTCTTAGTTTACAAGATCTCTGTGTAAAATGTATTGTGATGCTATATATTAAAGAAACTACATACAGATAAAATGTATTATAATGTACCTTAGCTGCATACTGCTCCAAAGCACTGATGGTATCTGGATCAATTGTAGCATCTCCCGTATGAAGGCCTGCTACTGTGCCATCAGCTTGAATAGCTAAGATGGTATCTGACTGTGGCATTTGAACTGTATGGTGAATGTAAGCAGTGGTTCCATCTTCCAGCTGGACTGCCTGTAATGCACTCTGGTCATAACTGTCTAAGAAATAATATTAAAAACACTGTTAAGACAGGGAATGAATATCAGAGTCTGCATTTCTCCAATATAAAGGCATCACATATGTGAAATTATCAATACACATTAAAATGCTACTGATGAGTACAATAGTTTAGAAAATTGCTATCAATACCACAGGTTGAATTTGTTGTAAATGATTACTTACCCCAAAATACTTCTATTTCTGTCCGCTTATAAACAGCATTACAATTACAATTACAGCCTAGCTCTTACTTACAAAGTATTACACCATACACTTTGAAATTTCTACTCACTAGTGATCAATTAATTGTTGATACTCTCTGTTTTAGGATTTGTATACCTGCTTCCTTTACACTAAGAACCCAAGCATCCTTCAACGGCTAAAGCAATGTTTTGCCATTACTTTAATTTTACATAAAGGTTTAAACACTTTGCATATGGCATTGTTTACAGAAACGAGTAATCTGTGGGAACCTAATAAGCAACCACAACAATAATTTCAATATTAAGATCATATAAAGATGTAGGGCTTGAAACATTTACCCAATATCTACTAGCCTGAGGAGTAAGTCTTCCAATCAGGGTGAAAATACCTGTGCTGTCACTCCCCTCAAAGCCTTTGTGACACACAGTCCCATTGGTGATTCACTACTTTGTGTCAGCAACTCTTGATAGGCCTGACATACTCACTACACCTAACATTGCTGTGATGACATATATCCAAACATCATCATGTAATACATCACTGGAAAACTAATAACTCACTGATTATTAATATTCTCGTCTGATGTACAGAGTTATAAATATGTGCCTGAATTATGTTTTTAAAAGGCGTTTGGCAATCAATGCATAAACACTGTCTGCCATAGATAAAGAAATGTGTATTTGCTTGTCTGACCTGCCTGGTCACCAGGCAGAGACAATGAAGGCACATTTATATAAAAGGTAAAAAAGGCCATCAAACTAACGAGTGGGGAGATAGCTTCTTAAATATAAAGACAGCGGGGTCTGAACCTCAAATATAAGCAGCTGAATCAGCTAATTGTATACAATATTACTGTATTATACAAATGTATTGAGTAAGAGCTTTTATGAAAGCCTGTGACACACTAGTGATTAATATCAATGTAAAATGTATGCATTAACACTATATAACAAATTATAGATACTCACTGTTCTTATGCTTTCAAGTGTGTGACCACACACAGGGAGAAACAGGTTTTCTCCCAGATAGAGGGAAGGCAGCTACCTATTTGTCTCCAATGTAAATTAAGTAGTGTGGAATAAAAACAATGGAAGCTCAATTTACATACAAATCAGCAGGGGAATGGAAACTGTACCCCTGGAAAGCCTTCCTGCTTTGTGAAGCAGGGCCAATGAAATTTAGGAAGATAGCATGGTGTCTAAATCCCAGCAGGACTTACTTTCCAAAGAATACATTTCAAAGGTTAACTGGACTATAAAAGGAAAGGGGGAAAGAACCCCATAGGTCCATCACTTGGCGGATTCAAGGGGCCTGAGCTCTTGAAATCACAGAATCTTGAGTCCTTCAAGCAAGAGGGCTGAAGTCTCTGGGAACTGAATATTGGTGACAAACCTGCTTAGGCAAGGATTAAAAGTTAATTTTAGCAAGTACCTGTCCCTGAAGTGTATTTTTACTTTTGTTTGTTTGTAACCATTTCTGTCTTTATTTCTTATACTTGGTATCATTAAACCTATGACTTTTTGTTTAATAAACTTGTTTGACTTTTACTTTAAATCAATTCTATGGTGTGACTGAAATAAGAGCCTTTGTCAAACTGCAGTGAAATTAATGAACTGCTGTTTATTCTCTTTACAGCAGCAACAAACTTAACTTCTGTGAGTGTTCCAGAAGAGAGCTGGACACTGCAGGGAGATGTCTCGGGGAAATTCAGGAGTTGGGGTTCACTTTTACTTGTAAGGCAAAGTTTGGACTGGCAGAGCCCTGAGGAGTTTGCTGGCAAGGCAGACAGGCTGGTGTGGCAGGAGAATTGTCACACAGCTTAGCAGTAGCAAAACTCTCACTTGCTGAGGCTCAGAAGAGTAACTCAGTAACTCACAATTCTGGGAGCCTCAGCAAATTATCACACGGAGACAAAAAGAAAAGGAGTACTTGTGGCACCTTAGAGACTAACCAATTTATTTGAGCATGAGCTTTCGTGAGCTACAGCTCACTTCATCAGATGTATACCGTGGAAACTGCAGCAGACTTTATATACACACAGAGAATATGAAACAATACCTCCTCCCACCCCACTGTCCCGCTGGTAATAGCTTATCTAAAGTGATCAACAGGTGGGCCATTTCCAGCACAAATCCAGGCATTGGCACCCTGACAGCAGGATTGTCTGGCTATGTAGACTCCCTCCTCAGGCCCTACGCTACCAGCACTCCCAGCTACCTTCGAGACACCACTGACTTCCTGAGGAAACTTCAATCCATCGGTGATCTTCCTGATAACACCATCCTGGCTACTATGGATGCAGAAGCCCTCTACACCAACATTCCACACAAAGATGGACTACAAGCCGTCAAGAACACTATCCCCGATAATGTCACGGCTAACCTGGTGGCTGAACTTTGTGACTTTGTCCTTACCCATAACTATTTCACATTTGGGGACAATGTATACCTTCAGATCAGCGGCACTGCTATGGGTACCCGCATGGCCCCACAGTATGCCAACATTTTTATGGCTGATTTAGAACAACGCTTCCTCAGCTCTCGTCCCCTAAAGCCCCTACTCTACTTGCGCTATATTGATGACATCTTCATCATCTGGACCCATGGAAAAGAAGCCCTTGAGGAATTCCACCATGATTTCAACAATTTCCATCCCACCACCAACCTCAGCCTGGTCCAGTCCACACAAGAGATCCACTTCCTGGACACTACAGTGCTAATAAACAATGGCCACATAAACACCACCCTATACCGGAAACCTACTGACCGCTATTCCTACCTGCATGCCTCCAGCTTTCACCCTGACCACACCACACGATCCATCGTCTACAGCCAAGCTCTGCGATACAACCGCATTTGCTCCAACCCCTCAGACAGAGACAAACACCTACAAGATCTCTGTCAAGCTTTCTTACAACTACAATACCCACCTGCAGAAGTAAAGAAACAGATTGATAGAGCCAGAAGAGTTCCCAGAAGTTACCTACTACAGGACAGGCCTAACAAAGAAAATAACAGAACGCCACTAGCCGTCACCTTCAGCCCCCAACTAAAACCCCTCCAACGCATTATTAAGGATCTACAACCTATCCTAAAGGATGACCCAACACTCTCACAAGTCTTGGGAGACAGGCCAGTCCTTGCCTACAGACAGCCCCGCAACCTGAAGCAAATACTCACCAACAACCACATACCACACAACAGAACCACTAACCCAGGAACTTATCCTTGCAACAAAGCCCGTTGCCAATTGTGCCCACATATCTATTCAGGGGACACCATCACAGGGCCTAATAACATCAGCCACACTATCAGAGGCTCGTTCACCTGCACATCCACCAATGTGATATATGCCATCATGTGACAGCAATGCCCCTCTGCCATGTACATTGGTCAAACTGGACAGTCTCTACGTAAAAGAATAAATGGACACAAATCAGATGTCAAGAATTATAACATTCATAAACCAGTCGGAGAACACTTCAATCCCTCTGGTCACGCAATCACAGACATGAAGGTCGCTATCTTAAAACAAAAAAACTTCAAATCCAGACTCCAGCGAGAAACTGCTGAATTGGAATTCATTTGCAAATTGGATACTATTAATTTAGGCTTAAATAGAGACTGGGAGTGGCTAAGTCATTATGCAAGGTAGCCTGTTTCCTCTTGTTTTTTCCTACCCCCCCCCCCCCCCGATGCTCTGGTTTAACTTGGATTTAAACTTGGAGAGTGGTCAGTTTAGATGAGCTATTACCAGCAGGAGAGTGAGTTTGTGTGTGTATGGGGGTGGGGGGGATGTGAGAAAACCTGGATCTATGCAGGAAATAGCCCGACTTGATTATGTAAAGAGTTGTCACTTTGGATGGGCTAGCACCAGCAGGAGAGTGAATTTGTGTGGGGGGGTGGAGGGTGAGAAAACCTGGATTTGTGCTGGAAATGGCCCACCTGTTGATCACTTTAGATAAGCTATTACCAGCAGGACAGTGGGGTGGGAGGAGGTATTGTTTCATATTCTCTGTGTGTATATAAAGTCTGCTGCAGTTTCCACGGTATACATCTGATGAAGTGAGCTGTAGCTCACGAAAGCTCATGCTCAAATAAATTGGTTAGTCTCTAAGGTGCCACAAGTACTCCTTTTCTTTTTGCGAATACAGACTAACACGGCTGTTCCTCTGAAACCTGTCACACGGAGACAGTTTTGGGTAAATTTGGGACTGGGTGGGTATTTGGATCACTGCAAAAATAACTGGGTGGTGGAAGCCAGGGTGTGACCTGCACGCTTGTAACACTGGCTATTGGTGTCAGGGCTGTGAGCCACAGTACCACAGCACTGAAAGCACGCAGAGTTACAGGACAGGTTGTGTCATAACCCCTCATTGGTCTGGGTTAAAATATCATACCCGCACTGCAATTTAAATGAATAAAAGTACTGCATACTATGTACTATATGTAAATCACACAATTAACTAACTTTCACCTTATGAAGTGTACCAGATTCAGGGTTTTTAGTAGAAAAGTGAAACTAGCAAGACTCTGCTATTGTTTATGGTTTTCCCAAGATACACCAGAGTGAAAACTGACCAGATGCACAGCTATCTTCCTATCCACACACTCAAGAAGCCAGCAAAACATCAGTTTATACTCAGTCCATATTTTTTTCTTCACAACCATAAGGTCTAGAAATAATCACTCTCCTGTGTCAGATTTGGAAAGTAAATGGATACAGAAAGGTACGACTTCTAATGTGATAATGAAGGAGAAGGAAGATCATATATTGTCCAAGTCCTTTAGTGAAGTACACCCGTACTGGTACGACATTATTTTTCCCTTCTTTCGAAGGCCAATCTAAGGCTCAATTTAAAATAAAATAAATGTGCATACTTGACTGTCAGCTATGGTGTTCTTTGTGTGTTACATTGATAGGTCTTCCAAAAAGTATCAAATCTCACTCACAGAGTATTTAAAGGTTTCAGAGTAACAGCTGTGTTAGTCTGTATTCGCAAAAAGAAAAGGAGTACTTGTGGCACCTTAGAGACTAACCAATTTATTTGAGCATAAGCTTTCGTGAAGTGAGCTGTAGCTCACGGAAGCTTATGCTCAAATAAATTGGTTAGTCTCTAAGGTGCCACAAGTACTCCTTTTCTTTTAGAGTATTTAAAATGTCCCCAGAGCTCAAAAATCTCATTCAAGTTATGTCTGCTTTTTTCTGGTTTCCTTTTTTCATTTCCAGGTCCAGTCTTTCTTGAAATTCATACAAGGGTTTAAATTCTCTAGAAGTAGCATGACTGTTTCTAAGTTAAGATTCTAGGATAGCACACAGAAATGCCCAGCAATCTTCTGATCCAGCCATTTACTACTACATTCTGAATGAGGAAATCGAACCACTCTCAACTCAGCTGTTTTCAGATGTTCCTATTTAAATGCAACAAGTTATTTACAATAAGAATACTTGTAAATATGGTCATAATCTAAACATATTGTCAGAAGTGGTACTCTAGAAATTACAATTAAATTGTTTCATAATATAATGAATCACACTTCAAAATGCAGTTTACCTTTTGAAGCGTGATGAATAAATGCAGTCGTTCCATCTTCCAGCTGAACTGCCTGTCCATCTTCCAGGCGCAGACTGTCCCCTGTTTGGGGAAGGGAGGGTGGAGAGCATAACTTTAGGCATCACCAATCATAAATGTATTTGATTTAATGTTTTAACAGATTAGAAACCACAGTCACTAAAAATATTAACCTTCAAATAATAAAAGTATATGTATTGGACATCTGAAATTATTGTAACAATGTTTTATTGATTCTAACTATACTATATTATACCAGTGCAGTCAATATTTAAAAACATACTCATGGATGTAATATACTTACTACTTTTTGGCATGGATACATGTTGAACATAGGCAGCAGAGCCATCTTCTAGTTGAATGACCTGGCCATCCATTAATTTACCATCTGGAATACATTATATTTATGTAAAATATCCTATATGACATGTTACATTTTAAACCATACCATTGAAACTCTCTGGAATAAAGTATTTCATAGAACAAAAATACAGTTTAAGAAGTATTAACCACAGTATTAGGATGTGTAAAGTGCTTTGAGATCCTGGGATAAAAAACACTAAATTGGGACCAGATCCCCATTGTACTGGGTACTATACAAACAAGCAAATAAATACACTGAATACTCTGAAGCACTTGGCATTGGCCACTTTCAGAAGACAGGATACTGGACTAGATGGACCTTTGCTCTGATCCAGTATGGCCGTACTTATGTACAGTGAAGAATTATTGATTTTTAGTCAGGCACATACCTTTAGAATTGTGCTGTATGTAAGCAGTGGAGCCATCAGCAAGCGTAACTGCCTGCAAACTTACACCTTCCATGTTTTCTAAATTGTCACCATCTATTGGGGGAAAAAGTTTATTTACAATATTGCCAACTCCATACGCTCTAAAATTGTGAGTCAAGCCCCAAAAAATCATGGGATGGACTTAAAAGCTTTGTATTAGCCTTTTGATTTTGAACCTTTAGGATATACTGAGGTCACATTGTTAAGTTTTTATCCATAAGCATGAGAACTAAAATGTTTTATTTTAAATAAAAGCTAAAATTCTCATGATATAAAATGGCCTGAGAACTGGGGCTTTAAGAAAAACACCTAATATTGAAGACTCACAACAAAATCATGAGAAATGGCAGTATTACATGCACGTAATGTAAATCATTGTTCTGTGCACCATCAGTCATTAACACATAAAAGACCATTTTGAATAAAATATAGTAATTAGACAAAAGCTTTTATTCTTTTATAAATATTAAGCATGGCCAAGAAAGCATCAACATGTTAATATCAATCCTAAAACACCATTCTTTCTGTAAAACGGAGTCTATTTTGTACATCATTTACATATAAATTGGAATTACATAATCCAAAATAGTAATGCTGTATTTTAATTTGATTGGAATCAGATTTTATACTACAAACACAACTGTTATTTTAATTAAGCAATAATTTCATTTCAGAATTAAATCAAATTTCAGATTAATCAAATACACTATCTAAAAACAATTTGGTCTTTTTATTATTTTCTCCATTTGCAATACACAACATCACTCCAAAGCTTAGACGTTCAACAGAGTACACAGTCTGCTCTTTCTGAATGCAAAACTACAAACTGCATGATGATGTGGAGATACTTTAACCTGAATGCTCACCTTGCACAGCTACTGCTTCTGTCAAACAGAGAGTCACATGCTGAGCCTCCATCCCTCCTCCAGAAAACTCAGTCATTCCCTGAGAGTCTCGATTTATCTGGGCTAGTAACATTGTTTATCTAGAAACAAATAGCAAGTTTACAAAACATAAAGACTCAGAACCATAAGAAGTAACATCAAGAAATTATGTGAAATTTTATTCCATTTTCTGGATGAGACACAAATCCTAGAGGTTAAGAACAATCCTACTTTAACCAGAATTTCACTTAGCATGTTATGGATAGTTTGTCTTACCTACCTCATAGAGATGATACAATTATTTATTAGTGTCTGGAAAGTGCTTAGAAGATGAAAAAAAAGTGCTATATGAAATGGCCAACTATTATTCTCATTAACTTTATCAAAGTAATTGCTAGATTTTAGGTGGGTCCAACTCTATTTATACTTCAATTAAACTTCAGTAATTATACCGCTAATTAAGGCTTACTAAGCTTTAAAAAGTATTTGGGCCAGTTTACACTGTACTATAATCTCTTTTCAGACTTAAAAACAACAACTTTAACAAATCACACATGGCCATATGGAGAACCCCTTCTGAGTCCTATTAAAGTCAGTGGGACTATCCATTCAAGTAACTGCTCAACAGTAAGACTAAGAGGTTCACACTCTGGCCCATGCTAAAGAAAGACCTGAATATTGGGAAGTCAGACTGAATGATCCAGCTGTTTATTTTCTGGCTCTATTATTCAGGATTCTATTAAAAGAATGACCTGCTCGAAAGTAACTATGTTTTATGTTATAAAACTGTCACTATGAAAAGAGGAATTGACTGGCAAATGGAGACTGCAACTGAGCACTTACCTGGTAAAATCAGGTAACCTTATCCCTTTTCAATGAGAAATGTATTTTATCCAAGTTCAACACAAGGGACTACAGAACACTGTTGGATCCTAAAGTCTGCAAGTACGGTTTCAAAAATCATATATTCCACAATTAGCCAGCAGTTACGGATTAAATGGACAACAGTGACTTCTAAGAGCTCTGATGTTGGTTCCATCACCACAGAAATCAAAAACTGGACTGGACAGACCATATATTTCACTTGCACCTGCCAGCTGAGTTCTTCAGTGCTCTTTAAGTAACATCACATACCGACTCAACCAGGAATTCTTGAAATTGATTTGTATGGGCACTGCAGAGGCTCATTTCTCCCTTCTGACATATTGCACACAGAGCTGCAGATTTAGGAAAAATCATAGAGAAAACCTACACTAATTTATTAAGCTTCTGAAGCGCTTAGCTAGTTGGCTTTAAAGTTATATTTCTATTTCATCTCTTCCAATCAGACAGCTTCTCTTAAAGTAACAGAAACATAGATCATTTAGAAAAACATGCAAAAGGATTACATTTGCATATAACTGACAGGCAGATTTCTCATCTCATCATCTGGTTCTCTCATAAAGAAAAACTCCAGTGCAGAAAAATCACCTGGATCAGATATTATTCACACCAGGTTTCTGAAGGGAAAAAAAATGTGCAATAGCAGATATTTTAAAAGTGGTAGGATCATGGATAGGGCATGGGACTGGGTCACTGGAGATTTAGGTTCAATTCCTGTCTCTGCCACTGGCCTGCTGGGTGACCATGGACAAGTCACTTCCCTTCCTGTGCTTCAATTTCCCCTTTTGTAAAATAGATAGTGATACTGACCTCCTTTATAAAGAGCTTTGAGATTTAAAGACAAAAAGCCCTATCTAAAAGTTGGGTATTATTATTAATGATGATGGTCTAAGTTCTTAGCACTTACACAGTGCTTTACATACTCAGAGTGTTCTCTAGTCATTAACTAATTAATTTTCAAGACACCTCTCTCAAATAGGTTGCTTAGTAACTATCCTCATTCTACAGATGGGAGGACAGAGGCAAGGAAGTTACTGATCTTGCCCATGACTACATTCTGAATCTGGCAGGGATTAGAATGAAGGAAGTCCTGGCCACCAGCCCAGTGCTCAGTCCACTGAACTGTGTTGCCTCTCTTATATTCATACAATACATCCTTTAGAAGATCTAATGTAGCTAAAAACTGGAAAGCTACTAATATGGTATCTGTCTTTTAAAAAAAAGTCAAGGGAGATCATGAGAATAGAGTTGGATTACAGACAGAAGAACAGAACACTTAAATGAGAAGTATAGCCTGACAGGGTCAAATCATCATGTCTGTTGTATGAGAAAACGTCTGCTTTTATTTGCAGAAAAAAATAAATTTCAGTGATCTAGTCACAATTATTTACTTGAATTTTCAAAATATTTTATAAAATCCCTCCACTAGAGGACAAAGAGAAAAACTGCAGTGGATTAAAAAAAAATTAAAAACAAAAAGAGTCAGTGAACTTCTGACTACTCAGTACAGACAGAGGTTAACAGCAAAGATAATCTAACGGTTGTTACAGAGGCCACCACTGTTTTACTCAATTAGACACACAAAAAACCTATGTGAAAAAAACACTATTAGAGTTGCAAAGTCAAGCACTCAAAAGTTAGAAAATGCCAGAGTTAGGGTGGTCTCTGCATCCTTAATTCAGGTTCCTTGTGCCTAGGCATTATTATAATGTTCTAATTACATAATCACGTATTATTTTTTCCATGACCCCTGCCTCATGCACTGCACGGGATGGACGATCTTCAGTTGAAGAGTAGTTTTCAGAGGAACAGCCGTGTTAGTCTGTATTCGCAAAAAGAAAAGGAGTACTTGTGGCACCTTAGAGACTAACCAATTTATTTGAGCATGAGCTGAAGTGAGCTGTAGCTCACGAAAGCTCATGCTCAAATAAATTGGTTAGTCTCTAAGGTGCCACAAGTACTCCTTTTCTTTTTAGTTGAAGAGTAGCTATTCAATATTTTAGTTTATCCTCATTTTTTAAATGTGTGGCCTTTAAGCCTTATTTACTACCTACTATGCTCAGAAGACAGAATTAACTTCCTTGTGGGCTTTTTTATGGCATTCTTCACTTAGTAACAGGGTACGTCTACACAGAAAACAACAAAACACTGCGGCAGCAGTGAGTCTCGGAGCCCAGGTCAGCTGATGCAGGTTCCCTGGGCTCCTACTGTAGGACTAAAAATAGCAATATAAATATTTGGGCTCAATTTGGAGCCTGGTCAGACGCTCCTTCCCCATCGTGTTTCAGAGCCCGGTCTCCAGCCTGAGCCTGCTATTTTTAGCCCCGAGGTGTGAGCCTGCGTCAGTGGAACCAGGCTCTGAGACTCACTATTGTGAGTTTATTTGGGGGTTTGGTTTTTTTTGTTGTGTTGATGTATTCACAACACCCCTGTCAGGAGCGTATTACCGATGGGGAACTGTCACAGAGAGATTAAGGACAAAAGTACCCAGTAATTGTGGGTGTCTAATCAGATGTCTAGGACCTGATTTTTCAGAGTACTTAGCATTATATAGTACCTTATTTGGTCAAATCAGTAGGAACTGTGCTTTCAGTTACAGCTGTGAGGGCTCAGCATTTCTACAAATCAGACCCCAGGCCTCAAGCTGGGAACCCAGAAAATGAGGATGACACAATTAGTGACCACTTGTGAAAAGTTTGGTTTTAGTCATCTGACTAGCATTGCACCAAGAACTCTGAGGCAGAGGCAGGGATAAAATCCAATTATTCAGTTCAGCATTGAACTTGCCAGGGTCTTAACCATGAGACCATCCTTGCTCTTCCTGCAACTCCCTGCCTCATTCACTACACACCTTCCAATTTCTGAAACAAATAAGACAGGAGGCCTGAAGTCAACAGCCTCCTTCACTGTACAACCCTGATTCATCCCTAGAGCACCATCTGTTCTAGGCACTGAATGAGTCAGAGGGTCCTCTGGAAAAAAAAAAAGAGGACACTAGAACCTCAGAGTTACGAACACATCAGGAATGATGATTGTTCATAACTGAAATGTTTGTAAGTCTGAACAAAACGTGATGGTTGTTCTTTCAAAAGTTTACAAGTGAACATTGACTTAATACAGCTTTGAAACTTTTACTATGCAGGAGAAAAATGCAGCTATTAACCACCTTAATTTAAATGAAACAAGCACAGAAAGTTTCCTTACCTTGTCAAATCTTTTTTTTACTAGTTTATGTTTAACACAGCACTATATTAGCTTTTTTTGTCTCAGCTGCTGCCTGACTGCATACTTCTGTTTCAAATTAGGTGTGTGGTTGACCAGTCAGTTCATAAACTCTGGTGTTCTATTGTACGTGATCATCTAATTAAAGACTGTATCATAATGCATATGCACAAGTAGGCCAAATTAAGGTGGCAAAGGCAACCTTAATTCTGGCATTTTGTAATGTTTGTTTGCTGGACTTTGTAACCTTAATAATGTTCTTTTAACATAGCTGTGTGTGTAATTTGCTAGGTTTCTAAAAAGCAAGTAGGAAAAAAAACCCAAACTCCCAAAAATGTCATCATGTGGCATCATACTGACACCCAAGATTCATGAGCGGGGCTGGAATCTTTAGATTCTCAACACAGACTTCTGCTACTCGAGCCAACTGATAACAGTAGTAGATTATCATTCACTATGTGGACCAACACTAAAGGCGGATGAAACGTACGTTTTGCCAGTGGGTTTCACAGATATTTGCTGACAGCAGAGAAATGGGGAGACTGAGGAATCTGAGGTACCATTTCACACTCTGGAGGAAAACGGGTTCTAGTGGACACAAACTCGTTTCCCCCCAGTCTTCAGACTTTCTGCCCAGCCCCCTCCAACCTGCCCCAGTCCTGTTTCTTCCCCACTCCAGGCTCCCTGTCACGGTCACAGACTCCCTGTCTACCCACTCTCCACTCTTTAGGCTTCTCATCCCAGTCTTCTTGCCCAGCCAATCCCAGTCTCCCCCTCTGGGTTCTCCGTCTGAGTCCTCATCTTCCCTCACAACTCTCAGTCCCAGTCACCTGCTCCCAGCTCTTTGCCTGAACTGTCTCTTCCCCACCCCAATGGATCCCAACCAGTCTCCCTCACTGGGTTCCTCACCTCATCCCCTCCTTGTCTCAGTCTCTTTGCCCAGCCAATCCCAGTTCTCCCCATCACGCACACCCCAGGTCCTTGTCAGATCTGTCTCTCTTCTCCCCCTCACTGGTTCCTCCTCCAGTCAGTCCCAGTCTCCTCCCCTCACCCCAGCTCCTTATCCAATCTCAGTGTTGTCCCCATAACTCCATCAGATGTCCATTTCCCCCCACTCCCGGTTCCCTCACTGGCACCCAGTCCCAGTCTCCACTGTTCCAGTGCCCTGCCCCACTGCAGCCCAGAGCCTGTGAGAGAAGCCATTACAGAGAAAGCCTTTCTGATACTCTAGCTTTGGGCTAAAGCAAGCTTAGTTGCAGTTGTTGCTATGAACTTATTTTTACTGCAAAAGACACGTTCCTCACACAAAGGCAACCCCTTCCAAATTTCAAGCCCCTGCTACACTGCATGCTACTTGATCATTTTAAAGAAAAGGCCTCACAAAATTTTAGTAGGGGCAAAACAATGTATTCTTCCCTTCTTTCATTCTTGGAAACAGCTGACCCATTTTGTCTGACATTTTCCCAAAAAATTCAGCCTGAGACACCTTACATGGAAAATGTTGGTTAAAGTTTGATTAATCAACTGAAAACACGATCTTATAATACAATGTGTCTGGAAACCTTAACAAGAGGCAGTAAAACCAGCCCCGCCTATAATGATTTGGAGGCAGAACTGGCTAGTGAATGAGTGAAGATTGCTGCTGGCACTGGGTTCAGTGTAGAAAACCTACAGAGAAATGTAAAATTCAAATGCACTTTAAACACTGGCAACTGATGACAGACAAAATTTACCTTCCATAAATGTAGAGCAATGCACATTTATTAAAAAAAAAACAAAAACAAAAAAACGAGCTTTGAACTTGCATAAGTTGGAGGAAAGAATTATTGGATCTATCATGAATAATGCAGAGTGCAGCAGCAGTCATACAAGATGCCTATGTAACATGCTTCTGTACTCAAACAAGCAACAGAATATTTTGGGTTCTTTTCCTTTACTTGGAGAAGGGATGAAATGTTTAAATCAGACGGTTCAATAGGAGCTGGAAGCAGCAGCTGGCATTGGGAGTGTCAGCTGAGCACTGGGCAGCAGAGATCAGGAATAGCAGCTGGAATTTAGGCAGTTGGGAGCAACTGTGTTAGTTACGAAATGGGCATCTGGGAATGGGAGTGGTAATTGGGTTATGAGCACCTGGGAAATCAGCAGCTAGGAACTTGGCTGGAGGGAGGTAGGCAGTTGAGAACTGGAATGACGGATGGCAAAGAGGCAGTTGGGAATGGGAAGGTCAGTTGAGAAATAGGAAGCTGGAATCTTACGTGGAATCACAGGGAAGTTAGACAAAGAAAACTGAAGAAAAGGGTAATAACAATAGCAGGATCCCCATAAAGAGAGGGGAAACATGGCAGTCACTAAGGAGAAACTAACAAGAAGTACAGTAAAATTTGTAACAACAGCAATGTCGGGGATGGAAAAGTGAGCTGATGAGAGAGCAAGAGGAAACTAAAAGACCAAGGAAGAAACTGAGGGTAGAGGGGGAAAAAAGCCTGAGAAAAATCAACCTGGAAAGGTAGGTTAGCTGCTACTTATTCTCTGTCCTTGAAGATGGTATTGTGAAGGGTATGGAATAATAAATATTAATTTTATTTATAAACACACCTCTGGTGCTGTACAATAATTTTAAAAAATCTTATGAAAACAACTAAAACAGGACTATAAAACTACAACCAGAATGATAAAAGACACATAACTCTATAACACAGAACAGAAATAAAGGAACAATGCCGGCTTTCATTGATGGGGCTTGTGAAACTGAGATCCTATAGTTGGTAAAATTGCAGATCACACGTAAAGGATCACTGCATGTATTTAGAACACTAAGACCCAGAACCTCTAAAGTATTCAGGCTCCTAACATGCCTAAATACCTTTGAGGTGCTGTCCCTGCCTAGACAAAGCCTAAATATGTTTGACTAGAGTGTTCAGTCATGTTGTAACACTTGTATAAGGTTCTTACACTTGTAAACACTAAAGCAGACACTTAACAAATGTTTATTCCAGGGCACAACTCATTTTGTGAAGTGTCTACATTAGCATTTACTGTTACAATGGTTAACATGTTGGTTATAAGTTAATTGGCAATTAACATGTATTAGTGATGGCCTGCTGTTTTGCGGCTCATTTATGGTTTTATGGTAAGTATGAGTGAGGGTGGTGAGTTTGTATGTTGATTTGTGCAGGTAGCAAATAGTATGTGTATGCTGCAGTGAGGGGCTGTGTTTGGTGGTTGCATGGATTTGTGTCTGGGTAGTAGTGCTGGGGGATTCTGTGTTGATTTGTGTGAATGGAGAAGTGGTACGTGCTGCAGTGAGGGGCTGTGTGTTTTAGGGATTATTGTGTATGCTATTTGTGTTGTGCTTTGAGGTTTGTGATGGCAGCATGTGGAGTGCACAAGAGTGGCAGTTCGACCAAGGAATCCACCATGTGTGCAGTCTCCTTGATATAACCTGGAGCATGCAAATTAACTGCTGAGTAAGGGTAGTGACTGGCTGAATTACCTCTGCTATTACAATGGTCTAGGACTCTTGGCATGACATAGGTAGCTTCAAACCACACAGGTGTAACTCAAAGTTAAAATGGCTAAGAATTTAAAATTGGATGGTAACAGACTGACAGTCTGTAACCCTATGTTCACCCCTGTTTCAAGACTATGATAAATTTTGTACAAACTCTGCCTTGTAAGGGATCACTTGAAAATTCTGAATTTGCTGATCATTATTGTCCTGGTAAAATATGTGTGGCAACACTGTATGTAAAGTTACAAGATTCTACTGTATGATGTTACTAAGGGCTTGTCTACACTGGCACTTTACAGCGCTGCAACTTTCTCGCTTGGGGTGTGAAAAAAACACACCCCTGAGCGCTGCAAGTTTCAGAGCTGTAACATGGTAGTGTAGACAGTGCTACAATGCTGGTAGCTAAACCCCTCGCAGAGGTGGTTTTTTACAGCATTGGTGCCGTGACTACACAGCCACGCTAAAGCGCTGCTGCCATGGCTAGTGAAGACGTGCCCTAAGACATATTTCAAATCTGTGAAAGCCGCCACAAACCAGTTCCTCAAAGACAAAAAAACCCTCAGCCAGGTGACAACAAAGTCAAACCATCACCTTGTTAAGTGGCTATTCTTTGGCAGGAAAACGGGTGAATGAGAAATTTACATCTTGGCAAAGAAACAGCAGAAGGTTCCCATCCCCACAGACTTTCTGTCTCCTGAACCCCCGCTGGAGATGATTCTCAAAAAGGAGGAAAGCAGAAGAATGGAGAACTGATACCTCAAGGTAGTCCACCCTTTCTCTCAACCCATGGCAGTCACAACACCTGAGGAACAAAGAAACAGCTTTGGACTGAGGGAGGGATCCTGACTGAAATGAATTCAGCCAGTAAGACTGCTGAAACATGTGGTGAGAGACCTTTTGCTTTGAATTCACTTAAGTTTGTTAAATTAGGTATTAGTTGTGTTTGACCTTTTATTTCTTTGTAACCAAATTCTGAATTTTAGGCCTCATTATTTGTAATCACTTAAAATCTATCTTTCTGTAGTTAATAAACTTGTTTTATTGTTTTATGTGAACTGTGTGATTGGACTGAAGTGTTTGGGGAACTATTTGAGATAACAGGATTTGTCCACATCATTTTCTGTTATTAAAACTGCAGACTTTATATAATCTTGTGTTGTCCAGGAGAGGGCTGGGCACATTTCTGGGGGAAGTTTGGAACTGGGAATTTGCTGGTGTTACTCTGCAGTGTAATTAAAGAGTGGCTGGCCGTAGCACTCATACAGTACAACTGGAAGTAATTTACATGGTGGAGGCTGTGCATGAGCAGACCAGGAGTGGTTGCTCCCACAGTGAAGCAATGTAAAAGGCACCCCAGCCTGGAGAATTGAGGGGACGTAGCTGATCAACTGTCCAGATTGTACCCTTGGTAACGTTACACAGACGGCAAAACCCAGTAATGTTTTAATCTGGTGATATTCTGAATAAAAGGAGCCCTCAAACATGCTTCTAGCGGTTTCCATTGTTTTACACTGACTCTACAGACAGAAAATAGGCTTCAGAGTGACACACACAGTGCTAGTCCTGAAATCATACTATATAGATCATAAGACTCCAGACCTTAATGCAGAAGGTCAGGACTGACAATTGCTTGGAGAACTCAATGATGCCTAAAAGTCTGGAATAGAGGCTGCCTGAATAAAAGTTATATATTATACATAATATGTCAAAACAATATTATAGTTACCCATTGAAAAATTAAGAAATGCTAGAATTAAGGTTGTCTGTGCAATTTTATTTCCGTTCCCTGGTATATGTATATATTAGGATAGCCTTGGCCAACTTTGCATAGAAAGTCTGTGGCAAAGCAAGGAATAGAATCCAGCTCTCACAGGTCCCAATCTAGTGCTCTGAACATAATAAATACTCCTTCTCTTCTTGCAACTCTTTGCCTCATTAGATGTCTAACCCGTGCACTAAATGTGGCATGCGTCCTGTAAAACATACAGAATATTGATTATGTAAAGACTAGAACACATATGCACAATGAAGACAAATTAAGTTTGCACACACATCCTTAATTCTGGTAGTTCCTCATTTCCAAGTCCTTGACTTTGCAAACTTAACTTTCTGTCAATATAATTTGTGTATGTAACTTCCTAGGGTTTTATAAAGCAAACCGAAAAGAAAACAGAAGTTATCTGGTGGAACTAGACTGATCCCTTGCATGGATCATTAATAGGGCTTGTAATGCATGATTTTCAAATCCACAGCAGAAACCTCCACCAGTTGAGCTAAAGGAGAAACTGGTAGCAGTACTTGGCTGCTAACCTCTATGTAGACCAGCAGTTAGAGGGAGGGCAGACATGCATTTTGAAAAGTGTCTTACACAACTATTTGCTAGACAGCAAAGGAATGCTGGGAATAAACAATTATGGGTATCTATTTCTGGCTCTGGAGGACACTATGGTTTCAGACAATACTGCCATGTATCTAGATATTACATTCATTCTCAAACTCAGTGTAGCTAAATGGATGAAAGTTGGGTCTGCCACGTCAGAGACTGGCCAAATTCTAGATCACATTTTGGCCTTTGTATGGCACTTCAGCTTTTTTGCACAACAAGTTGAGGCTTGTTAGTTATAACTAAGTTCTTCTCTGGGGTAATACAATGCTGCTAGTTTTGAGATTCGCAAATAAGATATAAATACAATACTGAGGTTATCATTGCCATAGGTGCACCTTTAACTTGAGTGTAGTTACACCTGCTTATGAGAACAGTGATAATAACTCATAACCCTTTGTGCTTTCTTACTATTCTAGCAGTTATATTTTTAACCCCAAACAGAAGTGGAGAAAAACATGTTCAGTTTAATGTTTGAATCATCTTTAATAATGAACATATGAACATTGCCAATCCTTGCATTTTATACAAAAGAATCTTATTAACCAGCTTGGTTACACAATAATTGACATTTTAAAAGTTTTATTTTCCCTGATATTATTGTTCTAGATTGTAAATTGTATGGGCACTAACCATCTTTCTGTCCTGGGTTTGTACAACATCTAGCACGGTGTGGTTCTGGTCCATGACTAGGGCTCCTGGGTGCTACAGTAATACAAATAATAATACATTCTGGTGAAATTTTGCACTCTGGTGGTGCCCAGAGTGCCCTTAAAAGAGACTGTGGGAAGGTTAGAAAACAATACTGAGAATGTGCTGAAGATTCAGGATGACCCAGGTTAAGTTGGCCTACTCAGCACTATTCATGAATACGTGCACTTAACTTAGCAAAGGATGGTTAAAGACTTAAGTGAAATTATTTTGGTGGTCTTGATACAGTTCAAAATGGGTAAGCTGTACAATACAAAAATAACCATCCTAACTGGCATCAACTGGCAAGCTTGTTAGCATAAAATTGTACTGCTGGTAACAGAATGAATAGGACAGCATTGAAGAACCAAAAATGCAGCACGTCCACAAGAGCAGTGCTGTTTAGTCAGCTAGCACGACCACACTTGCACTGTACTTCACCATAACAGATGCACAGTTTCTGGACAACTATTCTACAGATGCCAAAATAGCTTCCTAAAGCAGTGACTTCTGGAAGATTTTTAAAGGCTTTCTAAAAGTCAGATTTCAAAAACCTCCTAGGGAAACAACACGATGTCGAGGTCCCTGGAGAGTGCGGCTTCAAGCATCCTTGACCACTGTGCTGTAGAGTTCAGAAGGTATAATAGGCACTTACATAGTAGACTGTGGGATAATTAATAGAAAGACCATTTTCATGGTTAAGATAATTATGCCAGTGATCCTATACAACCGGCATTGCACTGGTGGATTTGGCATGAGAGACAACCACTTCTTGGTCAGCCCAGCTCAAAGCCAGTCTAATTCAAAAGGTGGAGCAAGCATCAGTGGGAATAAATGTGTAAATACAAGATATGTTACAGGCAGATTAGGGCTGATTAGCACACCAAATTTCTCCAGCATAGACAAGGCCAACAAGCACAGTGAATCATTCTTTGACTAAGAAGGACCATCTCTAGAGTTAAAAAGCAAAGAGATTGGTGGGACAAGGTGGGAAGCTTACACTGCCATGGCATGGTGCACCTGTCCTGGGAAGAGGATTGTCTCTGGAGCTGTCAGCTGACCAATAAATTCACAGATAGTTTTTAAACATACTCAAAAAATAAGTCGGTAGAGAAAATATTGTAAATGCCTGTAGAATAAATATGAAATTAAAGAGTTAGCTTAAGTTTGATTAAAGAAATGTGTGTTGTAAAGAAAAGTCCTGATGACCAAGCAGAAGGAAGGCCTTGAAAGTAATAAGATATAAAGCCAGAAGGAATGAAGTAGAAAGGATGTTTGGTCCAATGAATAACTGAGGAGGTAAGGGAAATTTTCTAAGAGGGCTTCTGACCAAAAGCAGTTTTGAATAAGACAAAGAGAATCTGACTTAGAAGGAGCCAACATGCACTTTCTAGCCCACATACCAGTGTCACTTTAAAAGTAAGGCCTATGCAAACCCAGGTGCAACATAAAAGCTATTGCTCCACAGCAAGGAGGAGAGGCCTTGGGGAGAAAGGAGGTTGTAAATCTTTTCTGGACTAAGACTGGAAATAAGGGTGAACTGGTTGTTAGCTACAGTAGTAATTGGCTATGACATTATTTGCTGAAGCGCATGAAAGTTATGAATGTGAGGGTTCTTTGTCAGCCCCTACCTGCTCGTGCTGAAGCATGCCAGGATGAAACAGTTTTTCCTAGGTCTGGCCTGAATACTGAGAGGCTGAGCTGAAGAAGGAAATGAGACAGGCTAAGTAAGAAGACTGGTACTGGCTTGGTAGAAAGACTGGAACTGGGAACTAGGGAGAAAAGACTGGAAGTAGCTAGACAAAGATATTAGACTGAAAGGGGAGAGACTGGGTGCCATCAGAGAGGGGAAGAGACTAGGAGTGGCTAGAGAGAAAGGCTAGGACTGGCTGGACAAGAGAAACTGGGAGCCAATGATAACTAACATTGGGCAAGTTACCTAAACCAAACTTTTCACAAGTTGTCACTAATTATGTGTTCCTCATTGTCTGGGTGTTCAATCTGAAACCCTGCAGTCTGACGTGCAAAAGTGCTGAGCACCCATAATTACAACTCAAGTCAATACAAGCATGTCTACAGTGCAATTAAATGTGTGGTTGGTACACGCCAACTGACTCAGACTTACGGGACTCACACTAAGAGTCTGCTTAAATGCAATGTAGATGTTTGGACTTGGGCTGGAGCGTAGACATAACCGGAGAGCTGTATTTTGGAAATAGAGCTATGTAATGCTGAGTACTCTGAAAAATCAGGTCCAAGACATTCAGTTTAGACACCCAAAATTAGTGAATACTTTTGACCTTAATCTCTTTGAGCCTCAGTTCCCCATCTATAAAACAGATATATTACTACTTTACCTCACCAGCGTATTGTGAAAATAAATTAATGTTTATGAAGTATTTGGATTCTAGAGATACACGTGTGCAATAAATTGAACATAAGTAGACCCAATGAAACCTACAAGATTATTCATGTGATAAAGTAATACACATGCTTAAGTGTTCACTGAATTGAGGTTTTATCAACTAAACCAGAATAATAATTCTGTAGATAGTCTGTTAAAAAGTAAAATGTTATTCCACAACTATCGGAAAGGCAACTTATGTGGACTGCAATAAACTCTGGGGATGGTGCTCATCAGTAAAATAATTTTAATATATTATACTTAATCTATATGGTATCCTGTAATTAACACGACCATACAGTATTTCACTGCATCATCTTAAGTAAACAGTTTTATTTTCTTTACTGATTAAGCTGAAAAACTCTGCTGTGAAAATAATACTCAAATTCTTATTGTTCTAGAAAATGTGAAAGTCTTGGAGGATTAAGCCCTCACAAAATTAAATGATTAAAATGAAATCGAAAAAGCTAAGCCATTAAAGCATACTTGTTTTATTGTACCTTAGAAATTCTAAGAATACATCTTGATAACCAAAGGCACATTTATGCAGATATACCAAATGCTTATTCCTTTACTCCAAGGATGCAAACTATTAAAGATAAATAAATTTAACTGTCTATTATCTACCTGAAATGATATGACATGTTATTTCTAGTACAGAAAGAAGTCTTCTAATTCAATGGGAAATGTATAACACTGGAACCAAAATTTTGAGAAGTATCCTAGAAAAGTATTTTATTTACAATTTTTAAAAAAACAAATTCCTATAAAAGGAATCATTTGAGAAGTATGTCATACTTCGCAAGTTACTAGAGATTTAAAATTTGCATTATCTTAAATTTAAGCCATAATAGATTTTGTATATAGAACACTGATAACAGCTACGTTTTCTTAAAAAGCCTCAATTTTTACAAGATGACCCATCTTAACAAAATCATAAAGCAGCTTAATTGTGAAAATATATTGTAATCTACTGCAAAAGAAATGTTTTTTCTATAGTTGGATCTTCTAACTGTATATATGCAGCTACAAATTCTGGAAAGAAGAATGTGCTAAGAAAAGAGAGGTGATGGTATTTAAAAAAAAACATAGCTGTATGTTATTTTTATGAACAGAGAAAGCTAAAGTAAAATAGACTATCAGATACAATGCAAGGACCTTGTGTTAAGTATCAGAGGGGTAGTCGTGTTTACTGCTTTTACAGACCCAGACTAAGAGTCCTGTGGCACCTTATAGACTAACAGACATATTGGATGGGTTTCAGAGGAACAGCCGTGTTAGTCTGTATTCGCAAAAAGAAAAGGAGTACGTGTGGCACCTTAGAGACTAACCAATTTATTTGAGCATGAGCTTTCGTGAGCTACAGCTCACTTCATCAGATGCATGCCGTGGAAACTGCAGCAGACTTTATATATACACAGAGAATATGAAACAATACCTCCTCCGAGCTTAAGCTTTTGTGTGTGAATACCCATTTCGTCGCATGCAACACATCCAACAAAATACCCACGGAAGTTTATGCTCTAATACGTCTGTTAGTCTATAAGGTGCCACAGGACTCTTTGCATCTTGTGTTAGTGAAGCTGTACCTATACTTATGACACTATAAATACTATTGATAGAACAGCATTTTCTCCAGAATGAGCTGCTTCCCAACTCTCCAATGCGGGAGACCCGTTCACGGGGGTGATTCCCTTTAATGCTGTTTTGTAAGTCCTTCCCTCTTAAGCATGGAGTACTGTTTGTGTCATTGACAGATTTGAGAACTCCCTCCTTCACTGTCACTGCACCACGCACCTCCTAAAAGTGACTTAAAGCTTCCAAAAAGAAAAGGAGTACTTGTGGCACCTTAGAGACTAACCAATTTATTTGAGCATGAGCTTTCGTGAGCCACAGCTCACTTCATCAGATGTGCACATCTGATGAAGTGAGCTGTGGCTCACGAAAGCTCATGCTCAAATAAATTGGTTAGTCTCTAAGGTGCCACAAGTACTCCTTTTCTTTTTGTGAATACAGACTAACACAGCTGTTCCTCTGAAACCTGTCATTAAAGCTTCCAAATTGGCTCCAGATGCAAGTCATTTTTAAGAAGGGCAAACAGAAGCACACCGAATAAATCCCCTTTACATATGGTAGCAATTAACACCCACCCACCCCAACACATACACACACTATACCGGCAAAATTTTATTTACAGAGGGTAACTTTTGCATAAGGCAATTAAAAGTCCAAGGGACGAGGAAGACTCCATCCCTTAGAGACGGCAACAGAAAACCAAAACTAGGCGTCTGCAACACACCCCTTTAGCATGAACACCACTACCGGGCCTGCGTCGCAATACAAACAAACTCCGAGGCGTGTGTTTGATGGGCGCCCCCGCAACTGCGGCTAGAGGCGGCGCTGGCTGGACGCCTGCCCCCGAGGCAGAGCGGCGCGCAAGGGGAAGCAGCTGCTGCTGCAGCGTGCGCAGGGGAGCCGACACCCGCCCGGACACAGCGCCGGGCAGGGGAGCGCCCCCGCTCCCCAAGTGACGCACCCTGCTAGAGGCGCCTTCCCTCCGAGGCCGGGGCCAGGGCAAAGCCCCCGGGGAGCGGCGGCGCGCACCCCCCTGTCCCGCGGAGCGCGGGCAGGCCGGGGGGAGCCGCGCCGGCCTACCCACCTCCCCGTGCCCCCGCCGCGTGTTTCTCATGAAGCTCGGGAGCGGCGTCGGCCCCGAGCGGCGTCCAGAGGCGGCGGCGCCAACGGGGAGGAAGCTGGCGCAGCTGAGGCGGCGGCAGTGGAAAGCCCGGTGGGGGAGGGGAGGAAAACGTACTGGGCGGGAGGGCGGCAGAACCGCGGTTTTATTAATGTCAGTCGGCGCTGCCCCGCTGCCCCCACTCGCTGGCTGCCCCACTCCGGTTCCCCGCGCGCGGCGCGGAGGGGCCGGGCCCGGCGGGTCGGCGCAGCGGGCCCAGCCGGAGATGGCGGTGGGTAGAATAAGGCACACTGGGTAAAAACACATTTATATACTAACCTCGCCGAGAAATTTTCCAACAATTCCTCCGTCCGACCACCATGCACCAGGACAGGAAACGGCCGCCTCAGCGCCCGCCCGCTCCAGCACCGCCCAGAGCTATGCGGGCGGGCCCCGCAACCAGCACTCGCCGAGCCGCCATTGGTCAGCCGGCACCACAAACCACCGCCCACACACTCCATTGGTCGCCGGAGGCCCAGCGCCAACCCCGATTGGCTATGCGCCGCGGGCCCTGTTCCCCGCGCCACGGGCTCTCGCTATGCTGAGTTCGGGGCCGTGACCGCCGCCATTTTGTATCAAGGCCAGCTAGGTGCCTGTGCGTCAGAGAGGGAGCGAGTGAGCGGGGCGCCATTTCCCCGCACGGTCCGAGGGAGAAGACGGTAGTTAGCAGCGCTTCAGGGACTCCGAGCTCTGGGGCGCTCTGGCGGGTGGAAGCCTGCGGTTTCTCTTATTCACCCCGCCGGGCGGACGCGCTCGCAGAGAGGAGGCTAGTAGGTTTCCTCTGCCAGCCCCACGGACCACCAGGTGCTGTAATGGGGGCACAAGCCTGGTCCGTCCCGGGGCCCGGGCTTCTCCCACCTCAGGAGCGGATCACTGCCGCTTACAGTGTGGCGCATCAGCTGTCGCTCCACACACAGCGGGGAGAGCCCTAGGCTGGCCCCTCCCGCCGGCTCAGTCCCCGTCCCCCCGGACATCTAGCCTAGACCCCGTCCGCTCACCGGCTCAGCACCTTGACCCCCGCTAGGGTGACCAGAGGACAGTCCCGATTTGGGGGGCTTTTTCTTATATAGGCACCTATTATCCCCCCGACTCCCTGTCCCGATTTTTTATACTTGCTATTTGGTCACCATCCCCCCCCCACTGCACACACCAGGGAGAGCCCTAGGCTCAGTGCCCCCCCCCCCACACACACACACACACACAGCCACACACCAGGTATCAGAGGGGTAGCCGTGTTAGTCTGGATCTGTAAAAGCAGCAAAGAGTCCTAGGGCACCTTCTAGACTAACAGACATATTGGAGTATTCACCCACGAAAGTTTATGCTCCAATACATCTGTTAGTCTATAAGGTGCCACAGGACTCTGACACACACCAGGGACATCCATAGACTCTGTACGCTCATAGGCTCAGCACCCTGCCCCCCCCGCCCCCTGTGGGCACACATGGGAGTTTCAGGGTAACGACCGTATTAGTCTGTATTCGCAAAAAGAAAAGGAGTACTTGTGGCACCTTAGAGACTAACCAGTTTATTTGAGCATAAGCTTTCGTGAGCTACAGCTCACTTCATCGGATGCATACTGTGGAAACTGCAGAAGACATTATATACACAGAGACCATGAAACAATACCTCCTCCCACCCCACTCTCCTGCTGGTAATAGCCCATCCAAAGTGACCACTCTCTTTACAATGTGTATGATAATCAAGGTGGGCCATTTCTAGCACAAATCCAGGTTTTCTCACTCTCACCCCCCCTTTTCCAAAAGCGACACACACAAACTCACTCTCCTGTTCGTAATAGCTTATCCAAAGTGACCGCTCTCCCCACAATGTGCACAATAATCAAGGTGGGCCATTTCCAGCATAAATCCAAGTTTAACCAGAACGTCTGGGGGGGTAGGAAAAAACAAGGGGAAATAGGCTGGGAGTGGCTATTTCCCCTTGTTTTTTCCTACCCCCCCCAGACGTTCTGGTTAAACTTGGATTTATGCTAGAAATGGCCCACCTTGATTATCATACACATTGTAAAGATTGTTTCAGAGTAACAGCCGTGTTAGTCTGTATTCGCAAAAAGAAAAGGAGTACTTGTGGCACCTTAGAGACTAACCAATTTATTTGAGCATAAGCTTTCGTGAGCTACAGCTCACTTCATCGGTCACTTTGGATGGGCTATTACCAGCAGGAGAGTGAGTTTGTGTGTGTGTGGGGGGAACGGAGGGTGAGAAACCTGGATTTGTGCTGGAAATGGCCCAACTTGATTATCATACACATTGTAAGGAGAGTGATCACTTTAGATAAGCTATTACTAGCAGGAGAGTGGGGTGGGAGGAGGTATTGTTTCATGGTCTCTGTGTATATAATGTCTTCTGCAGTTTCCACAGTATGCATCCGATGAAGTGAGCTGTAGCTCATGAAAGCTTATGCTCAAATAAATTGGTTAGTCTCTAAGGTGCCACAAGTACTCCTTTTCTTTTTACACATGGGAGTGAGTCCCAATTTAGCTTCCCCTCCCCCACACAGCCTGGAGGTTTTGGAGAACCCTACCTAGCTTGGCCACTCCTTACACATGGGCTCAGCAGCCTCTCACACACACATTGGGGAGAGTCCCCAGCCACTGAGCTCAACCCTCCCACTTCCACACAGGGGGGGAACCCCAACCTGGCTTTTCTTAACTGCAAAACTCTTTGGGCCACGGCCTTTTCTTACGCTCCAGAAGGGGATCCTGACTACCCCGTTATTGGGATGTAGCTTCTACCTACTCAGGAACTCCAACTTGGCTGGTCCTCGTCCTGTACCCGCTGATAGGAGCCAGGTCCAGACTTTATTTTCCCTTGACATTAACAACAGTGATGGGCCCTATAGCAAGAGCTGCCCTGCAAAGTGACTTGTGGAGTCAGTGGCAGTGTTGGAGTAGGACAGATTCTCAGGTGGAAACTAACTTAATGAAAGGGGAAGAAGAGAAGGCTCTTCCAATCCACCCTGTTTCTCCATATACGTCTCTCACCTTAATTGTATTTTTTTTCCACTTTTTTTTCCCCTTGTCAAAGGTTTTAGAAATTCAGAGAGTAGGATGCCAGAGTCAGCTCTTAAAAATTTTAAATTGAGGTGGTAAAAAATATGCTAGCACTTGTTAGTTTCTTAGGTTTTTACTAACTTTTGTAGCCACACACGGTGTTGTCGCCCGTTATGTATGTACAGTTATTTTAAACACATAAGCATTTCAATTTTAAAAGATTGAAGGATCCAAAAATCAGATTTTCAAACAAATGAGAGAAAGGAACTAATTTTTAACTAGTTCTAGTTTCAAAACAATTTAATAAGTTACTTGATTAGAGAAAATAACCCATGTTAACACATCACTAAGATTTTGAGATAGAAAAATTTCCCTTGCCTTTGCTTTCAAAGAGACTATAAAATCTATACTACGTCATGGATATTAAACATATGGACTGCCTCCTATAACACCACACCAAAAAACTATAGCTAAAATAAGCTTTTTAAAAATCCTCAGGGGTTTTCTACACCTGGTGTTATTCAGGCACAGTTGTTCCTGAGTAACTACACCCTCAGAAAAGTCCTGATTGTGTATATGACAATTGAATAAATGGATCTACATTTTTACTCTTCCATTAAGAAGAGATTTGTCCTTTTTCATTTCTTAGTTGGAAAAACAACACTTGATTCTAGATTTATAAACTTCTATGTTTTGTTTTACACAGACATCTAATTAGTAGTAAATGTAGAGTCTTGTTCCTGGGCAATTTCGTGTCTCTCACAAATTCATAGTGGTAGCCATGTTAGTCTGTATCAGCAAAAAGAACGAGGAGTACTTGTGGCACCTCAGTCTCTAAGGTGCCACAAGTACTCCTCGTTCTTTTCACAAGTTCATGTGGCCAAAAAATAATTCAGATAGGGATCCTTCACCTAGAGCTCCTGTAGCTTGGTTTTTGTATTTGTCCAATTCTGGGTAGTTGTCCTTGTCTCGCCTCATTCTTCTTTCATTAATTTTTGTAGACTTTATATACACACAGAGAATATGAAACAATACCTCCTCCCACCCCACTGTCCTGCTGGTAATAGCTTATCTAAAGTGATCATCAAGTTGGGCCATTTCCAGCACAAATCCAGGTTTTCTCACCCTCCACCCCCCCACACAAATTCACTCTCCTGCTAGTTGTCACTTTGGATGGGCTATCACCAGCAGGAGAGTGAATTTGTGTGGGGGGGTGGAGGGTGAGAAAACCTGGATTTGTGCTGGAAATGGCCCAACTTGGTGATCACTTTAGATAAGCTATTACCAGCAGGACAGTGGGGTGGGAGGAGGTATTGTTTCATATTCTCTGTGTGTATATAAAGTCTGCTGCAGTTTCCACGGTATGCATCCGATGAAGTGAGCTGTAGCTCACGAAAGCTCATGCTCAAATAAATTGGTTAGTCTCTAAGGTGCCACAAGTACTCCTTTTCTTTTTTAGACAAGTTAGATGTCTTCGGTCAGTAGGGCCTGATGAAATACATCCTAGAATACTTAAAGAACTGGTTGAAGAGACCTCTGAGCCATTAGCAATTATTTTTGAGAACTCAGAGAGATCCCAGAGGATGGGAAAAGGACAAATATAGTACCTATATATAAAAAGGGCAATAAGGACAACCCAAGGAATTGTAGAACAGTCAGCTTACCTTTAGTACCTGGAAAGATAATGGAGCAAATAATCAAACAATTTGTAAGCACCTCGTAGATAATAAGGTAGTCAACATAGATTTGTTAAGAACAAATTTCAAACCAACCTTCTACCCTTGAAAGGGTAACATGCTTTGTGGATAAGGGAGAAGTAGTAGATGTGATATATGTTGACTTTAGTAACTTCCGATTTTTTTAACGGTCTTGTGTGACCCCCCTCATAAGCAAAACTAGAGAAATACAGTCTAGATTAATCTACTGTAAAGTGAGTGCACAACTAGTTGGAAAGCTGTCATTATCAATATTTCACAGTCAAGCGGGAAGGGCATATCAAGTGGGATCCTGCAGGGATCTATCCTGGATCCACTTCTGTATTTTCATAAATGATTTGGATAAAGACAGAATACACATATAAACTTTGTGGATGATACCAAGTTATGAGGGGTTGCAAGTGTAGGCTGCCACACTGCTTAGTCTAAAATCTAGCTAGCAATGGAGAATTTGAAAGCTCTAAGTCTCTGGCATTTTAGGTGGAAGGACACGAGTAGGGAGTCTGATCTTGTAGATTCTGTATACCTGAGATACATTTTCAGTGCTCTTCTGCCATCTAAAGTGTGCCTCACCTTTTCAATTGGATATTATGGTTTTGGACAGAATGAAGGAAGCACGACCTCTTTGGAAACATGGAAAGAGGAATTTACCTTTCGAAGAAAAGATTCTGGTGCCCTGAACACACAGTAAGACTCCTGCACAGATAAGGCTACCAGCTCTGACAAGCACCTGGCACACACAAGAGCTACTAAAACAAGTCTTGAGGGATAAATAAAAGGCTGACTCTTAAAACAGAAGCTTGAAGGGATGGCTCATCAGGGTGCTCAAAAGGTAATGGAAGATCCCATTTTAGCTGATCAGACTGCTTGTAGGAATCTGGCTACCTGTGGATTGTCTACCAAGAACCCCAAGGATCCTGTGAATAGCATGCTATTAAGAGCAGACACCTGACACAGTGCTACTGGGCTGAAGACCTCTAGCTGTACCTTCTTGGAGAAAGTCCAGAATGGGTGGAATTCCTGGATTTCTGGGATTTGCATTGTGGGCTTGGCCCCAGTTGCTGTATCTGGGCCAGATAGAGTATGCTTTTAGTGTCAGTACTCTCCCAGATGAAAGCAATGTCTTAATGATTATGGAGGACAGACTGAGTCCATTCCCTCTCAATAGCCAGGGTGTTAGTTGAATCCATTTTTGTCTGAAGAGAAGGGCCTTGGCAAGAGGCTATCTAGTCTTCTCAGATGCTGGAGTGGGGGATCTAGTGTCAACTCTATTCTGTCTGAGCCTCAGCCAAGGAGGATTTATCAGCATTGTCATTGCCTTTTCTTGTTTTATTTTCTAAACCATTTTCCCCAGTAGCAGAAAGGGTGGAAATACATAAAGTAGGCTCTGTGGCTAACTGTGCTATTAAGCATCTGTTCTTATGGGTCTGGTGTCTGCTTTCTTCGTGAATTTTTTTGGCCTCTTTTCATTCATACAATTCATGAACAGTTGAAGGGAGACCAGACAGCTAAACATTAAGCTTGAAAACGTTCTGAATCAGGCAGCTTGGATCCCCTGCCTGCTGAGCCATTCTGCCTTTTGATTCAGGTCTTCTTTGATGTGGATCACTCTGAAGGACAGAAGGAACTCTTCTACTTACCTCATTATTTCCATTTCCACTTCCACTTCTTCTATGCGTAGTGCCGTGATTTCCCCTTGGTTGTTTCAATATGTGACTCTAGTCATATTATCTGATTGAACCAGAATATGATTCCCCCTGTGGGTGGAACCTTTGCAGAGCTAGATTGACCAGTCAACTTTAGGTTTATGCTGTGAGCCTTTCCCTCTCACTCCAGAGACCCTGAGCTGTTTGAGTCTCCCAAGTGAGCTCCCCAGTCCTCCAGGCTAACCTCAGCTGTGAGGACTAAAGGATCTGGAAGGCAGATGGGCATGCCTTCGCAGACATTGTCATGAACTGACCAGTTATAAGGAGCTGAAAACCTTCCTTTGGGTAGAACTCCCCTTCTGAGGGAATAATCATATCCCTGGCGAGGGATGCTACTGCAGCATCAAGCTTTATAGTGTCTCCACAATAGAGCTCTTTGGTTCTTGAATGTTACAGAGCCTGATGTTGCTCTTATTAATGTGCTAGTCCTCATCAGTCTTGTTCTGTTCAGCCCTAATCACTTCCTTGAAGTAGTGAAGGGGTATCTCAGCTTCAGGGCAGGATTTTTGCAGGGAGAAATTTACTCTGAGGTTTACTCTAGAAGCCTGCTAGACAGCAAACTTGCTTTGGGGAAGCAGGAGGAAGAGCGGAGGACTCATATTTCCTGATTTTTTTGTACTTTTTCCTTTCCCTTTCTAGATATTTTAACATTTTCAGAGCACTTTGGGAGTGTAGGAGCTCTGCTGCAGTTTGGTGAGGCCTTCTGTGGCTTCCCTTTCTTAGGGCCTGAAGCGCTGAGAGGTCATCTTAGAATCCTCCCCCACTGGGTCCTATTCTCCCTGGTTAGCTTGTGAGGAAGGGTAGCTGATTGGAGGCCGTGCTTCTTTCCCGAGGGTGCTCAGGACCCACTTTAAGACTAGGTGGGGGGTGCAAGACTTGTAGCCCTGCAAGCCTCTCCTTTGTTCTGCAGGGTCTCCTAGGACTTACCCCTGAGTTGATTGGTCCATCTTACTTCTGGACTCTCTCCCTGCTCTGCACTGGGGTTCCTGGTCCATTTTCCCCCCACTGGGGTGATGGGTGCCTTGGTGCATAAGGGACCACATCTGCCTGTCTGATTTGTAGCGCTGGAACCTAACAGAATTAGTGACAGAAGTCTGGGTACAATTTGCCATCTACTGAATCTGGGAAGGATGCCTTACCTGTAAAGCACCTCTTGGATTTGACCTGGTGCTTTCCTGGATGCTCTGCCATGCCTGTAAGGGACAGAGAAGGAAGATGATGTGCAGAGGCTCACGAAGGGTTAAATCCCTAAAGGGTTAACCAACTCAGGGAGGAGGAAGAATGGCGAGGAGACAGAATACTGCTCCACAGAGCCCCCAAGCTAAGCAGAAAAATTAAAATAGGAACGAGGGTGACTGCAGAAGAAACCACCACTACCTGCTGCTGCAGAGGCAGAGAATCTGGCAGTAAGCAGGAGCAGAGGGGACATGGCTGGACTGTGGAACGCCAAAACACTGATCCGCCTTTGTGACCTGTAGAGGAGAGAAACCCAGAGATCCAGATTGTGGGAAGACACTGGGTTGCAGAATGGTCATTGTTGAGCCTCAAGAGCTGAAGAGAAGTGACTAGTCCTTGTGGAGATCTGTCTGGAGGAGTCTTGAGTCAGAGGGGGGTAGAGGACTGAAAAAGCTGTGTCTTCCTCTAGTGGTCTGGGGTCAAATTAATGTTATGTCCTCACTTGGTGCTATGTTCAGTTCTGAACAATCTCTCAAGAGAAGATAGAAGGGGTTCACATTGGAAATAAAAATTAGACATTAAGAGATTTTGTATAAAGGACTGAAAAAAGATCGGGCACTCCTGCTTACCATGGGACAGTCAAAAGACAGCATTTTTTTTTTTAAAGTTATCTGATTAACCAAGTATCAGAGGCCAAGTATTAGCAGGAATCAAAAAAAGATGGACATTTATATCTAGAGAACATAAATTTACACTTTGAATTTTTGTTTGTTGATATAAATACTCATGCTATAGGAGATAAATAGGTCTTATATTTTAGGAGTTTGTTAATTTCATTTTGAGATGTTTAATTTTAGCAATGTTTTAGTTTGATGTAGATGTCCAAAATATTGGGGATTTTCAGGGCTTCTTCTGTATGTACTGTAATGAGCAATCTTTGTAATGTTCCCAAGTGCGCTTTAACATAGTCATTTCAAACAGCACTGTTAAAATGTACTAGGGACATTTAGTGCACATCAGCAGGGTACATAGTGACCAATTAATGCATATTAATGTGTTTTAGAAATCACCTGCCCCAGTCCACATTACTGCTCTGTGTACACCAGGGCTTAGATACAAGTAATCGTTTAGTTTTTTCCAGTATTTGCCAGAGATATAAAATAAAATGTATTTTAATTTCATTTTGTATCAGTGTTTATCAGTTAAAATAAAAAAATCCAAAGCCGTAGATATAAGCCAACCACTAACAAGTGGGACAAGAAACTTCCCCATGGGCACGTTATTCCATAATTGTCACATGTGTCCAATGAAGTGAGCTGTAGCTCACGAAAGCTTATGCTCAAATAAATGTTAGTCTCTAAGGTGCCACAAGTCCTCCTTTTCTTTTTGTTGATAGGGGGTTTCTTCAAACTTCCTTGGACGCATCTAATACTGGACCAATGTCGACCTAAAACAGGACTCTAATTTTGAACAGGAATAGTAATTTCTATTTAAAAACAACTTTGCTTTCATTCACCTGGATTGGACAAATATCCATGAAATATGACTTCTGACCAGGACAGAAATAATTATAAGAAAATGGTTTCTAAACCAGACATTTGAAATTTCCCTAAGATAAGCTATTGAGGGCCAGAGCATGTCAAATCTTCACAAGGTTTCACAAATCTTTAAAGATATCTTGACTTTTGCTTTAAACTTTAAAAGTGTAGTTTTTAAGGGGAATGTGAGGCACTGTATCTGTGAATGTCTGCTTGAAAAAAGTATAGTTAGCAGGATAAGGCAAACTTTAATAAGGAGTGATGTAACTAGAACAAGAGTCCAAGATATTCTAAGTCTACAGCTATGCGTTTGGAATTATGCAGCGAGATAAGTGGTGAAGATGTAGTTTAGATATATTAATCCAAATGGAAAATTTCAACATTAGAAAAACCACTCAGGTTTTAAGTTCCTCAACACACTTAAAGAATCTAACAGAATAAGTGAAAGTTCCCACAAGAAAAGGAGTCAGTTCTGAATTGTACAATGAGAATATCACTAAAAGTAAAAGACGAACATAACTTGTTAGGTAATCTAGCATATCACCTTGCCAATGCAAAATTGTTCCTTTGGACTGTATACTAATGTACCTGTTGGAGAAGAGAAAAAGCAAATCCCAGTTCCACCCTGAAAAGTGATGCAGTTCCTACCAATTTTGAGATACATATGAAATCATCAGAAATAAGACTGCATTATTTCACACTGATACAGAAATTTTCCATTGACTCAAGAAATATAACTATTCAAGCTCTAAATAACCATGAAACTAGCTTCTCATTAGCTTTCCCTCAATTTTTTCACCCTCACACACAAAATTTCCCTCCCTGCAACCCAAATTGTCATGCTCACCGACCCAAAAACTAAGCTTTTTTTTTTTTTTAATACTTGGGAAGCATAAGTAGATAAATTATTGCCCCACAAGTGGAAGTTTAGAAATACAGTATTTTATTTTTAACATGTTAAATTAGGGAAGCTTTCAAAGTTCAGGAATGGACAGGAAAGTAAATGCTGTAATAATATCTTGTACCACCTTGCCACAAAAGCAAAATCAAGTTTTGAGATTACCACCTCAACAGTAGAACACATTTTGAGGCCTGCAATGAATACACATTTTCAGAAGTTTTATTTTAAATATGTACTTTGCCAGTCAACCTTTTTAGGAATCAGCAAGTGATAATGGGGCTATCATACTACATCTCTATATAGGATACCCAGGCTCAAGGCTAACCGTAGGCTCTTCTATACCAGATGCAATATCCATTCTTTCCTACTCCTTCATTCCACAAACTGCTTACACATATCCCCTTAAAGTGTTCAGATAGGGAAACATTCCATCACAGCCTTGGACTAGTCTTTCACATTAGAACTGGTTTTTGTGCACATGGAAAGATTTGTGAGAGAAAGGCAATCCAAAACAGAGGCATAAGTGAAACGTCCATTAGCCCTGCTCAGAACAGTCCTAGTAGTTGTGTGACAAGCCAAAAAGTAGTAACTATTACTGGTCAAACTCAAGGAAAACCCAACTTCTGGATACCTGTTACTCTGTTGACTCAAAAAATAAACACACCACACAAACCAATTTTCTGAAGACTGCATTTTGAATATCATAATATATATATATATATCTATATATATGTGCATTTCAGTTTCATTTTTTACAGATATAAACTCAGTTCATTTTAACCTGCATTTAAGATTTGGAGGCTTACATTTAAATTAAGGTAGCTTGTTTAATATCAGTTGTAACAGCAGGTGACACATAAAAACAGCCAAAAGAAAGAATGTTTGCTTTAAAAGATTTGACACCAATGATCTCAACACAGGATCAAACTATTAATTTAGATTTTCAGAGAAGAAAAAGGGGGCAATAAACCAGCCCATTCACAGCACCTTACTGCTGGCTTCTAGATAGAGTGGTTTTGACAGTGGTCCCAGAGGGAACTTTATTTTGCCTTTCTAGCTAAAATACGAGGTACTATAACAGCTGGAGATGAAGGGGGAAAGTATGGCTTCAAAAGTGAAAGCTTGGTGAAACCTCAAACATCCCATCTGGACCAGGCAAACAGAGCACATATTAATGCTGGGAGTGCAAAAATAGGGAAGGAAATGTAGTGGTTAAAGCCACTACCAGTTGCTGGGAAAAAAACAGGATGAATTATTTTGCAAAATTAGGAATAAACTGCAATCATAGATCAAGCCCAAGTTAGCCGAATTAATTTTTAATAGATTGCATATATAGATGTTTCATCCACACACTTCAATAAACTCTTTAAGAGCAGAATTTCATGTCCAATTTACATGCTTCAGAGAAGATAATGTTTCTCAGTGCTTACATTAAGATTTTGTCTCCAAATTTCCACTTGTACATTGAGAGCTTTAAGAAAAACAAAGGACACAGAGGGTGTTGCCTTTTTCTTGTTTGTTTTTTAGCAGCAATGAAATATCACTAACCCCTTTTTACATAACCGAATTCAAGTCACAACCAGAGGTGACTGCACCACAAAGTCACCAGGTACAAAACTGCTAGTTAATTTTAAATTAAAACTTGAAATTATTTTCCCCATTACATCCTTTTTTTTTTCTTTTTTTTTTTTAATAAACAGCAAACATTTTGCTATTTTGTACATAGGCTAGCAGGCTTGTTTCAATATGAAAGTGCTAATTCATTTACAGATTTACCAGTTATGTAGTGCTACAATAAGTGTCCAATATTCTACATATGAACAATCTTGATGAATGGAAATGATGAAGATTAAGTAAGGCTATCCGATTACCTTATCTTATTTACATGAAAAGAATAAACACCCAATAGAGAGGAGGGACAGGGAAGGAAATTGGGCCAATACTCATACTGCCACAAGTGTCAAAATTAAATCAGCCTTCTAGCTTGTCCTGTAAATGAGACATTTTAAATAGTCCTGCAGCCCATGCCTATTTTTTCCTCAGAAAAAGAAAAGCTGCCTTCATGACATCCCCTCTTGATTTCAGATTTCCACAGTGTGTCATTTGAAGCTTTCAAGTCAGGTTCTTCCTATCTTCAAAAAACCTCTGGTTTGCTTTCCAGTATTAGGTTGCATGATCAGGTCCCACTTCCTGGGTTTTTTTTGTCCAATCTATTTATCAATTCGTTTAGAGTGAGTTGTAGATAACATGAACCAGTTCTGGAACCACTATTGGGAGGAACACAAGCTCTTCACTACAATCACACAGTAGCAGGAAAAATGATAATTCAATTCATTCCTGAGGCTGGACCTCCAAAATTGAACGAACTTGGCACAACTGGAGCATTGAATTTGTATCCTCCATGCTTTTCAATCATTTTGGATTCTGAAAGACAAAAATATTTTAGTAGAATGTAAGATATCAAAAAATGTAAGTATCACAATCGGTTTGTGAATGCCTCAGATTTTGGGGGCTTGAGACACCCAAAAATGCACCTGCTGAGCAACAGTCTAAAAATCAGATTCCTTTAAGGTGTCTATATTGGGCACCCAAAAATTGCTAGTCACTTTTGAAAATCTTGGCAATAGATTTTAAAAATCTACGGAGAATATTAATAATAAATTCAAAAATTACAGTTTTTAAATGAAATGCTTCCTGTGTGACATGTTCTTGAATAGGAGTCAAACATAGCTGAAGGTCTGGCCACTGGATTGCTACTGAACTTCCAATGCTTTCTGTTTAACAAGAGATATTCTACGAACCAGTCAATCAAGTCACTAAAAAAAAAAAAACACGTACTTGTACTAAATAAGCACCATTTGAACGTCAATGAAAAATTCAATGTTCCTGCCCAGATTCAACAGTAGGAGGGGAAATATAAATGGAACAACGAGGAGAGGAAAGTTGTTCTCTATGCACATGGGCACACACACAAAATAAACCGTCTCCTTCCAGTTAAGGCTGCTACACTGCATAGGTTGGTGCAAACTATAAAAAACAAAAAGCACTAAATTATTCAACATCCCCTCTACATTCCACTCATCCAGTTCCAATTCTCAATCTCAGCTACCTTTCTTTCTATCAAACAGAGTCCACGTCTCTAACCTCATCTTGAAGGGATCAACGATTACATTTGAACTCTGACCACATTGACTGGTCATATAGTTTCCATGTGTTTTTAAAAAATTATATAGTTTTGGTGTGTCTTTTCATAAGTTACAATGCACACACAAATCAAGACTAGTATAGATCAAAGGCACAACATACAGTTGCCTGATTACTTCCTCTCTGAGACACTCTCTCCCGATCAGACGCATTTGAATGGTGCCTCTCTTCCTGCAAATACCAGGGGCAGTTCAGACTTGTTTGTGCCTCTTCTGCACTCAGACCAGACAAATACTTCTTCCAGAGCAGTAAGGAAAACACTGAGAACCAAAACCTTGCACATGCCATGAGCCTTGTGCACTGCTCCAGTGCTGTAAAGGGACTGAAAAGCTGTTCAGTTAGGGAAATTCCTGCATGGCATAGAGTCAGCAATAGTGGACTACATTCTAACTGTCTCCAACATAGGGCAAGTCAGAAGTGTGCTCAGTCGCAGAGGGCCCAGCTGGAGGATTCTGTGCTATGGGCAATCCCTGGCTAACATAAGCACGTAAACACATTACCAGCTGATGTAAATTACATGAGCCTCAAAGTTGCTTTAATTTGCGCTAAGAACCAACAGCTGAAAATTTAAAACTGATCCTTTTCATAACATGCACAGTTAGCATGTGGAGCCCACTCCCCCAAGGTATCATTAAGGCCAAGAGTTTAGCAGGGATCAAAGCAGATCTGGACATTTATATGCATAAAGACATCCAGAGTTCCAATAGTAGATATTAAAAAACCCAAGCATTTGAAAACATGTTTCAGAGCATAAACTAACTTCTGATAATGATTAGGGGAAAAAAAAAACCCTTCCCTTTGGGTCATTCTATAGTTGCTTACTGTGTTTCTTGCACCTTTCCACTCAAGCAACTGTTACTGGCTGCTGATAGGCAGGATTCTCGACTAGCCATACCACTGGTCTGATTCGTTATGTTACTATTCAATCCTATTTAATTATATACATGAACTCAGAAGATATATCTGAAGAACTTCTGAAGGTAAGGCAGAATGGACGAGGTCAGTCCAAGAAAAGAACAAATTTTCCAATCTGGATCTTGACCTATCCCCAATCAGACATACGCGAGAGAAAGTAGTAAGAAACAGAAGGAAAATATTCTCTTTTCTAATCTTAAGAACTTTAATCTATTATGCTTGTATTGAAGAATGATGGTTAATACTGTAGTATTTTATAAACCTGTTAATGAATGAATAAAGTGGCCACTTTAGAGAAATCCTCCGGTGGTTGATGCCCTTTCTGCCCAGGCTGCCATAGACCATATTCTGTGTACTGTACCACATGATCCACCCTAACTAAAGATGGTCTCGATGCTTTCAGGCCCAGGCATTTAGAAAGAAAGGAAACAAATAATGCTTTCCAGACGGTCAGCTCTACTAAGTTATTTGCACCACTGCTCACATTTACAATATGCCAGACTGTTTGTATCATGTGATGAGGTTTTGTATTAGCTAAAGGAAGACTGCTTGCTTGTGAGGCACTGGAGATGTGGGGAGCAGGGTGGAAAAGGTAAACCTTGGTTACAAGACTGTGGAGTACAAAATACACAGTCCTCAAGGATGGTACAGTCAGTTACATGTTCTTCAAGAGCAGAGATTTTGGAGATTCTTCTTACCGACATGATTGCAGCTAGGAAATAAGTCAAGGACAGTCAGGATTCTAGATTCCTTGCCAGGTGACTTGATTATCCACTTTGGAATGAACCTCCAATGGGACATCCTTTCCCTTAAGTGGACGGGAGGCCTGGAGTTTTGGACTTCCCCCTAAAGAGTCCTTGATCATGGAGATGAAATTCCAACTTGCTGAGTCCCAAGAGATGAAGAGGACTGATCCATACTTGCAGAGGAGACTCTAAAAGAGTCTCTGCTTTATGGGGGAGGAGAAGCATCCACAGACCCAAACAAGCCACATAGACCAAGGCCTGTCACCCAGCAGAGTGAGATTACATGAGCAGAGAACAACTGTGGCAGAACTTTGCTCCTCCAACTCCTGGGAGGTCTCCTTGTATTTTGCGTACCTCATGGTCTTCAGCTTGTTCTGTTTGCCTGCTCCATTGTGATGGGGGAGGAGACAAAAAACAAAACAAAGGAGCGTGGCAGGTGGTCCCTGTTTGGAGAGCAAAGCCATGGAAGTTGTGCTTATTGCTGCCTGCTCTCCCAATCAGCTTTAGAAGTTAAGACTACAATGGTGGGAACAGAGACATTACTCTATTTGGATCACTGGAGGCACAGAAACAGGCAGAAGTACAGAAGGGCTTAGAACCTTGTGGGCAAGTCTGAACCACCTCCAATATATGTTTCGAGAGAGATCACTATTCAGTAAACAATTTTAAGCAGAAATATTGACAGTGTTACATTATCAAAAGCTAAAACATTAAGCTGTAAGTTAATGCTGAACTATTCAAAACACACTAATTATCCTCTCTCCTTTGGGCTTCCCACTGCAACCCACACACTCTATTTATGTCTTATTAACCTGTAAGTTTTTTTGGATAGGGTCTGTCCATGTTGCATGTCTTGTGAAGCACTGAGCATATCAACTTTTAAACAGTAAAAAATAATAAATGCCATAAAGTATGAATGGGAAGGTACCGTGGGCTGCCCGCCTTTGATCTGCTAGAGTTGCTATGTCCTGTAACTGTTTTCTTTGTTCTTCATTAAGACCATGTGTCAAAGCTTGGTACCAAACGGGGTTACGATTCTGAATTGCTACAAAGAAAAAAAGGACAATTCATCTCATTAGAATCCATCATTCAGAACTTCTTCTCACTGCCACCTTAATCAGAAAGCAGCCTGTATTTTGACTTGGTCTCCCCTTAGGAAGAGACAATACTAAGAATACAAGAAATCTTAAAAGTGGTATTTCAGAAACAGATACAAGTGTTCTAAAAAGCAATGAAAATGCCTCAAAAAATGTTAATCTCTCTAACTGCTTTCAACCTTCCCTTCTCCCACCCGGGAAGCTACACTGACTTCTCTCTCTAGGGAGGGAACTAAAATTAATAATTTGTCACTAAACGACAATCCATTATGCATTTAATTTTCCAAAAACAAATTAAAATTGAATTAAAATATGTAACTGTCAGCTAGCAGATGAAATACAGTTCTTACTCTGAAAAATTGCTTTAAATATCTGATATTCATCAACAGGGTTGTCTTCATCATCAATAATTGTTGAATAGCCCTCCAGAGCAGTCTCTTCAGCATCATCTTCTTCCCAGTCCTCATCGTCTCCATCTTCTCCTGCCTGTTTTGCCAGAATCTCTAGGTATTCTTGTCCATCTTCATCAATATCATCTTCATCACTCCCTAATTCCTCTGTAAGGCGAATGTCACAGAAGAGGACTCTTTTACATACAAAGCAATGAGATTTCTATCTTCAGAATCAAATTGTTATCTTCAGGTATGATTTCGGTTATACTGATCAGTGATGGAATCAATAAAAATGTGGTGTCACACAAAAGGGGCCACTCCTCTCCACCTCTACCAGTGTCACGCTTTCCTTTGTGGTCCCTTTCCTTATCTTCTGAGCAGTAGGAAAGGAACATGTTGCTGCCACAAGAAACTAGTTATTAATAAATACACTTATATGGCAAATTTTGCATGACACTTCAGAAATTTAAGCAAGACATGGTCCCTAAGCCCAAGGAATTTAGCATTTAAAAAGTCCAGGCAGGAGCATGGAGAGAGGTGGAAAGTGATGGAGACTATAGATGTGGACACAGGCAAAAGTTCTGCAAAAGTTTGAACTTCATGCAGAAAGACAAAGAAGAGATCTGAAGAGGAGGAAGACTGATTAGAGAGATTGGAAAGGATGATTGTTGGATAGAGTGGAGACAGCTGATGAGGTGGAGGTTACATTACGCTAGAACAGGCAGGAAGGTGCTGTTTCAGATACAGATTCAAAGCACCAGAACATAGGACACTCTGTAGCACAGCTGGAGTGTGGAGAAACAAGAGGTCCACCTACAGCTCTCTTTCTGTGCCCCTCACTCATGGTTCAAATAGATGCAAGGGGGAAAGGTCTGTCCCAGCAATAACCCCCTGGGAATCAGGGGATGTCTATAAAAAGAGCCGGCCCAAGACAACTCTGGAGAGAAGCAGCCCAGGAATCTCATCCGTAAAAAAAGTTTACTTCTGCTCCAGTCAGGAAAATTGCCAAACTGATCCATAAAAGGGCTAAAAAGAAGCTCCAAAGCCCCAGCACTAGCTTTATCTGTGGAGGTAGAGGACTGTGGGGAATTACAGGAAGGGGCTGGCCGTCCCCATGCTCTAGAGACTGTCGGACATGGAGGGGACATTGAAATTTAACAGTACTGTTTCGGTTTCCTTACCAGTTTCCTCATCTTCTTCAGCTTCATCATCATCATCACTGTCATTTTCATGCTCTGCATGGCAAGCGTATGCTCTTTTCAATCCATTAAATAAAAGGATAAAAGCTGGCAAGATCTGTCCTGAAACTTGATTTAAAACCTGTGGTATTTGCTCCAGATCAATAAGAGCACACAAGCCCAGCACACACATCTTTCTATCATGAAGTCTAAAATACAAAACAACAACATTTTATATCTACTTATTTCCAATTTCTAAAAATAGAAAATAGGTGGTAGACTACACATGGCAGTCTTCAAACTGAGAGCAGCTTACCCCAAGAAACAGTCTACATCATTAAGCCACTGTGTAATGAAGTGATTAGTGACAGGCTCCACGTTATTGGGGAAACGAAGATTTTCCAAGGTATTTAATAACAGATGAGGGTTGTAATACAAAGCAGCTATGGCAACCTGGAGGCACATCGTTCGCAGTTCACTTGTTTTCACCTCTCTGGTCAATCTCTCTAATGCAGCTTCCACAAACAAAGGTATACACTGGAAGAGATTGATCCATTAAAATACTGAGTTTATAACGGTTCTAACACCCTTCCCCCCCAAAAGCAAGAGTTAATTATATACACAACATGGAATAATTAGATATATAATTTTAACAACAGTATTTCATTGGTACAGTTGCAGAATGGTACATAACACTGCTGAATAAGCAGTCTGGTGCACAAATATACCTGAGGTTATACACATAGATGAAATAAAACAGTAAGTAACGCAAGGATATTAACACCTCAGTGTTAAATTGGTGGTAGAAGTCAAGCCAACATGAAAGAAATACATCATTAACTGTGAGTAAACCTATATGTAGTACTTGGGTTTGTAATATTACCCATGATAGCCATGCTAAAGATATTTAAGTGTATGTTTAATTCCCCAATAATTCTGTAATCTTGTTTTTTAAAAAACTAGCTGGTGTAAATAGAATATGAACATCAGTAACTCCAGAAAACAGACTTAGTCACTTCCCATGTTAAAAAAAAACAACACACCTTTGACTTTTTACTGTAGTAATGTCAGTTATTAATACTGGAGAACAGCATTACAGGATGTAACTCAGGATATCCAGCAGAAGTGTGAGAATAGTTTCTCTGCTTCCCTAAGCAGAGGGTTAGCAGTATTATTTCAACACAGATTAAAAGGAGTACTTGTGGCACCTTAGAGACTAACCAATTTATTTGAGCATGAGCTTTCGTGAGCTACAGCTCACGAAAGCTCATGCTCAAATAAATTGGTTAGTCTCTAAGGTGCCACAAGTACTCCTTTTCTTTTTGCGAATACAGACTAACACGGCTGTTCCTCTGAAACACAGATTAAGTTTTCTTTAAAACACAATCTGAAGAAATTATTGCGTCCCTACAGATGGTGCTTTTTTGCCAGTACAAAAAGGGATGCTATGGGCTTCACCCTCTTTCTTCATTCTGGGCTGCCATGTGGTCCATTAAATCTTTCCCTTGCACTCAAGTGCATTACAGAATTTAATCCAACAGCGAAAAGAGGTAGTCTGCTCTTAAACTGTGCTCCCTCATGCATGGAAGTGTTTTGGATTGTCAGATGCACTCTACCTCTGGAGGCAAAGTATGCTCTTTAGCTCTACCAGTGCTGCCTAATAATACTCCTAGCACTGCAGTATGATATCTCAGCAGATACTGTTAGTTTCACTAAAACATGGTGGATTTTGTCACATGATTTTAAGATAGCAAGCAGACGTAACTAACCTGATCAATGCCACGCCCTTTGCACTGTAAAATGACGACTTCCAATAGCTTTGCTGCATGGCATTCTGCATCTTCTCCTGCAACTCCGGTAAGGACCTGAAAAACAGTAGACTACTGTTAGTTTTCTGCTTATGGATAAAAGATGTTTTCGATATTCTGTTTTTCTCTGAGAAGTTAATCTACAACTAAGATCTCTATTAAAATACTAGTGTCCTATAAAAACTGGAGTGCCATTTCCAGCTTTCATCAGTGAAGAAGAGAAACAAAAGGGAATAAACTTCAACAACGGTTCAGGATCATAACTGGAGATATGTAAGTGGAGCAAAAAAAATGGTTGCAGCTAACAACCATCTACTTGTGCTGCAAAAATGTTGAATCTTAGTATGTATACAACTTTATAGGAGTACGTGCATAAGAAGTGCTTCTAGCCATTTTGAAAACGTTTATTTGTGCAAAAGATTCACTGAATAGTTATCTGAACAATTCACATAGAATTTTATAAAGCCTGTTTATAACATTTTTGTTGTCCAACCAGGGACCAGAAAATACTATAAAAATCTAGGACTAACCACATGGCACTAATAGAAAACAACAAGTAGTAAGAACTGACAATGACCAGGTCACAAATAATTAAGATGGTTTGTTTGCAAGAACTACTCAATTACAAAATAAACAGATGAAAAAAATCAACCTGTTTGCAGATAATTCACAAACACAAAAAGGGCTATAACTCTTCAGATAAGTTATTCACAACAAAATTCAAACACTTCCAATCATAGACTCAACCAAAGGAAATAATGTTAGCACTTCAATCTAAAGAGCAGCTTGGTGCAGAGTTCAGATAACAAGACTCACATATACAATACACAAGTCCTGAAGAGAAAACGAACTGTATTTGAGAAGGTTTGCATTTCCCTAGGCTAACTAGGGCTAAGGTTCCAAAGAATGCGATATACCCCTACATATTGACAAGATTAAAATGCCAAGGACAGAAAATGTTGAGAGGCAGTGTAGTCCAGTGGAAAAGATGGTGAACCAGGAGCCAGGAGACCAGGGTTCTATCCCCAGCTCTACCACAAATCTGCCGTGTGGCCCTGGGCAAGTAATTTCATCTCCCTGTGCCTGTTTCACTTGCCACGTTATTTATCTTGTCTATTTAGATTTAATCTCCTACTACATGTTTGCATAATAAAGCTCCAATTTCAAATGGGACTCTAGGCACTGTTGTAATACAAATAATACAAGACGATGACGACTGACTCCAGCCATTGCCCGTGCATATTTCTAATATTCTTATGTGATGCACAACTTATTGGGGGGCAGGAGGGAGTTTACTTTAACTAAACCCCTGATAGTGATTTGGTAAATTCCTTTTTTTCAGCTGCTGTTCCTTGCAGAGTCATGGCAAATACCAAACAACATATATCCGAAGGATACAATTTAAAAAAGTCTCCAGTTTGAGAGTCTATTGTTGTAAAAGGAAGTACATTTTTACAAAAAATTTTTTTCCATTTTGTACACAGGCCAGTAAGTTTTAGACAGAAGGAGTCTACCTACCTTTTTACACATACTGTAGATCATTTCAAGATATTTTGTGTCAGACAGAAGCGTGTCTGTATCGACAGTTACATAATTATGCAAGAGAGGCATCATATCTATTAAATAAGAATAATCAATTAGCCGTTCTGTGTATTTTTTACAACACTAGCTGTTAATACATAGCTTTCAGGCTTATTGTAAGCTAGTTAAACATGGTGTTGGCTACTATAGTAGGATGTCACCTGACAAACCTGGTTATATAGATGGCTTAAGCAAAACTATTTTGGTCAAAATAACGTACAGCAAATATAACTCTGTTCTGAACATTGGTTAAATTGCAATCGAGATTTATTTCATTTATGCCGCAACACAAATATATCAAACCCACTAATCTTAAGACATTTTTTATTAGGATTTCTTACCTGTAAAGTAATCAAAGCCATCCTGCTGAAAAACTTCAAAAACAAGAGGCAAAAGCTGCCACATCTGTGCAGAGACTTGCTGACATGTCAGACTGTGAGCCAAGGAAAAGATCTCTTCATAGAATTCTAAAATGGAAGTAGCACTTTAGCACTAAATTTAATGCTAATGACAGGCAAATAATTGACACAAACAAGGAGACACATACCTAAAACATGCTGCTGTAAAACTGTTCCAATAACTTGCAAACAGATCCCTTCCAATTGTTGCGTAATCTGAAAGAGAAAGTTTAAATGAGTTTCAAGCACATGTAAAAACTGGTTTTAAATAAGTTTTAAAATAAAATTCTGTAAAGTACCTTTACTAGAGTGTCACCTTCTAACAAACATTACAAGATTACATATCTCTTGAATACCACATGTATTATAACTGCACCATTATAGCTAAAGATCTGTTAGCCTCTCTTTAATGCCATCTTTTTCCTGGAACACCATTCTTCTTTGGATCTTGAAGGAATCTCATTTAGGTATGTTTTTGCTTATACTTACTGTTACTCTTATTTTAATTTAGTTTTTGAGTAACATTTTTAGTCCCCATTAAAAAAATAATAAATTAATACATATAACACCACAGTAAACTAGTTAAGAAACCAGAACGTCCCTTGGTTTGTTATATGGCAGCATCATGTTATGAGCTTTGACACAAAAGTCTTAGGGTACATCTACACTGCAATTAGACACCTGTGGCAGCTGACTTAGCTCAGGAATTTTTAATGGCTATATAGACATTTGGGCTCAGGCTGTAGCCTGAGCTCTGGGACCCTCCCATGATCCAGGCTCCAGTCCAAGCACGAACATCTACAGCACAATTAAACAGCCTCTTATCCCAAACCCAAGTCAGCTGGCATGGACAAGCTGTGTGTTTTTAATTGCAGTATAGGCATACCCTTAGTATGCTTCCTTAACCAAGACCTCTGGAACTTTAAGAACATATTTAGTACCAAGCCGTTTAGGCACCATGGAATTAAAACATTTATCAGAAGTCAGTAGCTGTAGTAGCATAACACTCAGTAATGTAGCTACATCAATCTTTGCTGGAATATTTTACAACACAGACTAAGGCTGTGTCTACACTACAGAGGCTATGCTGGCAGAGTTATGCCAGCAGAGCCCCCTAGTGTAGCTGCAGGATATGTCTATGCTAGAAACACCTGGGTGGAACAGATGCAGCTGCACCACTGTGGTACGTCAGGGAATGCCTACACTTAAAATGGCACAGCAGTACAGCTGCACAGCTGGAGCACTTTAGTGCACACTACTAACGCAGACAGGAGGGCTTCGCCCATCAGTGTAGGTAATCCCCCTCCTCAAGGAGGCAGTAACTAGGTCAGCCCTGTCTAGAATGGGGATTAGGTCAGCAGAGCTATGTCTTTCAGGGGTGAATATTTTTCATACCCTTGACTGACAGATATGCCGGTGTAAGTTTTAAGTGCCAACCATGCCAAAGTCAATAAAGAAAAAACCCTACACTGAGTTTGGCCTTATGCAGATTTTCCAATACTTTGCTGCATGGCAGACAGCAAACTGATACATCAGCAGGAAATGGACACAATATTGTAAGTTGATTACTGACGCATTTATTTTCCTCCAAGGGTAGACCGCACCAAGTCAGACATTTGTCAGTACAGCTGACAAGACTGTTACATTTGCTACAGACAAACTGAACAAATGACATCACTCAATTTTAGTGGTTACTGCCTCTATTTGCTGGTACACAAGAATTATATCCAAGTATCTGGACTGCTACAGAAATGTGTAAAATGTCCAAGATCTTAAATGGTTATGGCTCCTAGATTGTACATGCAACATAGTTATGATTTTATACCTGTGTGTGTAGGTGTAAATAAGCTTAACAGATTTTTAACTAAAAGGATTTTAAAACATTGGCAGAAAGCATATTGTTGGATTTTTATTCAATGTACAATAACTATTTTCCAGCATCTTAGGGTACTTAATTGCTTTGAAAGAGTTTTTCCTTACCTCTTTGTGATCTTCAACTACACTGAGGAGTGTATCAATGGTATTCAAAATTCCCATTGCTGTCACTGCTTTGTCATCACTGCCTTCTTCATCTGGTCCAGTCTGAATGACTTGGTTAAATGTCATTGCCTGCACAGTAACAGTAAAATCCCAGGTAAGTATGTCACTCAAGTAGTTTAATTAAAGAAGGTACGCTTGGTTTGAGACTCTGTACACTGAATTTTTAAGATATCGTGTGTTAAAAAAAATCAGTACAGGTGAATGCCAACTATTTGAAATTTCCCTCAAGATCAGAATTTTGTTTTTCCAAATTCCCATTTTCCAAAATCCCAAATTTCTCAATTCTGTCTAAAGTCATTTGAATAATCAGGGTTTATCTGTATATGAATAAAGTAGATTTGCAATTATAAATAAAGAAATAACATTTACAATACAGACCCCAGAGCTAACTCAACAGTTTACAAAAACAGAGATGATTGATTCAAAAACAGAATAGAATTAGTAGTTTTGTACCAGATAGCTAAAGTGGATTACTGTACATATATTACTAATTCACAGGAAACGGAAAAGTGAAGTTCATTATAAACCATTAAACCTAAACACAAAGGGCCTGATTTTGAGATCAGCAGCAACCTGGCCTCTGTACTTATGAAACTGCAGGTACAACTTATGCTATATGGATGTCCCAAGAACACAACAGGAAATTTTCAGATGCAACTAATTTAGCTTAAAACATCTAACTATTGGCACCCACAATTTACTACCAAAAACTGCTTCTAAATTTCTGTTTTAATAACTTTAGTAATGAGGTCAGTAAGATTTTTTACTCTAATCTGATTCTGAAGTGTGCTGTGAAGGGTTATCATGGCTAAAATCAGGATTACTATTTCTCTATGGAAGACATTTGCTTATTGTGCTAAGAACACAGCAGCTTCTGAACACAAGGTATGCGAAACATCTGCATTAACGGGTTTAAATGGGCTGGTCTAAAATCAGCTGGCAAATGACAAACCATCTTGAATATAAGGAACAAAATCCCTCATGTTGAACAAACTTCCCACGTGCGAAGTGACCAAACAGGCTTACCAAATGCTGGGTCATTTCTACTGCAATGGGAGTAACCTCTTCACTATATTCACAGATCATTTTCTGAATCACATTGGTAAGATCATCATTTTCAGTCTCTCTTATAATATGAAGCAGAGCTTGCATTACAGGTCTAATGAATGGTGTAATATATTCCTTAGCTGCAAAGTAAGTAGAAATAAAACACCAATTATGTTGATTCTTACATTCTTGTTATAAAAATCATTGTATCAGTTTAAGAAAACCAGAAATTCACACTTTAATACTACTGAAATATTTGACATGTAATAGCCTACATATATTTTTTACACAACTAAAGCCAACAGAGAGACAAAGTGTATCAACAAAGTACTATGAAACATGAAACACTTCATATTAAATTTTGTATACAGCAAAAAACTGTTAACAAATAACTATTACAAGACTCCAAATAGCACCTGGGAATTCAGCAATACAGCAATTATATGTTACAGGTTATGTTTCTTTCTAAGCTTGCTGAGCCACGACAGAAGTTTCCTTGTCCAAAAATTACTTATGTCAAGCACTCCACTTGTTCTAACTACAGCTGGCAAATTACCATGAATAGAAATGGTAATATAAAACGAATCTCCCAGAAGGTAATTACGATACTAGTACATTAGTGCTTAGCCCATGAAAATAGTGTATTATATCTTTTCTGCTTAAATTGTGTCTTCTTTAGAAATGTTACAGAGATGTTTTCTCTAACTTGAACAAAAAAAAAAAGTGTACCTTTCTCTTGATTACTGATCAAAACCTGAAGTGCTATGGCAGCTTCCACTTTCACAGGCATTTCCCTATCATCGATCAGACATCGTCTTGTGAGTTCTAGGGCTGTCTGGAGGTTCTGGTCACTCTTAAATTTAACTTCACAGAAATAATGAAGGACCCAGCAAGCCTGTGAAATAAATGCATCTAACAACTTCAGAAAGTGGTCATTTTAACAACACTTGTGGATTGTCAGTTCTCCAAGAAAATAATGAATAATTAATTAGTACTACAGATGTTATTTATTAACTAAAATACTAAGAACTTTTACAAATGAAGATGTTTGAGAGTTTGGAGGCTGGCCAGTGGTAGGTTTGTCTTTGAGACATCACTAGACCAGTACTATGATCTCAAGTTCATCTTTGGCCACAGGTTTTGTGTGAGCAGTATGGTCTAAATGCAAAACGCAAATGGACCATACCACCAGACACAGAGGAAAAACTATGCACACAGTACTGCAGCCATTTAAAAAATTATATGTTGCTACATCTTAAGAAACTAACACTTATGATTAAAACTTGAATTTACTTTATTATAGGAGGGATGCAAATAGTTTGTCCATTTAGAGCAAGATACAATTCAGTAAAAACTGTAAGCTATTCAATTGTAGATCAAAAAGTGAATAAAAGTAAACCTTATACATTCTTACCCGTGCTCTCATATAGCCCAGCTCACTGCTGAAGAGAGGGAACACATGATTCTGCAACATGTACTCCATCTGATCTTTGTATATCTTCTTCTGCAAGAATATTAAGGCAATTACATCAGTTGGTATTTTTAAATAAAAGCCAGAAGCGGGAGAAAAAAATTGAGTTATTGTTAATTTTATTTTATACATAAAAGTGTAAATAAGGAGACAGTGTGATGTCTTAACATACCACAAAAGAAAAACAGACTTTTTACCCTTCTTAGCCCGTCTGTCACTTTGTGGCATGGTTTGCTATCTATTCACTATCACAACCAACAAGACCAATTAAGAGCAATGATTCATGGTGCAGTATTTTTTTTAAACAATCTCTTATCTTTGGCTCACTAAGTCTTCTTTATTTTGCAGTTTCTATCTCTATTTTACACCGAAGACAAACTACCTATGACAAGGACGAAAGGGCAACCACCTCAAAAGATGGATCAGTTATAACCAAATTAAGAGAAATCAGCTTCTTCCACGTCATCCTCTGCTACCGTAAGCAAACAAGGTTGCTAAACCTGTTACACAACTAGTTTTATACAAGAAAATGAAGCCTAAATCAGTAGGCTCTCTCTGATCAAACAAATTTTCTGACATGAACAACCAGGAATTTGATCATCAAGTGGAACTGAAGAACCTATGTAGCAATTTACTGCTTATCAAAGGGCAGCACAGCAGTTCCAAGAACCTAAAATAAGTCTCATGAAATAATTTATAATGAATGTTGTCAGAGAGTCATTCAGTTATCCACATTCCTTTGTTGTCAACACACCAGAACTATATGTGTATGTTTCTGAAGTCTAGCTTCTTGCAAGAGATTTGTATAATGAAGTCTGCAACTGTTCAAGAGCCCAATAATTAAGCTCCACCATGGAAGAGTTGTACCATGACATCTAAACCAAAATTTGAAAAATTTAGAGAGCTAATCTCGATTATTCTAATACTGGGTTGGGTGTAGAGGGGATGGGTAGAAAAGGAGAAGGAAACAGAACCAGAAAACCCACTAGAAATCAGTACTTACTTTTAGGAGAATTTCAGCCAAAGAACCAATCATATGTAGAGCACCATCTTTCTTACGGGGATCAGCATTTGGCTCTGTGAGGATCTGATAACAAAAGCCCATGGTCTTCTGCAGGACCTAGTTTGATAAGGGCTTTGTGTTAGTAAAAATAGTTCAGTCAGTCTTCTAAAATACCATTGTCAGGTCTCTAAAATACTCTCATTGTTAAAATGTATTTCATTTTTTCTTCAAAAGACTGGGTTTAGGCATTGCTTTATGCCATCGCTAAAACGCCATGTTGATTTATGACTCCTGGGTGTATTAGCAAATATGGCTATCCAGCCTCAAGAAGTAAATTCATACCAACAGATGACTACCAAAAAAAACTTCTAGAAAACAATTGGATTATTGTGACATTATGGTTCCTATGTATTAAGCAGGAAGATTTACAACCACCTTAATAGATTCTTATCTTTTGTTTCAAATATCTCAGCAAGTTGCGCAGAAAATATCAAATAAGACTATTTGGTTTGTTTAGTCCAAAGCTAATCCTTAAACAGCTTACCTCTTTTCTTTTACTACATGCTGTAAACAACAATGTCTGAGCAGCAGTTGTAGGAGAAATGAAGTCTTCAAACACATCTATTAAATAAATTTAATAGTCTATAAATTTTTGTCCATTAATGCAGTTCATAATGTTAAAATAAATTAAGGATCTAATGTAAAATAAGAGCAACAGTATTCAGACATATGTCACCCAGCTGTGCCTTGATATTACAAGCATTTCAACGCAGCTCTCATATAAGAAAATTAAACTTTGAAATGACAAGACGAGACAGGACTTGAGTTTTCTGGCACAGAAACATTCCACCCTTTGTCAGCATGATGTCAAATTTTTGCGATTGTAAGATCCCCGGGGCCAGGGCTTTCTCTTATATCTGCAAAAGATCTAACACACTAATTACACTGGGAAAATATTTTTTAGTTGTAATAAGGAGGCAAAACTGGGAGAGCTGAAAACAAACTAGGTCTTTAATTCTCTTCTTATTCAACCTTCTTCAGAGGCTTTCAGAACCCTTGTCAATAGCCATATGGTTTGCATTTTGGGGTTTAGCCCATAGGGCAAAGAATATCCCATTGGGATCCTAGGCAGCCTAAAGTCCTAAGTGTATCAAAAAGCCTTCATGAAGGTCCAATTCCTTCACTTTCACACCCCTCTTGAACAGGCTACAAAGACTTTTAGAACACTTCAAAAGACAATGAAGAGCCAGTGGAAAACATCATAAAAATGAACAGAACACCCAAAACTTCCATGGCTATATTAGTCTCTATATGGGTACATCTATTTCGAATTATGCCTTGTGTAAAGCATTACTTGACCTTGTAATAAGAAATTTTGGCACATGGTAAAGATCAGCATCTGAAAAGTAGCTACTGTATGTAAGCCATACATGCTTTTAACGATTAAATTTAACTGCATTTTTAAAGAAAAACAAAAAAACAGCATTAGCCAATCTAAACAACCTTCTGTAATTTTAAAACTTAGCTCTTTTACAGCTATGAAGAAGTTATTGCACCACCATATAAACATCTTGTGTTCACACACACACACACGTTGTTCATCTACAGTGAGAACCAAGATAGCTGCATTTAAGGTATCTGTAGCCATGTTGACAAGCACTGATCTATTACCTCACTTAAGAAAAGTGCACTACACTTAAACAAAAAAAACCAAAAAACCCTAGTTACCTCTATTTTCACAATGCACTTCTTAAAATACTGGCTTCGTTTGGCATTATATTTTTTAATGTGTATGTAAATTTTAAAATTCTCACCAAACTTCATACGTATGTATTCATATGGGTCTTCTTGCCACAGCTCCTCATCAGCATCTGTATAGCACATCAGTGGAAATATAACATCTTGGATAATTCCCTGCAATTAAAGTGTGACAAAAAAAGGACGTAACCTATTAAATCAATCATTTGCTTTCTTCTATTGAAAAAATTTAAAATTTTCTCTTACATCAATTTTAGATATGGGATGGATTATACGGTCATAACAGATAAAAGCCAACTGCTTCCAATTAAAGGACGACCTGCAATGCAATGCAAGCCATTGTGTTTGCTTTGGGTAATGGAGTATTGAGCTGGTAAAGGTGGCATAAATTTTGTTGCTGGCATTAACTCTGAATTTGTGTGGTGTTGCATTGTATGTACAATTCTTGATCCATTAAGAATACAATAGTTTAACTATTAGGCTCAGTATGCTAAAGGGCTGCTGATGAAACTGCATGACTGTTTTGGAATCTTATTTATATTGTGAGGGCTTATTTAAAGCCGTTTCCATTTGGATGTCTTAGTTCACACCATTGTATTAAGTCATTATGATACTAATACAAATGCACTCTACGTTTTACATTTTAAAAGAGCGTCCAAGTCCACGATAAGGAGCATCAACCAATCTGGGTTTTAGCCTTTAGTGGGGCTGCAATCCTGCAAAGACACATGCTTGAAATCAATGGGACTATTCACAAGCCTAAAGTAGAAGTCTTTGCAGGACTGGGGCCTAAATATTGCAAATGTTTTTGTTTCATCCAGAGAAAATGAATATTTCAACTATGCTAATGTAACAAGATGTGCTTCCCCAGAGCAGACCTGAAAGCTCAATAAACAATTTATAATACAAGCTCATACACCTTAAATTCTAGTAGGGATAGAGAGTTTATAAACAAACTGACTTATACATAGTAATTTGGTCATTTAGATGCTATTCCCAGAAAATGTTTTACTTGAATATGGGGCTTCAGATTCTTCCAGGTCACAGCATGTGACACTCCTTGATTGATGTAGTTCAGTGTTTGCTGAAGAACTCTAGGAGCCATGTACTGCTTTTCCTTGTACTGATACAGCACCTTCAGCAACACCTGTGAAAATCAAGTCTCATTAACAGCTTCTAGAAATCTGAACACCTTACCAGTAACCAAGAAGCCATTTAATCTGCAGGACCGCCCGCACAAAGCCCCTCACAGTCTTGCAAATGTAAACAGATTTTTACTACTCTACAATAGTGTTGACTAGTCTAAGTTAACATATGACGGGTTCCTCTGGTCTGTGCCACGTCCAATTCTTCAACACAAGTTTAGTTAATTTGCTCAGGTAATTTTTATAGTGTTCATGAGAGATGGTGGACTGACAGCCCTGGAGACTGAAGTCCTTTATTTAACCAAACAGGTATGGCTCATGCAGCAATAGTGCAAGTTCTCCACACTCCATCATCAGAAAATGCCTCCTGGGAAAGGAGAGAAGATGGGCCTCAGAACTGTCTGGGTAACAGTGACTCATGCTAACTCTACCCACCACCACAACACAGGATGATGGGTCCTTTCTCCCCTCATATAAGGAAGTTAATGAGCACCACTGACATTTCATCTTGCAATTCTTTTTGCAGACCCAGCTGCTGCACTGCTTGGCCTGCCAAACTGCTTGGCCTCCTTGGCTGGGGCCTTCCAGCTGTTTGCTGCTTCATGTTTGAATTTAATATGGCATTATGGAGGTGTATCAGTCACCTCATATAACATACATGTGTAATAAAACCCTTAATTCAAAACACAACATGCAACAGAGAGGGTAGAGGGCTGGCTCCATTTTCCTTCTCGTATGCCTCCTGGCCCTATTTTTCTAAGGGGATAGGGCTCCTCCAGGTAAGTCTAGCAATTTAAATTCTGTCAAGCCAAGGGCTGACTGCAAACCAGAACTTGGATCCACTGCATTAATTATTGGTATTTAATCTCCAAGTGATTGGACGAGTCTGGGGACCAACATCCTGCAAAATTTCCCTGCAGCTCAGCCCAAGCCTGTAATACCACAATTGTTCTGAAAGAAGCAACTGGTGGGACTAAAGGGAGAAGTCAAATTCAGTCTCTATCCTTAGTTGATGTTTTGTCTCTTTGATAAGACTGAAAAACTGATTAAAAGAAAAGTATCCACTATGTATGTGAAAATGTCATTCACATCTATCAATCCTCCGAAACCTTACCAGTAGTGAAATATGGATGAAGATGAGATCCAATTATTTTGAAAAATAATTCAGTTTAAAAAGAAAATCTATACATGAGATTACAAAGTTGCCTTAGACTGTCACAGGAGTTTAACTAGGGATCTATCCACATATTCACGATGGACATCACTACTTTCTAAATTGTTTCATGATTTTTGCCTATGTATTAGCCTTCACTGAAATTGATTGGGCTCTGATCTATTAAGGTGTTTGAAAGCCCATTCATTACCTTAGCAGACTTGGAGATGCAGAATTTTATCCATTCCACTATAGATGGCTTATACATTGCCTTAGAAAGTAGAGTGGCATAGCACAAAGACTTTAAACACCCTAGGTTTTATAATGGCACACATGGGATGTCAGAAAAGCAATCCTTATTTGTATCAAAACTGCTGTTTACCCTCTTGTAAGCTAAATGAAGAGATACAGGATATGAAATTGAGTCTTGAGACTCACAGAAGATGAAGTTTGTTTTATGGATGAAACTTTGATCTGATACCATCATTTTCTTGAAAGTGTTGAAATTCAATTGTTTTAATTTAAGAAATATTCCTTGGAAAAGTTACAGTCATTAAGATGACTACGATGATGGTTAAAAATATATTCCATGGAAAAAACCTAACATTTCTGCATCAAGACTGAGAAATGAAGTATTTAAGAAACAGATTCTCTAAGCTCTGTTATGCCTTAAAATACAGTCTTTTTACTAAATCTGTTAATTAAACAATAGAGTTGGAATGTCTTATACAGCCTTATATATACAGTAAGTTACAGTACACATTCAGAATTGACTTGATTTTTAAGGCCTAATGTAAAAAGCTACAAAACAAGCCAAGTTGGGGGGGGGGGGGGGGGGGAGAAAATCACTTCAGTAGTTAAAGATATTTTATGCTTAGTGATATTTAACCTATGAATGTGAAACAGGCTCCAATGTTCAAAATCATTCTACTTTTGTAGTATTCTAAAATATATTCCAAACTACCGACTTTGAGCACAACTAAAGGCTAAACAACGTAAATAAATTGTTGAGATATAAGCCAAGTCAAGAGTACATATCCTGTAATGTTATTTCCTGCATGTAAGGTTGCATCAGAAATTCCAGTTTGTATTATATATTGTATTTGACAATGAGTAGATATCAAGAGACCATACTATAGAAGGCAAAGCATAAGGGACCAGTGTTAAAACTTTCAACCTTCCGCATTTCCTGATTTCAGAGAGCTTAGGTTTTTTTAGCATTAGTTAGCATTAAATTATACAATTTTGCATTGAATTCCCTTAAAGATTATCAGTACTGCTAGTAAGTTCCTTTATCTAGCTATTAAATTCTGTCATCTCTAACTATGGGCTCATGTACACAGCCTTTTCAAAAATTTAAATTGATCAAACAACTTATATGTTTACTACTTGATAAAGTTTCCCCCTTTAAACACTTAAAACTATTGAAACAATTTCCTTTACACTTGATTTGAACTTGGTTTGTTTTGTAGATATTTAAATCTAAGGAATATAGTAAGTCAATGCAGCCATTTGAGTTATGAGTACACAGTATATGGAGAAAAAGTTTTTAAAATAAACCTTATAACTCAAACACACATCCAGAACTCAGAAGCAGCTGAATATATTTTACTCAAACTCTCCACAAAACTTCACCTTTGGTCCGAGATCAAGCTTGAACATTTTTAGTTCAAATTAAATTTAAATTACCAGCAACCGAAATAGAGGAATAAAATCAAAATTGGAATTCCATCATAATTACACTGTTTGCTATGCATGGGCACATACATGCGTAAAGAGATATGGCTGCAGTGATTAGAATATAAGATGATTTCTTGTTAAACCAGTTTAAGTTCTGTGTTGGATAACAGTATCTCTGAGGATTCCTTGAAGCTGGTACATATGAATAAGAAATCAGCTTTCCCTTGCTGCTCTTATCAAATGAGCAATAGCTGAAACCTGGACAAGAGTGTTTTTTTTTTGTTTTGTTTTTTAAGTTGAGGGAAAGGCCATCCAGTACAATTCTCGGATATTACTTAGTTTCACATCTTTATAGTAATTCCTTTGTTATTCCCTCAATGTTTGAATTTCAACAATAAAATACAATAAATTGTGAAGATTTTCTATGAGCCAGAATACTGTGCGAATACTCTTGATCACCTCTTTCCTCACCCTCCTAACAGTAAGACTATGCTTATTTGAGTATTATCATTGGACTCACCCCTAATTCATCAGCGGAGCAGTCCAAGATTCACAGGTGTCTCAAACAGTGAAGATAATTCCAAGTAATTGATTTTGTCCCTCCCAAATGTTCTAGATTATTTTTGTTAGACGTGGGAATGCGCATAATGTGTATAAATGTTTTTTTTGGCCAGGTTTAAGAAAGTTCATCCAGAGCTACTTCTGGAAAAGATTATTAGTTTTCTTTTTCTTGGATGTTAACATCTGTAACCAAGTTCCTGAATTTCCTAGTTACAGGAGCTCCACTTCCCCACTTTATTTCAGCATAACATAATCAGTTGGCTCTGGTGTTCATTTGTTTTGATACCAAATGTGGTAGGATAAAAGTTATATTCTGCTCTGCTCATTTCAATGGTTCAACCTTGACAGCTCAAATGACACCAATGGCATTATTGAAAACCTGTTTGCTTTTGACATTACTTATCATACTTTCCAAAGCTAATCAAATTGGTCTCAGCATCAGCCAGCTGATAAGACTTATCAGACCACTTGTCCTGTGCTACGTGGGTTCTGGAATGTACTCCCCAGGTAAGTGATCTGTTTCAAGTCTTCCCAGTTCAGCATTTTCTGGAAGAAGCTATGTTTTGTTCCCCGCCACCCTCGTGGTAAGATAATCTCTTACCACTTGCTGTACATTCACTGTGCTGTTTAAGCTGTTTAGAAGAAGGAAGAGTGCAGAAACTTCATTTCTGTATGAAATTAGTACAACTAATAGCTTCACCAAGCAGTCAGAGTGACATGACGCGTCCAAAAATTTAGTGGTGGATAACCTTCAGATTACTATTCAAATAAAATCCTGGGTCTATGATCACATCCAGATAATGGATCCTTGGTGCTGGAGCTATATGATTCTTCCCATTTATCCTTTGTTTTGAGAGATCCCTTCTTTCTTCTGGGAAACCCATCAGGAGATAGTAATGGGAGGAGCAGACATGTACTCTACTCCTTTCAAACAGTAATTAGGACCCTTCTGAAAATTCATGGAGATATGACCAAGGGAGCCTCATATTGGCAATCAGTGATATTTTGTAACCCAAACAGAAATATAGGAGATGGCTCTTCAACGAAGGAAGGAGCAAGCCTACAGTCACCAAGAACACCTTCAGTGATTTTGTGCCAAATCTGCACTTGAACAATTTGTAATCCCACAGTGTGTATTTACTCCCCATTTCTCTTTGATAAAAACAGAGTGCACGACAGAGTGTCAGTGGAACTCTTGAGCCTGTCCTCATGCGTCAGAAATTGCTTATTATTTTCTTGTGTTTCAGAGGGTCTCTTGATTTTGCAATTAAAGAAATGTTATAAGAATTTTTTCCACCATGCAGTTGAGGGATCAATTTCCTTGCGCACATGCCTAAGGCTGACCTCCACCGCTGTGCAAAAAGTCAGAGTTTTGAATAGCGTGGGTTCCGTGTCACGTGTTGGGTTTGATGTCTGCAAACAATCTGTTGGAATAGTATATTCTGGACTTTCCTATTTTTATGTATACACACACACACACACACGTGTGCACGCATACACCATCTTCCAAAATGTGTGTCCTTCCTGATAATCTGATCAAAATAACTCCGTTTCTATGTAACTTCATATTGTAGAGAGAGGAGAAGTTTCTATGGGTTCAAAAATCCTGCCCCTCAAGAATTTTCCTTTAAAGACCTGAACCATAGTTGTTTCCTGGATAACACAATCACAGACAGAGAAACTGTGATTCTAGGCAAGTCTAAGAAGTGCACCTGAAAAAATATTCTCTACCTAACAGTATCAACTTGTAACTTTTGAAGACATTTTTCCATGCAATCAACTGCCTAGACTAAAATTATCGGGCGGGGGGGAGCCATCCAGGCTTCATAACTCCTCCTTAGGATGGACAATCTTGGTACTTGGCTCCTTAGGTCGTATTTACCTACAGATAGCACATTAGCACCTCTATAAGGAGTTACTGCCAAATCCACTTTAGGGAGAGAATTAAATCTTGCCTTTCTAAACTGCACTGAATATTGAGAGAAGGTAGGTGAGGCAGTATCTTTTACTGGACCAACCTTTGTTGATGAGAGAGATTTCAAGCCACACAGAGCTCTTTTTCAGTTCTGGGAAAGGTACTTGGAGCATCACAGCAGAATGCAAGGTGCAACAGCCTGTTTAGCATAAATAGTTAGCACATACTGTATGGGACCACTGAAGGTTGTGGACTGTTAACACCTCTGCAGAACTTCATGAGTATTCAAGTGTGGTCATACCATGGATTAATGTATTGGCATTTATGTTGTAATAAGCCATAAATCCAGTGCCCCTGCTCAGTCCTGAGAGCCGAGGCTCTAGGACCCTGTCAGTTGGGAGGGTCCCAGAACTTGGGCTGCAGCCTGAGCCTGAACATCTTCACTGCAATTAAACACCCCTTCAGCCTAAGCCCAAGTCAGTGTCATGGGCCTAACTGCGGTACAGTGTACTTCAACAGATTACACAAGCAACATACGATATTTCTTAAGAAGTGAACACTAGATTGTTTCAGTTGATAACTAAGTAAGTATTTCCTGCATATTCCCTGATAGCATCAGGTTAATGCAAAATGTTTTGAAAGGAGTCATATCCTTCGAAAAGATGGGGGAAGGAAAAAATTATTGCTAAATGTCACAGTTACTCTAATACCCCAGGTTCAAGCATTTCTTACCTGTTGGACACCAACAGCAAATGCCTTTAGGAACACTTCAGCAAATTCATTGTACTCCTTGGAAACATTACCAGGGCTTCCATACCTAGAATTAAAAGTGAAAAATTCAAGTATGAAGAAATATTTTGCTGAATTTCATATTAGAAGTTAGGTTTTTTTCAATTTGACGGCATGGGAAGAACAACTACCTCTCAAAAAGTCTAGCCAAGATGTGCAAAGCCCATTTCTTGGATTTCCACCAAGGCAATTCTGGTCTATCATCTTCATCAACTTGAAGAGTTTCCTTTAGGAAGAAAGATTAAATTTGTTGAATATTGCTGAAATGTCTTTTTTTTTTTTAATTGCTTTTCTTTTTGCACTATTAGCTATGTAAACACGCTTCCAGATCAACAGAAATATCAGATCTAAAAATATGAATTAAAAAAAGCCCACAATAAAAAGGTAATGTATAAATGTTCAAATACAACTTTCCTTTGTAAAAAGCCAACATAGTTACAATACAACTTGCAAGTTGCTGTTTTGTCTATAAAGAAAGGGTAATATTTTAAACTTTCTCCATTTAGTCTCTGTTTAAACCACCATATTAACCTTACAAAATCTTATTTGTCCTGCCGCACATTTAGAAGATGTCTTGTAGTAAGAATAAAGAAAACAATACTGTTAACATTTTTAACCAACTTTTAAATACAGGAAATCAAATTCAGAAGCCAATTTGCAAGCCGAAAGAAAAACATACACATAAAAAAAGTACTTACAGCAGGTACATCTCTGTCCACAACCGTTTTTAGAATTTCTATCCATTCTGTCAGGTTCTGCTGATTTATCAGCTCCAGAGGTAACGTATACTATTTAAAAAGCATAGAATAGGTTCAGTATAAAGCCATTTAAAACAACCCAATCAACTGCTTGAATTATATATGTTTGAATGCTCATCTACCAAAATCTTCCTGAACATCTGCTCTACACTTGAGTACCATGAGCGGCGAGCAAAGAAGTGAGTGTGATATTGGATGGTGTTAGAGATCTTTTGCAGCCTATTCTACATCCTCAAAAACATTCTGCTTCCTTTCAATTCTGCCTTATTTAGAATTTTGCTATAGAAGATGATTTCACAATATTTAAGTTATTATATCTTTCTGAATTAGAGACAATTTTTTGCTTCGCTTAAAGTACAATAGACTGATTGGTAAATCTGGTTTTAAATTTCATTGCAAGACCACCCAACCTAATATTAGAATAATGCTCTGAACAGCATGTTAGTCCAGTTTCCTTCTGGTTAGATAAGCTCAATATAGTAACACTATAAAAGATAAATGGTTGTTTCTAGTGTTATAAAATGGCTCGTTCTCTCATAACCACTCTGACTTAATCAGGAGTGGCACTGGCAGGTTCCAGAGAGTTCAAAGATGGTAGACTCAAAAAACGTGTAACCCAATTTTAAACTAAAAAAAAAAATCTGTATTATTGGTGTTATGGTACACAGAATCATACCAAAAGCTTGTTACTCACACCACAGTTGAGCATTGGTGAAAAATGACTCAAATGAAACAGAATTGGTAATGTTGTTTCGAATACATTAGTACCTAGAGAGTGTAATATATTTGGGGGGGAAGTGGAAGAGAGAGCGAGAGAGAGAAGGAGGAAGTAAACCTTTAGATTAAACCTTTGCTCAAGAATACAGAAAATTTGCTTTCACCTGAACAAGAGCATAGAAGATTTTGAAGATCTGTTTCTGGATGAGGACAGACTGATCAGATGGATCAGACAGAAGCTGAATGAAACGATCTTTCAGAACAGGCAGGAAGTGCTGCATTGCTGCTATCAAGGGACTCCGCTCCTCTGGTTTCTTGTACCTTTAGGTAAGAATAAAATGCTTTACAAAGATCTTACAACTAACTTTATTGATATGAAAAGTAAGTTGTGCCTGCACAGAAGAGAGGCACATAGGCCACTGCGGCTCCTAAGGATAGATTTTAAAAACTGAGTTATATCTTACTATGGCACTCATGGGGTCATATAAAAAGCGCTATACCAACACAGAGCCAAACCCAAATGAAGTTAAAAAACAACTTAGCTTCCATTATTTTACTATCATTCAACACTACCGTAATGTTCTCCTGCTAACTCACTCACTTTGAATGCCACATCACATAAATGCCACACAATTTTCTATGGTAAAACAAGGTCACAGTAGCAAGAAAACAGTGAGCAAAACCCATAATTTTATAGACAAGAAAGTTACAAGTAAAGATGGTCAGAAAATATCCAGCAAAACACTGGAATTTGGAATTTTTCACTGGAATTTGCCAAAATTGAAATATTCCGTGGATTCTGTTTGATTCTGATAGAACCACATCAATGGAGGAAGTTGTTTCCCGTCATCTCGTCTACCCAACTCCACTGAGTTGTTGAGAGCCTGGGCTTCCAGGCTTGAAGCTCCTTGATTGCCTGGTGCTTCCACGGCCTATGGATCTAGGGTAGCCAGCCAAGAGGACTTACCTGGAGCCAGGGCTCTATTCCCTTTCATGGAGTATTTCAAATTTTTTTGCATTTTGTTCCAAAGTGAAACAAAATCAAAATTCAAAATATCAAAATTCTCCACAGTGATGGGGTGTACAAACACCACACGGGAGAGCAAGTGTTTAGGAGCAGCTGTGGGCCTACACAGCTCCACCCAACCACACCTGTGATGCCTGAACAAGCTGCAGGCAGCATGTAAAAGGGGAAGCAGAGCAGCTCAGAGGGAGGAGACCAGTGGCGCTGAACTCTGGGGCAGTGTTGCCCAGAAACTCGTTGCCTGAGCACACCTACAAAGAAAAGGCAGATGACTAACCGTGCAGGTCAGTGACTTTATATGAGATTCTTTGATTTAATCTGTGGGGAAAAGGAGGCTGGTAGGAAGTGGTCCGGGGGCAGCTACTTAACACCCGATGATGTGAAGGATTACTGCCTACTACTGTTAAGCCATAACACTACACATTGAGGGACAGATTTTCAAATTTAACACATACAATTGCATGGACTGAATTTACACTTAGATACACCTGGTTTATAGCCAAACATCAGATGTTCACAAACAAATTAAGCATGTAAGGCACTAGATTGGGAGCTAGAGAATAGGATTTTATCTCTGCTACAGCTACAGACTTCCTATGAGAGAATGGACAATGCATACGCACAAGGGGCCCAAAGTAAGATTGCACAGACAACCTTAATTCTCGCATTTCATAGCTTTTGAATTTTTGGACTTCGCAACTGTTATATATTTTTCACATGTAACACAATATCTAGATTACAAATTGTCTAGATGTCTAACAAACATTATTTCTCATGTTGTTCCTGACAAAGCCATGCTTTTATCCCCTGGACACTCTTTCCCCTATCACTAAGACTTGTGCAATCATGCCCATCTTCAACTCAGAAAGCGACTGCTTTAAAGAAACCCTAGTATTCTGATCTCAAAGTTTTAATATGAAGAAAGATTGTTATGTACTGCGTTTATGGAACTAATTAGGAAAGACAACATGAGCTACTATCTCCAGATGGTGAAATATTACCAAGACTTGTTATTGAATTCAGAGATTTATATTAAATTACCTCCAATTATCAGTGTTCAGTGCAACATGCAATTCAATATTTTATACATTAACCTCCAGCACATATTCAGAAGTATATATAAAACTTACAGAAAATATATTGCTACAAATGGATAAACTTTCTATGTTTTTTGTTTGGGGAAAACTCACTCATAGTTTTTCACGAGTTGATAAAGACAAAGGAGAATTCCAAGCCAGCAAGCACTGTTATCAGACTGAAGATAAAAACCAATTTTCTCCACAACTGCAGTCCAGCGGTTAGGGTAATCATGCTTGATAATATGGTGAATGCAAGTAGTAAGCTGTACTCTGCAAATCAAACACACACATGGTTAAACAAATAACTACCTTCATTATTTTAAGAGGTTTTTTTGTGGTGATGAAATAGCTCATTTTTGGTTGAACAGATAAAACTTAACATGTAGTTCGGAAGTCTTGTTTACACACAGAGGAGTCTAATCTGGTCTTTTATTTCCCTTCTGCTTAGCATTTACTATCTTCTGAAATTTTGTAAAAGGGTTATAATAATTTAGGAATCCATTCTTCTCCAAGTACAAAAGATGTTACACAAATAAATTGCTTACATGTTGTACAATGTACAAATGAAGAATGAAAACGCTATTTTCTCTAACTGCATTAATTCTATGTTCTCCAATACATAAGAACGGCCCTACTGGGTCAGACGAAAGGTCCATCTAGCCCAATATCCTGTGTTCCGACAGTGGCCAGTGCCAGGTGCCCCAGAGGGAATGAACAGAACAAGTAATCATCAAGTGAACCAGGCCCTGTCGCTCATTCCCAGCTTCTGGCAAACAGAGGCTAGGGACACCATTCCTGTCCATCCTGGCTAATAGCCATTGACGGACCTATCCTCCATGAATTTATCTAGTTCTTTTTTGAACCCTGTTATGGTCTTGGCCTTCACAACATCCTCTGGCAAGGTGTTCCACAGGTTGACTGTGTGTTGTGTGAAGAAATACTTCCTTTTATTTGTTTTAAACCTGCTGCCCATTAATTTCATTTGGTGACTCCTAGTTCTTTGTTATGAGAAGTAGTAAACAACCCTTCCTTATCTACTTTCTCTATACCAGTCATGACTTTATAGACTTCAATCATATTTCCCCTTAGCCATCTCTTTTCCAAGCTGAAAAGTCGCAGTCTTATTAATCTCTCCTCACACAGAATCTGTTCCATAACACTAATAATTTTTGTTGCCCTTTTCTGAAATCTGTGTGTTACAATCCAAGACACAATGAAATTTAGTACGCAAGTGGTATTAATTTTAAAACAACAGTATCAAAACTATGACTACATTATAAGCAAATTAAAACTGTATACCTAATTAGTTCAGGGGAATGAATAATGGCTTCTACAATATTTTCACGAATACAATGTCTATCTTCTTCTGGGATGGAATAAGGTGGGATTTCCCCTGGTGTAGTTTCACGATCAGGCCAATACTGAGTTATCATATTCTTCAAGTAGATAACACCTGTCAGATAACAGCAAGACATCACTTGGTATCAATACAAAAGTCAGTCATTATGCAGATATGCGTATTTTTACATTTAGAAAATGCATTCCATAAATGAACTCTGACTGAATGGACAACATTTAACATATCAGAGAGCCACCATACCTGCACACAAAAACCGCTAATCTCCCAATTTTCTGTATGGAACAAAAATTTCCCCTTCTTCAGTTATCAAGTGTGGCATCTGTAATATTTCTTAAGTCCACTATTCCCAACACTATTATCTTTTCAGACAATCTTTTTGAAAAATAAAGAGTACTGAAAGACATATTTCCACTTCTTGTTACGAAGAAGAATTGTGGTAACTTTTTATTAAAACCCATCTCTGAAGAAGCTTCCTTTGTAATTATTTTGAGATCAATTTTTGGCATTTAAAAACAAGGCTAGTCAGCATTAAATCTCTATAGTCAAATATTGTTTGTATTTTAAAAGTATGATTTTATTCTATAATGTGACTATGTTTGGGCTACATGGTCTGCTTTACATTCAAGTGAATCTTGAAAGCAAATTGAGTTTCTCTACACAAAGATTATACGTTATGACTCTTTATAGCAGATATTAGGTTGCTGACATAGATGCATGTTTCCACGAATTGACAAACATTCAAACTGCTTATGTGGCAGATTCCAGATTACTATGCTTTATGAATCTCTTTTCTTTACAAGTGCAAAAGGAAGTCCAGATTTACAAACAGTTACAGCAAAATTAAGTGAATTCTGACTACACCTGTACAACGTACCATAGGTTCTCTGCTGGTTTTCAATTAAATGTTTATATGGTGTCTAGCACCAGTATCAGAAAGGATTCAGAGAGCACGCCTTGTAAACCTATTATTTTGAATATGATAATGATGTAGTTCCTGACCTTGCCAGCTGATCTGTATGGGCACAAGAATCCGCCAGTATAAATTAGCTAGGAAAATCAGGGTTTTAGTTGAAATTATTTCTGCTGTTCTTTTCCTTATTTTCTGTAACCAGAAGTTATCCTACTTACTGCAAAAAGGATAGGAGCCACTTCCAAAGAAACAGAAAAGGATGGTGGGATAATTAGTTCCAACACAGTCAGATATGACACAATGTAAAAATAACAAGTTCAAAAGACCCAAGAACCTCCACAGTTTACTATAAGATTGTAAATATTCTCTTTAAAAAGCAGTAACACTTCATCTACCTTTTCATTTTCAATTTTTTTAATATATGTCAAAGCTTGTAGCCTTTTGATTCTGAAATTCTAAGTTCTTCCCATGTAATAATACCCTGGCAGCAAACCCCAGCCATGTGCTCTGAACCCCAGCCCTGGCCGCTGACCCCAGGTGCTGACCCGTAGTCCCAACCACACCGAAGCGGCTGTTGGCTCCAGACGCCGATCCCCAGCCCTGGCTGTGTGGCAGCATGCACTGGGCACACAGCAGCAGGTGCTGTCTTAGGCCTTGTGGCAGTGAGCAGTGACCCCCGCAGCATTTGGTCATGCAGCTCTGGGCTCTGGCTGCGTTGCGGCCCTGAGATCCAACTCCCTGCCCGGCCATGCAGCTCCTGATCCAAGCACGAGCACTGATCCCCTCCCTGGCCGTGCAGCTCCTGCCCCCAGCTCCAGGCTCTAGCAGCAGGCACTGACCCCTGGCCGCACAGCAACAGATGCCAATCCCCGCTCCAGCCAAACAGCTGCAGGGCTCACCCCACACCCTCCTCTCTTTTGGCCCTACATCCATGCCCCCCTCCCCATCATCCCTGGACCCCACTGCCTTCCTGGCGCTGCATCCACTCCTTCATCACCCCAGGCCCCTGTTGCCTCCCCCAGCCCACATCCATCCCATCACATCTCCCACTGCCAACCCCTCCCCTCACCCCCCAATCCAGGGCTTAATTTGTTCTGGGAGTTGCTGAGAAATGTGATATTAAACATGCAAGTATCACTTCTCACAGCCTTCCAGATAGTGTCCTGTGAAACGTGATTGATATTAACCAACATTCAATAATAAAAATATTACTGTGAAGTGATATTTGTATCTGCAATAAATAAATTACAATGATGTGGATGTGTATATGTGCTATTTATTTTTTTCCCTAAACTTAATCAAGTATTTTAGGGGAAAAAAGTGTCAGTTCAGCCACCAGCAAGAGAGGCCACAAAAGAATTTGTTGCGAGAACTCCTACTTTAGAGTACTTGCCCCTACAGAACCTGGAATTCAACTCAAGATTAGAGAGTCTCAATCATCCCTTGCTATCTAGCACAAATCCATTGGCAAAGTGTATCTGTCTCACCCACCTCTAGTGGCTGGTCCACATACTGCTACCAATTACTTCATTAGCTCATGTGGTAGAGGTCTGGGGAAATTCTGCACCACTGCACAATGCAGAATTTGCACAGAATTAAAGTTCTGCACAGAATTTCATTTTTTCCTGCAGAAATGGTGCTGCAGAGCTGCTGGCCACTGCCAGGGACTGCTGTACCCAGCAGAGCCTGGCTCCTCAGCTCGCAGTGCACCTGCGCAGCAGGGCTTTGGTTCCCAGGTTTGCCGGCCCCGCTTAGTCACATGGTGAGCTAGGCCCCCTCCCTGTACAGCAGCTGCGCTCTGTGAGGAGAGACAAGAGCAATACCTGGGGTCTGTAGGGAGGGGCTGCTGCTTTCTGAGAAGAGAATCTGAGGGTAAGCAGGAATAGGGACCTGCCAAGGGGACGGGGGTGTAACTCGAACTGTTCCAGGAGCAGCTGAATCTTTAAATTGTGCCTCCCATCCCCCATATCAGCAGGTACAGGTCGTCTCTACGCAGCAGGACAGTAACGAAGCTGAGTGGAGCCTGCAGCTGGGCTCTGGGGGCGAAGGGGGTGCGGGTGTCTGGGCCAGGGGCACCATGCAGCCCCTCCTGCACCCCCAAACACCCCATCCCAGTACACAGCTTCGCTTCCCTTGAGCCTGGCATTTGGGAACTTGAAATATGGTAACCCTATGGGAGCAGGGCAAGAGGTGAAAAATTACTAAAAGATCAGAGAGGCAGAGTTTTCTCCGCAAGATGTGCCCAGATGGCACATGTGACACATCCAGTCTGAGGCACCCAACAAAAGCATAAACAGAGAAACAAGAACTGGGTTGTTGTAGGGGTTTCTTTAACGCTCTACTCCTGGGGGAATCTTTTTGTTGTCTTTATTGTTACAGACATACTTGCTGATAGATATTTTGAAATAAATGACCAAAATAATTGAAACTGGTGTGATTATATTGTGTTATTTTGACAAACAAAATAAACAGAATTTTAAAATATTGTGCACAGAATTTTTAATTTTTTTGACATAGAATTCCCCCAAGACTAAAAGGTTCCAGCCTTGCTGAGGACCCATGTAGAGGTCAATATAGTGCCATGTGATGGAATTTCTGTGTATTGTTTTTATTTTAGTGTGCTAAAAACCAAAATAAACTTAGAAATTATTTCCAAACACTGCATTAAAAGAACATTACTGTTACAAAGGCAAGCATTCAAAAATTCAGAAAAAACAAAAAAGTCATGGTTACCGTTGCCATCTTAATTTGGCCTCCGTGTATGCATAACAGTACACTATTATACTAAATTGCATAATAAATTAAGATTATTTTTTCCACAGGACACTCATTCACTGCACAGAATGGATTGTGCTCACTAAGCTGGTAGCTTATTCAATATTTCTTTTTATCCTCATCATTCAACCAGTCTCATTTACTACATAGGCAACCTTAATTCTGGCACTGTCTAGCTTTTGAACACTTGACTTTGCAACCTTAATGTCATATTCATTTTTTTGTATGTAATGTGTATACAGTATGTAAACATTCTGAGTATAAAGAAAAAGAAAACTTGCCTGCCTGTCTCACTGGTAAATCCAGTTGCTCTGACATAGTGATCTGAAGCAGAGTTGAAACAAAGTTCACTGACTTATGAGCCTGCAAAGCAGAAGACAAAACCAAGTAAGCCAGATGTTAAAAAAGAACACTGGAAACCAATCGGCTTGCAAATAAAACTTTGAAGCTTCAGGATACATTTTCAAAAATGTCTGTGAGTACCATGTGATGCAATCATGACATCAGCAATTCAAATTATGTTGTAATATCAAGTGACAAATGAAAGCTTTCAAAACCCCTTGAGTTTGATGTATTCAGAAGATCACATGGTGGGGGGGACATTCTTATTCTTTACTGAAGACCACATTTCCTCCCGCCCCAATGTCTGAAACAGATTTCTGTAATCAGATTTCTTCACCACAGAATAAATTATCCCCAGTTTAGGACAAATATATTACATCATGACAACACAGCTACAAGTACACTGTGTAATTAAATAACAACTTGGCATTCTGAATTAAGACAGCATGGAATGGTGACGTTAAGTCATTATTTGATCTTTTTAGCATTTGGAGATGCCAGGCTGTACATATTTTCTAACATCATATTATTCTCAGATTTTGTCCAACATTTGTCATTCATTGATCTGCTACTGTGACCTGAGGCTACGAGTATATTTGAACCAGACTAAAAACATATTTTTAAAGATACGTATTTGTGTTTAGACAGAGCCTTTGCTTATAGATCTATATTTAACCTAATTTGCTGCCATGTTTAAAGAAAGATTTGAATATCTAATATTATATAAAATCACCCTCCATTAAATTTTTTTTTAAAATTCTACACTTTATCTAAACATTTAGGATGTGAACATCTACAGCTCAAATAGAGAAGCATAAGATTTTATAGTCTATTAATATCAGATTATGTGAGCTATAATTGCTCTCAGAAAAAGGAAATTGATAAGTTAGCTCCTTCCTAAGTAAAGGAGATGATTAATGTAATTTAAGATACAAGCAAGGAGAAATAAAGGCAATTTTCTTGTCTTACTGCATGTAAGTGCAGCTGGGCAAAGCCCACTTTGCTGTTAAAATTCCTAGAACCATTTTTCCAAAGTTTTATCTTCTTTAGCAATGCTTACAGGGGGCACTGGATGTCAGATGACTTCCCTTTACTTTGACACATGGATGATTCATCAAGGCATGAATTCATGATAGACTAATCTGAGCAGTTTGCAACTCTATTATAAACTAAGCACTACACTTACCACAACTGACTTTTTTTTTAACCTCACTATCAATAAATATGGCCTTCTATAACATAAAATAATTGTATTCTCATCATCAGAGTACACTGCACAATGGCAAATTTACAGAACCTTGGCTTCTGCATGGAAACCTAAACAGAGTAACATCAGCAATGTGAAAAATTTGGCAGGATATGCACAATAAGTCTCCTCAAAGGAGTAGTTTTCTTCACTACACTGATTAACGTTGCCTACAAGAAAATGTTGTATGCATTCTCAATATTACTAGCCAAGTTTAAAACTATGATAGCAACCTATATGCCCCTAACCCCAGCATGAAAAATTGGAAAAGACTAAAAGAAGAAAATTTCCTGAGAGGAAGTGACCTCGACTTAAACCTACACAATATATAAGGCTTTGTTTATAATACCGTTACAACTTGAAAACATTTCTTCCTTGATTTTGTCCTTTATTCACTTGTGAAATGTTGCTTTCTTGCTTGTCTTTACAGAACATAAGTCAATATAGTGGCTTTACCTGCTTTTCAGTAAACAGGTATCAATGATGTGCACCTGGGACAGAGCAACATAATACCTACATTTTATAGGAAAATGTTTGTTACCTACACATTATCCACTAGCTACTTCCTATATGAAACAAAGAAAATATCAACATGTTCAAGATCATTAAAAGGGCATTACCTATGACATTACAAAATGAAAGAATGCCTCGTTACAATACAGTATAAAATTATGATAAACCAATCTTTTACAACTCCTCTACAAGATAAACAAGCCATCATGAAAAACATACTTTTATCAGGACCAAGTGCTCTTTGTACATGATCAAATAATCAGTAACACCATGAATGCATCTTATAAGCATTTACAACATCAACAGATTAGTTTATCCAGCTGTGGCAGTCTCTCTAGACAAGTTTCATGAAGAAACATCTCCTAAATGCTCTAGATACAAATTCATTTACACTTGTTCATATATTTGAATATTCATGCAACTTGCCTTTACTAGTCAATTCCATACTTTTTAATAGTTTGAGTTTGATTTTTTTTTTTTTAACTTGAAACACCTTCATTTTAAACAATATTAAGAAGCAAACTGAACTGGAAGTTAACAAGGTTTTTTGTTGGAGATTTAAAAAAAAATACACATTTATGCATGCACATTCCAAGCATTGGGTCACAAGATCTACATGCGATATATATCAGACTGTGGAAGTCCACAGAAACAGTGCCTCCACTACGTACAGCTCAAGTGTCTTTTTTCTTTTTAAACAAAGCATGCACTGGAGTCATTATTCCTACAGCATCCAGGGATTCAAGATACAGGAGCAGAGGAAAGAAAAGCTAGGAACAAGTAATTGGGAGTAACAGACACTGCAGAGTTTGAGGGTCTATGGCCCCCTACCTCTCCACAGCTCCCTATGTCCTAAAGATGTGGAGCTTTTCATCAAATGAAGCATATTAGTTTATATTTAAAAAAGGTTTGTTTTTAATCATCTGATAACATGAATTTCTGCACCTGTTTAAGCCTTTTCTATTCTCTGCACTTGTGCAAATGGATGGCATTGAAGTACTTTTTCTTGTACAGCAGTATGTTTTAATTGCAGTGACTCATGCATTAGGCCCCAATTCAGCAAGGTAATGCAGCATACAACTAACGTTAAAGTCAGTGGACGACCACGTACTTAAAGGGGCATATGATTAAGCATTTTGCTAACTGGGAGTTCAGCGAGAATTTTTCTTTCTTTTTTTTTTTTTTTAATTTAAAAGACAGCATATACACAAGGTGACTTGAGTTACCCAAGTTGCTTGCTATGGATACAAAAAAAATAGACTACACAGAAATCTGAAGTCATTTTTAATATTCTTCAGAATTAGCCTGGAGACAGGGGGTAACAAGGTGGCTCAAAGTCCTGGGTACCCTGAGAATCATCACTTTTAGAGACTGTCAGGAGATGGGGACATGATTCCAAAAATTAATCTGAACTAACTAAATGTGTGAATTTAATTCAGTTAAACTAAATCAAACCTGTGTGGACACTCATACACAGAACTTAAGTGGCCTTAATTCTAATTTAGTGTATTCCCTTTAGCAGAGTAGATACCCATTCTTGAAGTAGCTGCACTAGTAGCACAGTAGTGAGATAGGCTCTGCATGAAAGATGAATGCTGTTCTCCTAATCGAGGCAATCAATGACCACTAAATTCACATACAGATACACATCAATATTTACATTTTATATCAAATTTGGGCTCTCAAGATGTGCTTCACAACAACCCAATCTTTCCCATTCTACTAAATTGAAGGTAGGTTCCAGTGTAAAAAATGTTGAGACTCATTGCCTAATTACCATCAATACACATGCAGCTAAGCCTTAATATGACTTCTCTGAGGCCTGAATTTTATTGGCCCTACCAAAAAGAGTCAAGTAAGTTTTCCCCTTGCTTTCCATTTCTTTATTAAACAAACAGCCTTCAAAAAAGTTCATTCAAACATTTAAGATGCTGAATGAGCGCCCACTGAAGTCTTTCCACTGGCTTCAACAAGAGCTGAGCCTGATGCAGTTGACTACAAAGTCAATGAGAATTTTGCCATGTCAACAGGGGCTGGATTTCACCCTCAGGGTATGACTACGTTGGGGGTCTAATTCCCACTTCAATGGAGACACACTCAGGGATGCTCTCATCGAGTGAATGCATGAAAAATAGACTGTAGCCATGGCAGCACAACGAGCTAGCTACCCCAAGTACATGCCCAGCTAAGATCCTAGGCAGGTACTTGGGGTAGCTAGCCCATCCCACTGCTCAGGCTCCACTCTGTTTTTAAAAGAAAAGGAGGACTTATGGCACCTTAGAGACTAACAAATTTATTTGAGCATAAGCTTTCGTGAGCTACAGCTCACTTATGCTCAAATAAATGTGTTAATCTCTAAAGTGCCACAAGTACTCCTTTTCTTTTTGCGAATACAGACTAACACGGCTGCTACTCTGAAACTCTGTTTTTAGCGTGTGAACTGAACAACAGCTAGCATGAGCATGTCTCCAGCTTGAACTGTGGACATACCCTAATTGTCTGAGGCAAACCAACAAAACCAAACAAACTCAATTCCAATGGATCATTCTGTTGCACCTGAGTACTTCATTAATTTTCACACAACAGGTGGCCTTACGTACTATAACTAAGATTAGAACCATATGCTGGAGGTAGTCATTGTGATCACAGCATAAAAGTTTTTGGACAGACTTGCCTGTTGCAGCCATCTCTAAGCTCCTACCATATTTTTATTCTCTAACAAATGGCTGTGTCCCAGCATTCCAGGTTCCTGTTCACTGACACAAGAGCTAAAAAAAAATGCTCTGTGTTTTAAGCACTTGTTTTATACAGCCACTGACTTCTTTTGTTGTGAATGCCCAGGATGAGCTGAAATATCTGAGAACATAAGAGGAGTTGGGAATGAGGACTTAAAATAATGAGAGGAAATTCAGGCATCAATTAAATCTGACTTTCAGAATATTTCAAACAGTAATAGTCCGAATGCATGAAAGTTTATTTATTCCTCCTTATGGCAACTGTTTGAATTTAGAAGCTTTTGTTTTTATAGATTTCCATTTACCACAGCCTTCGGAAATACCAGATATGGGTATAAAGTATCCCACAAACAGTTACCATCACCCAAGACAGGAATGAAAAACAACAGATTGCAGGGTTGCAAAAGGGTTTCTACCTAATGCTCAAATTCTGTAGAGAAAACAGGAGAAATTCTTAAGTCTAAGTCATTGGCATCAGTAAAATGTGGTCAAATTAGTATTATCTTGCTCTAATCTTCCTTGTTTACATACATCATTAATTTTTGTACATATTAAAATAAAGTTAGAATTACAAATATGTTTAATTGCAGCATAATTTCTGGTAATAAAAGCCTGTCCTTTTCTACCATGTAATATAGCATTTAATAGCAATGCTGACCTACTGCTCTTTCCCCACTCCAACATGCTGTGTCACTGGTATGACTTTGTTGACTAAGAGCCAAAGAATTCAGGGACTTTTCCCCTGAGCAATCTTTGCCATTGAGCCTTACTAGCTGAGGAATGTTTTCTATCAGACCACAAATGTTAGCCCACTGTTTGTTAGCATCAGTTTTCCAGAGCCTACACATCTTCGTGCACATTTCAGAAATTTGATACACTAGATATGTGCCTGCCTACCTGATATAGTCATACATGTACAATTATATTACAAACAGAAAACCGTAACATGTGCTACATAATCTCAAATATAAAATTCAATCTGAAATGAACATGATAGAAACCAAAGCACAACATATTAAACTTCAGATAGGTAATTAGTACAGAGAAAAGACATTTTCCCACAAAGATAAATGTAACTGTAATGGATATATATTCATACCCAAATATAATATTTTATGAAAAACTGAATACTAAATAACCCCCAACAACTTCATCTCACTTTTGCTAGACAGGTAAACTTTCTTGTTCTCCCTTGGAGCATGAAAATTTTAGGCTATCATAAAAGCCATACTGCATATGGTATTTTTCCAAAATTCTTACAGTCAAAGCAGCAAACCAAAGGACTGTTTTTAAAAATAAATTATATTTTGCTAGACTGGAAGCACAAGTTATGTAAACAAAAAACAAATATTCTTCCAGGGTAGCACACATTTTAATAAAGATCAGATGAATAATTTGCATAATAGGTCAAAAGGAAGTAAATATAAACTGCTAAAAAGTCTATTTCACATCTATATGGTCTCTGCCACTAGTTGAGCAAGTAAACTATTTTACAATGAGATGCAAGTTTTTTTAAAAGTTCAGTATAGCTTTACAAAGTATTCTAACACTGAATTCTTTACTTACCTTTTCCAAGCAAGATAAACACATCACTGAATCATGATGTTTTTCAAAAATGTAAAGCTTTCCTAGGTGAATTACTTATCTTCACCAATCCAGAAATGACATTAAACAGCAAGACATCATTACATTAGGATGAAGAATTCAGTTGGCCATTAAAAAGATGCTCAAGTATTCTGATTTCATCTTTTCACAATTTGGTGGTATCCATCTAGTCTCTCTTGTGAAGTTACTGTTTGCTGCATACAAAAAGTGTAAGTAAGATATGTAACATTACTAAGTAGCAGTGTCGGGACACCTATTCAAGCATGAGGTAGGTGAGGGAATATCTTTTACTGGACCAACTTCTGTTGGTGAGAGAAGATGGTCCAATAAAAGATATTACCTCACCCATCTTGTTTCTCTAATATCCTAGGTCCGACACAGCTACAATAACACTGCATACTGTAAAGAGAGCATACATTCACATCAGACCTAGCCAAGCAAACCATTGCAGCCCTAACTCATCAGAATAGTCTGCAGGTACAGAAGTCTGTTTTGTGAGGGAAAAAAAACCTGCCGTCTAAGGCTGTGTCTACACCACAAACCTTACAGCAGCACAGCTGTACCACTACAGCTGTGCTGCTGTAAGTTCTCCCACGTGGCCGCTCTCCTGCTGGGATAATTAAACCACTCCCAATGACCTATGTCAGAAGGAGAGGCTGTTTTCACTTTTCCCAGTAAACTTGCGGGGGTGGAGGGGGGTACCATAACCCCTAACAAAAGTGATAGTGTAGAAAAAGCCTGACCTAGAGTTAGCCAACTCCATTGTCTTTTACTCCACCTGATAACTCACAGAGAAACTACAAGATGCCTTGTCTTCACAAGGATTTTACCTAGTATTAGTTAACTTGAAATAGCAAACTCGGGTTAAGACCACAACTCTGCCCCAACCCCCACCCCCGAGTGAAGACAGTCTTCTGGCCCTCTCCTGTCCGTTTCATGTGTTGATCCTGCCTGCAACAGTATTTTCAAACTCTCTTTTTCACAAGCTAATCTCTCCCATTCCTCCTCTTAGGCTGTCTACACTACTGAGCCAATACCAGCACAGCCCTCTAGTGCAGAATCACCATACCTATTTTCTCAGTCAGAGTAGGAACACCACATCTATGAAGCACTCTTCAGTCAGCATAGCTTCATCTACACTGGAAGTTTTGTCAGCATAGCTATGATGATCAGGGAAGTGTTTTTTCCACACCCCTGACTGACACAGCTGTGTCAATATAAGTTTTAAGTACAGAAAACATCTTAGACAAGAGTATAAACATTAGGATTTTTTCCTCTTAAAAATTGTACAGAAATTTATATTAGGGAAGAAAGGCAAAGATGATAAAATCCTTTTAGAACGATGTCATGTACCGACTTTTTGGTTTTTGAGTAGTGGGGAAATGTGATGGTTACTGAGAAGCAAGTGCACCTTATAAACAGTAAGCCACTTGAGAAAGCATGATGGTTTGAAAATGGCAAACAGCCAGGACTCCTATGCTCTAATCTTGGCGTTACCACTGATTAGCTGCATGACCATGGTGGGCAAATCACTTAAGAACATCTTAGTTTACCCATCTGAAAAATGGGACTTCTACTATATTTACCCTACTTTAGAATGCCAAAAAGCTGAACTAACGTTTGGTTCAGCATCTGGAGATCTTTGGATCAAAGGCAGGATTGTATGTGAAAATTATGCATTTTACTCCAAAGCGTTCACTAGTCAGTCTAGGTTCAAGAATTTTACTTAAACAATTATTTCAGCATCAAGGCATTTACGTGCGTGTAAAACAGGAGATTAATGCTACTCAACTGAATTACACAGATTTATTTTGTTAGGCTGAGGGTATGCTTTGGCGACCACTCTTCAATATTATACAGTACTCTACATATCATATTTCAGACCAAGATGTCAGATTAAGCCTGACTTTTGAAAGGAGTGGCTTCACGAGAGCACCACAAAGTTTAATAACTTTTCCCAACAAACTCAGATTTATTTTCCTTCAAAAACAAAACACAAAAAACAGGTTACTGGGGTTAAGTAATGCTATGGAGCATTGTAATCAGTAATTTTTTGAAAGTTCTCATACAAAAAAGTTGTATGATTATTATTTGAATGGGTCATTTTAATAATACCTGCATTTGAGTTATACTTGTGTCTTACCTAACAAGATTAGCTTGTAACGTTATGTCAGACAGACTCGAGTAGTAAACCATAACCATTCTCTGGAATCACAATGAAGAACATGCTAGAGAACACCAGCTACCAAAATAGTGACTGTTCTGAGTTTAGAAGGTAGGGGCATACAATCGACTGTCTTCCCATAGTTGCCTTCTTAAAACACCTTATTTTCATATGCATTTCTGAGGTACTGATCACTTTAGTATCTGAGCCCTTTTTATATATCATTTTCAATGTACAAAATTGTCCCAGTTGGGAATATAGCTCATCCTCCTCCTTTGTGATAGGCTTACTTGAAGGGTCAGCTTCCAAGTAGAACCTAAGTGTCCCTGTAGAATGTAGCTACTTAGCAACCTCCCACCCAGCCAAGTAGAATGTAGCTACTTAGCAACCTCCCACCCAGCCAAGAAGTAAAGATAAGTCTATTGAGAACTACCCAAGTTGCACACCATCTTGATAACTTGGGACAGATGCCCTCTAATGAAGAAGTGATAAAAGACTACCAGTTCTTCTAAGCATTTCCCCTCCCTTCTATCAACACACACTACCTCTGTTTTGCCCATACTGAACCTCAGATAGCTGGTTATGATATAGGTTTCTATTTTGGTAAGATACTGCCATAAGAATTAGCACTCAATGAGAGGAGGACTTCAATAGCTCAGACATAGGTGAGAGGTTTATTGCAGGAGTGGGTGGGTGAAATTCTGTGGCCTGCATTGTGCAGCAGGTCAGACTAGATGATCATAATGGTCCCTTCTGACCTTAATATCTATGAGTCTATGAGATGAAGAGCTGGGGGGAGGACGACAGGGGAACAGGTTATTGGTGGCATCATAGTCAATAGTTTCTCTCTCCAAGTGGTGTCACAAATATTGACTAAGAAAGAGCAAAAGATTAGAGCCCTCAGATCTCTGCATTTACAGAACATCTTTCAAACTCTGCAGATCTCAAAGCACTTTACAATCAGCCAATCCCTGACTCAACAAAATAAAAACAAAATAAAATAAAATCAATGAAGAAGTCATATTAAAGTCAAGCAGAGATTAAATGACTTGTCCAAGGTCAAACATTCAGTAGCAAAGCGTGGAAGAATCCAGAAATCTGCCTCTCAGTCCCCTACTCTGATGACATTCCCCCCTTCAGAAAGAAGCCTCAAAATGTTTGCATAAACAGCAAATACATTATTTGAATATGATGCAACAATTGTGTACATATACCTTCTTATATATTACATATCAAGAATAGGATGACCACTGGTAAAAACATTTGGCAGTAATGTTTAATTATGACTGTCAATTCATTCTTTATTCTCTTGCTGAAAACTGCTTCCCCTTGTCAGAAGGTAAAATCAGAAGTAGCCTCTTAAAAGGAAAGAGGAAGAGCAATTCTCAAGTCAAGTCTCATATCAGTCCATCAGAACCATTTCGGCCAAAGCACAGATAGAGAAATACGACAGCCAGGAGGAATTATTAAACTAAAAAGCATGTGAGCTGCTGGCCACTTGCATTGTATCATTCAAGTGTTAGAAGCAGTTTAATCTTTACAGCAGAAAGGGAGGCCCATTATAGAGCAGAAAACATCAATTTGAGTAAAGGTTACAAATTAAGGTCCTAAACCTGCATAACTGACTATACAGATAAGAAAGAGAATTCATATAAGTAAACTTGTACACATACATAAGTGCTTGTAGGATCAGGACTTAATGATATTTAACCAGGAAAGTTCTCTCAATTGTCAGTGAGCCTGTATTTAAAAATAATTCACCATTTTATTACATGTTGGTGCAGTAACGACCTAGGATTTCAAAATAACTGGGATATTTGGATTTTACAGAGACACTTGTATACAGTATGGTAGGCCATCATGCTTCAGAGTGAACAAAATAAGTCAGTTGATGGTCACCATGATTTCTCAATCAACAGTATTAATCTGTTACCTGGAGTCACCCACTGCCAGAGGATCTAAAAGTCCTGAATGCTCAACAATCTGGACCCTGCAGCAAATAACAGTACAAGTAGATCTGAACTAAATTACCATATATGTTGATTTATTTATGTATATTATATTATATTCATTTTAGCCACCTTGTGTGTTCTTCTGTATTACTTTTACTCAAAAACAAATTAAAAAGTAAATTTGAATTGAGGATTAATACACATCAAATATATTTTCTACAAGCGTATAGAACGGACAGGCAGCCCAGTCCCTCACCAAGTCTGCCCTGTGACACCACCTTCTTCATATCAACCCTTAAAATGCAACTCTTCCAAAAGGTCTACAAGTCTTAGTCTCCATCCCTCTGGCACACAAGTGTGTTAGCCAGTTAGGTGGACTGAAACAAGTCACCCAAACTTTTTTAAAAATCAAACAAGCCATGTGTCAAGGTTCCTCCCCCACTCTGAACTCTAGGGTACAGATGTGGGGACCTGCATGAAAAACCTCCTAAGCTGATCTTTACCAGCTTAGGTCAAAACTTCCCCAAGGTACAAAATATTCCACCCGTCATCCTTGGATTGGCCGCTACCACCACCAAACTAATACTGGTTACTGGGGAAGAGCTGTTTGGACGCGTCTTTCCCCCAAAATACTTCCCAAAACCTTGCACCCCACTTCCTGCACAAGGTTTGGTAAAAAGCCTCACCAATTTGCCTAGGTGACTACAGACCCAGACCCTTGGATCTTAAGAACAATGAACAATCCTCCCAACACTTGCACCCCCCCTTTCCTGGGAAATGTTGGATAAAAAGCCTCACCAATTTGCATAGGTGACCACAGACCCAAACCCTTGGATCTGAGAACAATGAAAAAGCATTCAGTTTTCTTACAAGAAGACTTTTAATAAAAATAGAAGTAAATAGAAATAAAGAAATCCCCCCTGTAAAATCAGGATGGTAGATATCTTACAGGGTAATTAGATTCAAAAACATAGAGAACCCCTCTAGGCAAAACCTTAAGTTACAAAAAAGATACACAGACAGAAATAGCCGTGTTAGTCTGTATTCGCAAAAAGAAAAGGAGTACTTGTGGCACCTTAGAGACTAACCAATTTATTTGAGCATGAGCTTTCGTGAGCCACAGCTCAAGCTGTGGCTCACGAAAGCTCATGCTCAAATAAATTGGTTAGTCTCTAAGGTGCCACAAGTACTCCTTTTCTTTTTACAGACAGAAATAGTTATTCTATTCAGCACAGTTCTTTTCTCAGCCATTTAAAGAAATCATAATCTAACACATACCTAGCTAGATTACTTACTAAAAGTTCTAAGACTCCATTCCTGGTCTATCCCCGGCCAAGACAGAATATAGACAGACAGACCCTTTGTTTCTCTCCCTCCTCCCAGCTTTTGAAAGTATCTTGTCTCCTCATTGGTCATTTTGGTCAGGTGCCAGCGAAGTTACCTTTAGCTTCTTAACCCTTTACAGGTGAGAGGAGCTTTCCCCTGGCCAGGAGGGATTTCAAAGGGGTTTACCCTTCCCTTTAAGGCATGCTACTTTCATTGCATCCCATCCACCACCAGACATAGGCATGTAGAGAGTGCAAGCTCCTGGAGCAGGAACCTTGTCTTCAGACATGTACTGAGCACATAAATTTACACTACTGGCACTTATGTAAATAAGTTATATACAGTCCAACTGCACGCAAAACAAAACTACATCTATTGAATATGAGGGTCAAAACCAACTGTTTAAATTATTGATTAAATAACTGATTAAAAACTATTAAAAAGTTTCAAGCTACTAGAATCATAACTAAAACTTTTTTTTTTACCAAATGCTACCTGTGGCATTTAAATCAGAAAGCAATGGAGTTCCACCGTTTAATCTTCCTTTCCAGTTCTCAAATTTAGAGACACACGTTGTCTTTAAATATTCATACAGATGGCCACAAACCGGGTCCCAAATGCCGTCCCTCGGAGCCATAAAGATCACCAACCTACACTGTTAAACAAATTGTTTACTGGTGTTCAGAAAAGACAATGGGGAGAATTTACGGCTGATATTAGAGGAACTGTGCATTTCTTGGCCTCCAGAATGGGGTGCTTTCTGCCACCAGCTGAGCACAACTTTTTGTGGCAGTTTGTTACACCCCTTCCTCCCCCTCTCCCAAAACTCAACAGTATGGCCCTATGTGGATTAACTACACCCGAGAGTGATATCGAAGACTATTTTAATTAGGAAACAATTCAGCGTGGTTTTCCTTTCCCCAGACTCACGACCAACACTTTACAGAAGCTCATGGAAACCGGACTTGTCCGACTCATGGCTCCTCATGGGACAAGCAGGGGGCTGCCCCAGGCACTCCGCCCAAGCGGCTGCAGAGACCCACGTCGGGGGCTGGCAGGTAGCGGAGGACAATGCTGACGGAGCAGGAAGGCAACACGACATCAAGCGAGGCACTGCACTGCCGCGGCCTTTCCCCGGCCCCTCCGGCAGACAGACCTCTCCATGCCGCCGCCGCCTGCCCCTCCACATGGCTTCCCCAGCGGGCCCCCCACGCCGCCGCGTCCCCCGGGCGACTCCCCTCCTGCCCCGGCTGACGGCAGGAGACTCCCCAGCCCCGTCCTCGCCTACCCCCGCTCTGCCCGGGCTCTTCCCCATCGCCGAGGATCCCGCCAGCGCTCCCCGGCCGAGTCCTGCCCCGCTGCCCCCGCCGGCGGCCCCTCAGGCCTCCCCGCTGCGGCCCCGGGGGCTGAGCGCCTCCTCCCCCGGGCCAGGCCCGGCGCCTGTCCTGCCGGCGGCCGGGCTCCTGCTCCAGCCCAGGCCCCGCTGCGCCCTCACCTCATTGAGCTGCCTCTCGGCGGCTTCCCGCAGAGCCGGGTCCATGGTGCCCCGCAGGGCCTCGATGATGGTGTTGGGGTCCATGGCCGGGCCGGGGCGGGGCGGGCGGCGCGCGGGGAGGCGGAGGGCAGGGCAGCGCCGCTCGATGCGCACATGGACTCGCCGCTCCACAGCGGCGGCCGGCGCGAAAGGAAGAGAAGCGCCAAGGCCCCGGATAGAGCAGCTACCTCCGCGCCGCGGGCCAGCAGGGCCCTTCCGCTCCGCCGCGGGGCACCACGGGAGCTGTAGTCCGGGGCAGCGGCCTCCTCCGCCCCGCCCCGCCCCGCCCCGGACCAACCTGTGCGCCTGCAAACCGAGCACCCCTCCCCCCGCAGCCCCACATGTGGGGGAGGCCTCCCCCCCCAAGCAGCGGTGCCCCTCAACCCCGCCCTCGTGGGGGTGGGGAGCTTTCCTCACCCCCCTGGCAGCCGCGTCCAATCGACCTTAGGTTATTTAACCTCTCTGTACCTTAGTTCCTCCTCTGTACAACGTCGAGAATAATTTTTCTCTTTCACAGGAGCGTTGAGAGGATAAATTAATATTTTGGGGGGTTACTGTATTATAGAAATGGGGGCCATGTAACTGTCTGGACCCCTTTAAAGTCCTTCAGTCAGATCTGCTGTCTCCAAATATCGTCTTTATTGGGAGAGTAGGGAAGGACTTTCCTTATATCTCAAAGCCTCGCACTCGCTTAAGGGGAGGAATGTTTTTTCAGGTATGTTTCTTTCTGTTGTTTATAATACAGATAGAATAATGCTGTACAGCACCATGGGTGGTGCATGAGCCCCCCGGCCTCAGCGCCGGGACGGCCTCAGCGCCGGGACACCCCCAGTGCTGGCCCGCTGGCCTCCAGCCAGAGGTGAAGCTCAGCCTCTGCCAGTTTGGGCACCAGCATGGGGTAGAGGGCAGAACATGGGCGGGGCCAGGGCTTGGCTCCCTGCACTCATAATATGAGAACAATAACGTATAGTACAGTCCATAAGTAATTTAGGAGGATGTTAGACCACATCTAATAGGGATAAATATTCTTTAATCAGCGGGCCCAGATACCTTGCACCAAGAGATCTAAAAATTGGCTGAGCAGTTTGCTGGCCCACCTATGCTAATTTTTAATAAGGGGAATTCCACAAGATTGGAAGAGTGTTAATACTGTGCCAATATTCAAGAAGGGTGAACAAGATGACCCAGATGACTAGACTGATGTCAACGTCACACGAACTAATGCAAAAGCTGATACAGATTTCATTTGATAAAGAATTAGAGGAGAGCAATACAATTAATGCCAGTCAATGTCATCATTATTTTATTAAAAGTAGGTCTTGTCAAACAAATGTGATTTCATTGATTAATTTGATTATAAATTTAGTTGATAAAGGTAATTGTGTACATGTAATAGACTTTTTGATTTAGTACTGCACAACATTCTCATTAAAAAAAGAGCACTATACATTATCAATAGAAAAGGAGTACTTGTGGCACCTTAGAGACTAACAATAGAGCACATGTTAAATAGATTAAGAACTGTCTGACCTCAAGATCTCAAACAGTAGTTATCAGTGGGAAATGATCATCAAACAGGGTGTTTCTAGTAAGGTTCCACAGGGATCAGTACTCGGCCTCATGCTATTCAACATTTTCGTCAATGATCTGGAACTAAATATAAATAAAACTTGTGGATGACCCAAAGAGTAGCAGAGTAGTAAATAATGATGTGGATGAGGCAGCTGTACAGAGCCATCTGGACCACTGAATAACTTGGGGGCACTCAAACAAAATGTGTTAATAACGCCCAGTGCAAAGTTATACATCTAGGAACAAGAAATACAAGCCATATGTACAGAATGGGGCACTGTATCCTAGAAAGAAATTACTCTGAAAACGATTTAGGGGTCATCGTGGACAAGCAACTGAACCTGAGTGTGATACTGTGCAAGAAGGGCTAATGGGATCCTTGGCTATATAGGCGGCAGTGGTGAGTAGGAGTGAGGTGGTGATGTGTACATCATTGATGAGTCTGCTACTGGAATATTGCATATAGTTCTGTGGTCCACATTTTTAAAATGATGTTGAAACACTGGAGAGGTGGGTGTAGAAAAGAGCCGCAGAATCATTCCAGGGCTGGAGAAAATGCTTTTCAGTGAGACAATTAGAGCACTTAGTCTGTTTAGCTTATCAGAAAGAAGATAGAGGACTTGATTACAGTGTGTAAATGACTTCACAGGGAGAAAATGTTGGGTACTAAAGGGATCTGTAATTCAGTGGAGAAAGCTACAACAAGAATCTACTGTTGGAAGCTGAAGCCAGACAAATTCGAATTAGAAGTTAGGAACAAATTTTTAACAGAGAGTGTGATTAACCACTGGAACAAACTGCTAAAGAAAGTAGTGGATTCTCTATCTCTTGATGTCTTCAAATCAAAACCAGACATCTTTTGGGAATATATGCGTTAGCCACACAAAAGTTACTGGACTCAATACAGGGGTAACTAGGTGAAACTGTGGTGTACAGGCAGCAGACTAGATGAACTAATGGGTCCCTTCTGGTTTCAAACTCAAATCATGATTTTTTTCCCCACTATGTTCGACAGGTGGCTGGGTCCACCTTGGATTGCATGGTACTGTCCAAGCAACGCAGCTCAGAGCCTACTTCCCCCATTTGTGCCAGGGAATGAGGGGGGATTGAAGGTGGTTTTAGCAGTTTATCTCCCTCAGTTGCTACAGTGTTCTCCAGGCTGTCTAGCTCACAGGCCTACACAGAGGGCTTCCCCTGGTTGTTGGCTGCAAGCTGGACTCCAGCTTTGACTCCCTGATGCCCAGCTGCCTGGCTACATGGAACAGTGCAAAGACATGTGCTGTAATTGAGTTCACTTCTGTGTGAAGGGAAAACTGCAGAACAAGAGTCAGCTTCAGACAGAGCAGGGAAAAGATAAAATGGCAGGGCCCTGGAAAAATAGTGAATTCAGTGGCAAAATTGCAAAAAATTCATGACAACTTGAGAAAATGCCAAATTACACAGCCACAGAATTGTGGAATTCATATGGCCCCAGTTGAGATGATTGGAACAAATAACATCTGTCAGAGCTGTTGTTTCAGGACTCTGCTGACACTAATAGAGGACATGGCATCACTTTACACTTGCTTCCTATTTTTCAAGTTATAACCACAAACATAAGAACTAGGAGTGTTTTGTTATTTTAAAATGAAAGGTAATATTCCAGAGCACAGTACTGCAGCAAAGACGTACGTTCTGTAGCCTCAGAACCATGAAATACCTCCAAATATATTTCAGTTGTGTACATTAGGAGCATTATTCCATATTCCTTTTGCCAAAAAATCACATAATGAAGTCAAAGTCAGTGGGAGCCTTATTTTGTATTTTGTTTTGTTTTTACTTCAGTATGGAGTATTGAAGTGGATGGACCCAATATTTTACTGGTAGGACAGATTTGACCCGGAATTTAAATTCTGTAAAAATAAGCTTTTACAAAAATAATAACAACTGAAGTGTTTCTGTGATTTATTAAAGTTGTGATGGAAACTTTTTTTTTAAAAATAAACATTTACTGAAGTTTTTGCAACCAAGCCATAGCAATATTATTCTAGTGCATTAGAATATGAAAGTGAAAAAATAAACTTAGCCAAAATTTTGAAAACTTCATAGGATTTTAGTCTTTCAGATGTAATAGTATAAGATGCTAGTAATATGATAAAGATAATTAAATATATAAATTTAACCTGACATTTTACCTTTAATTCTAATAATTTAATATGATATTACTCAATTAGAGAGGTCAGTTTTGTTCAGTTCAGAATAATTAAAGTCTTTAGATCCTTATCCAGCACGTATTGAAATCAATGTATTTAATGAATCAAGATTCGGCTTTTGTTTTATAAAAATATATTGAGTATTTAGCATTTATTAGACGATTTTCATCTGCAAAGAGCCCTCAACATTAATTCATAAATAAAATAATTTAGTAACAAAGTTTGGACTATTTCCAGATGGTTGAATGCATAATTCATCCAGAAACACTAAATGCATCCGATGAAGTGAGCTGTAGCTCACAAAAGCTTATAATAAATAAATTTGTTAGTCTCTAAGGTTCCACAAGTCCTCCTTTTCTTGATAGATTCTAGCTTCCCAAAAGAAGATGTCATTGTTCACTGAGTGTTCCAAGTATAGTCAGTGGAACACCAAGAATGTGGTAAAATAGATTCTTATGTTACTGCATAACTTTCCACATTCTCACTCATCAATTAAAAGTATACGAACACTGCTGTCAGTGCAATGCTCTTCCACAACATTAATTCTGTCCTTAAAGCTTTGCCTCCTCCCATAACGGAAGTCATCAGTCAGATGTTTGGAGTAGGCAGGGCTTTTGTGAGTGGTGATGATGACTCAGCACTGAAGTGCAGAATTGCAATGCAAATATGACAGGTTTCAGAGTAGCAACCCTGTTAGTCTGTATTCGCAAAAAGAAAAGGAGTACTTGTGGCACCTTAGAGACTAACCAATTTGTTTGAGCATGAGCTTTCGTGAGCTACAGCTCACTTCATCGGACGCATTCTGTGGAAAATACAGAGAGGAGATTTATATACACACAGAACATGAAAAAATGGGTGTTATCATACACACTGTAAGGAGAGTGATCACTTAAGATGAGCTATTACCAGCAGGAGAGCGGGGTGGGGGGAGGGGCGGGAAGAAAACCTTTTGTAGTGATAATTAAGGTATGCCATTTCCAGCAGTTAACAAGAACGTCTGAGGAACGGTGGGGGGTGGGAAATAAACATGGGGAAATAGTTTTATTTTATGTAATGACCCATCCACTCCCAGTCTCTATTCAAGCCTAAATTAATTGTATCCAGTTTGCAAATTAATTCCAATTCATCAGTCTCTCCTTGGAGTCTGTTTTTGAAGTCTTTTTGTTGAAGAATTGCCACTTTTAGGCCTGTAATCGAGTAACCAAAGAGATTGAAGTGTTCTCCGACTGGTTTATGAATGTTATAATTCCTGACATCTGATTTGTTTCCATTTATTCTTTTATATAGAGACTGTCCAGCATTCTTACAACTACAGTACCCACCTGCTGAAGTGAAGAAACAAATTGACAGAGCCAGAAGAGTACCCAGAAGTCACCTACTACAGGACAGGCCCAACAAAGAAAATAACAGAACGCCACTAGCATTACCTTCAGCCCCCAACTAAAACCTCTCCAGCGCATCATCAGGGATCTACAACCTATCCTGAAGGATGATCCATCACTCTCACAAATCTTGGGAGACAGGCCAGTCCTTGCCTACAGACAGCCCCCAACCTGAAGCAAATACTCACCAGCAACCACACACCACACAGCAGAACCACTAACCCAGGAACCTATCCTTGCAACAAAGCCTGTTGCCAACTGTGTCCACATATCTATTCAGGGGACACCATCATGGGGCCTAATCACATCAGCCACACTATCCGAGGCTCATTCACCTGCACATCTACCAATGTGGTATATGCCATCATGTGCCAGCAATGCCCCTCTGCCATGTACATTGGTAAAACTGGACAGTCTCTACGTAAAAGAATAAATGGACACAAATCAGATGTCAAGAATTATAACATTCATAAACCAGTCGGAGAACACTTCAATCTCTCTGGTCACTCGATTACAGACCTAAAGGTCGCAATGTTACAACAAAAAGACTTCAAAAACAGACTCCAACAAGAGACTGATGAATTGGAATTAATTTGCAAACTGGAAACAATTAACTTAGGCTTGAATAGAGACTGGGAGTGGATGGGTCATTACACAAAATAAAACTATTTCCCCATGTTTATTTCCCATCCCCCACTGTTCCTCAGACATTCTTGTTAACTGCTGGTAATGGCCCACCTTGATTATCATTACAAAAGGTTTTCTCCCACCCCCCCCACCCCGCTCTCCTGCTGATAATAGCTCATCTTAAGTGATCACTCTCCTTACAGTGTGTATGATAACACCCATTTTTTCATGTTCTGTGTGTATATAAATCTCCTCACTGTATTTTCCACGGAATGCATCCGATGAAGTGAGCTGTAGCTCACGAAAGCTTATGCTCAAATAAATTGGTTAGTCTTTAAGGTGCCACAAGTCCTCCTTTTCTTAATGCAAATATGGAGGAAGGAAGGAATGTAAGGAAAGAAAAAGAAAGACAATCAAAGGTGGAGGGGTGGGAAATAGCATAACAAGAAAAGGTAAAAGGAAGAAAGTAGAGGTAAAGGAATGAGATTAATTAAAAGAAAGGGAAAATGCATCTATTTCAGTTAAAAGATTTTAATTACACTGAATGGATATGGTGACATCACAGGTCATGCAATCAAAGCTTGCATAGTGAGTTAATGTGACTGAAATTTAAAAATGATTTATAGTTTTGTATGCACAGTTTGGGTGTCTGTATATATAATTAAAAAAAGAATTTCTTGCTCTTTATTGCCATGTTTTATCCTACCCTCTTTCTCCTTCCCAATCCACCTTTCTTTCTTTCTGTTGTAAAATTTAGGAGACAAATGTGTACTGTATATACTATAGTTACACACTTTTAACTGGCATCTTCCATTTAAAAAGCCTAAATCAAGAGTTCAAAACATTAGGGATGTAACTTTCTTAGACAGCAAGTTCAAGATGGAAGCTGCCTAGTCTTTAAATATATATGTTTATTTTAAAAATAACTGCATGATGGAACTTTCTGATTTAACTCTTTAGTGTGGGCTGAGAGTCATGTTCTTTTTTCCCAGTTAAATATTTGTATATGTTTTACAAGGATAATAGGGAAGAGAGTAGAGGATTCTACAACCAGAAATATAATGTTATGCTGGAGAGTTGGGTGAAATCTCATTGAAGCCAGCAGACAAAACTGTTGTCTTCTATTCAGAGGAAGGTAAAAAGAGCAGTTAAGCTCCTTTATGGAATAAATAGCTGAAACAATAGGAACCACCATCCAAAACACAGGTCATATGCCAGGATGTTAGTAATTTGAGCTATGTGGATGGAAGGGTTTAAATGGGGCCTGAACACAAATGCAGGGGGATAGGTAGTGTTTGAGTGTGAGAGAAGCAGCAGAAGCAAACAGAGAAAGAAGCAAGGAAGACCCAGAGGCATCCAAAGAAGCACTTGTAGCATTATCCTGAGAAAAATTAAGAGAAAGAGCTCTTGGGTAGAGTTCTGACTGGAAATATACATGGAACTGTCACCAAAGAAACTGTCACCTGTTTTATTCCTACTGCATTCAAGGAAACATGACTTTGTGTACATTATTTGTGAATAAACAAGATTGCATAAAATAAATACCTGTCAATTTATCTCCCTAATGGAAACACCTCACAAGATCTCAAATATTGGCTGTCTGGGTTCAGAGGAGTAATAAAATATAATATAGTATATCTATCACACACTTTATAAATACAACAAAAGGAAGTCTCAAAACATTGGTATGCCAAAACATTTGAAATCACTTCTTCCATTATACATTTTTATATACTTCCAAAGACAAGAACAAATGTCATGACTTTTTGTTTGTTTTTCTTTCCGTGTATTTGAGACATTGTCTTTTCTGGAGTAACCGTTTTAATTTATTTGGCTGATTTTACTGGTTTCTTTATTATTTAAGTTTGTGATATTTTTATTTATTACTATTCAATAGTAATGTCCACACTGAACAATAAAGTCATATATTAGTTTACTAGAATATATAAATTTATTATGTTTTTAAACTTAACAGTTTGAGTTAGTTTATGAAATATCAAAATGAACCAGCTTCTGGAGTCATGTAAATGGCTCAGAAACAAGGGCACATTAATGCTAGTAATCATTGTTATTGTCCAGCAATGGCATCAGTAAGGAAGGACTATGGGGAGGAGGGGGATACTCTCTCCCCTCTCCCCCCAAAGTTTTGCACTTGTTCAAAGTTCCAAAGGCTGTGGAGCCCAGGGAGCAGTGGTCCCATACTAAATCAGTAGGGCTGCTACTAGAGCACTCCATGGCATCACCATGGGCGCAGGGTTGCAATGCCACTGAAATGTGCCCTCGTCACCCCTCCATACATACTGAGGGTGTGCCCAGTGTTTGGAGCAGGAGTCAATAGCCAGGAATAGGAGCCCAGGCCCAGAGCTGGAGTCATAGACCAGAGGCCAGAGCTAAGGATCAGAGCCAAAGTGAGGAATCAGAGCCAGGTCATCTGGAGTGAGGCAAGGCAGGAGCAGGTACTATCAAGCCCTGAGCACTTTGAGCAAACACCAAAGTGCTGCTGCTGGTCTGGTCATCACTCTCCACTAGTCAGGCAGTGTAGTCAATCAGGCAGCCGACGACAGGCCAGCTGCACTTGTTAGGTTGCCCAGAGACTGGTTCTGCTGCAGACAACCCCCATTCCTGAAAGGGTAGACAGGCCAAATTTCAGTGAGTGGTGTTGTGACGTGGTGTATGAGGTCACAACGCCACTCAAATTTGGCCCCGCTGCCCAGGCAGAGGGGGTGGTAAAGCCAAATGGTGTTGCAACCTGGTGCACAGAAAGTCTGTTCCTGAATGGCCCAGTACAAATGAGTCCACGGAGAGCTTGACTCCTGGCAGCACTGTCTCATGCATTGCAGGGGCCATCTCTGGCCAAGGGGGGGCCAGGGTCCTTGTGGAAGGGGAGAGGACAGTGGGGACCAGAATTGGGTCCCTTCTGGGAGTTAGGAGAGCAGGGACCAGAATTTGCTTCCCCGCAGAAATATCTAAATTGGTGCCACTGTTGTCCAGCTTGTATTTTTACTGTCTATGCTTTACACATGTGAGCCAACAGACATCTTCCTTGACATTTATTCCTGCTAAGAGCAAAATTAATTCATATAGGATAATAGGCAAATTTGTATAATTCCCAGAGCCACAACAATGAGATGAGGGCTATGTGCACAAACATGAGGACCACCCCACTGATATCTCTGTATCCTCAATTGCAGAAGGCCTTCCTAGTGGTTTCTCAATGTGTTTTGTGAAGGAGTCAAAGCTAAGGTGAAAAAAAACATCTACCCTTCATTCCCCTGACACACCTATGCACAAATGGTACTATGTAGTCATGGTACAAGGTTTCCTGACATGCACAGGTACACATGGTAGCCAGAATTTTTTCAGAGCATAGGTGGCATGTTAGCTTCCTCTTGCAGCTCTGTTAATGCACCTTTGTTCTGGCCTCCAGTGCTCCTGGTATTCAATTTTTGGGCCTTTTTTGAGCAGGGGATTCCTTACATTATAATGAAATGTATTGTGTTGCATGCCTGTGTTACATGACAAAATAATAACTACTGAGGTTGAACCAAGCTGAAAAGTTACTAAAGTTTTTAAATGGAAAATATAGTGTCAATAGAGCAAGAATTTCCATACAAATAAAGTATTGCTAATTCAATTACAATAATGATTTATATAGAATAGTGGCATATTACATTTTTTCATACATTTTTAGTAGTTTAACATTACCATTTTTGTACCTTTTCTTATCGTAGCCTAATCATAAACAATTCTAAATTACAAATTATTATTAAATCTTTCACAAGACTATTTTTAGCCATTTCTTTTCTGAAATCAATAATTTTAGTCTATATAATTGTGGGAATTATACAAAGGAGCCATTCCTGCAATCTTTACATAGGCAAAAGGATGGAGTCCTAAGTATTGTGTTCAGCCAAAATATAGGTGTATTTCTACACCACAGAAATCTGCCTTCCACACCCAGCTAAGCTAGTCAACAAGGAACTTGTCTGTGCCATGGAACCAAGATGTTCAAGATCAGTAATCAGCTCTAGTACAGAGAGCTGCTTAAGGTGTAAACAGTGTAGTTCTTATCTCATTTCTTCCATTCAGCCCTTCCCCATGGAAAACACTAATCCTGATTAACAGCTGACTCCATGATGCCCATTTATTATGACACTAAATGCTGTAAGTGACACTAAAGTTTCTTCAAAAAGAAAAGGAGTACTTGTGGCACCTTAGAGACTAACCAATTTATTTGAGCATAAGCTTTCGTGAGCTACAGCTCACTTCATCGGATGCCATTGGTTAGTCTCTAAGGTGCCACAAGTACTCCTATTCTTTTTGCAAATACAGACTAACACGGCTGTTACTCTGAAACCTAAAGTTTCTTTAATTAACCTAATAATTTTCCATAAGGACTCAACTATAGTCATTTATCATCACTTTATTTTTGTATGAAACAGCTTTTCTAAAATATTTCCATTAAATATGTTGTTGGTCCCTTTGATATTGCCCTTATATTTTACTTATCTTATATTGTAGAATACTTAGTTTAATGGTGGCCTGAATGTATTTTGAAAAATTGTGGGGTTATATGTTGAATCTTCCAAATACCACGGGAAAATTTATCCTTTTCAGTACTTGGGTCTTTTCTCTGAAGAATTTACAGCTTAAGGGCCGGATCATAAGAGGTGCTGAGCTCTCAAGTTGCAGGTGCTCAATACCTCACAGGATTGATCAATTATTAAATAAATAAATCAGAAAAGAAATGTAAAACTTTCTGTCCCTTTGTGTTGCAAAACTGGAGAAATACTTCACTATGTATTAGTGCACTGTTGCCTTCTCCACCCACAAGGTGAAGTAATGCACATTGCCTCCAGTCTTGTGATTGCAATAATAAAGGTATCCTTCCCACCCAACCTTAAAGTCAACTTGAAATGACATAACATGAAAGTCTGGTTGGACAAAGTGTTCTCAAATTGTTTCATAGTGTGAACCACATCATAATAGAAAGATAATCTTATGAACCCCCCTCCTCTCCCAGTCTCATATGCAATCATGCAACATATTTGGCAACTGCAGCAAATGTTTTACATGGAGATGTCATATTAGGAAAATATGTATGTATTTATTTATTTATTTACCTTCTTTGATTGTGATAAATGTTTTGTCCTTTTGAGGGAAAAAAAACCCCTGTTTCTTCTTGCTCTTTGTTTCATCTCTCCTCCCATCTATTCTGTTTCTCTCTTCTGTTCATCAGCATGTGCGTCTCGGTCTTTGGCTTCCTCTGCATGTATTTTTTCCCCTTCTCTTCTGTATATATTTGCCAGGGACTTGGTTTCCTTCTCCCCCAACACACTGCCTAAATGCCTAATCCTCTTTCTCTGGCATGTGCTGCCTAGCTCTGTTCTGCTGTACCTTTCCACTCTTTCTAGGTCGCCATTTCTGATAGCGCTTCTTGTTCCTAATTTTTCCTCTCTTTCTCCTCTTATGTAGAAACAGCTTCTGGTGGAGCTAGAAATTCTGTCTTCTCTTCAAGTTCCATTCCAGCTCTTGAAGCCTCTCGATGCCTGCAGAACCAGTTGGAAACAAGGGGCGGAACCAGGAATACGTGACCTGCTGACTGCAGGCCACCAGCAAGTGCTCCATTGACCACAGTTGGGTAACTGCTGGTTTAGACTATTTAAATGCTAAAAATTATTACTCATGACAAGAACGGAACATCTAATTGTAGAAAACCCACTTTAAAAAGCTACACTTGGGCAGGAGGTTATGACTGTAGGTTAGAAAAATCTACACAGAAAATCCATCAGCTGTCTACCCTGACCAATGGTTGACTTGCTTTGGGATAATCTCAGCCACTGATTGGGTCAGCGGGCCAACAAGTGAACAACTGATTGCTCTGGGAAAGGGCCATGCAAAGTTTAAACTCAGTCTACTGCTCCTGCTTGCCTCTATGACCACATAAACTGTATCCTGGGATGTGGCACTCCCGCTAATTTTTGTAGTTCTTTTGCTACCCCAGCTCCACGTGGACTAAGATAACATAAGTAGATGGCCTACTGTTACAAGGAGGGGAAGTTTGGTTCAGAGGTCCTATGGATGTACCATGTGCCCCCTTCCCACCACTCCCCAGGCTTGGTGCTTCACAGGACCAAGGTGAAGGCCTATAATCCTCTCCAGCATGCAGTACAGCTCTCCCTGTGCAGGTCAGCCGTGTCACCCAACATGCAGCAGATCTTAGCAGGGAGAAGTTGTGGGAGAATTGGTTTAGTGTAAACTTTAAAAGGGTTGGTGCATAGAGCATTGTTCAGCCAAATACATGGGAGATAGGACAATGCATTCCCCAGTAATGGAATGTCTTTGGATATTGCATTGTATTGGGATATTATGGGCGTGACTTTAAATTCAAGTTGTGTTTGCTCAACACTTCTGAAAATCTGGCCCTTTGTTCTTTGAATTTTTCCAGTATTGGTAGTGTTTATTGCCATCTGGGTCACACCTCTTAAGGGAAAGAAGGTACAACTCTAGTGAGTCTGTGCTCCAGATAGTTAGTGAATAGACATACTGGGGTTGCCAACCCTCCAGGATAGTCCTGTAGTCTCCAGGAATTAAAGATTAACCTTTAATTAAAGATTATGTCATCTGATGAAACCTCCAGGAATATGTCCAACCAAAGTTGGTAACCGTAAGGCCTGGTCTACACTACGAGGTTAGGTCGAATTTAGCCGCATTAGGTCGATTTTATAAGGAATGTGTCTACACAACCAATCCCGTTCCGTCAACCTAAAGGGCTCTTAAAATTGACTGCTGTACTCCTCCCTGACAAGGGGAGTAGCGCTAAAATTGACTGTCCTAGGTCGAATTTGGGGTACTTTAGACGCAGCGCTGTGAAATTCAGTGGTATTGGCCTCCAGGAGCTAACCCAGAGTGCTCCAGTGTGACTGCTCTGGACAGCACTTTCAACTCTGATGCACTAGCCAGGTACACAGGAAAAGCACCAGGAACTTTTGAATTTCATTTCCTGTTTGATCAGCATGGCAAGCTCAGCAGAAGAGGTGAACATACAGACCCAGAATTGCAAACGAGCTCCAGCATGGAGTGAACGGGAGACACTGGGTCTAATTGCTGTATGGGGAAAAGAATCTGTACAGGCAAAACTCCAATCCAGCAGAAGAAATGCTGTTATATATGCCAAAATTGCACAGGGCATGGCGGACAGAGGCTACACCAGGGACACACGTGAAAATTAAGGAGCTCAGGCAAGCCTACTAAAAGACAACAGAGGCAAACAGTCACTCCAGGTCAGAGCCCCAGACCTGCTGCTTCTTTGATCAGCTGCATTTCATTCTAAGGGGGGACCCTACCACTACCCCACCACTGTCCATGGACACCTGCAAGGTGGTAGCCTCACGCAACAGGGAGGAAGATTTTGTGGATGAGGAAGAGGAGGAGAAGGAGAATGCACAGCAGGCAAGTGGAGAATCCATTTTCCCCAGCAGCTATCAATTGCTGGCAGTTCAGCTGTCCCTCCCCACACTACCATATGCTGCTCCTGCCCTCTGCCTTGGAGCTGCTCCCGGGAGCCTCCTGCTTGCTGTGCAGGCGGGGGGAAGCGAAGGGGGGGGCTAATGTCAGGGTGTCCCTCTCCCCCCTGCTCCTGCCCTCCCACTTACCCCTTCTCCATATAAGCAGGGTGGGGACACGACAGGGCTCAGGACGGAGGGAGCTTGCTGGCCGCAGCTGCTGTCTCAACTTGCTGATCTACTTAAAAAGGCAGTGTACTTAGAGTGGTGTCAGCATACTTAAAGGGGCAATGCACATCTCTCTCTCTCTCTAACACAGGGTGTGTGTTTCTGTCTCTGTCTGCCATGCTGTCTTCCCTCCCTCCATTCCTGCTGCCTTGAAGAGTGTGAGGCTACATTAACAACGTGTTAACCCTTGAGGGCTCAGCTGAATGCTAGTTCATCATTTAGCAGTAAGGCATTCACTGAGAAATATCCCACCCTCTTCCACCCTGTAACTTCACCTTTCGCTTAAAGTCACATTTTTCAGGAACATAACTACAACATTAAGCGAGGAATTACTGTGTTGGCATTTCAACATCCCCAACGGTAATTTTCTGGTCTGGAAAGAAAGTCCCTTCTTGCAGCTTTTCGAACAGCCCAGAGTTCCGAAAGATGCGAGCGTCATGCACCTTTCCCGACCATCCCACACTGATGTTGGTAAAATGGCCCTTGTGATCCACCAGTGCTTGCAACACCATTGAGAAGTACCCCTTGCAGTTTATGTACTGTTTGGCAAGGTGGTACGGTGCCAAGATAGGGATATGCGTTCTGTCTATTGCCCCACCACAGTTAGGGAACCCCATTGCAGCAAAGCCGTCCACTATGACCTGCACATTTCCCAGAGTCGCTACCCTTGTTAGCAGAAGGTTATTGATTGCCTTGGCTACTTAGATCACAGCAGCCCTACTCCGAATTGCCCACTCCTAATTGACTCTCGACTGACCGGTAGCAGTCATGCGTTGCAAGCTTCCACAGGGTTATTGCCACTCGCTTCTCAATTGTCAGGGCAGCTCTCATCTTGGTATTCCTGCTCTTCAGGGCGGAGGAAAGCAACTCACAATGTTCCAGGAAAGTGGCCTTACGCATGCAAAAGTTTTGCAGCCAATGGGAATCATCCCATACCTGCAACACTATGCGGTCCCACCAGTCTGTGTTTGTTTGCCGGGCACAGAATCGGTGTTCCACTGTATCAACATGCCCCAATGCTGCCATGATATCCCAATTGCCACATCCCGTGCTTTCAGGAACGTCTGTGTCCATGTCCTGCTCACAATCTTCCTTGTGCTGGCATTGGGAGCTTATCCCAGAATTCCAATGGGCAGCAGGAACTGTGGGATAGCTACCCACAGTGCACCACTCCGTGAGTCGATGCTAGCCACGGCATTGAGGACGCACTCTGCCGACCTAATGTGCTTAGTGGGGACACGCATGATCAACTGTGTAACATCTGTTGCTAAAGATCTACTTCTATAAAATTGACCTAATTTCGAAGTGTAGACATGTCCTAAAACCTACATATCCTCTTGGTAGCAAACGTTAGTTGATTCTTTGTTTTATGTGAACTGCTATAAGAATTAAAAAGCATGTATGTGTGTGCTAATTGTACTGCTGATTCTCTCTCCCTTTGCAGACCAAATGGTTTCACTAATTAGCACCAAAGAATCATTTGAGTTAGAATTTTATTCAGGGTAAAAAGTGAAAGATGGCAATGCTACTGTGTATTTAATCAATTATCTTTTGATAACTTTAGATAACTACAGCTCCTGCTGTTGACATATCCTGTCCATAAATACCAAGACGGTACCAGTATTGTGGTTTATTTTCTGTAAAGACAGGTTTCAGAGTAACAGCCGTGTTAGTCTGTATTCGCAAAAAGAAAAGGAGTACTTGTGGCACCTTTGAGACTAACCAATTTATTTGAGCATGAACTTTCGTGAGCTACAGCTCACTTCATCGGATGCATACTGTGGAAACTGCAGAAGACATTATATACACAGAGACCATGAAACAATACCTCCTCCCACCCCACTCTCCTGCTGGTAATAGCTTATCTAAAGTGATCATCAAGTTGGGCCATTTCCAGCACAAATGCAGGTTTTCTCACCCTCCGCCACTCCCCCCCCCCCCCCCGCAGACTCACTCTTCTGCTGGTAATAGCCCATCCAAAGTGACCACTCTCTTTAAAATGTGTATGATAATCAAGGTGGGCCATTTCCAGCACAAATCCAGGTTTTCTCACCTCCCCAACCCCTCCAAAAACCACACACACAAACTCACTCTCCTGCTGGTAATAGCTTATCCAAAGTGACTACTCTCCTCACAATGTGTATGAAAATCAAGGTGGGCCATTTCCAGCACAAATCCAGGTTTTCTCACCCCCCCCCCCCCACAAACTCACTCTCCTGCTGGTAATAGCTTATCCAAAGCGACCACTCTCCCTACAATGTGCATGATAATCAAGGTGGGCCATTTCCAGCACAAATCCAGGTTTTCTCACCCCCCCCCCCCCCACAAACTCACTCTCCTGCTGGCAATAGCTCATCCAAACTGACCACTCTCCTTACAACGTGCATGATAATCAAGGTGGGCCATTTCCAGCATAAATCCAAGTTTAACTAGAACGTCGGGGGGGGGGGGGGGGGGTAGAAAAAAACAAGGAGAAATAGGCTACCTTGCATAATGACTTAGCCACTCCCAGTCTCTATTTAAGCCTAAATTAATAGTATCCAATTTGCAAATGAATTCCAATTCAGCAGTTTCTTGCTGGACTCTGGATTTGAAGTTTCTTTGTTGTAAGATAGCGACCTTCATGTCTGTGATTGCGTGACCAGAGAGATTGAAGTGTTCTCCGACTGGTTTATGAATGTTATAATTCTTGACATCTGATTTGTGTCCATTTATTCTTTTACGTAGAGACTGTCCAGTTTGACCAATGTACATGGCAGAGGGGCATTGCTGGCACATGATGGCATATATCACATTGGTGGATGTGCAAACATCATCCACATCATGTGGATGGCATCATGTGCCAGCAATGCCCCTCTGCCATGTACATTGGTCAAACTGGACAGTCTCTACGTAAAAGAATAAATGGACACAAATCAGATGTCAAGAATTATAACATTCATAAACCAGTCGGAGAACACTTCAATCTCTCTGGTCACGCAATCACAGACATGAAGGTCGCTATCTTACAACAAAGAAACTTCAAATCCAGAGTCCAGCAAGAAACTGCTGAATTGGAATTCATTTGCAAATTGGATACTATTAATTTAGGCTTAAATAGAGACTGGGAGTGGCTAAGTCATTATGCAAGGTAGCCTATTTCTCCTTGTTTTTTTCTACACCCCTCCCCCCCCGACGTTCTGGTTAAACTTGGATTTATGCTGGAAATGGCCCATCTTGATTATCATGCACATTGTAAGGAGAGTGGTCAGTTTGGATGAGCTATTGCCAGCAGGAGAGTGAGTTTGTGTGTGGGGGGGAGGGTGAGAAAACCTGGATTTGTGTTGGAAATGGCCCACCTTGATTATCATGCACATTTTAGGGAGAGTGGTCACTTTGGATGAGCTATTACCAGCAGGAGAGTGAGTTTGTGTGTGTATGGGGGTGGGGGGGTGAGAAAACCTGGATTTGTGCTGGAAATGGCCCACCTTGATTATCATGCACATTGTAGGGAGAGTGGTCACTTTGGATAAGCTATTACCAGCAGGAGAGTGAGTTTTTGTGTGTGTGTTTTTTTTAAAAAAAGGGAGTGGGGGGGGTGAGAGAACCTGTATTTGTGCTGGAAATGGCCCACCTTGATTTTCATACACATTGTGAGGAGAGTAGTCACTTTGGATAAGCTATTACCAGCAGGAGAGTGGGGTGGGAGGAGGTATTGTTTCATGGTCTCTGTGTATATAATGTCTTCTGCAGTTTCCACAGTATGCATCCGATGAAGTGAGCTGTAGCTCACGAAAGCTCATGCTCAAATAAATTGGTTACTCTCTAAGGTGCCACAAGTACTCCTTTTCTTTTTTTTGTAAAGACTACATTACAAAGGTACTGTTGAGTAAATGAGGAAACTAAATTGGTTTCTGTTTAGGTCTCATAACCAACGGACTCTCATTTTTTGTGCGTCTTTTATTACACTTCCTCTCTCTTCAGTATTTAGACTAGCACTGTGCAAGTCATTTTCAGTAAATAGATTTATCTCGTCAACTTCTTTCTTTATTTCTTTGGGACACTGCCAGGAGCCCATCTTGAAGGTGCTATTAAAATAATATGAAGCTGCTTGTGTGGAAATGTTGAGAAGAACATAGCCTGTTTTAGCCTAATCCACTGGAGAGAAGAAGAATGCAGAGGGTAAATGCTTGTAGAAAACGAAAGAGTTTCCTGATTGGTTTGTTATAGCTTGGAAGCCTAGCGGTCTGTAAACCAGATCCTTCCTCAGCCCTGCTCAGTACAGCTGACAGGACAGGGGCAAAAGTGACTTCAAACCACTTGCTTGCATTCTGATGCTTTAAGTTCTACCAGCTGCCACAGCCCAAAAGGGTCTTCTCAGAGGAACACCTCTGATACTCTCCATACACTAGGGGCTGCAGGGTGTGGAGTACTAACCCAGCTCTATGCCACTCGGGGTTTCTCCATACTGGAGGAATCCACAACTTTCTAGACATGGCAGCTTAAAAAACCCTTTATGCTACCAGAGTGATGCAAAGGGACTGTACTGAGACCAAGGACCTGGCCATGTATCCTCTGGAAAAAGTGAGATTTTAGATGATAGGTGTATTTGTTTCAATCAGGGTAGCTCAGCTGAATTAGTTGAACTTGACTGGAAATACCTTCGCAGACCCTGTATAGGCAGAGGTTGCTCAAACAATCTGAAAGGTATTAAACTGCATTAAAGGGGGTTTCAATCCAAGTAAGCTAACTTCAATGAGCTAACTCAGTTAAAAAACACACCTTTTTGCCTGTGAAGACAGGACTTTAGAGACCTCACTGATGTGGGTGGGAAGAAACACCCGAAGAATGAGATGGGAGATCACCTAATTCCTCCAAAGAGAGGATATGACTACATTTGAATTTTTAGGTATGTTACTTTAAATAACTGTAAATTCAGCTATACACTAGATACAAACTTTGTGTGTGTGCTAGTCATGTTTAACCCTGGTGTTTGTGTCCTGGAACAAATATTTATGTAGTATTTAACCTGGAATTTACAATCATGATAGTTAATGTGAAGATTACTAAAATCTTCAAATACAGACAAGTCCCAGATGGTTGGAGTCTCACAGCAGTGATTGCTTTCAAATCAAGCAAGGACTTATCTTCTTGTGCCAATGCCACTCAGTGTTTTCCTTGCATTTGTTCTATGAGGTGGGATTTGGCCTCTGTTTGGGCTATTTCATCCAAATTTTATGAAGGGAAATTTCAGTTGTGGGGTGCCCTTGGGGCCTTTGGCTCTGGGGTGGCTAGTGTCAGTGGATGAGAATGAGGTGACAAAAGGACTTTACTGCATTTGGAAGATTTGTACTTTCATCTAATCAATGGCTACAGAATGGCTGTATGCTTTAAGCCTAGATAGTCTAGAAGTCCTCCATTGTCTTTGGATCTGCCAGAAGATTTTCTTCCTGCATTCATTCCCATAACTTAGGTATTTGAGTCTGAATGGTGAGCTATGATGAGGTTATTTGCCCTTTGGCAGGGTAGATGGGTGTTTGCCTGGTGTTCTTTTAATTATTGGTAATTGTTTATTTGTGTCCAGAGGCCATTTGATGTTTCCTGGCCTGCAATGGCAAGTCCCCTCCTCTCCTGATGTTTTAAAGGAGAGAGTTGTATTCTAGGGGAAATAATTTTCTGGTTTGTAAAGTTTTTTGTGTCTGTAGTAAGGCATTTGGGGGAGGGGGAAGGGGTTCGCACTGCTAGTAAAGTATGAGAGTGGGGGCTTCAAAGAGGTTTGGTTAGAAAGGTAGAAGTTTGTTCCTGGACACTTTTATCTTTTTCTGCTTGGCAACAGGACATAATGGCCCTAATCCTTTTTGCATTAAAACATAAGAAAGGGGAAATCTAAGGGCATGGCTACACTTGCAGATGTAGAGCGCTTTGAGTTAAATCAGCCTTCGGAGAGCACAGTAGGGAAAGCACTGCAGTCTGTCCACACTCACAGCTTCAAGCGCACTGGTGTGTTCACATTTGTGGCACTTGCAGCGGCATTGGGAGCGGTGCATTATGGGCAGCTATCCCAGCATGCAAGTGACTGCAACGTGCTTTTCAAATGGGGTGGGTGGGGTGGAGTGTGACAGGGAGTGTGTTGTGTGTATATGGGGGGGAGAGTGGGTTTTGGGGGGGCTGAGAGCATGTCAGCATGCTGTCTTGTAAGTTCAGACAGCAGCAGACCCCCTTTGCCCCCCGCCTCTCTCTCTTACACACAGCATTCCACACTAATGGCTTGCTTTGTCTCAGAGCAGATAAGGAGCCGGCTGTCAGAAATGGAGCTTTCAAAGGGCATATCCGCATTCCTGCAGCGATTCAAAAACAATGACAAGAATGGCCACTTGACTTAAGGGGATTATGGGACGTTTCCGGAGGCTGATCAGAGCGCAGTAATGGAACACCTCATTCACACTGGCGCCGCGGCGCTCCAGCAGGGGCGCAGCAAATGTTATTCCACTTGCCGAGGTGGAGTACCAGCAGCGCTGTAGCTGCGGAGTCAGAGTGCTCTACGTGCCTTGCCAGTGTGGACGGGGAGTGAGCTAGTGCACCCGGGGCTCCTTTATTGCGCTGTAACTCGCAAGAGTAGCCAAGCCCTAAGTAGAAAAGCTCCATGGCCAGTAGTAGCCTATACACCACCAGGGGTTTCTCCTCATGCAGAAGGAAATTCTTAGCTGGCCAGTTAAGCAGCCTTTAAGGCCCCTTTTGCACCAGGGTGCTAAAAAAGAGCTGTTTTATAGCTGAGAATCTGGCCCCATATGTTTAGACATACTGTATTGTATGGCGCATCAGAGCTACTATACATTATCAGTTTGTACTCTGCTTCTGTTTGATTAAACAGTAATGAAAAGAAAGTTAAATAATGATATGGGTACCAAGAAAAAAACTGCCTGACCTAATTTGTTATAATGCATATAGTGAGAAGAGAATATATTCCATAAACAAACTGCAAGGGGAAGAAATTCTGACTGTTTGATTTTTTAGTTCAGACTCAGCTGAATTTGATCTGTGAGATCCTTAACCTCACTTGCTGTTTGATCCCTATTTCTCCATTTTCTCCTTGAGCACCGATTCTCTTGAATAAAAGCTCTCTTTCATCTTTGGGTATGGCTCGAAGACATCTTTAATCCTTTATTCACTGCAAGCAGAGCTTTTCAACCACTAGAGAGGTGTTTATTGTGTTTATCTCGTTGATGGCACTTTTCTATTCATTTTTATCAGTGAATTCCACCCTGATTTCTCTTGTGTGGCTGCTGACTCACCAGTCTATATCCTGAAACTCTTTACCATGATCTAATGTAAATAGAAGGGATGAGCTCATCAAAACACACAAATCTCATTCCTTGCAGTTGCAAGTAGGGCATATCCCAAATACCATTTATTTGGGGTATTTTATAGTTTGAATAAAATCAGTCATAAAAATGCCAGAGGTTTAATTTCTGGCAGACATTTCTTATTGTTTACACAGGATTCTACATGTTTTAATTGCATTACAGACAAATGGGCAATTTAAGACACATGAGGATATGTGAGCCTCCTTAAAGAGTATTTTGCTGTACTAAAGATCTAGCTGCCTCTCGGAGAGATGGATTAACTACGTCCATGGTAAAAACTCTGCCACTGATGTAGGAAGTGTCTATGTTATGGCACTGTGCCATAGCTCTGCTGCTGTTGTAGCTGTTGTGTAGACATGCCTAGAATGTTGACCTGGGTTACTCGTATAACAGTAGTGGTTTAAATTTACTCCTTGGGTTATACTGAAAAACCTTTATGTGTAGGTAAGGCCTTAAACTACATCAAAGCAGGGCACTCTCAATCTGATATAAGTGTGTCTATGTAAGACGGTTTTCACCAATTTAACTAAATCAGTTTCTAAAGCAATTTATTTAAATCTGTTCTCAAAGGACCTGTGTATAGATCAGCCCTTAGGGAATTTACCCTCTAAAGAAATGTGCTGTTATCATAAAACTTCCCTATAGAAACGCTGAATAGATGAATAAAGGTGACCTGAAAAGGAGTTTTTGTCCTTCTAAGCTCATTTATTACGTACCAAAAAGGCCTGTCTATTTTTTACCTTAGAAGTATCAAGAACATAAAAGCTGGTCTTCACTGTTTTTCCTAGAAGTGGTATCAGGTATTTATTGTGAGTTTTCACACTTCAATTGAAGGGATGAAGTGTGTCCATTGAAACGTTAACAGAAACATCCTTTCAACCAAGACCTTGTCTGGATTAGGGCTATGTCTTGGCTGCAAAAAAGGTGCATTTTCACATTGTGATAACTATCTTGATAAAAATCCTAATGGAGATAGGGTGCAGGTAGTTTTTACCTCAGTATAGCTAGTCAAGATCAACACTATACACCCATCTGGTAATTTACCATCTAGGCCAGGGGTGGCCAACCTGTGGCTCCGGAGCCACATACGGCTCTTCAGAAGTGAATATGCAGCTCCTTGTATAGGCACAGACTCCGTGGTTGGAGCTACAGGTGCCAACTTTCCAATGTGCCCCGGGGGCTGCTCACTGCTCAACCCCTGACTCTGCCATAGGCCCTACTGCTCTGGCAGCTGAAGTGGAAAATGTCAGGAGGTCTCTGGAAGTCATGGATTCTGTGACTTCCCTGACATAATTTTAGCCTTATTCATTATGCATTGGTGTTAAATAGATGTTAACAAAAGTGAACAAAAACCACAGAGTTTTAAGCAGTCTGACTAAAAAATCCCCTCAGCTCTCCAGTGTTCAGCTTTCAGCCTTTTGTGGTATCAACATTTCACTAATTCTTCAGTCACCGAAGAGTGATCCTGGTTAGACAAGACCTGAGGCCTGGCCTACAGTAGGTAACTAGGACAATTTAACTACATCTGTCAGTGGTCAGAAAAATCCACACAGCAGGATAATTAAACTGACCTATGTCCCTGTGTAGACAGTGCTAGGTCAACAGAATAATTTTTCTGTTCTGCACCTAGCTACCACCTCTTGGGGTGGTTGATTATCTACATGGACGGGAGAATCCCTCCTGTTAGCACAGGTAATGTCTACACTGAAGTGCTACAGTGGTGCTGCTGTTGTGGTGCAGCTGTGCCGCTGTAGCGTTTTAAATGTAGACAAGCCCTGAATGTCTTAAAAAAATAAAACAAAATCCTTTCATGGCTTCTTTATACATCAAAAAGAACCAAAAAAAGGGAGCAAGCCCATATTTTCCCCCTATGGAGATCACAAAGAAGCCAGGACTAATTGATGGGAGTGGGAATAAAGGGCTCTGAAAATACAACTTGCCTCTACCTCTGAGGAAATAGTACCTACAAACAGCTGAGTATTGCTTCACATTTTGAAATTAACTTACATATGGTCAGCTAGAACCTGGAGGGATCAGGCCCTCTCTCTCCTTTTCCTGACAGTCGGAAACAGAGCTTAGTCTGCAACAGTGTCAATGATTCGGCCTCCAACATATTCTCTACTTGCCTAAGAGAAGAAAAAAAACATACATAAATTTGGTCAGGCGAAAGGTCCACTGAGGGAAGGCACAGCTCTTTTAATCTGATAAAAATAAAATGTTCCAACCAACTACCCTCAAAGAGAGCTGACCTATGTCTGACCATTTAGGGCATGGCTACACTTGCAGATGTAGAGCGCTGTGAGTTAAACTCGCCTTTGTAGAGCGCAGTGGGGAAAGCACTGCGGTCTGTCCACACCGAGAGCTGACAGTGCACTGGCGTGGCAGCATTTGCGGCACTTGCAGCGGCATTGGGAGCAGTGCATTATGGGCAGCAATCCCACAGAGCACCTCTTCCCATTCTGGCGCTGCGGCTTGTGGGAAGGGGGCAGGGAGGGGCATTCTGGGTCCTGTCCCAATGCCCCGTGATGCATTGGTTCGCATCCCAGCATTCCTTGTGCTTCCGTCCACATTTGGCACCATCTTTCAACATTTTTTGTACTGCGCGCTCTGTCTTCCCTTTCGGGCTGCAGGAATGGAGCCCGAACTGCTGAGGAATATGCCGACGAGTCTCGCCAGCACGTCACGTTTGGCAGTCGAGTTACTCCTTAAGATCCAAAGTGATAGTGAGGACTCCGACGATGATATTGACGTGAGTAACGCATAGAACACAAGTTTGCTTGTGGCATTCACGGACATGCTCACCACCATGGAATGCCACTTTTGGGCTCAGGAAACAAGCACCGAGTGGCGGGATCACGTCGTCATGTAAGTCTGGGATGACGAGCAGTGCCTGCAGAACTTTCGGATGAGAAAAGCGACTTTCATGGGTCTGTGTGAGGCACTCGCCCGTACCCTGCGGCGCAAGGACACGAGATTGAGAGCTGTCCTGATGGTGGAGACACAGGTGGCTATTGCAATCTGGAAACTTGCAACTCCAGACAGCTACTGATCAGTCGCTAACCAGTTTGGAGTGGGAAAGTCGACCGTTGGAATCGTGTTGATGCAAGTTTGCAGGGCCATTGATCGCATCCTGCTCAGAAGAACTGTGCCTCTGGGTAATGTGCAGGACATTGTGGATGGCTTTGCACAAATGGGTTTCCCTAACTGCGGAGGGGCGATAGATGGGATGCATATTCCAATTCTGGCACCAGCCCACCTAGCCTCTGAGTACGTTAATTGGAAGGGCTATTTCTCTATGGTTCTCCAGGCGCTTGTGGATCACCGTGGGTGTTTCACAGACGTTAACACAGGCTGGCCTGGAAAGGTGCATGACACACGCATCTTTTGGAACACTGGCCTGTTCAGGAAGCTGCAGGCTGGGACTTTTTTCCCAGACCAGAAGATCACCGTAGGGGAAGTTGAAATGCCCATTGTGAGATCCTTGGAGACCCCACTTACCCTTTAATGCCATGGCTCATGAAACCCTACACAGGGAGCCTTGACAGCAGCAAGGAGCGGTTCAACATCAGGCTGAGCCGGTGCAGAATGACTGTGGAGTGTGCTTTTGGCTGTTTAAAGGGCCACTGGCACTCTCTGTATGGGAAGCTGGACCTGGCTGATGATAGCATCCCCGTGGTTATATCCACATGCTGTACTCTCCATAACATTTGTGAAGGGAAAGGTGAACGTTTCACTCAGGCATGGAACTCGGAGGTTCAACACCTGGAGGCTGAATCTGAACAGCCAAAGAGCAGGGCTATTAGAGGGGCCCAGCGCGGGGCTGCAAGGATTAGAGATGCCTTGAGGCAGCAATTCGAGGCTGAAGCCACCAGTAATGTCTGGTGCCCTGCACGGGAGTGAACAGTGCAGTGGTTCCAATGTTAGTAGGAATCCATGTTTGCTACGCTGACTTGCAGTGCCTGTTTCTTTCCTGGGCTAAGGTATCTCTTTCTTCATGCAATAATAAAGAATATTTTCAAAGCCAAAAAATTCATTTATTGAAAAGAAAATTCATTTATTGAAAAGAAACACAACTGCTTGGGAAACAGAAAGGGCCAGGGGGTGGGGTGGGGAACGGTACAATCACAGATTTGTGTATGTCCTGTCTGGAGTGCTGTGCAATGAGTGCTGCACTTTAGGATGGCTATACTGCATGGTGATGGGGGTTGAGTGCAATGGGTAAGGGTCATAGTTTTCAGGGCTGGGTGGTGAAGCTACAGGTTTTGCAGGCAGTTGGTGGCGGTAAGAACCTGGATGTTGGGGAAAGTGGGTTGGAGGTGACATGGGGGCACAAGGGAAAGAGTTTTGGGACAAGAGCTGCGGGGTGGGGGGTGAGTGCGGTAGTGCTCTGCATGGCTATGAGTGCCTGGATAGAGTCTGCTTGGTGCTCCATGATGCTTATCAGCCGCTCCATGCTTTGGTGCCGGCGATCCGCATTCTGCTGGCGGACCCTCCTTTCACTGTCCCGCCACTCCTGCACTTTTCAATTTTCATTACTTGAATGCTGCATTACTTCATGCAACGTGTCTTCCTTGCTTTTACGTGGCCTCTTTCTGATTCTTTGGAGCCTTTCGGCCGGTGATATCACGGATAGCTGAGATCTCAAGGTTGCATCTGTAAAGGCAAAATGCAACAATTAACAGAGGCAGCATTGTTCACACCAGACAGAGCAATGATTCCCCTGTACTTAAGGGCAAGCACGGTCTACACAATAGCATAATTTGCCCAACCCAAAGCAAGCACACATAACCCACGGGAGCCCCAAAATGGTGAGTAAGCACAGGCTCAAGAGTGACTGTTTCAAGGCTGTACTGTCCTCTGGGTTTCTGTGCCCTGGGGAGAGCCAACAGCGGCAGGGGGCCCCTATACCGAACACTGTCCCCACATTTTCCACAGGATGAGTTCGTCCTGGACTGCTGAGGGTGCTGCTGAGGGTGACCTGGGAAGCAAGGGAGGGTCTTCTACTGCAATGTGGCTTCTGCCCTGGCCCATATGCAGCTTGCCTGTGTGCAGCAATGGTCCCCCTGCCCCTCATGGCACAGTGGCACGGACACGTTAGCCTGACTGGGACAAGGACCACAATGGCTCTCCCAAGAAACCTGCACAAGCGCATTGCCCAAGTTCTGGCTGAGACCTTTGAAGAGATCACTGAGGCCGATTACCGTGATGTTAGAGAGCACATCAACGTCCTATTCCGCATCTAGGCATCTCTCTCCCTAACCCTCCTCGCCCCAAGAGCCCGTACCGAATAAACTTCCTTCCCAAAATAAAAGCCGCTAACCGGGAACCTCCTCTGGTGTTTGTCCTTCCCCAAGCACTGGCTGCCACGAATGGCTACCTTCCTCCTGGCTTGAGAACAGCTCCTGGCTGCATGCATCTAGGGGTTCTGGGGTGTCTTCCTCCTCCTCAGCACCCTTGCTCCCACTTTGCTCCTCCTCCTCCTCCTCCTGCCTTGTTGGACTGGCCTCTGAGGTGTCCATGGTTGTGCTCGGAGTGGAGGTGGGGTCGCCCTCAAGTATCGCGTCCAGCTCTTTGTAGAAACAGCAGGTGGCGGGGGTTGCGAGGCTAACCAATGGAGTGCTGGTTAGCCTCGCAGGCTTTCTGGTAGGCATTCTGCACTTTAATCCTGCACTGCAGGGCATCCCGCTCATGGCCCCTTTCCATCATGTCCCTTGATATCTGCCCAAAGGTATCGTAATTCCTACGGCTGGAGCGCAGCTGGGACTGGACAGCTTCCTCCCCCCAAACACTGATGAGGTCCAGCACCTCGCCATTGCTCCATACTGGGTCTCGCCTCGTGCGTGGAGGCATAGTCACCTGGAAAGATTCGCTGAGAGCACTCCATGCCTGGCTTAGCAAACAGGAAGGGGATTTTCAAAATTCCCAGAGAATTTGAAGGGTGGGTCTGACGGTTGGTCACCTGTGGGCAGGGCAGTAGCGTTCAAAGTGATGACCAGAGAGGCTAGAACAGGCATGTGGGACACCTCTGGAGGCCGATCAGAGTGCAATATAGGGCCAGGGAGTCCACACTGGTAGCGCAGCGCTCCAGCGGGCGTCCAGCAAACATTATTCCACTCGCCAAGGTGGAGTACCAGCAGTGCTGTAGCCACAGAGTCAGAGCGCTCTACGTGCCTTACCAGTGTGGACAGGGAGTGAGGTACAGCGCTCTGGGCGGCTTTATTGCGCTGTAACTCGCAAGTGTAGCCAACGCCTCAGTCATCTCCCTAGTAGTTGTCAAAATAGTTTGTTTCTTTTCAGTGGTTCAGAAAAGCTTCCCCCACCCTTGAATAGATATATATAATTTGAGAAAACTCTCATATGTTCAGTTTAAAGGTACATTTTCCAAGCATAACTCACTAAGAACTTCTGGGGACGTGTACATATTCTGTATGTATGGCACCAGCCAATGCTGAAACAGCCAATGGGCAAACTTGAAGCTTGTGGCAGGGTTTTATTTTCATTCTGAAGGAATTAGAAGCAGCAGCAGCATGGTCAGAAAAGAAGTTGCATCTTGTGATTATATTAACAAACATGTACTCGTGACGTGCTCCTTGCTCCAGCCAGTCTCTGCATAATTGCAATGCAGCATGTGTTACATACTATGTGGTACACTGAGAGAGGCTTAGCAGACAGGAGAGGCTTTGTGTATGTAGTAAAGAACACAATTTCATGTTACAATACACTTTGAAGATATGCATGTGTGTTAAACTATGGGATAACAGTAAACAGTAACTGTTTTCAGTTCCTATCTATTATTTCCAGTGGACTGTGGAGCAAAGCCATTCCCAACATTGCCTACCTTAAGCATCTTTGTCTAGAAAGTTGTCTTGGCCACTTAGTGATTTATAGTTAGCCATATTTTTCTCTCTCCTAACTTCATCAGAGACTACCAACTTTGATAGTATTGTTTCAATCGTTGTCCTCTTTACAGTAAGTTTAATCAAATTCAATTAATGTCTTCATTTACTTTATTTATGTACAGTTTGAGCCTTCAGGCAGATGTTCTGGTTTTGAATATTTCACAGAGTATCTGCCTACGGTGTTAGGAATGTGCATTCTCTTTGGCTAAACATTTAAGTTATGACCTCAGGTATATCTGAATCCCCACTGACAATTTCTGTGTGTAGTGAAATAGCTAACAGATTTACCACAGAAGCACCAAAAAGAGCATAAAATAGACAAGGTGGAGAGAGCTATTAATAACTAATTATGACAATTAGCACTTATACAGTATTTTTCAATTTCAGAGTGATCTTCACAACACAATACCTAGGCAGATTAGTAAGTGCTGTTATCCCCAGTACAGAGAGTCTTGCAGGAAGACAATATTATGTTCAATGGTTACTTTTTTCATATTCCTTGGAATTCCAAGGGGGGAGGAATATTCTATTGATTGGATTATTAACATTACCATTTATTTTTAGTTGTTTCAGTGACCACTGCTACTCTGAGGCAATACCACGTAGTTGATGGGCACAGCATCTGGGATCACAAATGGTCAACTTTATATGTGCATCACATCCTGAGGTGACATATAGCCAGTCAATATGGAGATAGTTGAAATCCTCCATTATTATTGAAATCCTCCATTATTCTTTTTTTAAAGCCTCTCTAATCTCCCTGCACATTTCACAATCATCATCACCATCCTGGTCAGGTGGTTGGCAGTATATTCCTACTGCTATATTCTTAATTATTCAAGCACGGAATTTCTATCCATGGAGATTCTATGGTACAGTTTGATTCATTGACGATTTTTACTATATCTGACTCTATGCTTTCTTTCACATATAGTGCCACACTCACACCAGCATGACCTACACTGTCATTTGTATATATTTTGTATCCTGGTATTACCGGGTCCCCTCGATTGTCATTATTCCACCAAATTTCTGTGATGCCTATTATATCAATATCTTAATTTAATACCAGGCACTGAAGTTCACCCGTCTTAGTATTTAGACTTCTAGCATTTATATACAAGCATTTATAAAAACTGTCACTTGTTAGTTGTCTGCCTTCATGTGATGTAATTGAATGGGATTCTTTTTCATTGCCACAAGGAGTACTTGTGGCACCTTATACAGCTCACGAAAGCTTATGCTCAAATAAATTTGTTAGTCTCTAAGGTGCCACAAGTACTCCTTTTCTTTTTGCGACTACAGACTAACACGGCTGCTACTCTGAAATTTTTCATTGACTGTTTCTCTTCAGTTCCTACCTGTACTTTATCAACTTCTATCCTCTCCTCTTTATTAGGATATAGAGATTCCCTGTTAATAGATCTTCCCCTATGCGATGTCTCTGTTTAACCACATGCTCCTCCTTACCTGTCAACCTTCCCTCAGCCCTTAATTTAAAAACTCTTCTATTACCTTTTTAATTTTACATGACAGTAGTCTGGTTCCATTTTGGTTTAGATGGAGCCCATCCTTCCTGTATCGGCTCCTCCTTTCCCAAATGGTTCTCCAGTTCCTAATAGATTTAAACCCCTCCTCCCTTCATCATTGTCTCATCCATCCATAGAGACCCTGCAATTCTGACTAACTTGGCCTTGCACGTGGAACTGGAAGCATTTCAGAGAATATACCATGGAGGTTCTGGACTTTAATATCTTACCTTGCAGGCTAAATTTGGACTCCAGGATCTCTCCCCTACCTCTCTCTATGTCATTGGTACCGATATGTATCATGACCATCAGCTGCTCCCTGGCAATTGCACATAATTCTTCCTAGATGTCTCGAGAGATTCACAATCTTTGCCACCAACAGGCAGTTCACCATGAGGTTCTGCCGGTTATCACAGACCCAGCTATATTTCTAACGGTTTCTAATGATTCCCCCCATTACTATTACCTATATCTTCCCAATAACTGGGATTCCGTCCCCTGAAGAGAGATCCTCAGTGTGAGAGGATACCATGACATCATCTGGAGGGAAGGTCCAACTAGGGTGACCAGACATCTCGATATTACTGGGACCGTCCCAATATTTGGGGGCTTTGTCTTATACAGGCAACTATTACCCCTGCCCCCGTCCCAATTTTTCACACTTGCTACCTGGTACCCTAATCCCAACTATGGGATTGTTTTCCTCCTCTCCAATTTGATGTTCTCCTTCCCTGAGATTTTCATCATCCTCAACAGCACAGAGGCTGTCAGACGAGCTGTCCCACCCCCAGTCTGACAGCCTCTGTGCTGTTGAGGATGATGAAAATCTCAGGGAAGGAGAACATCAAATTGGAGAGGAGGAAAACAATGTCCCAGAAAGTCTCATCTATGTATCTCTCTGTCTGCCTTAGCTCCTCCAGTTCAGCCACTGCGGTCTCAAGAGCCCGTACTTGGTTTCTGAGGGCTATGAACTCCTTGCACTGAATGCACACATATGCTACCTTCCCACAAGGTAGGTAATCATTCACGCTGCATTTAGTGTTGTAACTCAATGGTCACGCTTTCATAAGGGGATTGGGTGGGGCAGGGGAAATTAATGAGCCCCTAGTAAAGATGGCTGACATTTTCTATTGTTTCCAATGGAACTGAAGCCGCATTCTGCCCTCAGGGAACATGGCCACTCTAGAGCTATATCCCTAAAGTCTTCACATGTATCATTCTTCAAACTTGCCAAACTTTAAGTAAGTAAAATAGGTGACAAATGACCAAAAAGTGGAACTCTTAGCTATTGTGTGTCACACCATAATTGATAGAACATAATTTTTTTAACTATAAAATGTGTTGTTAATGATGTTTTCTTATGTTAATTGCATAAACAAGATTTTTAAGAAGACAGAAAAAAAGGGAGAAACAGAAATTCCAAGGGCCTCCTCCTCCATTGGTTTGAATTCTGGATTGTGTGTACTGCAGGAAAGGCATCTACCATTTAATCTAAAGGAATAACTGTTATTTGTCAGCCCTGCATGAGGATGTGACATTCCCTTTACCAGTGATTTATACAACTATTTGCTCAAAAGCAGTGGAATGTTGGAGCTTCACATTCCTGGGTTCTGCTCCTGGCTCTGAGATTGGAATGTGGATTATGATCAGAGGTACAAACAAATAGCTAAGGCCATAGATTTGGGATGTTCAAACCTGAAAGGCGGTGTGACAGAGATTTGGGTTTACCATAGTAGAAACCTGGGTTCTAGTCCCAAATCTGTCAGAAGCCATTTTGTGCAACCTCTCAATCAACTTGTAAAATGAAGGAATGATACTTGCTGCCTCCCAAGTTAGGCTATGAAGCCTTACTCATTAATGATTATGAAATACATAGAAAAATAGACAGCAGAGCATAGAGAAATTTTAAGTAATGGTTTCCTGACTCCCCACTCAGGGCATCTTTCCCTAGGCTAAAAGGTATTTAAATGGTGATCTATATCTGCAAGAGTTATGGGAGCAAGAAGTCCTACTCTTCCAGTGAGCCTAGTGAAGTGGCTAGTGGCACACTTGGAACGTGCACTGTTCCCTACCCAAAATGAGCAGGTTGAGATTGTGAGATTTAAGCTTTTGGTTTAAAGTCCTAGGACAGCTTTCTGGCACAAAGATCCCTTGGTGGACTAAACAGGATGTTGCGATAGATCCTTTTCAGAGGAGGACCTCCAAGAAAGGAATGGACATAAATCCCAGGTACTAGGCCTGAGAAGTGCTATCCTCTTTTGGATTCCCCGTAGGGCAGAGGTGGGCAAACTGTGGCCCATGGGCCACCTCCAGCCCACGGGACCCTCCTGCCCAGCCCTTGAGCTCCCGGCCAGGGAGGCTAGCCCCCGGCACCTCCGCTGCTGTCCTCCCTTCCCCGCAGCCTCAACTCACCATGCTGCCAGCGCTCTGGGTTGCGGAGCTACAAACTCCTACCGGGTAGCGTGGTTGCAAGAGCCGCTGGCCTGCCCTGGTGCTCTAGACTGTGCGGCAGTGTGGCTGGCTCTGGCCAGGCGGCGTGGCTGCCAGTCCTGGTGCTCTGAGCGGCATAGTAAGGGTGCGGGTGGGGGGTTGGATAAGGGGAAGTCGGTCCTGGGGGGCAGTCAGGGGACACGGAGCAGGTGGGGTGTTGGATGGGTTGGGAGTTCTGAGGGGGGCAGTCAGGGGGCAGGGGCCAGGTTGTTTGGGGAGGCACAGCCTTGCCTACCTGGCCCTCCATACAATTTCGGAACCCCAATGTGGCCCTCAGGCCAAAAAGTTTGCCCACCCCTGTCCTAGGGACTATGCTAGGACCTACTTTGTTGTAACTGTTTAATCAACAAATTTAAGATATCTGCATTTTTTTTTCTGCCTAATTAATTATCCTGTTGTTCGAGCCACACATATAAGTGGTTTTTGGAACCCACCAGCTGCTAGGGGCTTAAAGTGCTGTCCCTCCAGCCATGGTGCACTTAGCACTCCACCAACTATCCCAGAGATTCTGAGGCCGGAAGGGACCATTGAGATCATCTACAGTACTCTGACCTGCTGTATAACTCAGGCCAGAGCATATATTCAAAGTAATTCCTGACTGACCTAGAGCACAACTTTTAGAAATCTTGATTTAAAAACTGCCAGTGAGGGAGAATCCACCACCAGCTTTGGTAAATTGTTCCAGTGGTTAACTACCGGCACTGTTAAAGGAGGCCCCGTGTTACCATATTTACTGACTCCAGCTCTGCATTACGGTATTTACTGTGTTTTAAACACAATGCGCTCTGATTGAGTGTGTTACCAAGTATACCGGTTAAACATTCAGCCTCAGATGAGCATTGCCATATTTAACAGCATGATCCTATTTATTGCGCTAGACACACAGCCCTGCCTTCCTGTTATAGTCAATAGGCTAAACAGGCCACCATATTTACTCAAAAAGAAAAGGAGGACTTGTGGGACCTTAGAGACTAACAAATTTATCGGAGCATAAGCTTTCGTGGGCTACAGCCCACTTCATCGGATGCTCTCATAAATGTGTTAGTCCCTAAGGTGCCACAAGGGCTCCTCCTTCCTTGTGCGGATACAGACTCACAGGGCTGCCACGCTGAAACCTGTCATATTTACTCAGGAAAACACGCTATTCTAGTTGGACGTTACCGTATTTATTGAAGTCCAACCTTGAGGTTTAAACCATGTTTAATGGGTTAATCAGGAAGACCTGGCTCACGTTACCCTCCGTTTTAGATTATTTATTGGGTTAAGCATTTAACACGCACTGATCTAGGCTTTACTGATTTCATGTTGGGAAGCGGGAAACAGTGAAATCTTGGATGTGCGCTGCCGTATTTAATGGACTAAACGCACCCGTGACTGGGCGTGAGCATAAACCGAAACATGCAACTCACCCTCACTTTTACAGCATATATTCCCGCCTAGGGATTACCGTATTTACATGGTTGAACACACAACCTTGATTTAGCTTTACCACAGTTCAGGGTTTGTCGTAATTAACAGGTTAAAAACGCAAAACCTACCGGCCGTTACCGTATTTACCAGTTAAACGCGGAGCCCTCTGCCTGCAGGTCCGAGGCGGTGCGGGCGGACATGCGCCGTGTGGGGCCTGGGTGGGGTGACAGGAGCGACGGGTCCCGCCTCCTCTCGCGGCTCTTGGTGCCGGGCGGGCCTGGGCTCACCTGGCTGGGCCTGTGTCTCGTTGCCGGGTGTCCGGCTCCTGGCAGCGCGGGGCCATGGCGCAGCGGAGAGCGGCGGAGCGGGGCCCCGGCGAGCTGGCGAGCGCCCGGCCCCAGCGGCAGCGCATTGAAGGTGCCGCCCTGATGCCTGCCGGGGGGCGGTGTGAGCAGCGGGGCCGCTGCTGGGGGCAGGATGGGGTCAGTGGCCGGGGAGGGGGCGGTTTGGGGCAATGGGGGGCAGGGAGAAGGGCTCTGGGGGGTCAGTGTCCGGGGAGGGGGCAATGGGGGGCAGGGAGAAGGGCTCTGGGGGGTCAGTGTCCGGGGAGGGGGCAATGGGGGTCAGGGAGAAGGGCTCTGGGGGGTCAGTGTCTGGGGAGGGGGCAATGGGGGGCAGGGAGAAGGGCTTTGGGGGGTCAGTGTCCGGGGAGGGGGCAATGGTGGGGGCAGGGAGAAGGGCTCTGGGGGGTCAGTGTCTGGGGAGGGGGCAGTGGTGGGGGTCAGGGAGAAGGGCTCTGGGGGGTCAGTGTCCGGGGAGGGGGCAATGGTGGGGGCAGGGAGAAGGGCTCTGGGGGGTCAGTGTCTGGGGAGGGGGCAATGGCGGGGGCAGGGAGAAGGGCTCTGGGGGGTCAGTGTCTGGGGAGGGGGCACTGGGGGGTGGTTTGGGGCAATGGGGGGCAAGGAGAAGGGCTCTGGGGGGTCAGTATCTGGGGAGGGGGCAATGGGTGTAGGGAGAAGGGCTCTGTAGGGGCAGAGTGGGGGGAAGGTCAAGGGAGGGGCACTGTCTGGTCGATGTGTGGATTGGGAGCACTGATATGGGGTTGGTTTGGGGCAAAGGGAAGGGCACTGCAAAAGAAGGTAGGTTGGAGGCAATAGGGAGAGGGGAGTCTGTGGGGTCAGTGTTCAGGGATGGGGTACTGAGGGGAGTTGATGTGGAGTAGTGTGGGGGGCAGGGGACACTGTAGGGTCAGTCGCTTTGGGGCAGTGGAAGGGACTCTGTGGGGTCAGTGTTGGGGAAAGGGGCACTGAAGTGGGGTGGGGTTGGTTTGGTGAGGTTGGAGCAATGTGAGGAGATGGGGACAGGGAGAGGGGCACTGTGTAGGGTCACTGTTCAGGGACATGCAGGCACTGAGGTGGCATTGATTTGGGGAGGTGGCGGGCAGTGTTGTTGCCATTAAGCAAACAGCTCTGAGGACATGCTAAGCCCTGCAGGGCTGTGATGCTGTGGCTCATTCTGTGCTGTTGGGCATCTCTGCCCTTCTTCCAGAAGGGTAAGCAAGGGAGCAAGCCTCTCCCTGCCAGTTACCCAATGGTGGCTCCCTCTTTGCACCCCAGTGTTTCCCTTCCAGTTGTGTCACTTCCCCATTGGTCAGGATCTGAGTGTCTTAAAGTAGACATCTCACTTTGGTCATCTGAGCCCTCCCTGTTATGTGCTAGTGAAGGGCACTGTACTGAACCATTCTTGGGTGAATGGCTCATACAGAAGGGTCTGCAGCACCTATGAATTGTGAGTTGTCACTTGTAAGTTTGTCAGGGCTGGGCATTTTCAGGGAAACAATGTTAATAAAGTACAGTACTAAACTACACACAGTTGTACATAAGGCTGTTCATAGGCATTTGGTGACCGAACCTGATAATAGGGTATTCAAAATGAAAATACATCCTTAGTTTTCACTTCTGTAACCTGTCATGTGCAACCCTGTGCTCACACATAGCCTTACTTGCACAGAGTGGCTTGCGAGATTGGGGTTTTAATTTGTGTGTACTTACTGGATATGTAAAATAGTAGAATAATTTAATATCTGGTTGTAAATTGATAGAGTTGGAAAGGGCAACAACGTACTTAGAAAATCCCTATCAGTTAGGTGCATTTGGGTAAGGCAGCTGTATATATCTGGTCTGACTAGGTATGGCAAGTATTGTGATTATCTACTCTGGGTTGTGTTAAAAACATTGAACTATATTAGCATGGTTTGGAAATTGGCATGGTTTCACAGTGCAATTTAAAATCTTTAGTCACTTATAATAAATTCTTTACCGTATATCTTGCAAACTGTTAGAACAAATTTGGGTGGAATGGATGAGAAATGGAGAACATACTAATGTCCCACACATGCTTAATTTTACTACTATTAGTTCCATCCAGTAGATTTCCCTTCCTCATATTGGATTATCATCCTGGAGAAGGTGGTAGTAAAAAAAACGCAATTAAGTTTGTAGCTGCATGGCTCTAGCACTTCAGACAAAACAGAGGCAGTAAAATCAAGGGACTATGGTAAACATTTTTACTGACTTCAAGGCAAAATTGGCAAAGTAAGTAAACTTGAAACTAGTCAGAGCACTTGTTTTGTTTTTATTATGTTTCATCATCCTTTTTCTGGCTTACAACATTGAAATGGTAATGCAATAGATTGCTGTGCATGTTGCATAGTGGCATCATAATCATGCCACCAGGAGCTGCAAATGAAAACAGCATCTTGGGATTTTTGTGTTGTGGAGCTCCAGCAGAGAAATTAAGGCCAGGTATACATGTAAAATTTTTGCTTTTTTATTTTTAATGGAATAGCTATGCTGGCAAAAGCCTTAGTGTAGATGCAGTTATACTGCTAAAAAAGTGCCTTTGCTGGTATAGCTCATTTTGCTTGCTAACCCAGTATCTGCTATACCATCCAAAGCATTTCTGGTTGGTATTACTGCATATGTGGTTGGAGGGTTTTGCTGGTATAGCTGTGTTACACTCAAGGACTGAGCTACAGCAGACTAAAGCAACGTTACTTGTGAAAAAGAGCATCCATAGAGGGAGGGGGGGTTAATGTGCATTAAGGTTGCACCAGTTAATCTTCACTTTCCTGAATGTCTTTATGTAGACAAACCCTCATACTGCAATAAGAGTTGCTCCCGGTGGAATTCTGCACCAAATTTTTTTCTTTAAAATATTGTGCACAGAATTTTTTTAATTCTGCAAAATTCTGCATATTTTATTTGTCAAAATAACACAATATAATCACACCAGTTTCAATTATTTTTGGTAATTTATTTCAAAATACCTGTCAGCAAGTATGTCTGTAACAATACAGACAACAAAAAAGATTCAAGAAATGTTTTTTGACAAATAGATTCCTTGCTAGGCATATTAATACAGAACTTTGAGTAATAATTCATCTAAACTACAATACAAAACCGTATTTCCCACAGCCTTTTTTTTGAAGCAGAGCAAAGGCTTGGAGGAGTCGGGGTAACAGCGGAGCTGAGGGAGAGGGAAGTAATTGCTGGGAAGGAGCCTGGGTGTGAACTTGGAGGGCTGTTGGGTATGGGTGGGAAAAGTATGGAACAGGTTGTTTTTTTGTGGGGTAGGGAAGGATTGTTAGGGAGCTTCCCCCATGCACACCTGGCTGACCCCTAGCCTCTCCCATTCAGTCAGGCACATCTGCCCCTGTCCCCACGTGTCCCTGTGCCCTCACCCAGCCACTCCCCTGTCCCTATGTGTCTCTGCACCTCCTTCCCCACCGTGGCCCTGTGCCTCCACTCCCATTCAGCCCCTGCGACAGTCTCTCCTGCCCTTATGAGTCCCTGTCTGACTTTCCCGCCCCCCACTCCTGTCTACTGACTTGGCCTGACAAGCCCTGCTGCTAAGGCAGTTCTCTCCCTCCCTGAGGGGAGCTGCAACTTTGTTCTATTGCCACAGCACCCTCTGGTGGACAAAAGGTGGAACTGCAGCAACATTTTGGCAGACGCTTTTTTGTGTGTGAAAAATTAGAAATCTCTGGGACTCATTAAATATACATGCACACAGTAGCACAGAACTCCCCCAGGAGTAAAGAATCTCCATTGGGTAGGGGAGGGGTTTACTTGTATCGTTATATCAGTTTAATGTCACATCTTAGGTTATATTGAAAAAAAACTTTCCTGTGTATACTAAGACTATCTTTAAAAGTACCTTTTCCTTAGGCCTTGTCTTCATTAAAAAAGGAGTGGTTTTTAACATGTTAGCTACAATATGTTAATAAGTATGTGTTAAAATCCTAGTCTAGAAAAGGGAAGATAATTTTGTAAATGTATCTCCTAGGATTTACTTTGATTAGTTAATGTGTTAAAAATACCTTTTCTTGTAGTGTTGACATGGGTGGCCTGAGTTAGTGCAGCACTAGATCTTCC